>NC_135668.1:30932281-31535036 GCF_964188315.1 Podarcis muralis
TCCCATTCGGGAATCTGGTTGGACACTGTGAGAACAGGGTGCTGGTTTGTATGGGATCCCTTTGGCTTGGCCCAGCAATCTCTTCTTATATTCTTCCACTTGTCTGCTGCTGGAACAACATTCAAGCTGCTTTGTGATGGGGCTTAGCCACACTTACCTTTTGCTTTCCCATGCTTTCCAGGCATAGGTTTGTGCTTTCCCAGTCTGTGTCCAAATGCACTTTTAATTTTTTTATTTGGCCCCACTGCTTTCTCCAGAAAAGACCGCTCTTTAACCAGTGGCAATTCTGGTTTTCTGTGGATTGTTGTTTACTCTGATTCAGTGGTAAAGAGTGGGTTTTCGTGGCATAAGCAGTAGTGGTGGAAAGCACTTGGACACAGGACCAGACATGCGCAAGAAAGATGTGTGGATGAGCCCTGAGTCTCCCTCCCAGTTTCCTTGGAGCTGTCCAGGGTACTGAATCCTAGCCTGAGCTGCCTGGAACTCTCTGCTCACAATGCCGGGCCAGGACTGTGGGCAAGTCGCAAAATGTGTGTTTTCCATTGCTTAGTTCCTGAGAATAGGAGTTTGGAAGTGCAGTGTGCATGTATTGCTGCACTGACCCAGCAAAGGCTGAGCCTGGGCTTCTGGGACTGAAATCATGCCTGACTAAGCCAGAGGCTGATGTTGTCTATTCTCTGCTGTGCTTGAACTGGGTTCTGAAGCCTTTAGCTTGTTGGGCTAGCTAGATCCCTTCCCCAGAGGTCCCAACCCTGCCATCCAGACTTCCCCTCATCCTCGCTGCTTGGCTTTATGGCTGGGGGGTTGTGTGCAATCCCAAAGTACAAGCAAATGGGCCTGGTGCCTTACGAGTGGTGCTGGGAGGAGGGAGAAAGGGCTGACATCCAGAACAGTTCCCAGTGGGAAGCTGCTCATACCAGCATTCACAGCACAAAACTACAGGATAATTCCTTGCAGGAGAATAAACGGTCCTTATGCTGGCTTTGCAGGAAGGTATGCACAAATCTGGAAAGTCTGTTTTGAAGTGCGCAGTGGCCCGGAATATGCCTGCTGTGTGCTTGACAGCCTGCTAGACTCAGAACCTTGGAGCACTTTTAAGGCTAAGATCAGGCTAACATGAGAAGCAAAGAAGGGTACATAAGAACATAAAGAGGTCCTGCTGTAACAGGCCAAGGGGGCCCATCTAGTCAAGCAACCTGTTCTCACAGTGGCTGATCAGATGCCTGTGGGAAACCAGCAAGCAAGACTAGAGCACAATAGCAGTCTCCCCTTCCTGTGATTTCCAACAGCTGGTATTTGGAAGCATTGGTGCCTCCGACTGTGAAGGCAGAGCAAAGCCATCATTGGGATAGGAGAGGCATGTTGGTGTGAATGCGCTCTTTGCTTTCAGAGAGGAGTGCCACCCTGAGACTGCTCCAACCTCAGAAGCTGGGTTGCATTTTGAGCAGAAGCTGCCGAGAGTGCAGGAAGGAGCTGGCTTCCTTGTGGGTGTTGGGTGGAGATCAATCAGTGGCTTGAGACAGAGAATCCCACTTACTTGCCCCACCACAGCACTAAGCATTGTGTAACTTGACCCCCCCACCCCACCCCACCCACCGAGTGTGCCTTGAGCAGCTTTATTCTGAATGTTTGGCACTGATGACATGAATCAAGTAATTTTTGTTCCCGGTAATGAATAGCAACACCCAAGAACAAGGCACAGTCCCACAGGGAACATGATGGGGGCACGTTTTGTAATTAGGAAAAAAGAAAGATGAAAGGATTTCGCAAAATTGCCTGTAATTACAAGTGTCTTTGGCTTTCTTCTAACCTGAAAATAAGGGGAATAATTCTGAAAACAGCATGGTGTCATTATATACAAAGAGGCATCTCACCTGGGGTTGCTAAGTAGCAAAGGTATTGCTAAGAGCGCTGCCCAATCCACACATAGTTACTTGGAAGTTGATACTATTATTTTATTTATTTATTGCATGTATATGCTGCCCTTCCTCCCAAGGGAGCGCAGGGTGCCAAAATACAGGTGGGTGGGTGGGTGGGTGGGTGTGTAACAGATTAAAACATTCTATTAAAAACATCCTACAGTTAAAACATGTTTCCTTCCAATGATCTCGAGATTGCCAGGAAAAGTCCTCTTTAGCCCCCACAAAACACCTGGCTAAAAATCCTCCTGAAAGTGAATAATGATGGTGACAGGCACACTTCAATGTGGCTGGCTTGCTCCCAGGTTCGTGCTTGTGCATAACCTGGTAAGTCAAGGCGATGGTCTTGCTAGTTCACAGCTGTAGCAGCATAATGTAGTCATGATCCAGGATACACACTCCCAGGAAGCAAAGTCAAAAGCTCAAGAGCTGCAGCTGAAAGAAGCAGTAATGCTCCACCACCAAATGCTTCCCCCACCCCAGCAGGCTGCTTCCAATAACCACAAGGACACTGGCTGACAACTCCCTTGTGTAACTAGGGATGGGGCAAGAATTCAATTCAGTTTGCCTTTAATGGTGGACATACCTAGTTTGCACTTTCTGAAACAATATGCTGTTTCAGAGCAGTTCCTCAGACAAGTCATGTGCAGGGAAATGCATCTACTGGGGGTAACGTGTGCATAGAAGTGCATATGTTAGTGAAAATAACATTGCAAAATGCATTGTGCATGGGGAGGTTGCTTTGCAAAAAAATGAGTCTGTTGGGCGAAGTTGCATACAAAAAGGTGCGCAATGGGATAAAGTTGTTCTAAAATGCTGGTAGATTTTCATGATTCCACAAACAGATATGGTAATATGGAGAACTGAGCTTCAGACTAGAAAAATAAGAAACTGAACTGGACAGATTTCCCCATCCCTATCTGTGACCCAGGCATGAAAGGTGCCAACCATGGTGGTGATGACGACATCACAGAAGATCTCCCATGATCCCTTTCTTCCCCTTACATTATTTAATGGGGTTGCCAAGAACAGGCTAGAACGCTTCTCCCATCAAAGCCTCCCTTGGGCAAACATTTTGAGTTTCTGGTCCGTAGTTTCTCCTAGCTTGGGAAGCACCAATATAGCACCTTGCCAAGTGCACAAGGGAGCCTAGGTGCACCTCTGGCCTCCACAGCTGGAGGCAGCAATGCCCAGGAGTCAAGGCAGCACAAGGTTTGGGTCAGCAGCACTGGGAAAGTGACATTTCCCAGTGCTTCCCAGTCGGAGAAGGCAGGTGGTGGGGGAAGAACCAACAGAGGGAGAGCCTTCTTTATGTTTTCAGGCTCTTCCAAAGTTCCTATGCTTTTTGTTGCTGTGGACGTGCACACAGAGATGACCCTTTGGGTCCCTTCCAACTCTACATTTCTATGATCCTTTGCCTCTCCTAACCTCGGCCTGCTCCCCCTTCCCCAGAGCTCTCTCCATTTTCTGGGTAATGGAACTAGTTTCTTTGTTGTTATTCTAATCTTCTTAGTGTAAATGGTTTGTCCATCTGGCTTTGCAAATCAGACTTCCGTCATCACGGCCACCAACAATCTGTGTCAGTCAATTCCCACTTTCACAAAGGAGCCCCTCCCTCCCCTCACCCCCAGCTTCAGCAATTGCAGTGGGAAGTGCTGATTTTGCAGAGCCTCTCAAAAGAGAGTCCTGGAAAGGATGGCAATCACTGACCTCAGAAGAAGAAATTTAACTCTCCAAATTGAAGGCAATGAGTGAAACCATTTCTCCTCTTGCTGGGTGTCTGACTGCAGAAGTGCCCTGTGAGTAAGGCAGCATCAGGAGACCTGGAGAAATGATGCACTCATTTCTTCATTTTGTAACATTTCTTGATTGTCTGGATCTGCTGGAGTTTCTGAATGCTCTTGGCATTTCCTCTCCAAGGCCAGGACAGAGGAACACAGTCCAGCCACTTCGCTATCATTACTGAGACCTGCGGGGATAGGGAGGTATATAAATTCTAATAGTAATAATAGTAATAATAATAATAATGCAGTAATTATGGTGAAGTTGCTGGACTGTGTTCCTCTGTCCTGGCCTTGGAGAGGAAATGCAAAAAACATCCAGAAACTCCAGCAGATTCAGACAATGGCAAACAGATAATTTTCCAGGAGTGGCTGCAATGAGTGTGTCCAAGTGGTACTCTGAGATCTCCACTGGTGTTAAGAGTAGAATTCAGAATGGCAGTTCTGAGCCATAAAGCCAGCAGCATCCTGAGACCAGAGTGCCTTCTTCTCCCAGAAGAATCTGCTTGTTCACTGAGATCTTGTGAGTTCTTCCTCTCCTCCTTCTATGGAACATTTGCAGAATTTGTTCTGGAAGCAAAAATGTGGTGCTCTGCCTACGACCTGCTTGTGAAATGAGGTGGCCCCCAGTGCCTGCCAAATTAAAGGCTGAGCATCTACATCAAGAGAACCACATCAATTGCACAACTGTACAATTCGGTGATTCTCCTGCACTGCAGGGGGTTGGACTAGATAATGCCCGGGTCCCTTCCAACTCTACAATTCTATAACAGGTGTCAGACTTATTTTGAATATTTACTGAAGCAATTTAGGGCATCACCAGCTAAGAGAGTGGCTTAAACAAAAATAAAGAACAGAATTTTGCAGCTAAGCTCAAGCATTAAAAAAAATGGCAGTGGTACGACCCAGTTGCATTAATTTCTCATAATGAGGAGGTGTCAAAGTGTTTAGCTCAACTGCCTCCACATCTCTACGAGAGGAAAGATTCCCATACCTGAAGATCAGCATATTGCCTGGGAAGCAGTTTTATAAATAAAAATAAACCAGGCACAGGGGTTCTTGAAACAGCAGCAGCAGCAGATTAGAAATTCTCCCAAATCCATCCTCTCTGTTCCTCCCCCCCCCCAAAAAAAAATAATTGCTTTGAGCGCTATGCTGGGACTCCTTCCTGTCTGAGCCCAGATTGTGGGTGGCCAAGCAGAGGCCACACAAGGAACTCCCCAAGCCCCACTTTTCCTGCCACAAGAGGATCACTCTCTTTGCCCTCCTGGGGAGGTCTATGTGGTTCTGCAGGTCCCCTCCAGGTCAAAGTGGACCAGGCACTCATTCTTCAACTGCAGCCAGCTAGTGGCTTCCATCACTCCAGTTCCCTGCCTCTTGCCCCCTGGGCTTAGCCTGGTCCCAATATGGCAGTCAAAAGGCACAGCACTGGAAGGTTCCTCCTGGGCTGACTTTTCATGCCTCCCTGGACAGCCCCCAGCCTCTCCTTGCTTGCCCACCTCCTCTCCAGTCCTGCCTAGGTCCACCCACCTCTGCAAGATCTCCCTTCTTCCTGCTTCCTCCACCCAGCTCCTGCCCAGAATCCTCTGCTGGTCTTTGGGGCTGTGACATTTCTTTGGAGGTTTGCTCTTTTCCTCAAGCCTTGTTCTCCTTCTCTCTTGCCTTAGGGCCAAATAATACACGGCTAAAAAAAAAAAGTTAATAGACAGCCTTGGGCAGGGAGAGTGTCAGCCATTCAGACCAGGACACTAGGAGAAGAGGAGTTTTACCCAGCCTTCACTGTTTTCAGCTTTGGCATCACCAACTGGAGCTGTTCCCTGACAGGCTGCTCCCAAGAGCCAGGATTGGTTTGCTTGGCCAGCAGCACCAGGCAGCTGCCCCACAGCAGCCCTGTGGGCAAATCTAACTGGTGGCCAGTCCCTCATGCTAGAAGCAGGGAGGCTTCCAAGAGTGGTCCACCTGCTGCTTCTCGGTTTCAGTCAGCTGCTCCTGATGTTCCTGGCTTGCAGCTATATTCAGCTCTCTGACATTCTGGGAAATTGAGAGCAATTCGCCCTCGGAACGCAGATCGCAATTTTGCGCCAGCCAGTTCCAGCTGCCGAGTGCCGCGCCAGCGTCTCCTGCAATCCCAGGTTAAGCACCCTCTAAGCAGCCTCTCTCCCTACTTATAATTAATATTGATTTTGTGTAGTCAAAATATAGCGGTGTGGCTTAATTTTGTTGCTAAGATTTTTGACGCGAGTGTTCCTAAAGATTAACATTGGGCTTAATGATGGATTTGGAGGCCACAGAATGAGGCTGCTGGTTGGGCTCTGTGTCTGGCCTTGTGGCAACCCCACAGATGCATGGGGAGATGGGGACGCTGCAATTGCTCTTCCCTCCTTAGAGCTTCTTGTGAGGGGGAGGAACGTTCTTTCTTCCTTATTCAGCAGAGCTCTGGTTGTTCCCCAGGCAGGAAGCTCTGCCTGAGGACACAAAAGCACACACACACACACACACACACACATCCCAACTGGGATGCAGCTTTTAATTGCAGCATCGTGTTACTTTTGCTAAAAGAAAAAGTCTACAGCAAAATTCTGTACATTGTGAGTAGGGAACCTGCTTCTCTCCAAATGCTGAAAGAAAGTCCTTCTTCACGCAGCACAAAGTTAAACTATGGATCTCAGTGCTTATCCACAGTTATCATTCCTCCATGCTTCCCAGGCACAGCTTGAACTTTAAGGCTCCTTGTCCAAATGCCCCCCTCCTTCTTGAGCTTTCCCTGCAATAATCCACTCTTTAAAGCTCAGTCAGAGCAAACAACATGGAAAACATGAATTGATGTTTTAGCCTATTGAACGCTAAAGAGTAGATTTTGATGGGCAAAGTTCCAGGACAAAAAAACAAAAACCCCACAATGCTCAAACACTGATCTTTTAAGTGTGGACTTGTGCAATAGGTAAGTGTGGATAAGCACACACACACACCCCATGAGGCAAATGCATGTAGGAGAGAGCGATTGAAGGCTACTAGCCATGATGGCTATGCTCTGCCTCCACAGTTGCTGGAAATCACAGGAGGAGAGAGGGCTCTTGCACTCAGGTCCTGCCTGAAGGTTTTCCATGGGCATCTGGTTAACCGCTTTGAAAACAGGACGCTGGACTAGATGGGCCATTGGCCTGATCCAGCAGGCTCCTCTTTCGTTCTTATGGGCTTCAGTTCCCATCACCATTCTCCCTGCCCATGGGCCATGTTGGCTGCTAAGGCTGATGGGAGTTAGAGTCCAGCTACATCTGGAGGGCCACACTGCTCTTCACTGCTGTGCCTAACTTGCATGCAGTATACCTTTGTGCAGCAGGCTAGTTTCTACACACACTTTTTGCCGTTCTCCATCCCGGCAAGCAAGAATAATAGATCATAGAATGGTAAAGTTGGAAGGGACCAGGAGGGTCATCTATTCCAACCCCCAATGTGGGGTTTGAACCCATGACTCTGAGTTTTAAGAGTCTCATGCTCTACCGACTGAGCTATCAGCAGGATCAGAGTTAAAGCACATGTTCTAGCCATGTAAAAACACTCAAGGGAAGGCATACCCTCCAACTGCCCCGAAAATGCCGGGACAGTCCCAAAATCTCTCTAGCCATCCTGGCTATTCATGCTGACACTGAGATCCCGTTCAGCTCTGAAATGATTAACAGCAGCAAGAGAGCAGACGGGAAGGCTGCAGAGAGAGGACCTTCCATTCCTCTCCGCAGCCAGCACTCTCCCCTCCCTTTCCCCAGCTGGTGGCTGCCATGGAGCATGTGCAGAGTGGCAGGGCTCCTGGGAGAGTAGAGAGGGTGGGTAGGAGAAAGGTTGGTTGTGGTGCTGGCAGCAGCGGCGCCACTGCCTCTTTGGTGGGCCTGTCATCCTGGGCACTAGAGCAGGAAGCAACCAGTAGCATCCACAGGCTGATGAGCCGCTGGGGGAGTGGGAAGAGGGGAGTCAGAGCGCAACTCCTGGCAACCCCCCGTGGGCAGGAGGGTGGCATGGCTATTGCCACCATTTTGCTTGAGGGCAAGAGTACGCCAGGTAGAGAAATAGAGAATTCATGTGTGCATGGGCTAGAGACCCAAATATGAGCGGGTGAGCAGAAGTGTGGCGACAGACCACACGCATGACTAGTAGCCAACCAAGCAACCAATCAGTGCACATGGCCTACCTTTCTCCTGTCCCAGAAGTAACTGGCTGACTGACCGAACCCAAAGGGTGCTCATCAATGGTTCCTCTTCATCCTGGAGAAGAGTGACTAGTGGGGTGCCACAGGGTTCTGTCTTGGGCCCGGTCTTATTCAACATCTTTATCAACGACTTGGATGATGGACTCAAGGGCATCCTGATCAAATTTGCAGATGACACCAAACTGGGAGGGGTGGCTAACACCCCAGAGGACAGGATCACACTTCAAAACGACCTTGACAGATTAGAGAACTGGGCCAAAACAAACAAGATGAACTTTAACAGGGAGAAATGTAAAGTATTGCACTTGGGCAAAAAAAAATGAGAGGCACAAATACAAGATGGGGGACACCTGGCTTGAGAGCAGTACATGTGAAAAGGATCTAGGAGTCTTGGTTGACCACAAACTTGACATGAGCCAACAGTGTGACGCGGCAGCTAAAAAAGCCAATACAATTCTGGGCTGCATCAATAGGAGTATAGCATCTAGATCAAGGGAAGTAATAGTGCCACTGTATTCTGCTCTGGTCAGACCTCACCTAGAGTACTGTGTCCAGTTCTGGGCACCACAGTTCAAGAAGGACACTGACAAACTGGAACGTGTCCAGAGGAGGGCAACCAAAATGGTCAAAGGCCTGGAAACGATGCCTGGAGTCTCCGTCTTTGGAGGTCTTTAAGCAGAGGCTTGACAACCATATGTCAGGAGTGCTCTGATGGTGTTTCCTGCTTGGCAGGGGGTTGGACTCGATGGCCCTTGTGGTCTCTTCCAACTCTCTGATTCTATGATTCTATGATTCTAAGTAAGATGATTCAGAAACTGTTGGGCAGGGAGGGGGGTGCCACAGAGACAAAGGTAAGACTCCCATACTGAGGAAAGTGTATTGGGGGCAGCAGACTCCAGTGGGTCTTCCATGCCGGAAGCCCACTGAGGATCCAAAACATCATTCCTCCCTCCCTCCCTCTCTCTCTCTCTCTCTCTCTCTCTCTCTCTCTCTCTCTCACACACACACACACACACACACACACACACACAACCAGCCTTACCTCCCCCAAGCGCAGGACCAGCCTGAGCCCAGGCAAGTTTACTCAGAAGTAAGGAGCCCCTATTTAGATGCAGCAGGGCCTGACCAATGAGAACCCAGAGACCCAGTTGCAGCTGGAGCATTTCTTACTTGGCAAGATGGCCTGATAATGTAAGGCCCTCTTCCTAGGCTGCAGGAAGGACGAGGCTTTAAAAGAGGATTAGAGAAATTCATGAAGGAGGGGGCTATGAGTGGCTACTACCCACAATGGCTGATTTCTGCCTCCAGAGTGACAGGCAGTAAATACTTCTGAATAACAGCTGCCAGTTACCAGAGGAAGGGCTTTTGTGCTCACATCCTGCCTGTTGGTTTCCCACAGGCATCTGGCTGGCTGCTGTGAGAGCAGGATAGCTCAGCAGGTACAGCACAAAACTCTTAATCTCAGGGTCACAGGTTTGAGCCCAATGTTGGGCAAAAGATTCCTGTATTGCAGGGAGTTCGATTAGATGGGCCTTGGGGTCCTTTCCGACTCTACAATTTTATGATTCTATGATAGGATGCAGGACTTGGTAGGCCATTGGGCTGTTCCAGAAGAAGAAGAAGAAGAAGAAGAAGAAGAAGAAGAAGAAGAAGAAGAAGAAGAAGAAGAAGAAGAAGCAGCATAGCATGGCTTGCAAACTGTTGATTATTCTCTCTCAATTCAAGCAACAGGGGGGGAAATCTCTTTGCATCTAGATCCATTGTCAAGCCAAATGCCTGGAGCCAGCCTTCCAATGGAAGTGTGTCAAATACCAGCAGCGGATTCCAGATTGGGGGGAGGGGCACTGTTTTCCTGCCTACACTTTCCACTTCTGAGCTGTGGCTCAGGAGTCTCTCTGTGTGTGCATGCCTATGAGAGTGCCCTCTTTTGTTTTTCTCTTCAGCTGTGAAAAACTCCCAGCACTGCAAATGGCTGGGCTCTGGTGCCTTGTAGGCAGCTGGTTCTGTGTCTGTGGGGGGCTGCAGCAAAGAGCCCATGACTGAAGCAAGCACTTTGCTAAGAAAATCAAGGAGCAGATGGATTAGGGGATTAGGAACAGAATTCATTACTAATGACTTGTGTGGAGCTCCTATGCTTGGCAGTCATGACTTTGCTCCACAGAGCAGTCCTGTGTTCGTGGTCCTCTGTGAGGACAGCAGGTCGGGGTGGGAGTAGGAGCGGTCTCACCCACCGCACACACCATAAGCCCCCTTTTGCTTTCCCCCACCGCATCCCTCAAATGTCTCAGCAATCCCAGCAAATCTTCATAGTGTGTTTATTCTCAAGGCCCTCTTGGGATGTTGGTTACAGCAGGGAGCAGCTCTATGTCCCCAGAATGCAGCTCCCTTGGCTTCCTTGTGAATTCTGAACATTTCCCCTGACAGTCTCTCTTTCTCCAGTGATGGCCCTTCCCCAGGATCCTGGCCCTCCTACATGGACCACCTCTCATAATATGGGAATGATCTGGGCAGAGCCAGAAGCTCATGGAGCCTTCTTCAAAAGTTCTTGCTGACTTCCTCTGAGTAATTCTGTTTGCTTTTCAATTGGTTTCAGAGAATCCCACGTGCTAGCAGGAGTGCAATGTGCCTCTAGGATTATGAAGACTGCTGCAGAGGAATAGCTCGTTCTCTGCACCCCCACACCCCGATAAAGAAGGGCCTGGAGATGCAGCCCAAGGAGGAAAGTTGAGAGACCAGGGTTCAAATCTCCACTCAACCATGAAACCCACAGGGTGACCTTGGAGGCCAGTCACTGCCTCTCTGCCTAACCTACCTCACAGGACTCTTGTGGGGATTAACTGAGGAGGGGAGAACCATGTATGCCACCCTTGAGGTGCTTTGGAGGGAAGGTGAGGTAGAAATGCATTAAATAAATATAAATAAATAAATAAAAATTATGGTGCCAATACAAGGACCGGCCCTCCCATTGGGCAAAGGGAGTCTGGCCTCTCAGACAGCAGGTGTAGCAGCCCTCTGGCCTTCCTTGCCATTCTCCTCCATTGGAAGGCAGAGCTAGGTGTGCCACCCAAAGGAGCCAGCTGCCCTCAGGGGGAGGAGACCATCCTCTTGCCAGGGTGGAAGATTCAACTCCCAGTCTGGTTGGATTCTGTGAACTGCAGTGTGAGATGGTTGCCCTCTTGCCCTTTGCCTGAGGGAGCAAAATGTTTTGAGTCAGCCAACGGCTAAGCCTCCCTTCTCCTACAGCAATCCTTTCCTGCCTCCGCCCCCAGTAAATGCTTCCTTTTCCTCCAGGCCTGCCCACCCACCCAAAACCAAGCCCAGTCAAGACCGACACAGCTCTAATTGGTATCAAGCTGGCTGGGGGTCTCTAATTAGTGAGCCTATTGAACTCTGCTCAGCTTTGGGACACAATTAAAAGTTTGCCCTAATTAAACCAGGGTAATTAATAAAGCTGAAATTTCTCAGAGAGTAATTAATCAAGGAATTCAGAACAAATCAATGTGGGCAGAGAGAAGCATAGAAATGAGGGAGAAGCTGTAGCAAGAGAGGGAGGGAGGGAGGGAGGGAGGGAGGGAGGGGTGTAGTTTGCCCTACCCAGGAAGATAGGAAGCTCCTTTATGCCAAGTCAGCTGGGCCATCTAGCTCAGTATTGCCGGCACTGACTGGCAGCTGCTCTCCTGGGGTTCAGGCAAAGTGGCTTTCCCAGTCAAACTGAGAACTGAACCTGGGACCTTCTGCATGCGAAACGGGGGCTCTCCCACAGAGCCATAGCACCAGTCCCCTTCCATCCCAATATCCTGGGGGTCAGGGCACTTAGAAGATAACATGCATCAGAGGAGCCTGTGGAACAGGTGGAAGGCCCATCTAGTCCAGCATCCTGTTCTTGCAGTGGCCAACCAGATGCAGGACCCAAGCACAGCACCAGCATCTCTGCCCACTTGTGATTCCCAGCAACTGGCAATATGCAGAGGCGTTTCCTGCCTCTGACAGCGGAGGTAGAACTTAGGTTGCATTATCCTCTGCGAATTTGTCAAACCCCTATTAAAAGCCATATAAAGTTAGAGGCCGTGACCACATCCTGTGGGAACGAATTCCCTGTGCACAGTACTTCCCTTTGTCTATGCTGAATTTCCCATCAATTCTACTTCATTGGATGATCCTGCTGGGTTCCAGTAGCAAGAGGAAGATAAACTTCTTTTCTATCCGCTACTTCCACACCACTTATAATTCTATACACCTCTCTTATGCCTCCTCTGAGCCAGGGCAGACACATTGCTAAAGAAATGAGGGCAGCCGGCACAGAGGCACACCTGGGAACTAGATGGGGAGGAGCAGGGGTGCCTTCCTGGGGGGACTTAATACCTGGGAGAGGCTTCATTAGAAACCCTGGAGAGCAGCTGCCAGTCAGTGTAGACAAAGCTTCTCCTCCTCCCGGAAGGGATTGTGATCGGGAGCCGCTGCCGCGCCACGCTCCCCGGGCAGCCTATCAATCGAGGGGAGGCTCGGGGGCGGGGTTTAGCCGCTCAAATGTGGCTGCAGCAGCTACTTCCCCTCATTGCGCTGCCGGGTTTCAACAGATCACCCACCCACCCTTCCCTTTAGTTCATCGCTTCATGCTTGACCTTGCTATGGACCTGTGGTTGGTCGCCTTGGTTGCCCAAGAGGCCTGGTAGGAATTTTTATCCAGCTGGCAAATTGGCACTGGCCACTTGGTTTTTCGCCTACCTCGTAGCAAATTGTCACAACTTTTAGGTATTGGCGGTTAGGCATTGGAATATGTTGTTGGTGTATGGAAGGGCAGGGTGTGGCCATCATCTACCCCTTCACTTTATGGGTATTCCATTAAAGGAATCCGGCGGTCATGGATCCTGTCCGATGCCCTGCTGGTGGCTAGGCCCATGGCATGACCCCCGGTGACATCAGGGGTGAGCTTACAGTTGTATTTGCATCAACAGGCTCCCCCTACTGGTGGTTAACCCTTGTTAGACTCACCCCTTCCTGAGGGGGTGGAGTCAAGCTCTGCTGTTTATCCATGCCTAAGCCAATACCTCTCACATGCTGTAATCAATAAAGTTGTGGCCTTTTTTAGCCCATGAACCTAATATACTGCATCCATGTGTCTTTCTTATCCTCAAGAGGGTGGCGGGTCCTCAAATCACAATACTGAGCTATGTGAACCAATAGCATAAGGCAGCTTCCTGCACTAAGAAGGGCTGTAGTTCAGTGGTAGAGCCCCTGCTTTCCATGCAGAAGGTCCCAGTTTCAATGGCTGGAGAGATGCTACCAATCAGTGCAGACAGTTATGAGCCAAGTGGTTTGCCTGATTCAGTACAAGGCAGCATCCTCTGTCCCTTCCTATGTTTCATAGCTCAGTGGTAGAGCCCTGCATTAAGTAAATAAAAACAAATGCAGAAGGTCCCCGATTCAGTCACCAATGGCATCTCAAGGTAGGGCTGGGAATGTCTCCTGCCTCGAACCCTGGAGGGATGCTGCCAGTCTGTGAAGGGAATACTGAGCCAGACAAATGAAGGGTCTGCCTGATCCAGTGCAAGGCAGCTTCTGATGTTCCTCTGGGGGAATGGATATGGGAAGCTTAATCACAGCAGTGCTACAGCCAGCATCAGTTTTCCTCATGAAAGGGAAACGTGTCGCTTTGATTCCTGGTCCACTATAAACAGGACTTGATTAAATATTGTGCTTCATCTCCACCCACCCACCCATTTTGCAAACCATCACTACGTTCCCCCTTCTCCCCTCCCTTCCAGCACTGAGCCATCATTAATCAGGAGAGAACGAGGATCTGGGTGTGGCCTGGAGACTCTCGCTTTGATTTGGCGAGTTCTGAAGCCACTTTGTTCTCTTTGCAAGCCTATTAAAAACAGAGGCAGGATTTTGACAAAAGGCACTTGCTCATCTGAAGCAGCTTTTTTTGAGGAAAATTGCCTCTGGCAGCTGCTTCAGCGAGGCACCGCAGCAAATGAAGTGTGGAGCCAGGGGAGACCTGCTGGGGTTATAGACTCATAGAATTGTAGTTAGAAGGTACCATAAGGGTCATCTGGTCCAACCTCCTGCAGTGAAGGAATCGCAGCTAAGGGCAGAGATGCCTACAAGAGTCACAGACCCAGCAAGAGAGAGGCCTCAGGGCCGAGCCTCTATCCAAGTCCACTATCCAACGTCCAGAGCTGAGCACATAGATATGTCTCTCACACACATGCACACTATAAGCAGTAGTGTTTGCCTACCAGGTGCACCCCCCAGATGTTTCACACTGCAATGCTCATCCTAGTGCCCATGCCGGCTGGGGCTTTTTAGAATCCAAAACATCTGGAGGGTCCAGGTTGGGCAAGGAGACTATACAGCCATCCACCCAGTTAACAGTTTTTGCCCAGCTGTTCCATCAAGGGACCTGGCTTAGCACAACACGTGAGATGTGGTTTGAATTTTGTTGGGGAGGGTGTCCAAGGAAGGCCCAAACTAACCCTGGCATGCCAGGTATGTTGAGAACTCAGGTGCTCAGTGCCAGCTTCAGACAACATCCCAGACCAATGGAGGCCAGCCTATTAAGGCAAATGGGTCAGTGACCCACCAATTTCAGTCCTTCTTCAACCAGCGCCCACCTGCCTGCTGTCTTCCTAGCAACCCGTCCAGAGAGTGGCACTGCCTTCCAGCTTCCTCAGCCTTGGTTATTACCCTTTATAGAAGTCAGGGTGGGAGAGAGAAAGAGAATAAAACTAGAATGCTCAGTCTGACATTGGTTCTGTTTTATTTGTGCTCCCTGCCTTAGCAGGAGAGAGAGGAGCAGAAGCTGCTATATACTGAGTCAGACCAAACGGTCTACCTAGCTCAGCATTGTTGCTTGGATTGGCAGCAATGGCTCTCCAGGGTTTCAGGAAGGGACAATCCTAGCCCTACCTGGAGATGCTGCCAGGGATTGAACCTGGGACCTTCTGCATGCAAAGCAGATGCTCTGCCACTGAGCCTACAGCCCTGGCCTTCCACCCCCGTGCCAGTCCCAGTGAGTACCAGTTAACAAAGCCACTGAGAGGCAAGCTAGATGAGGCCCTGCCACTTTAACATAGGAGTGGCCATTGAAGGGGGTTCCAACTGAAGTGCTGGGAGGGCTCTCTGTACTGTTTTTCCAATGGGAATTGTGCCCAGAACCGCTAAGTGCCCCGTGGAGCAAGGATCACCTGGCAGAGTGGGAAGAGTTAACTGTCCTCAAGTGACTCCCAAATCTAGACCATTCCTTCTTCATAGCTTCTATTTAGACTATAGAGAGGAGAGAGAAGGAACCCTGCTCACCTTTGGCTGTGAGATGTTGCTGTCCAAAATCAAAGATCTAAATTGGGGTGGGGGTGAGGACTTCAGACCTGGGGGCATCCAAATGCAGCTCTCTGTCTGGCCCTTTGGACTATTGCTTGTGATTCCCAGCTACTGGCATCACTCAGAAGCATACAGTCTCTGACAGTGGAAGAGAGCCTAGCCCTTGTGGCTTGTAGCCATTGATAGCCCTCTCTTCCATGAATTTGTCTAATCCTCTTTTAAACCCATCCAGGTAGATAGCCAGCCCTGCCTCCTGTGGAAGGGAGTTCCATCGTTTAACTATATGCTGTGTGAAGAAGTCTTGTCCATGCAAAGGCAGGGTCTGTCCAGCAGCCTGGAATTCACACTTAGGAGAAGTGTGTCTCTGGCACAGCTAATTTTGGTTTGGTTTTTTTCCTTCCTTCCACCTTGTGCCAACTGGAAGGCTCCTCCTTTTGGGCAGCTGCCTTAATGCTCGCTATTTTTAGGGGATAACAGAAATCCAAGAACAAAATGCAAGAAAATCCGCTTGGGTGCCCATTTCTCATCAAAGCCCCCTTCCCCACCTAACGAGCTGCGGAGTTCTCTTAATGAGCTGCATAAAAGCAATCAAGGTGTGATTAGTGGATCCTTCTGTGTTGGGATCCTTTTGCTGCTCCCAGCTGGGAAGGAAGAGGCTGTTAGATGCTGCATTTAAATTAGCAATAGGGGAACTTCAAACAATTTCCTGCTTCCATATTGATTGTGGAATGCCACCAAATGCTTATCTTATATACACCTCCCTGGCCAGGCCATGCAAGGGGGGGGGGGGCAAAGGGAGGCTGGAAAAGTTTCTCTGGACAGAATCACCAGGTGGAGCACCCCATAGCTTGGCTACCAAGGGTCCAGTATATCTGAAGGAGCGTCTCCTCCCCCATCGTTCTGCCCGGACACTGAGGTCCAGCTCCGAGGGCCTTCTGGCGGTTCCCTCACTGCGAGAGGCCAATTTACAGGGAACAAGGCAGAGGGCCTTCTCGGTAGTGGCACCCGCCATGTGGAACACCCTCCCATCAGATGTCAAAGCGATAAACATCTACCTGACATTCAGAAGACATCTGAAGGCAGCCCTGTTCAGGGAAATTTTTAATATGTGAAATTTTAGTGTATCTTTCATCTTTGTTGGAAGCCGCCCAGAGAGGCTGGGGAAATCCAGCCAGATGGGCGGGGTACAAATAATAAATTATTATTATTATTATTATTATTATTATTATTATTATTATTATTATGTTACTTTCACTTCAGCCTCAGTGGTGCCACTCCAAATGAGTCCGGCCAGCATCATCTTGGTGGTGCTAAGCCTAGATGCTTCTAAGGAGTGTAGCACTGAGCATGGCACTCTAGATTTAGGACAAGCAACCCCAGATGGTGTCCTCACAAAGATGGCCTTCGCCTGCAAACATACTCCATCGCCCAGAGGCATGTTAGCAAACATGCCACTCATGTTCACACCCATGTATAATTTTGCTTAGGCGTATTTGCAAACTTGAACTCTTTTCCAGTCATACCATATGTGCAACTTGTGTGGTTGCCTGTTTTCTCTGCTACACTTGGACCAGCCCTGATGAGGATGCCTGCCTGGTTGCCTGGGCTCTGGAGACAGAAATCAGCCTCCTCTTGGTAGCTCAGGGGAACACAGGGAGACAAGGGCACCTCTGCCATTGGCCTTCCCCACTCTCAGCACTCAACAGCCATGAAGATGGTCAAGGACTCATGCCTTATTTCCAACATTAACTGGCAGTGAGTGGCTCTGCAAAGCAGGCAGCAGGGGTCTTCCCCAGCCCTACCTGGAGATGCCGTTAGTGGGGATTGAACCAGGAACCTGGTGGGTGCCAAGCAGATTCTCTACCCACTGAGCTACTGTGGCCCTTCTACATCACTGACTTATTCTATGAAGGCTGCCCCAATTGCAGGACATTCCGCATTCACATAAGTGCTGCATGCCCCAAGACCATTTGGGGGTGGGGGCTTTTGAGGACAGACCCCCTTGCCTGGAAAAGTTGGGGTCTCTCTCACACAGTGGTGGACCTATGTTTTGGGGGCCCCTTTGCAACCATCCACAAGGTCTGGGTAACCTGTTATCTTCTTCAACAGGGTTGTTTACAACATTTACAGCATCTATGCTACTGACTCTCAAACTTTGGGATTGTTGAAATATATACAGCAAAAAATCATGACTCAAATTGCATCTACAAGACCCATTTTTTAAAGGTGGACTAAAGCTGCTTCTGGGGTCCCTCTAGAATTAGAAGCCCTGAAGCTTAATAATAATAATGTCATTGTACAACCTGTGTACAATGAAATTAAACAAGCCTCCCTCCCCACCCAAACACTCAATCTCTTATCAAACAACACACCACCTCGCAAGTAAATTTTGCTATGTTATTTTCCGTTCAACAGCCTAACAGCCCACGGATAGAAGCTATTTTTTAGCCTGTTGGTATGGCTGATTATACTTCTATATCTCCTGCCCAAGGGTAGAAGATTGAAGAGGTGATGGCCGGGGTGTGAGTCATCCCTGAGAATTTTTCTCGCTCTCCTAAGGCAACTACCCCATGCGATGTCATCTAGAGGACTCAATGCACAGCCCAAAGCTTCTTTACTTTCATAGGAGATTTCCCCTGCTCTCAGGCTGCCATTGACCTTCTTAGGTGCTCTGTGCAGGGTAGGTGGGGGAACACTCTTTGGGCAGGAGCAGACTTTCTTTTGCCAGGTGCAGGGACTCAACATCACCTACAGGTGAAGGGCATAGGAAGCTGCCTTATACCAAGCCACTCTGTTTTCCCGTCTAGCCCCAGCAGCACCTGCTGTGGCTGGCAGTCACTCTGCAGGGTTGTCCCAGGCAGAGAAGAACCTTCCTTGCATCTCCTGCTTCTTTAACTTCTTTAACTGGAGATGCTGCCATGGGGGAGTCAACGGTGGCCCTTTTGCATCAAAAGCAGGTACTCTGCCCGCTCCTGTGCACTGATCCCTCCTTAGGGCTAACCTGCCCGATTCTACCCCATTTGGTTCTGCCCTAAATGTACCAACAAAAGGGACGCGGGTGGTGCTGTGGGTTAAACCACAGAGCCTAGGACTTGCTGATCAGAAGGTTGGTGGTTCGAATCCCCACAACAGAGTGAGCTCCTGTTGCTTCATCCCTGCTCCTCCCAACCTAGCAGTTCGAAAGCACGTCAAAGTGCAAGTAGATAAATAGGTACCGCTCTGGCGGGAAGGTAAACAGCATTTCCATGCACTGCTCTGGTTCGCCAGAAGCGGCTCGGTCACGCTGGCCACATGACCCAGATGCTGTACGCTGGCTCCCTTGGCCAATAAAGCGAGATGAGCGCCACAACCCCAGAGTTGGCCACGACTGGACCTAATGGTCAGGGGTCCCTTTACCTTTACCTTTAAATGTACCAAAAAGCCAACAGGAGGCATTTGCTGCTGCCACCCCCTGCCCAGTCACCCCAACCACAACAGCCACTTGGAGCACCCAATGCACTGAGAGGCTTCCATTGGTTTCGTTAGGGTCTTTATTGCATCAGTGACAGATATGGGAGGATTAAACTGGAGTAATCTCTGTAATCTACTCAGCAAGATTAAAGCTCTTTCCTCCCTCCCCCCTCCTCCACTACACCCACAAACAACTTTATCCCTTTCATTTCAGGGCTCTGCTCAAAGTGATTACATTGCAGGAGAGGGAGGGGGGCAGAGAGATACACCATTTAGCTTTCCAGAGCATGTTCAGTCCTGCTTAAAGTCATGTTTCCTAAGCAGCCCCGGCCAGGCCCAGGGAATCTGACCTTGGCAGGGAATGACAATTTAAGTCCACAAACAGTTTGTCTTGGGAGTCCAAATTCAATTCATTGTCTCTGACCTAGGAAGGGAAGTCTGCCTGTCTCCACAAGAGCTGCTTTGTCAGTCACTTTCGGACATTATATTAAGTCTCACAAATACATGTGCATAAGGTTCAATTGCTGAAACACATTTTTTTGTTCTATTCCGTATGGGCGAGTGTTGGGGTGTTTTTTGTAGGGAACACAGCTGGGTAGAAAAATAGGATAGTGGTTGATTATTTAGTTTCTATATAGATAGATAGAGTGTGTGTGTGTGTGTGTGTATTCTATATATACAGGCGTCTCCCCACTTACATGGAGGGTTATGTTCCCAGGCACCACATATATATGTGAATTTGTGTATAGTGGCAAAAGCAATCTAAAAAGCCAAACTCCACCAAAATCACTCCCTCCAAACCTCCTTTTTCAAACTTCAGCTCTCCTCAGGTCTCAAAGGTTGGTGCAAAGGCTCATGGGATTATTAGCCATTTTCCTGCTCTTTTCACATCATTTTTGCAGTTTTCCCATTCTTTGGGGGCTGTTTTTGCCCTTTTCGTGCCTTTTGCAGTTTAAAATGATTTATTTAATTATTTCCTAGCACCATGCGTATATGCGGCCACGCGCAAGTCAAACGTATATAAGCTGGGAGACACCTGTATTAAAAATAACTCTAAGTAGTGTACAGAAAACTGAAGCAGCAGTAGAATTTAAAACAAAATATTACAAAAGGGCCTCAGATGATGAATGCAGAGTCCAGGATGTTTTATATGGGTCAAAACCAGCACTTTGAACTGGGCCTGGAAGCTAACTGGCAGCCAGGGCAGTCAGGCCAGGATTGGTGTAATATGCTCAAACTGTCTTGCCCAAGTAAGCAACCTGGCCACTGAATTCTGATGCTGCAGGGCAGAAAATCTGTTGTATCCAGGCAGAGTGAAGTGCCAACAGCCACACCGCTGTGCCCAGGATTTCTTGACCTCACAGCCACCAGATCAAGAAACCCTGCTCCCTCATCTCAGGTGGGCTGGGTTTAGCACAAAATCACTTTGTACATCCTCAGAGGCACTCATTCCTAGGCTGTTGCACTGTGCCTTGGTGTGCCCAGACTCCAGTCAAGCCCTCCTGGCTCCTTAAGACTGGTACTTGCTCCAGGTTCATACGCCTACCCCATGAGAGCATCTAAGAATGAAAGAACATAAGAAGATCCCTGCTGGATCAGGCCAAAAGGGGCCTATCCAGTCCGGCATCCTGGTCTCCAGAACCGCCCCTTATGAAATCAACTTGGCCAGGCTGGCAGAAGCACCACCTGCCCCAGGCAGAAACATCTCTTCCTCGCCTCCTTCCTCCTCCTCCTCGCCCTCTTCTCCTGCTGTGAAACATTTGACAGCTTTGATCTGCCTCTCGCCAGAACCTGAAGAAGATATCAAGGCTCCTGCGGTTGCCTTTAATCTTATTTGCTCTCTGCAGAATCGCTTGGCGCCGCTGCTGGCTGCTCCCCCGGGGCCTTGCAGCCCGGCCCTGGCGCTGTCCTCCCGCAGGTGAACATCCAAGGAGCAGGCAAGGCCCGCACCTTCTGCCCCTCCTTGCCCCTCCCCACCCACTCAGCCGTGTGTTTGTGTGTACGTTAATACCCGGGCAAGGGCCGCCGCTGGGCTCTCTTTGTGCGTCTTCAATTCCTTATTTGGCACGTCTCCTATTGCTCTCCGCTGCCACCAAAGCAGCCCTCGGAGCGCTGCGCCGCATGCAAAACGATCCAGAGCGCCACAGAGACAGCAGAAAGCCTCGCTTTTCAAAATCAATACAATTCTGCAATGAAGAAGCCGGAGGAGGAGGAGGCACCTCGGGCCACCAGTAGCTTCGGGGGCTCACGCTCTCCCGTCCCCGGCCCCCAGCAGCCCCTCGCAGTCTGGAGTCCCCGGTTCGATCCTTGCAGCCGCCTGCACACAAAAGACTGACTCTCGGAGGTTCCCGAGCTGGGAAAGGCCCGAGGCCTCGGCGACAGGCTAGGCGGGTCAGCTTCGCGCGTTGCGCTAAAGAAACCCGGCTCTATTGGGGCATTAGCGTGTCACTGAGGCGGAGCGCAAAGATGGGTGTCATCCTAAGGGTGCTTCACAAAGCGCTGGATGCGTACTCCTCCGATAGGAGGCTGCGCGCACTGCGCTGGCGGTGCGGTGCGCGAGAAGGACCAGGCCGGCTCAGGCAAGCTGCGCAGTAGTGCGTAATGTTGGTGGCCCTAGAGCAGGAGGAGAAGGAGGAAGGCAGAGAGCGGAGCCGGAGGCTGCATCGGCAGCCACGGAGCCTCCTTGCGCAAAGGAGCCAACTGTTTGTCCGGGTAAGCGTGCCCAATCCCACTGGGACTTCCCCAGGGCGCAGAGAAGGCACTCTGCACGTGGTCAGAGGCACCTGGTTCATTTTTAAAGGGAAAACTTTCCCGGGCTGTATGGGGGTTGTTTTTGGATGTTTAAATTGTGTTCTCGCTTGCGCTTTGGCCGTCTTGGGATCCCTTGTACAGTATATCAATTTCAGAAAAGATCATCAATCATAAGGAAAACGAAGAGCGTCCTCCGACTCCCACTTAGAAACGGGCATCCCCAATTTCTCCCTTATTTGACTCGCGTGACATGTCCCAGTGCAAGGCTGGGGGGAACTGGGAGTCCAGCCGGGGCTGCGATCTCCGCACCGGCTGCGGGCGCGTCGGGGGCTCAGCCCGGCGAGGCGGCGGGAGCGTCAGGGCTGCCGCGGGGGCGGCTCCGGCTCGGCTGACGTCAGGCGCCCCTTAAAGCGGGGCCGCAGCAGGAGCGGGGCCGCCAGTGGCGGGCCGCCGAGCTCGCCTGCCTGCCTCTCCGCCCGCCTCTCCGCCCGGCCCGATGCGCTTCCGACGACGGCGCCGGCGAGGGGAGCCGTGGCCCGCCGCGCCCGGCTGCTGGCGATGGAGCCATGGCGCTTAGCCGGCGGCGGCGGCGGCGCTGCCGGGCGCTGGTGCTGGGCGCGCTCCTCTCGCTGGCCGGCACCTACCTCTGCTACAGCCTCCTCCTCTTCTGCTGCGCGCCAGAGCCGGAGCCGCTGGCCAGCGGGGAGGCGGCAGCAGCGGCAGCAGCGAGAGCAGCCTCTCCCTGGACGGCCGCCCGCTGCCTGCCTGCTGCTGCCGCCGCCCGCAAGAAACTTCTGCAGAAGTGGCGCGCCTGCCCGGCTGCAGCCAGCTCCACCGCCACGGCCGGCAACGACTCCTCCTCGCCGCCTTCGCCGCCGCCGCCTGCCTCCCGGAGCGTGGGCACCAAGCGGCTCCCGCACGCACTCATTGTGGGCGTCAAGAAAGGCGGCACCCGCGCGGTGCTGGAGTTCATCCGCGGCCACCCGGCCGTGCGCGCCCTCGGCACCGAGCCCCACTTCTTCGACAGGCACTACGAGCGTGGCCTGGAGTGGTACAGGTGAGCGGCGGCGCAAGGGGAGGGTGGCAGAGAGGAGCGGCACTCTATACACGAGCGGCAGTCCCGGGCACTGGTTGAGCCTGGCTGGCAACCCCTCTCAAGGCTAGGTCTATATAGCTCGAATCTCCTTGCCCAAGCCATGACATATGCGCAACAACGAGTTCTTAGAGCATGTGCAAAGTGCCTGTCCCAGGGCACTGGGGGACTTTCCTCTTCCATGTGTCTTTTGGGCTCATGGGTGCTGGGCGTCAAGTCTTCCCCAGTTCCTTGCAGCTACCACACCCCCACCCCAGTCTATCCTCCTCTGGAGGTACCTCTCTGGGTGCGCGGAGAGGTACCGGGAGACTGAGCCCCCAAACCCCGCCATCTTCCAGTGCTACGCAGGCCGAGCGACGCCTTTCCTAAACCTCTCCGCCTTGTCTGCCAGCAAAGCGGACTCGTAGGAGGAAAACCCAGGTTTCCCTCCCCCCAACCAGCCAAGTCCAGGGGATAGAAGGCTTAAGCTTCTGAATTGTGCAGTGGTTAGCTGCGGAGCTTCTCGCCTCTCTAGGGGCGGGTCTGGATGGCATTCTGGGTTCTCCAAATTAAAAGCCGCCGAGGGAAGTGGGGGAGCATAGGCATGGGGCAGGTGGGGTGAGCTCCGCTGGCCCTCTCCCCTCCCCTTGCCAGTCCACCTCCTCACTGCAGCAAGTCCTGCCTCATTTTGGCCATTTGGCAACAGCCCTCACCCAAAGGAAGGCCTTCCCACGTGAAATATACCCAAGCCAGCTGGCAGCAGCCAAATACCCTGATGGAGAGTTGAGCTGGAAGCTTCGCAAATAGAGTGACTGGCAGGGGGCTTTGTAAGGGTGGGCAGCCCCGGGGTCATTATACACCATCCCTAGACCTCCTTCCCCTTTTAAAAACATAACTGCTTGTTAAACTTTGCACCCAGGGCACATTGCCCAGACCCCGCTCAACCCACCATCTTAATTTGCTCCAAGGCATAAATCTGCCTGCATCCATTTCTGCATGTGGCATTGTGGTCTTATGCCCTTTAAAGTACCCACCTATCAACGCCCAGCTGACTGGTGATGTACCAGCAGAGGGAGCCTGATTTCCATTTTAGTTAGTCTTGCATTGCATTGCCCCAAAGTTCTTTCTGTTCTCTTTGTGTTGGGTTTTGGGTTTAAAAAATAAAAATGCTCACAACAGCCCTGCGGGGTAAAATAGGTTGTGAAGTGCTTGCACAGGTCCACATAACAACTTCAGGACCGCATCAGGCATCTGGCACCAGGCCTCCTTTGAATCCAGCAGCACACCCTGCACAGTGCTGCCACTTTGACTTGGGATCATTGCCACTTCCATCTTCTGTTTTTGTGTGGAAAAAGCTCCTCCTGTGCCACAGATCAGGGTGGCATTTAAATCTTCCAGGTGCTCTTGTGCACACCCCACCTCCAACCCCTAGAGCTTCAGCAAGGAACAAATGCTTTCTCAGCTCCTTTGCTACCAAGCAAGTAGGCCGAGGCTGGCATCCTGCATTCCACACCCACCCGCCAAAAGGAGAAGCCTCTCCTCCTCCCCGGCCCCAGAGTTGCCCAGGAAACCTAATTCCCAGCCCAAGTGGGAAATGTGTATCATAAAACTTGCATTCCAAATCAGCTTTACAAATTGTGCTAGAACATGTGCATAATGTGGGTCTTTTTAACTGGGGAGCCTGAAGCCAAGAAGAGCTGTTTGTGGACCTTCTCCCCGAGTCTCTGCTTCAGCTGGATCTGAAGCACTTCCAGGAACACATAGATCTTGTTATCCTCAGAGGAATGACGCCTCGGAAAAAGCTGGGGTGGGGGGTGCTGGGGGGTGGGGAGGATCCTTTGTGATTTCACTTGCCTGAATATGGGGCAGGAAGTACTGTCAAGCCAAGATGTGCTGGCTTTTGCAGTGGGACTTAGAGCCCTTTGTACCTGTGTGATCTCAAGGTGTGCTCTTTCCCTGCACATCCCTAGTGCACATCCATTCTTGCTTTCAGGGCACTACTGCTCAGCAGAGGTGTCCTGCCTGCTAGCACAACCCCATCATGCCCGACTAGCTGCCAGCAACACACTGAGTTACACCATTTTTTGAGCTAGCCTTCGCCAACATGGCAGCCTCCAGATGTTTTGGACTTCATCCCCCCATCATCCATACAGCCAGCATTGCCTGAAGTCAAGGGTGATGGGGACAGATGGTTTATGCAGTCCCTGGGCTGGCCAAGTGTTCTACCTCAGATTCAGTCCAGCTGTCCCTTGGAGGTGGCAGCTGTTCACATAAGTGTATCAATGTGCAGGACTAAGGGCAGGATTAGGGAGCAGGAGCTGTGCTGGGACGCCTCCCTGCCTTGAGAAGAATGACGTACTACCTTCAGTGTCAGGTCATTGCTTGACTGGATTGGGTGAGTGCGTGAAGATCCTTTGCTAAGTTGCACCAATGCCTGGTAGATCAGGGGAATGCTTTGGATATAGACTATCTTTAGTTCAGCAAAGCCTTTTGATATGTTCCCTCTGATGTTCTTGTTAGCAGGCTGGTAAATTTGGGGTGGGTGATACTACTGTAGCTGGTTGATGGACCAAAGAATGGCTCTCAGTGGCATCTCATCAACCTGGGGAGAAGCAGGGTGCCACAGGATTCTGTCCTAGGCCCCGTGTTTGAGATCTTTAGAGATTAAATGGGCAAAAGAGTGGAGGGGATACTTATCAGATTTGCAGAAGATACCAAACTGGGTGGAGTAGCAAATCGTGCATAAGACAGAAACAGAACCCAATATGCTCTGGATAAGATGGAGAACTGAGGTCAAAACAATCATAACCAATTTCAACAGCGGTACGTGTAAAACAGTAAGATTCAGGATGGTTTACCAGCAGTCAATGTGAAAAGGATCTAAGGGTTTAATAGAATACAAGCTGAGTGTAAGTCAGCAGCGTGACAGTGCAGCAAACAAGGCTCATGCCATTCTAGGCTGTATCAACAGAAGCATAATGCCCAGGTCTCAAAAAAGTAATGGTGCCGCTCTGTTCTGCTTGGGGTCAGGTCTCACGTGGAACATTATTTCCAGGTCTGGGTATTGCAGTTTAAGAAGGATACAGATAAACGTGTTCAGAAGAGGGTGACAGGAAAGGTTGAAGGAACTGCATATGTTTAGCCTGGAGAACAGACAATTAACAGGCAATATTGTTATTGATGTTTTAATTGTATTCATAAAAGTACTTGCATACTGCCTTCTCACAAGGCATTAGCCATCTTCAAATGTCTGTAGGGTCTGAACCAGGGGGTACAAATGATAATAAAAAAATATTTAGACCATATTTAGAATGTGAAGGCAGTATAAACAGTCTGACAGGGGAACTAAACTGCAGCTGCCTCAGAAGGGTGTGGGCTGCCCTTCATTAGGTTGTCACCAGCCTCTGCTTAAAAACGTCTATTTGGAAGCTACATTATACTGAGTCAGACCACTGGCCTATGTACCCCAGCAGTGTCTGCACTGACTGGCAGCAACACTGCAGGTTTCAAGCAGGGTGTCTTTCCCTGCCCAATTTGAAGATGTCATCAGGGATTGAACAGCCCTTTGCCTGAAAGGGATTATGTTACAGTGGGATTCCTGCACTGGCAAGGGGTCAGTCTCAATGACCTTTGGGTTCCAGCTGTATGATTTTACATGGACAACCTTGCGTTAAACACTCACCGCAAATTATTTCAAGTTAGGTTGTCGCGAATTCTGCCTTCCTTCACACTGAATGAATGCATTGTGTGGGCAGGTTTATTTGCTGATAATCTACACTTGAATTGTAAGAAGCCATGAATAAATATACAAATCAATAAATATATATTTGAGTAAAAAGAAGAAGAAGACTTCAACATGTGCATGGCCAGCAAATGGGGGGGGGGGTGAAGCTCTGCTTATGTGTCCTCTGGGGGCTGCTTCGTGCTCCAATCCATCTCTACCAACCCACAAAACAACATAAGGTGCCCAGGCAGAACCGCTAAATGAGACTTTTCAAGGTTCATGATATTCCTTCAATTTCCAACTCATGCCAGAACTGAAAAAAAATAAAGCAGAGTGTGCTGGACTGATTTGGCTCTTGCAAAATGGAGCGCCCAACCTGCTCTGGGCATGGCAGGTCTTGTCCTCCTGTGTATAATAGGATGGGCTCGAGTTCCTTTGCCAAGACGCCCTGGAATGCAGCCTTGGCATGGATGCTAACACCTTGAGAGAAGGGCAGAGGGAATGCCAATGGCCTGGTCTGGGATGCTGAGCAGCAAGGAGGTGAGCCATCTCCCCACCCCTGGGTGGCTTGACCTTCTGGCAAGCCAGCCAGCCCTCTTCTGTGTGCTGCTCTTTATGGACGGACATTCGAAGCTGTCTCCTGCTGGCTGATTCATCTCTCTGCATGTTGGCTCCTTGAACTGGTTGTGGTCTCAGACTGAGAGTATGCAAGGGCTTGAGAGGAAGGTTCTCTCCCCCAAGCCTTGCTGTAGCCTGATATCTCTTCTCTGGAGCTGCTTCTGTGCAGCAAACAGCTGCTGCTCCTTGCCAGCCCTCTGGTGACTAGCCTGCCCTCCTCTTCCATCCCGCTCTCTTTCGGATCTGGATGTCCCCCTACCTGTTTGCCTAACAGACAGTGCTCTAAACAGCAGCTGATATTAACAACATCTGCAGAACTTGAACTCTTGCAGTCTTATACACCACCTGACTTGCTCCTGAGTGATCACGCCAGCCAGTACTCTCTCCCTGGGCACGTAACATTTCTTCTAAATGAGCTTTTAATTAAAGAATAATTATTGGAGCATCTGAGTTTGCCTGAAGGGCAGAGGATGTGCTGCATCTCCACTGCCCACAAAGTGGGGAGGTTTTCTGGGTGCTTTTAATGTCTGCTGAATTGCCAGGGCATGTCCCACCTTCTGCCCCACTGCTAGCAGTGTGCAAAGCTTTTGCCTGGCATTTGCCTTTTTCTGTGGCTTGGGACGCAGTTTCCCTTTCCTACTCAAAAGAAAGGCTCTTCTGCGAGCCAGTGTGTGGTGTTAGGCGTGCCATTCATTGCTGTGGTCTGTAATTCCTGTAATGCTTTGATTTTGCAAAAAAGAAAAAAACAACAACTTATAATTTTTGTTTCTCAGAGATGTTTTTGTTGTTTTGCACTAACCAGAGCACCATTTCTTGCGGCGAACCTGCACATGTATTTCCTTTTTTTTTTAAAAAAAAATAGTTATTAGAGGTTTGAAGATTACAGAAAAAAGAAGAAAGAAACAATGAAAAATTAAACAAAACAAAGCAATACCTTACAATACATAAAAAAAAACAATACAGCAAGACAACAAGAAAAACAAAAACATTTAAAAACACATCCAATATTTCCGTATCTTTATCTTTCATTTACCTGTTTCATCGACCTCCTCACACCTCCCTTTTTTGTATTCTAGTTCAATTAGCTGTTTCAGCAAGTCCTTCCTGCACATGTATTTCCTGCAGGAAAAAATACACTTATGAGCTTATGGTACTGTTGGAAAAGAAGGGAGGAGTCAATGACTTATGTCTACTCACAGGTTGGGGTTAAGGTATAATGTCCCTTCTCTCTCCCCCCCCCTCCCCCCAGCATTGGCTTTTTATTTCTCCACATTTGCTTGGCTGACTAGTGCTGCTTGCTGTCTCCAGTGAGAGGCAGGCAGCATTCTGCCATTCTGGGACCAAGCTTCATTGGCATAGCCATGCTGGTTGGCTGTGCTGCAATTCTGCGAAAAGAAAAACAAAAATTAAAAAGAAACATTTATGGGCATTCTTAACAAATGTGATGAAACTAGGGCTGTGTATGTCTGTCAGTTTCAGTTTCTCTCTTCCTTATTTCTTCTAAATCTTAAATTCAGTTCTGCATATTTCCACATCAGTTTGTGAGTGTGTTAGCTATGAGTCTTGCATTGCAGGGGGTTGGACTAGATGGTTGCTTGGGTCCCCTCCAACAGTGGCGTAGCGTGGGTTGTCAGCACCCGGGGCAAGGCAAGTAATTTGCGCCCCTAACCTGTGGATTTGCGCCCCCTAACCCGTGGATTTGCGCCCCCTAACCTGTGGATTTGCCCTAACCCCAGATGTTGTGCCCGGTGTGGCCGGGCCCCCCCCCTGCACCCCCCACGCTACGCCACTGCCCTCCAAGTCTACCATTCTATGATTCCACGGATTCTCATGAAAATTCACCAGCCACTTTAGTGCAAAATTCTCCCGATATGCACATTTTTGCAAAGCAGTTTCCCCTTACAAGGCACCGTTGTATGCCATTTTCACTAAATAAGTGCATTTTTGTACATGTTATTCCACTGGGGAACGGCATGCAAAATTCAGAGGGGTTTTACTTTCAAAGGATGGCTTTGTGTTTTGGCTCGCATATTGCTTCAGAAAGTGTGAATTATGTGGGCTGGCCTTTAAATGCAAGTGGGTGGGGTCCTTCTTTGCTGGTCAGCCAGGGCCAAAGCCGTTGTCATCTTCCCGGGGACCTCATGGGCATGGCAAGTTGTGCCACCTGCCTTAACTAGCCAGGCACATCCTTGCCAGCTAAATCATGGGGAATTGGCCCTGAGGCCATTGAGGGATCTGTTTATCTCTCCTGTGAGAACTCCTGCTTTCTGAGTTTGGCTCATGGCGACTCTGGCGCTGAAGGATGGGAGAGAGTGGAGTTTTTGCTGTTTGCCGTTTGGGAACCTTGCCAAGCTAAACACTTCATTTTCCTGCTGACAAGTGACTAAGACCCAGGATTATCCTGAAGTCAGCTGGCACGCTCTGCAAGGAGAGACTTGGGTCCCTGCCTGCTCAGTCTTCCGCACACAATGGGGACGACAATGACACAAACAAATATATTTACTCTTCTGTGTTGCAAATGGAACAAGCACCGGCTTGGGAGAATGAATAGGGGGAGGGGGCTGGGCAGGAATTCTGGCAGTGCCTTGGGTGGGGCAGAGAGCATGTGCGCAGAAGCCACTCAGATGCACTTTTCAAATCAGCCTGCCTCTGGGAGAGAGAGAGCGTTTCTGAACGTGAGTCAACGGCCCACCCCCATGGGGGGAGTCTTGCGCAGGCAAAGGGTTCTCCAGTGCCTGATCCATCCTGTCACAGCCCATAGGGAGAATTAACTCTCCTCCTGACAGAAGCTTTGCACTGCTGCAGCCCTGCCTAAGGTGACAGGGCAAATCACACTCAATTTACAAAGGGGACCAGAGAGGGCATCTAGTCTTCTGTCCTTGCGGAGCCAGCTTTTTCTCTCTCAAGTCCCACTTACACAAGGAGCATGAACCCAGGCGGGCAGGGGGAGTCTGTAGGGGAGAAGGCAGCCTCTCTGGTATATGGGGCAGCTCTGTAGAGAGGGAATTCCACAACTTATGGGCTGCCACAGAGAATGCCCTCTCCCAGGCAGCCACCACCAAGCTTCCAAGGTTGGTGGAACTACCAGAGGGGCCCCTCTGCTGATCTTAACACCTGGGTCTGTAGGGAGGAAAGTGACTTCACAGGCTTAGGAGCCAACTCCCAGGGGCTGAGGTCCCCCCCCCTTAAAATATTTGCGGGGGTTGCCCCCCACAATATTCATGGGCATTTCCATTCAAATGGTGTGCATGCCAGATCTTGTGATTAATTATGTTGGGTGACGCTTACATGGCTCCCCCAATATTTTATTCAAGTTGGCACCCCTGCTCTCAGGTATTTGGGGCCTAAGTTGTTTAGGGCTTTAAAGACTAACATGAGTCTCTTGAGTTGAGCCTGGAAAAGAAGTGGCATAGAGCATAGAGCTGGTGTTAGTCTTCCCTGTGCCAGGAGGTTTCTAGAGAGGACGTGGCATTCCCTGCCAGCTGTGCCAACAGGGCATGCTGGAGATCAGGAGGCACATCTTACTGCTGCCACCACCCGAGTCAAGTACCTGAGTGGCATGTAGGTTTAATTGGCCCTTTGCTTTGCTCTGAGCCTCATAAATCCAGATTATGAGTCCTATTGTTTAAAGGCTGTCAGCAAGATGCTAATTCAGTGTCAGGGAGCCCCTGCTCCCACTGCTGGGTTTAGATCACAAAAACAGGTTTGGGTCATCCATCAGCGCCAGACAGCTTTATAAGCAGCTCAGCGTTGGTGGGAGATTCATAAAACGGCTGTTTCATTAACGGGCCACCTCTGGGCTTAATAAAGCTCTATTCCGTGAGGAATTGGGTCCATGTATTTAAAAAACAAAAATTACAGGTCCTAATCAATTACAAAAAGTGCAGAATAAACTGCATTAATAAATTAGAGGAGCAGAGCCAAGAGCTCTCAAAATCTGCAGAATGGAATGGTGGCGTTTGCAGCCCCTGAGCAGCAGAGGAGTGCCAAGGTGGCAAGAAGGGAGGGGGGTTGCAGGCGGAAGAGGAGATAATAAGCAATGGTTTCAGCTGGAGAAAGGGAAAGGTGTGTCTTCCCAGCAACCATGCATCTTGCAGGCTGTGAAAGTCTCCCTGGAGTGGAGAGAAGCCCCATAGGCTTAAATGCACTTGATTTTGGCTCCTTTGTTTCTCATTTGTCCAATCTTAATTCAAGTTCTCCACATTTCTGCAGGAGTTTACAAATTTATTTTTCAGAAGTCGTCATGAAAATTCACCGCAGGCACATCATGCGAGGACTAGTAAGGGGAGGGCGCCTTTGCAGAAGGGCATTGTTTCGTTTTTCCATTCTTATAAGACTGGCAGTTCAAGAGGAAAATAGGGAAACCATTAGTATCCAAGTATCTGGGGAATTATCATCAGTTAATGTTTATTATGCCTTAAGTCCTCTCGATTTGACAAACATGGCAATGCTGACTGTCCTCTTCTATATTAGATACTTATCGAGAAAGAATGCTATCTTAGTGCAGCCTGCTCTGCTGCTGTTTGACACATGAAAATCATTGTAGCCATCAATAAAAACATAAATGCATGTCTGGACAGGCCTGACTCCACTGCAAAAATAAAGGCTCCACTCCACCAGCCTATGGTGGCTGACCCTTTCCCACTAATCCAGGACTTCCACTATTAGAATACACTTCATCTAGTCCTTAATTAAAAACAACATACCCATATGCAAGTAAAAGAATGTTTCTTTTCTTTTCTTGAATAAATTTTATTGGTATTTAAAAAGAGGAATACAAAGAATATTTTTAAAAATTTCTTTAAGTGATAGATATTATAGAGATTTTCTGGATATGATGATGAAATAGTCACTGCCTTGGATAACTTGAATACGGGGCAAGGGAATCCCTTCCATCCCCAGGGAGTCACACTTGTTGTGGCTTTTTAAAAAGATGTCCACAGCAAGCACTATGGAGACAATGATGTTATAAAGGTAAAGGTAAAGGTAAAGGTACCCCTGCCCATACGGGCCAGTCTTGACAGACTCTAGGGTTGTGCGCCCATCTCACTCAAGAGGCCGGGGGCCAGCGCTGTCCGGAGACACTTCCGGGTCACGTGGCCAGCGTGACATCGCTGCTCTGGCGAGCCAGAGCCGCACACGGAAACGCCGTTTACCTTCCCGCTAGTAAGCGGTCCCTATTTATCTACTTGCACCCGGGGGTGCTTTCGAACTGCTAGGTTGGCAGGCGCTGGGACCGAACAACGGGAGCGCACCCCGCCGCGGGGATTCGAACCGCCGACCTTTCGATCAGCAAGCCCTAGGTGCTGAGGCTTTTACCCACAGCGCCACCCACGTCCCCGCGATGTTATAGAACAGGTTTAATATAAGGACCCATGGAGGGCAGGTGGGAAGTCTAGAGATTTGGAGGAATCTGTAAATGTGAATGGTAGTTTTGCTATGATTATATACTTGTAAAATCAAATAAAAACTATTTTTTCAAAAGTTAAAAAAGTTAAAAGTTAAACAGGGGGGGGGGCTGGGAGATATCCTCAGCAGGTCCAAATGGGTGTTTCTGGACATTTTGTGGCAAAGAAGGGCTACCAGTCACCTCCTGACCATGCAAAGATGATTGCTGGTTCAAGGGTTGCTGGCAGAGACCAATGGCCCATCTAATCCATCATTCTCTTCTCACATGGCCAGCCATATGCCCCAATGGGAATCCAGCAAGCAGGACCAGAGCACAAGCGCAGTCTCCTCTCCTGTGGTTTGGAGCAACTGGCATTCAGAAGCATTGTGGCCTCCAACACTGGAGGGAAGCCATAGTCATCTTGGCTAGCAGCCATCATATTATAGAAAAATAGAAAAGTAGAGTTGGAAGGGTCCCTGTCAGTTTTCAGGGAATCCGATCCCTCCCTCGGTGGCAGCCAAAAAGCAGATAAACGAGAGGAGTTCTTAGAACGTAATTTATTCAGTATTCAGAGAGAGAGAGAAAGAAATGAAGTCTCTATTAAATAATGGCATTGCTCTGAGTAAAGCCCAACCCACTCTGTCTCTCTTATCCTACGTTATCCCTATCTGAGCTTTCTGCCTCTGAGCTTTATGTTCTACTACTTTCAATGCACGCCTGGTCCTGGAGGGGGAGAGGTCAGGAATGCTTCCTAGAGACACTGAGTCTGTCAGCTGTCTCTCCCCTGGTGCTTCTTCTTCTTCCTGCTGTTCCTTTTCCAATATTTCCCAGCTTCTCCCCTCTGCAGCCTCAGAGCTATGCCCTTCTGCAAACCACTGTTCTGAATCTATACTGTCCTCCTGTTCTTGGGAAGGTTCAGGAGAAGGTATGCAGCCCCCATCATTCCTCCTCACTCCTGACAGTTCCCAAGGGCCATCTACTTCACCTTCCCCCCCCCCCCCCGCAGTGATAGCCCTCTGGCTGCTGTGGGAGGAAGCCGTGTGTGAAGAAGTTCTCTCTTTTTATTTGCTTTGCAACTGACCTCTGCCTGCACTGCCTTCCTCTTGCAGGCGTCTGATGCCCCGCACCCTGGAGACCCAGATCACCATGGAGAAAACGCCCAGCTACTTTGTCACACGGGAAGCCCCCCGGCGGATCTTCAACATGTCTCGGGAGACCAAGCTGATTGTGGTGGTGCGCAACCCGGTGACGCGGGCCATCTCCGACTACACCCAGACGCTCTCCAAGAAGCCTGACATCCCCACCTTTGAGGGCCTCTCCTTCCGCAACCGCAGCCTGGGCCTGGTGGACACTTCTTGGAGCGCCATCCGGATCGGCCTCTACGCCCTGCACCTGGAGAGCTGGCTGCAGTACTTCCCGCTCTCCCAGATGCACTTTGTCAGCGGCGAGCGGCTCATCACCGACCCGGCGGGGGAGATGGGCAAGATCCAGGACTTCCTGGGCATCCAGAGGCTCATCAGCGAGAAGCACTTCTACTTCAACAAGACCAAGGGCTTCCCCTGCTTGAAGAAGGCCACCCCTGGAGGCACGTTGCCACGCTGCCTGGGCAAGTCCAAGGGCAGGACTCATGTCCAGATCGACCCCGAGGTCATTGAGCAGCTGCAGGACTTCTACCACCCCTACAACGTCAAGTTCTACGAGACGGTGGGCCAGGACTTCCGATGGGAATAAGCACTTGGACAGGGAGCAGCTGTGATTTTTTGGGGGGAGAGGGGAGTTTCATACAAACATAGGAAGCTGCCTTAGACTGAGTCAGACCATTGCTCCATCTAGCTCAATATTGTCTGCACTGACTGGCAGTAGTGGCTCGACAGGGATTCAGGAAGGGGACATTCCTAACCCTTCCTGAGATGCTACAGGAGAGGATTGAACCTGGGACCTTCCAAATGCAACGCAGGTTGCTCTGTCACTGAACTACGGTCCTTCCCCTTAGGAATAAAGACCCCAGTCCTGAATATTCTGAATGAACGTAGGAAGCTGCCTTCTGCTGAGTCAGTGTCCATCTAGCTCAGCATTGTCTACACTGACTGGCAGCAATGGCTCTCCAGGGTTTGCAGGCAGGAGTCCCTCCTAGCCCTTTCTGGAGAGGCGCCATCGGGCATCGAACCAAGAACCTTCTGCTTGCAAGGCAGGTGCTCCAACCCCTGAGCTACGGCCCTTCTCCCTCCACCCCCTCCACTGGGCTGCCTTGGCCTTCTTCTTGGCCCATGGCAAATGGTTGGCAGGAGCAAACATCCCGAAGTGCCAAGGGGTGCCTGCCACCACCACCACCCTGACTTCACTGGTTTGTGGCCACACACTGCCAGTGCCTCCTCCCCTGGTTGCATTTTTGCACATGGGCAGCTGGGCTGGGGGAGCTCCAGAAGGTCCCTTTGTTTGGTGCAATGAGGGTGTGTGATGCCCAAGGATGGATTTTATTTTTTAATAATGATAATACATGCATATATATATTATATATATACATAAATATAGTCTATAAATCAATATCACTGCCTAGGCACTACTTGGCACCTGAGATATCCAGGGTTTCTGGTTTAAGACCCTTCAGAGCAGCCCTCAGGCAAAGGAGCCAGAATGTGAGATCTGGGGGAGCCATGGTGGGGGGTGCCTACTCTTCCACCTTCTGAAAAAGTGAAAGGGGTCCCACACCTGCTCAGCGGGTGTCAGCCTCATGCCAAAGGACTGCACCCCTCTGCTCCTTCTCTTTGGGGGGCTTTTGCGTGAGCCCTGTGTCTCTCCCCGCCCCCCACGCACTGTCCTGTTACGACATTTCTGTCCTGTGAATAAAGCACAGATTTCTGCTGTTACGGGTACTTCAGGCACAGTCCCTTCTCCCTGTTCAGGATGTGACCCGCCCCACCCTCCTTGTCCCCTCCTCCTGTGAAATAAAATAATGCAAAGATCCATCAGAGAGAGATTTTTCTCAGTGACGCTGGGGGCGGGGGGCGGGAAAGGGAGGCAGCTGACCGGGTCCTTTTCTTAGGTGAGCCTCCTTAGAGTTCCTCTTCCCTCCAGGGCAAAGGGTGTGGAGGGGCTGCTTCACCAGTCCCAGTTGGGAAAGGCTCTCTGTTTCACCTTCTACCAAAGCTCTGCATTCAGAAGCACCCCAGAGGCCACAGGGGGGTGGGCAATGTGGGTGCCCTGACCCTGGGCACAGAGGATGAGCAGGCCCTGGTGATGCTTGTGAGCAGGACACCCTGAGTGCCAGTCTCCCTCATGAGGGCTAATCAGTGAAGATGCCCTTTGACCAGTGTAGATGCTTTGGCTTCAAGTCATCAGCTACGGCCACACCTGGCATTTGGAGCCCATTGAAAGCACACACCCCTCCAGAATCCCGGGAAGTGCAGTTTGCCACCACAGAGCTACAAATCTCAGTGCCCTTCAAGGTGAAGGTAAAGGGACCCCTGACCATTAGGTCCAGTCGTGACTGACTCTGGGGTTGCGGTGCTCATCTCGCTTTATTGGCCAGGGGAGCCGGTGTACAGTTTCTGGGTCATGTGGCCAGCATGACTAAGCTGCTTCTGGCGAACCAGAGCAGCGCATGGAAACGCCGTTTACCTTCCAGCCGGAGCGGTACCTATTTATCTACTTGCACTGTGACGTGCTTTCGAACTGCTAGGTTGGCAGGAGCAGGGACCGAGCAACAGGAGATTTGAACCGCTGACCTTCTGATCGGCAAGTCCTAAGCTCTGTGGTTTAACCCACAGCGCCACCCGCGTCCCTTAAGCTGCATGAAATGTATGGTGTGGACACAGCCAGGGAGAGCAACTGGCCTCAGGTCATCCAGTGACCTTTGTGGCTGGTTAGGGGGTTCATCTGGGGTCTCTCCACCTACCCACCCCATTTTAACCCACTGGCTTGGCCTCTCTACAACCTCCTGCTGGAGGGACACAAGACCCGGCTGACTTTTGGTTCACCTGAAGCAACTGTCAAATCAGGCTCCTTTATAATGTGGGAGCAAAGTGTCCCTTTCGTTCCCCTCTTTGATCTTTCTCTGTGTGTGGTTTTTAACCACACACAGAGAGGGGGCAATGACAATAAAGATATTATTATTATTATTATTATTAAAAAAGAATGAGCACTTTCCCCTTGAACGTTGCCCTCACCCTCCTATCAGCCCCGATCATGGCAGAGGAGGTGAGGAAGTACGTAGCAGCATAGGCAGCTGTCTTATACTGAATCGCACCTAGTGGTCCATTTAGCTCAGTACTCTCTACACTGACTGGCAGCGGCTCTCAAGGGTTCCAGGCAGCGGGTCTTTCCAAGCCCAACCTGGAAAAGGCACTAAGGATCCCGGGGTTTTCTCAGATGCAGGCAGAAAGCAGAGCGGCGATGGTGGCAGCAGCAGCAGCAGTTCCCCTTCCTGGAGCAAGAAACAGGTGACAAGGAGAAGGTGATGGCTGCATTTGTGCCAAAGTGTTGCTGCCGGCACTGCTGCTCCCACCTCCTCCTCCTCCTCCTCCTCCTCCTCCTCCTTGTGCCAGGGACAAGGCAGGCCGCGCGGCTTGGTGCACAGCCAGTGGGGATTTATGGGCAAGCTTAATAGGCTGTTTTATGGGAACCCGCAGTCCTAATTGAATGTCAAGTGCTGCTCTGAATTGCCTCGGAAGGAGGAGCCTCACCTCCTCTGCTCCCAAATTAGTTCTTGGCTTTAATAGGGGCTTCTCCGTTTGCAACCATGTGGGGGACAAACCAATGGCTCAAATGTAATTTGGGGTGGAGGGGAGAGAAGGAAGAGGCATGGGTTCTGCTCAGGGTTTTGAAATTGTCCCAAATATGGGGGAGACACACTGGAGTTGGGGAGCTGGTGGAAGTCTGGTTCCTGAAATGTCCTGGCTGGAGTTGGCTCTCCTAAAAAGAGTGAGACCCCAACTCTTGGCTGCAGCTAGGCAGTACAAGCTGAGCTGAGTAACTCCAACCCCCACAGCCTGGTGTGCTTTTTCTGCATTTGGTGAAATAAAATGTTGTGTGCCGTTTGGACTTGAAGGTCGAACACACGCATGTCAACTGATCTTGGATTTCAGTCTCAAAGTGCCCCGGTGAAATGCAAGAGCAACTAGATTTGCAATGAAAAGGCCTTGCCCAAGTCAGCTTGGGGGAGAGGGGCTCCCCCTGGAGTTGTGGCATCTCCATTGCCCTGTAAGGTGCCAAGCAGGAGGTGGGCAGAAGTGCCAACATGGTTTAAAGTCCCACAAGTCTGCCCTGTGTGGGGTGGGTGGCAGCAGGGCACAGGGCAGCTTTGGGTGCCAGAGTCACCCCACCCCTCAAGAGACCCAACTAGGAAATGCAAAGGGGAAAGGTTCTTCACTACGGCACACCAAAAAGGCTATACCCCAAAGTCACATCTCCCCTGGGCCTTGTGAGGCGAAATGGGCAGGAACCAGTGGGAGAGTCCTGGGCTGGGACCTGGGAGACCACGGTTCAAATTCCCACTCCAACATGAAGCTTACTGGGTGACCTTGGGCCAGTCTCTCAGCCTAACCTACCTCACAGGGTTGTTGTGAGGATAAAATATAGAGCAGGAGAACAAGGGGCGCCACCTTGAGCTCCTTGGAGGAAAGTGGGGGCTGTAAATGATATTATCAACAAGCACAGCTACTACTTAGGTGGTCTATTGCCCACCCAAGATGTTCTGCTCTCTGATCACCCTCCGGTCTCTGGAGGGCTAGGCTTGGCACGGCCCCTGGAAGCTGTCCCACTAAAATCCAGGCATCCATTCCAATGGGTCCACTCTGAGGAGGACTCACATTAATTACAAGCCATAGTGGGCTATTAGCCACACTAGCAATGAAGTCCTCTTGTAAACTGGCCAATGTTTGTGGAACGTGCTCTCTCTCTCTCTCTCTCTCCGATGATTTTATTAAAGCCAGAACATGTTCTGAGACACATCACTAGCAGCTGTTTGGCACCTGGGATCTGCATCCTGGGTACCATGCCACCTTCAGGGTTGTTTTGGCTTGAGAATTAGGGCCACACAATCTGGATGCCCCCCCCCCTTGCCAAAACGACACTTTCGCAGCCTTATCCACCCTCTTAGCCCCGATGCTGCCTCTCACTTCCATATTGCCTTGGCTTTTTAATCATCTTTTGACATTTTAAAGCAGTCTGATCGTGCTCCCATCTGCCTGTTCCTAAATCTTCCCTCATCCTCCTTGAGGGAAGCCCTGGCAGATGTCCATGGAAGGAGGGCACAGATAATATGCTCAGGAGGCAGGGCTCAGGCACCTGCAGGATTGCTCTAGGGAGGCAACCTGAGCGGGGGGGAGGTCAGCTGGGTGCCCCACCACTGCCCCTCAGCCACCCCTAAGATGCCTTGGCAGACTTACCAGGATTAAAGGCTCCTTTTGCAGAGACTGCTGCCTTGTCAACGGAGCAGAGGGCAGCTTTGGTGCATCCCCCAGCGCAGGCACCTCCTATGGCAACCCCACCCCCCACCCCCACCCCGGCCTGCAGCATAATGAGTCCCACCTTTCACTGGGAGCCAATAAAGCCACCTGTTGGCAGCTGATTTGCCTTGCTGAACAGCAGACTCCTTGAATCACCCATCGATTTCTGCAGGAAATCTCAGCAGCTCCTGTCAAAGGTGGCAATTTGCCACCAGCATCTAAATCACCAAGGAGCCGTTGCCACTTTCCGTTGCAGAAATGGTTAAATTAGAGCCATCTTGCAAAGGCATGGGGAGGGTTTTTTCTTTAGGTGGAGGAAAGATTCTTGAGTCGAAAGTGCTGTTGCTGTGGGAGAGGGGGAGGCAAGAGAGCACAGAAATCCAGAGCCAGCCTCAGGCTGCCCCCTCCCCACACACTCTGACTGGTGCAGCTCCAAGCAGGCAGTTTAAGACCTTGGACTTCATTTGCTTGCTTTACTCGGGTGATTTATAACCTGCTCTTCATTAAAATCAATCCCTGAGCAGGGAAATGAATCCCAGGGTGGGAACTTAACAGTCTTATGGACAGAGACCCACCTGTTTTAGATAGTTATGTGGACAATTACACAATTAGTATCTCTCCGGCTGACCCTACCAGCCACAGCCCCTCCACCACCATTCCATGCTATGCTTCGGATTAAGAACTGTCTCTGCCCTCCTAATATGAGCAGCGAAGTGGCCAAGTTTGCTGATCGTAGAATTGTAGAACTGCAGAGTTGGAAGGGCTCACGAGAGTCATCTAGTCCAACCCCCGGCAATGCAGGAGTCTTTCACCCAATGCGGGATTCGAACCCACGACCCTGGATTAAGAGTCTCTTGGTTTACCGACAGAGCTATCCAGCCTTGGCATCCTAAAAACAGAAAGAGATGAGCTCCAAAAGGACCACTGCAAACTGAGTGAAAGGATGGTAAATGCAATTGGAGTGTAATCAAGTGTAAAGCAATGCACGTCAGGGCAAACAAAGTTTAATTTCACATATACTGCATGCTACAGGGGTCTGAACTGGTGGTGACTGACCAGGACACCTTGGTGTCTAGTGTCTAGTTCAAGAAAGAGGTGCAGTGGCTTTGAAAAAGGCAAATTCCAGGCTAGGGTTCATTAGGAAAGGAAGTGAAAATAAAACTGCCTGGATCATAATGCCAAATCTATTCTGCGGTCACCTCACCTCAAACACAATAGAGTAGAATTGGAAAAGGTTCAAGAAAAGGGCAGCCAAAATGACCAAGGGAATAGGGCAACTCCCTTATGAAGAACGGTTGCAGTATTTGGGATGTAGAGGCAGAGCAGAACATAACCCTTGTGGATGGTAGCCATTGATAGCCCTCTCCTCCATGAGTTTCTCCAATGCTTTTCAAAGCCATCCAAGTTGGAGCGCATCACTGCCTCCTGTAGCAGTGAGTTCCGCAGTTTAACTATGTGCTGTGTGAAGAAGTAAGACTTTCAAACATTGAGCAGAATGACAAGGGGACAGTGGAACATCAGAAGCTGCCTCATTCTGGGAAGCAGACCATTGGATCACTGACCTCTGGATTACCTCCTACACCGAGCGGCAGCAACAGCTCTACAGGGTTTCAAGCAGGGAACATTCCCAGTCCTACCTGGATAGGCCAGGCAATAGCACAACTCTGGGGTCAGCTGCAACATGGAGGTTCCCAAGGCAACAGAAATGCAAGGAGCAAGTTGCCATCATCCTGTGCCCCCCCCCAAACACCACGGGAGCATCCCCCTTGAGGTCCATGCATATAGGATCAGGCTGCTCAGCACAGGAACACCCTATCATGAATCCCAATTAATGATGCCATCTTTATTTCACACCCGCCAAGCCAAGAGTCCATCAGTGGGTGATTCCTATAGGATTTTGCTGAGGCACTACATTACCCTACATTGCCCAGTGTTCTCTCAAATTAGCTATTGATTTATACACGGAACCACAATTATTCTCTCCGGCACTTAGGAATTTAGCTAAGTGGCATCTCCTCGTCCTCCTTTCCTTCCTCCTCCTCCTCCTTGCTGTCTTCCACCCCAAAAGAAAACTGGGTCTGATGTTACATTAGGAAGTTGGGAGCATTTTGGTCAAGGGGACTCTAGCCTATCCCCAAGGCTTCCCAGGAGGTGAATGGTATATAGAGCATCTGCTTTGAAGTCAGGAGGTCTTAGGCTCAATCCCCAATGGCAGGGCCGTGAATGTCCCCTGCCTCAAACCCTGGAGAGCCATTGCTGCCGGTCAGTGTAGACAATATTGAACTCAATGGACCCTGATGGTCTGAATCAATCCAAGGTAGTTTCTACTATTGCAAATGTCCATAGGAGCCAATTCCCAGGGGCCAAAGTTCCTTTGCCCCTCCCCAATAAAATACTTGAGGGGGCCCCAAAGTTGATGGACATTGCCATTCAAATGGTGTGCATGTGCCAGTGCCTTGTGGCCAATTATGCAGGGCGGGGCTTACATGGAGCTCCCAATATTTCATTCAAGTTGGCACCCCCACAAAGATTAATAACTCCTCAAACATTGGGTAGGTGGGGTAAGGGGGTGGATGGGCTTTAAATGTTTGCCTTAGTTGGCAAAGTGGCACAGGACGTGGCTGGGATTCTACTCCAAAGTCCAGAGGGGACCCTGAGAAGCTGAGCAGGGTCTTTCCACCCTTAAAGCCAGGGGCTCCTGGTCTGCTGCCTCCATGTCTCTGTCGGTGGAGCTGCCCTTACCAAACTCCTGGGACTCTGTGGTGGTCAAGGGTCTCCTCCGGTTCCTACCCAAGTTGTGTGCACTGATTTGCCCCTCTGCCTTCTGGCTGCTGGGAGAACAACCCCTCCTCCTCCTGAGTGTTTGTGCATTCCTGGGCAATGGGGCTGGCTGCTATTCTGTCACTTTGGTATTCAGCCAAGGCAGGCTGCTGGCTGTTCTTGGACAGGGGAGGAGGAGGCTTGGCTGCAATCTGCTCTAGAGATGTGATGGAAATGCCCACCGACAGGATGACAAGGTAGGCCTTTCAGGGCCATGATGAATGGGTACACCAAGTTCAAAGTGCTGAATCCAGATTGCCCAGTGAGGAGAGATTAAGCTGCCTTAATAGGAAGTCAGGGGGAGCGGGGGCTGACATTCAAGAGGCAGAGCAACAGCAGCCCTGGGGCTTAGGGTTGTGAAGGCAGAACCATCAGTGTCTCTCTCTCTCTCTCTCTCTCTCTTTGCCAGGCCAGGCTTCCTGCTGTTCTGACGGCTCAGGAAATAAAAGATGTCCTCTCCATGGACTCTATTGCAGCCAGCCTGGCACCAGGGAGCCCACGCCCAGGCTGAAGGGCAGTACACAGCACAGGCTCGGGCAGGATTTGCTCTCAAGTGGGTGGGGCACATGCCCACTTCTTTGTTCCCCTGGAGAGAAAGTAGGTGGAGAGAAGGAAGAGCAGGTGGGGCCGAGCGCTTCACTCAAGGAAGCCATGTGGTTATCATCAGGACTGCTGCTTTATTGGGGTGTCACATGTTCCCCTAAAGATACGATGCTCAGGCTGGTTCATAACTAGCCACCCAAAATATAAGTGCACCAACAATTATTATCCATTATATATGGAGGGGGGAATCAATTAACAGCTTCATTATAACAAATGATAGCATAATATCCCAATCATAAATGGAATGGACTACCTCCCATGGAGGTTTCTAAGTGGAGGTTGAATGGCCATCTGCCAAGGATTATTTAGCTGTGATTCCTGCATTACAGGGGGTGGGACTAGATGACCCTTGGGGTCCCTTCCAACTCTGCAATTCTATGATCCTGGGTGGCGCTGTGGGTTAAACCACAGAGCCTAGGGCTTGCTGATCAGAAGGTCAGCGGTTCAAATCCCTGTGACGGGGTGAGCTCCCGTTGCTTGGTCACTGCTCCTGCCAACCTAGCAGTTTGAAAGCACATCAAAGTGCAAGTAGATAAATAGGTACCACTCTGGCAGGAAGGTAAACGGTGTTTCCGTGCGCTGCTCTGGTTCGCCAGAAGTGGCTTAGTCATGCTGGCCACATGACCCAGAAGCTGTACGCTGGCTCCCTCGGCCAATAAAGCAAGATGAGTGCCGCAACCCCAGAGTCATCCGTGACTGGCCCTAATGGTCAGGGGTCCCTTTACCTTTACATGATAATCTCAAAAATAATTAGCAACTGGCAGTGAGAAGCAGCCCAGGGAGCTCTTCTGAAGAGCTGTGAATGGAAAGCCTCTCCTGCAGAGCCTTGCCCAACCTGGGGGGCCTTCCAGATGTTTGGGAACACAGCACCCATCCTGCAGCCAATGGCCAAGGTTAACAAGAGTTGTTTTCCAAAACATCTGGAGCTTGAGGAAAGTGGACCATAGCAGATCCTCTGTTGTTGATGGCCAAAGAGGCCATCCTGGTACCTCTGGGTTGGTTCCCTTGGTGCTTACTTGGAGAAGGAAATGCCCACCAAGGAAGATCGAGGGCACACCAGGAGGGTGGAGAGGAAAGACCTGCACAGCAAGGACAGCTTCCTGAAATTCTTGGCAGCTGTGTGGATTTCTGCTGAAGGCTGGCTGCAGGAGGGTGCATGGCAGCAGGGGTCTCCTCTTCCATTCTTTCCTTCTCATGGAAATACTGGAAAGGGCAGCTCTGCTATAGCCATGCCCAAATCCTGACTTGATATGCACAAGCAAATCTGCCAGAGAGTGTGCTGGACTGTGCATGTGACCTCATCCTGCTCTCAGGGGATGGGCCATAGCTCAGGGGCAGAGCACCTGCCCCATCCCCAGGTAGGGGAGTCTTCTGCCTGAAACCCTGGAGAGCAACAAACAGTCAGTGCCGACAGTGCAAAACTAGATGGAGCAATGGCCTGACCTGGTACTTTTTCATGCAGTTAAACTATGGAACTCACTCCCACAGGAGGCTGTGATGGCCTCCAGCTTGGATGGCTTTAAAAGAGGATTGGACAAATTCACAGGGGAGGAGAAGGTTGTCGATGGCTACTATGATGGCTATGATCTGCCTCCCCAGTCGGAGGCAACGATGCTTCTGAATACCACTTGCTGGAAACTACAGGAGGGGAGAGAGCTCTTGCGGTCAGATCCTGCTTGTGGGTTTCCCATTGGGGCATCTGGCTGGCCACTGTGAGAACAGGATGCTGGACTAAAAGGTCCTGATCCTGCAGTCTCTTCTTAGGTTCTCATGTTCTTGTTAAGTTCTTGTTTTAGGAAATGGAATGAGATCCACATTCCAGGTTCCACATCTTCCTTCCTTCCTTTTTTTAAAAGATAGATGCACATCACTCCTGCGTAACATCTTTGCCAAGGAAGCAGCAGAACTGAGTGTGGGCCCTAAGGCAGGCAGATTCCTCTCCTCCCCTTTCGGCACTGTTGAGGCATTGTTTTCCCGCCATCAGCTAAACACAGAATGGACATTGTGGTCCCACATACCAGCATCTAGAGCTCTGTGACCTGCCACTTCCCCCATGGCCAAGTGAGTTTGGACCCCCATAACCTCTTCCATTTTAGAAATTAACCCCTGGGCGATGGAACAGGTGTTTCTTGCAAACCTTCCCTCAGCAGGAATCAATTCTGTTTATTTTTCATGTTTATGTGACTATAAGCCGCATCAATCCTCTCTGGCAGTTAATTAGCAAGCTGATCCAATTAGGGCACCCTCCTCCACCCTTTCGCCAAGAGCCAAGGGAGGGAGGAAGAGACAGTGAGCCTGTGATGAAAAGCAACAGAGTTACAGCACCCACCTCAGTAGAACATCACGCACAACAAATCTCTCTCACACACACATATAAAATTGTAGAGTTAGGACAGATCCAAAGTCCCATCACCTACAATGCAGCAATCACAGCTAAATAATCCTGGAGGCAGGATGAGACAGGACCTTTGTACAGCCTGAAAAAGTATTACGGCAGCCCCTGTTACTGTACCTAGATACTCTGAATCTTGCTCTTGACCCAGCTGGGCTCTTATGTGCTTAAAGGAAAGGTGTTCATAGCCAGAGCTCTCTACCACCAGGAATCATGGTACACCAAAACCTTGGTATTTTGAAAAAAATATAAAATAAAGAAGAGAGTCTTCCAGGTTTGGGAGCTGAAGCAGGTAGGAACACAGGAAGCTGTTTGATAAAAAGTCTGACCATTGGTCCATTTAGCCCAGTATTGTCTACCCAGACTGGCAGCAGCTTTCTCCAGAAAGCTTCAGGCAGGGGACATACCCATACATTCCATGATGCCACAGTTACATCAGGCAGTGGCAGAGCAAGCCAATCAGGTGCCTGGGCTGGCGTGTATGCCCTGCGTCCAGGGGCGGGGCCGGCTGCCCGTGGGGTGGGGTGAGCCAGGGCAGGATGCTCCTCAGAGCCTCTGAGGAGTCTGCCTGCCTCCTCCCTGAGAGCCAGTGTGGTGTAGTGGTTAAGAGTGGTAGTCTCGTAATCTGGGGAACCGGGTTCGCATGCAGCTGCTGGGTGACCTTGGGCCAGTCACACTTCTTTGAAGTCTCTCAGCCCCACTCACCTCACAGAGTGTTTGTTGTGGGGGAGGAAGGGAAAGGAGAATGTTAGCCACTTTGAGACTCCTTAAAGGGAGTGAAAGGTGGGATATCAAATCCAAACTCTTCTTCTTCTTCCCTCTCAGCCATCCTACAGCTGAGGGGGGGGGCAGTGGGTGGACCATTTGGGGCACCGTGGAGCCTGCAGGTGCCCAAGCCACCGTGTCACTCCCAGGAGAGACACATGGCTCAGGTGCACTGCAGTGAGTGCCGCCTGGCATTTTGTCACCCCCCTCAATGGAGAAACCCGGTGTGGACCACCCCCACTGCACCCCCCTTCCTCCGCCCCTGACATCAGGCAAGAAGTTGGTGTTCTGTGTGTGTGTGTGTTGGGTAATGTGAAAAATGGTGCAAGGGGGAGAATCCAAACTCAGTAGATGGCAGCTTCCTCAGTTCCCATGAAGTTCCTGCTGCTCTTGACAGAGGGCTGAGTGTTGCACTATAGCCACCTTCCCAATCTGCTTCAAGCCCTGCAAGGGGGATAAGAGGCATTTTAGGTCAACATAACACCAATGGGTTAGATAGCTTCAGCTATGCTCGCAGCTATTAGGGATCCTGTTTGCAATTACCAGAATAATACACTTTGCTGCTGCCTGAGAACTGATCACCTCCAGGTAATGAGCCTGTGCATAGTGCAGACGGCATCATAAACAAGAATAGGGCCCTGCATAAAGGAGGCACCATCTCCACCGGTGGCAAACACTAGCAGTGAACAGAAAGCCAATGTGTGTTGGGGAGATCTTGTCCACAAAGAACATTTCTTGCCCTGTAGCAGGCTGTTAAGCACATCCCAATCTCTGAATATTGGGTTCATTGGGTCCATCACATATCATGGGCTGATTTCCTTTGAGTTAAGTCACTGGAGATTTTATTTACTTTCTGCTGTTATTGTTATTTTATATTATTGGATTTATTGCTTGCCCTTCTCCAAAAGGCTCAAGCTAGGTTACAACAATATAAAAATACAATATTAAAGTTAAAACAATTTCCAGTCAGACCCTATAGACGGGTAGATAGGTAGAAAGCTAGACTGACTGAGCATGCAATGGATCGGCTCACAGCATTAACTCTCCAACAGACCGTGTCCCCACATGGAGAATCCCCAATGCCACAAGTAGTCCCAATTTTATGAGTTGGGGAGTCAGTCTGGATGGCGCCCTGAGTCCCTTCCAGTTTTGGGGGTCCTGTACCAGTGAGGGTTAGACTCTAGCAGAGGATTGTATTAGTCAGACAAGTGTCTTCATCAGCATCCCAAAAGAATGAGCTAGGTTGCAAGACCTCCAAATAACGGATGGTGCCCCCCAGGATAATGGGGAGACCTTTCCTCCACCTCCCTCATCTAGCTGCTAGATAGGTGAACAATAGCCAAAGAGGTGTTTGTGAGCTGAGCTGGAAGCAGACTGGAAGCTGGAGACACAGAAACCTCCTTCCACTGTGCTGAATCCAAAGCTGTGACTAATGGAGAAGCAAGATTTGTTGGGGTGTTAATGTTGCATATATGTGTAAATATATTCCCTATATTCTAAAGACACCACAGTCTCCGCTGACCCTCATTCCAAGGAAACCAAACCTGGGAAAGTCCCTGGAGCCCCTGAAATCTCTCACCACTTGGAGATTGGGGTTGTGACATTTAACATCTGCATGTCTTTGGCTCTCAGTCCCAGCCTGGCTGCATTGCTTTCTTTCACAGAGAGAGATGCTTTGATGACATAATGAGCCATACTGGCTGGATCTGATGGGAATTGTAGGCCAACACATCTAGAGGGCACCAGGTTGGGGAAAGTTCGTGCAAATATGAAACATCTGAATGTGGCCAACAGGTGTAAGTAGAATGGTCAAGGACTCTTTATTGTCTGCAGCTCCCTGTCAAGGGGACACACAGGAGTAAACCCAGGATTGCTGCTGCTGTGCATGTGTGGCTCAGTTCGAGATCCTGTGGAAAGAACTTCCTGTTCCACCAGGCCAGACCTTCCCATGCCCACCCTAGAGTCATATTTCTGCATTTAATAAATGGCTCTCTCTGAGTACAATACAGACATTAAGCACTAATCCCCGAAACAAAGATAACATTGCAAGATAAAGATCTAATTAAGCTCTAACTACTGAGGGTCCCTTCAGCAATGAATCACTCTGCCAGTGTCATTGCAGGGAAAGCTTTCTGCTCATTTCCCACATGGCTCAACCCACCTTACTCTGGGGTCTGCTTTTCCTGCTGGCTGGGGGATGCTAGAACTCTTCATGGGCAAGGATCATGAGGACCTAAGAAGAAGAGACCAGAGACCCATCCAATGCAATCCCCAATTCCCACAGGACACAACCAGATGCAGATGGGATATGAGATTGAACTGGGGACCTTCTGCATGCAAAACAGGTGTGCATCACTGCACACAACTAGATACTGATGGGATGATATCACATTGAACCGGGGACCTTCTGCATGCAAAACAGTTGTCCATCACTGCTCCTTCCTCCTTTGCCCTCTAGACTTTCATTTCCCAGCAAGGTGTGTGTGTTTGTGTGTGTGTGTGTGTGTGTGTGTGTGTGTGTGTGTGTGTGTGTGTGTTGTTTTTGTTTTTTTTGTTATCTGCTGTACAGACCTGATTTGCTTAATTCTGCTTCCTTGTTGGGCATTTTACTTTCAGGGATTTTACTGCTGCTTTACTTCTGATATTTTTAGTGTTTTCCTGCTGTTTACTGTTGATTTTATACTTTGTTTGTTAGCTTAGTTGGGCGCCTCCCTCGGAGGGGAAAAGTAAAATAGAAAACCCTCTATAAATAAATGCTATGCAGACAAATGTTGCATTGCAGAGCTAGAAAGGTGACAGATCCTTTAGCTCAGCTCCCTGACCACCCCTTCCAGGAGTCAGCCAACACAATCTGGACCACAGCCTGCCCTGAGGAAAAAGGGATGCAGAGCAGGCATCTGATCCACATTGTAGAAAGAAAATGGCTCTTCCTTTCTGATGTTTCCAGACACATCAAATTAACAGCAGCAGTCAGTGCTGGAAGTAAGGAGAATTGCTATTTATTAGCAGTAGTAAAATAACAACAAAGGAGTGAAATGACAAGAGGCAAAATGTTGGAAGAATAAGCTTTTGAGTTACACAGAGCTCTTCTTCAGTTTTGAGGGAAATGTATTGCACAAAGAAAATACCTTCTTAGAATATATTGAAACAGAGGGAGGGCTGGAAAGGACAAGCAGGAGTTGTCTTGGTAGGACAACACAAATTTATTTCCTGTATGTATTTTTAATCTGCTTTCATTCTTGTCATAAGCTGCCCTGAGAACGTGGTTACAGGGCTGCCTAGAACTGCCTAAAATAAATCCAGCTTTGCTGGTGGAATCAAATGACAGAACTTCCAGCAAAGTGTTTCAACAAGAAACAGCAAAGACTTGAGCCAAGACATATAAATAAGTCAGCCTGCACAGGAAAATGCAGAAACTGAGGGTGGGAGTTTGGCTCTGTTACAAGGATCCAACAATTACTGTTTTGGGCTAACATTTTGGCACGGTTTCACAGGCTATGTGATTCCCTTTGACCCTAGGACACAGGGATGAGGAGTTTGAATTTGCTGGTGGGCCAGATTCTTACCTCCCCTACCTGCTGTGGGTCAGCTTTAGCAGGTGGGTGCCACCCACTCAACAATCACCTGTCATCACAAAGGTGTCAGGTGAGCTACTTCCCCTTGCCCACACAATCTGGAAATCAAACTGGCCTGATTCTTTGTAAGCTCTTACAGTCAGCTGATCCATCTGTGTGAGCCAACCCACGAGGGTAATTTGAGCATGCAAAAATGAGGGGTGCTAACTGAGTTAGGAAGTGTGTGGCAGAAAGAATTGAAATGTCAAGGAGACCCCTCCCAAACCAAAGTAGGTCCTCAGCATCCCTAATGTGGACTGAGCAGCTACAAGCAGCAATGCATATCTTGACTCTGGCAAACAGGTTACAGCCCCCTGAGTAGTGCTACTACAAGCAGAGTCCTGGGGGCCTGGACCATGTGGTGGAGGACAACAGCCTTGGAAGCATTTGCCTGTCTACTTCAGCACTATGGACAGCACTTTCTCTATCTAGCTAAGTGGCCTACACAGATTCATAGGCAGACTCAAAAAACTACCCGTAGCTGAGTAGGGCACCCTCATAAAAACATCAGAAGAGCCTGCTGGATCAGGCCAATGGCCCATCTAGTCTGCCTCTTCTTTTCACAGTGGTCAACCAGGCGCCCCAATTGAAAGCCCTTGCAAGTAGAACCCAAGCTCAAGAAAAGCACTCTCCCTCTCTGTGGTTTCCAGCAACTGGCATCCAAAACTATTACTGCCTCTGACCATGGAGACAGAACAGAGCCATGATGGCTACTAGACGTTGATGGCCTTTTCCTCCATGAATTGGTCCAATCCTCTTTTCAAGCCATCCAAGTTGGTGATCATCACTGCATCCTGAAGGAACAAGTTTAGCTATGTGCTATATGAAGAAGGACTTCCTTTTATCTCTTGTGAATCTTCCAACACTGAGCTTCATTGCATGTCCATGGGTTCTACTGTTATGAGAGGAGGCACCTAACCCAGACAGAAGAAATCTGCTTAGAAGAAATCTGGAGAGAACTGTGGTTCCAAAGACAGTGAAAAGTGGGCCTGGTTGTTTTTCAGGACAGGGGAGGGCATCTCCCATCAGGTGTGCTTGGAAGAAAAGCGTGTTGAAGGAATCAGTCCTGGGGCAGCCTTAGCTCAGTGTTGCTTTTCCAAGAGAAACATTCACTGTCTTTGACAAATTTGGGAGGCAAAGGGGAAGTCATGTGCAACTGAGACAGGCAAAGAAGTGTAGCCGGACCATCTACAGGAGTTTTAGAAAGAGCCTGCATATTCCTGACATGCTCTGAGACATTCCCAAAGGCCAGCTGTACCATTGGGGGGCGGGGCAGGAATCCTTCTGTGGTTTCTGTGAAGAGGACGCCAGGAACGGTTTTTTGCACAGGCTTGAAAAATAATTGATGCCCAAGTCCTTGTTAGTGAGAAAATTTGAAAGCAGCTAATGGTTAACACAGTGCCGTGATCTATAATTCATAGCCAGCTAGAGAGCTTTGAAGGGCTCCTGCAGGTTTTGCTAGATTTTGCGTCTATTTTATAAATGGCTTTTGAGGGAAGGAGGGGGATGAGAACGCCCCCCTCCTGCTTTCTTTGGTCTGCAGGAATCTCCAAACAATTGTAAAACATCCCTAGAGAGGCAGCAGTGCATCAGGAAAGCTGCTCTGGCCAAGGCAGTGGTGATATGAAATTTCAGTGCCAGGAAGAGCAAGAGAGTCCAGGGTGAGCAGATCCAGACAAATAAATACATTTTCTCAGCAGGAGGATAGCAAAACGGGAATGTCTGTTTCTTTCAGCTGCTTGCATTAGGCAAGGCTCCAGGTCCTAATCACTAAGTAGATATTTTCGCCTTCTGTTGACTTCTGGCTATGCTGACAATGCATAATACTGGGGGCAGGGGGTAGATTCCCCCTCCAATATGCTTCCATTAAAATTAAGGTGATCTATACAAAAATTCTTCTACCTCCCTCACCCCAAATCAGGCTTGTAATTTAGTTCAGGAAGAATGAACCAGCTGGAGCAGAACTTTGTGGAGTGGAGATTAATGCCTTGCAAGGAGAAAAGCATGGTGATCCCACTGAAATTTATTTCTGAGCTTGGGGAGCATTCAGCAGCAGCATTACTGCACACGCACACACACCTAGACACAATAACCAACTTCAAGGGACAGTTTTCCAAAGGCAAAAGTGATTAAAAACCTAGGAATGTTATGCAAGCCTAATAGATCAGGCCAATGACCCATCTAGTCCAGCATCCTGTTCTCACAGTGTCCAACTGGATGTTTGCAGGAAATCCACAAACAGGTTTCTAGCACAAGAGTGCTCTCCCCTCCTGCATTTTCCAGCAACTCAGAAGCATTGCTGCCTCAAACTGTGGAGGCAGAGCACAGCCATCGTGGCTAGCAGCCATTGATAGCCCTCCATGAATTTGTCTAACCATCTTTTAAAGCCATCTAGGTTAGTGGCCATCACTGCCTCCTGTGGGAGTGAGTTCCCCAGACTATTTGCTACATGAAGGACTTCCTTTGGTGTGTCTTGAATCTTCCAACATTCAGCTTCAACGTGCACCAACAGCCCCATGTGGAGAGAGACTGGCAGAGAAGCTGGCACCATGTTTAGAGTGCGGGTGGGTTGGCCTCCCAGATAAAAATGGAAGCAATCACAGGGAGCGAAGCTTCTCTTTACCATCAACCACAAGAGGATCAGACAATCTCTGTTCCACTTGAAAAAGGGGATGGAGCAATTCCTGTCTCCCAGCTCAGCACATCACATCCTCCCGAACAGCCGCAACTCTTTCACACAGCTTACTTCCCCCAAGGAAAGGTTCTGCAAATGCACCTTTTCATCATTGCACCTCCTGCAATGCAGACTAGAACTTCCCTAGGTTTACAGATAAAAGAGCACATACTTTCTATTGCATTGCCTCCACAAATGCTGCTTTGGGAGCAGGAAAGGGCTGTGATCCAGCCTCCCCCCACCTTGCAGTCCTTTTGTCCAGGGAAGTCAGGGTTTTCAAGATGTTCCGGATTGATTTCAGAGCTAAAAAGATCATGAGGGGGAAGAGGTTTCTGGTCACTTAAGCCGCCCACTTTATTCCCAAGAGGCCCTAACGGAACCTGGCCTCTTCTGAAAAAGAGTAAAGGAAACAGAGAGAGAGAGAGAGAGAGAGGTGTGGCAGGGAGAAAGAGAGTGCGAATGCTTCAACATGCATGTGAGAAAGCAAAAGCAAACCCACACACAATTACCCACAACTGGCAGCTTGCACTCAGAACCCTCCTGTCTTCACCTTCCTTGCATTCTGCCTCTGCCTGCATGTTCAGCTTTGAGTGCCTTGAAAATGGGCAATGAGCAGATTTTATAAAAAGGTCCCCATCGGAGAGAAAATTGACAGCCATAAAAGTTTCATTGCTTGTACATTTGGAGAGGGAGGAAACAGCTCAGTTCATTTGGGGGAAGGAAAGGCAGCCACCATATTTTATTAATGTCGCTTTAATGGAATTCTTTCAAGATAGAGCAAACACAAGTTTCACTGCTTCACAGTGAGTTTCATAGAGGCAGATGGGGCTGAGCTGGCTCTGCCATTGGGCAGAAGGGGCAACTCTCCTCGACAGAGGATTTGATGTGCAGCAAGGGTTTGCTTGCTTGCTTAATTGAAACCTCCAAAGAGATGTGATTTTTGGCATTTTCTGCTGCTTCAGGTGTCCAAATAACTTGACTGGCCTTGCACCCTGAGCAGGGCAAAGAGGCACCATTTGCTGTTTCCACTCCCTGATCCAGGCAGCAAAATGTCCTGGGTCGTACTGTATTAAAGCCCATGAAAGATTTACAGTGCAATCCTCCAGATGTCTACTCTGAAGTAAGCTCCCTTGAGCTCACTGCAACTTACTCCCAGGTGAGTGGATATAGGACTGTGGTCTCAGCTGGGTTGCAAACTTCCCGTTAAATGCCCTGCACTTTAAAAAGGCAGCGAGAATGGGGTATCTTTGAAATGTTCTCTCCAATGCTGCCACTCCAAGTGTTCTCTTTCGGGTGGGTGAAGAAGGAAGAGAATATTGGCTTCTACGGCAAATTTAGTATTTACCAGGGTACTGCTTTTCCTTTCCGCTGAGTAATCCTGATCTCCATTTGGAGCTCAGTAGGAAAGCAAATAGGGGCAGGGCAGCTGTGCCTGCCACTTTATGTGCCAAGAGCCCGGCCAGTTTCCTTTCCTGTCCAAAACTATGTGGTTAGCTGCCAGGAGCAGGTGGCTTGCCAAAAATAAAAGATGTCCGAAATGCCCTCAAAGCCCTGGAGAAAAGGTTAGGGCAGTTTCCAAAGCTCCTGTATTATTTCAGCCTGGTCAAAGATCCAATTTGCCCCCTCCCCCAAATGACCATTTGTGTGTACACACACCCAGGCTGGGAGCCTCAATGGTGCCCCTCTGGAGGCTTCACCTGGGGCAAAAAAAACCTGAATAACCCCCCCCCTCCCCGTAGCTATGGTTCCGCCCTCCTCAGTGCTGAATTCCTCCATCCACTGCAGCTTCTAGTACAAACCTAGGCTACCTGCTTACTCAGAAGTAAACCCCATAGTTTCCAGCTGGGTGTATTTTGCAAGTAAGAATTTGTAGCCTTAATAAGCAGGCTATAAATCATGCAAGGACAAGAACTGCCGTTGACTGTAAGCAGATGACGGTTGTCTAGCGGTGTGATGGGCACCCGGCGGTAGAGTGTAGCAGAGCCCTCTTTGACCAGAGCAGGAGGAGGGCAAAGCTGACAAGAGATGCTCACTGTCTCCCCTCCCCCTCCCATTGTTATTAAGCATTTATGAAGCACACACAGTGTTCAATACACACACACACACACACACACACACACACACACACACACATGCATTGTAATGAACTTGATTGGGAAGTCTGTGCCATCATCTGTCCACACAGGACAGATTCACCACCACAGGCAGGAATGCTAATTAAAGCAAATCACAGAACGCTCATTTATGCGAGATGCACCAAGATCCTTCCAGATATTTTGAGTCCCTGTTTAGACCTCCCTTTTACGCACAAAATTCACACCTAATGCAACTGTTGCATCTTCCACCGTGTTGGAGGCACCTGAATGAGTAAGCAGCTTGATTCCCACAGAAGCAAAGGCCCTACTTTGGATCCCCCCCCCCCCCCGGGTGACTATTTCAAACTGCAAAATAGATGAATGAAACCTGTCCAACATCAAAGAGACACTATCTCTCTCCCGCAACCTCAGCACTTGCCTGACTCTTCCAGAGAGTGCCCTCCCCCATCCATCTTGCATGAAGAATAATAGAATTGCAGAATCGGAAGGGACCATGAGGGTCATCTAGTCCAACCCCCTGCAAACTAAGGAATCTTTTGCCTGGTTGAAATGTAATTTGGCCTAAATTCAATGAGTTTTCTTTAGGAAGTTCTTCAGCTTGAGGTGCTTCACATTCAGCCGCGCCAGATTTTAAGAAGAGCTTAAATGAATTTGTGAAGGAGGAGAATTTACCATGAAACTTCCAAACTCAATTTCACTTAGATTTTTTTTTTTAAGCATGCTTTGTCTCAAATATGCTAGAGTTTCACCAGAACAAAGAAATCAAGTGGCCTGCTCAGCCAAAGGACCTACAGCCTCTCTTGAAAGTATTTATCTACACAGCTGGGACCAATTACTTGGTCCCTCTTCTGTGATTGGACCAAAGCAGAGGCAGGAGAAAGTTGGCAGCTTGCAAGGATCCCTGAAAATCAAATGGGGGGGTGTTCACTCTTCTTTCCTCCCAGGTGGCCCAACATGGAATGCAGGGATCTCTATGCATGGTGGGATCTCTATGCATGGTGGGATCTCTCTGAGAAGAGAATGAAATTTTGCATTGAAAATATCAGTCCTGAAACCCATTTTCAGCAGTAGTGCTCAACCCATGAATCATGGGGTGCTTTGTGCATGTGCAGAGTATCATTAGGTGCATTGGAAGCCACCTTATCCCCTGACAGCAGGTCTCCGGGGTTTCATGGAGAGTCTCTCCAAGCTATCTGTGGAGGTGCTGTTGGGGACTGAACCTGCAAGACAAGTGCTCTAACCCAGCCGTCCCCATACTCCGCCCTCCAGATGTTTTGGGACTACAACTCCCATCATCCCTAGCAAACAGGACCAGTGGTCAGGAATGATGGGAGTTGTAGTCCCAAAACATCTGGAGGGCCGAGTATGGGGGTACCTGCTCTAACCACCGAGCCCTTTTTTCTCAAAGGGGGTTGCCGCAACCATTCCTCACATCTCCAGGTGAAAAGTTTCCAGGTGTGCCCTTCAAGACAAGCTGAACCCACACTCCTATCTCCTTTGAGAAGTTTGGTGTGATGAACCAACTGCCCCCCTCCCAACACCCACACCTTTTCTTTTCTTTTATAGTACAGAGGCTCATTTAATGAGATTTGTCTGTGCCATAAAAATATCAGAGCAATAAGAAGATTGGATAAAATTCCTCCTGCAAAGCCACATATGTCCGGGAGGCCTGCCCAGGAAGCTGCACAAATTTTCTCTGCCATTGGGCTGGATTTAGCCGTGACCACAAAAAGCTTCTTATAGCACACACAAAAAATGCCCATTAGTGGGTTTTGAAATCAATAGGAAGCAGAGCCCCCACGGCTGTAAAACAAGAAAATGATCCACGGAGCCCGCGATAGCACCTATTAAGCGTCAGCCCTCTTCCATCAACTCCTGTGGGAAAGAGCCTCCTGGCCATCAACAAGGGTGTTATAATTCCTCATGCATACGCCACATTAAAGAGAAAAAAAGCCAATCACTACTCAAAAAAGAGTGTTGCTCTTAGCAACAAGCCCCTTCCCCACCTGCCCGCCTTTCTGCCACAGCTCTCACCCTCCCGTTTGACTCTGGGCTCCAAAGGAAGCAACTCACACAAACAGCTTCTGCTTCAGCCCTACAGAGGCGATTAGAATATCATGTCACCTTGAGCTGACAAAATCTGACTGCAATTAGGATTAAGAGCAAAAAGGAAGAGGAAAGGAAGCTGCATTCAAAATGGAATTTCGGTCCAGGAAGCCAATTTGACTCTCCATGGATTTGTGGGCACAGCGATGGAATCTGCTCAAATCCTGGTTTGGCCAAGGAACTTTCTCTTGCTTCCTATTCTGTGCAAGGAAGAAATGTTGCAGCCTGGCCTTATCCCTGACATGATACCCCTTGTGCCCTGCCTCCAGTGTTGGGAAGCAGCAATGCTTCGGGGTATCAGTTGCTCTTGTGCTCAAGTGCCTTCCAACTCTAAAATTCTAGGATTCTTTGTGTGTGTGCATGCATACGCACACACACACACACAAACAGTTCCCCCCAGCTAGTTAAGCAGGGAACAAGCTTCTAGGCTGCTGGCCTGGCACAGGAACATGAGCTTGAGCCACAGACACTGCAAGTGACTGTAACCCTGACTTGAAGGCACCTGACCAATTAGCAGGCAAGGCCAAAGGGTTTCCAGAGGTTTGCAAAGGGAGCTTTAATGAGGGCAAGAAAGGGACACCTTGGAATTCACAGTGAGCAACAAGAGCATGGCAAGGGGCTCAGCAGCTACCCAAAGGGGATTATGTCATCGTGATGGGTCTTTTTGTGCCTTACACGTACTGTGACCAAAAACCCTCAGCTTGTGGGGCAGGCAGGAGAGCAAACCCTCCAAGTGCCGCTATTTTCCTGATTTAGAGAAGCCATCCTGGTTTCTGATTTGATCCTGGAATGTCCCACTTTTCCTTAGGATGTCCCTATTTTCACTGGAGAAATGTTGGAGGGTATGGAGTTATCCAACCCTCAAGCCATCTGAAAGCAATCCCGTATAGGGAAGTTTTTAATGTTTGTTTTTATATACATATATTTTTGGAATACAACCAATTTTGGGAGGAGGCCCCATTGGCAAAAGCGCGCCTTGTGTTACAACCTATTTTGGTTTACAACTGAACCTCCGGAATGGATTGTGGGTGTAAACCAAGGTACCACTGTATAGGGAAGTTTTTTTAAAAAAATGTTTAATGTTTTTATATTTGTTGGAAGCTGCCGGAGTGGCTGGGGCAACCCAGTAAGATGTGTGGGGTATAAATAATAAAATTATCATTATGGAATGGGATGTCCCTATTTTCATCGGAGAAATGTTGGAGAGTGTGGGAGAGGCCTCCGAAACCTGTTGCAAGGGCAGGAATCCAGGTCACTTCTTGATCAAGGGGAGCCTCCCAGTTCCTACTCCGCTTCTCTCTTCTTCTCTTCCCTGCCATGCCCTCACCTCTCCCCTTCCCTCTGAAAATTAGGACTTCAGCCTTGGAACACCCTGATGGCCCTTGGATGGAGGGCTCCTCTACCCACGTGGCTCTCTGAGCATCATCCAGGGGCAGGAATCACAGCCAGAAAGATCTCTTTGCTTTCACGGAGAAACGTCATTGTAATGAAAATAGCATGTGCAGCAAGGCTGGTGGCAGATCCATCCTACAGAAAATGCTTTTAGGTCGTAGAATCATAGAAGGGACCCCAAGGGTCATCTAGTCCAACCCCCTGCAATGCATGTATGGAAGCACCCAGAAATGCCCCTGGAGACAAACAGGGCTGTGTAAACAAAGGACTGAGCTTCAAGGCTAGCAGAATCTGAAAGAGGCCATCATAACTCTGTGGCATAGCACTGGCTCTGCCTAAGAAAGGTCCCAGCTTCAACCCACAACAGATATCTCCAGGAAGGGCTGGGAAATACTTGCACCTGAAACCCCAGAGAGCTATTTTGCTGCCAGTCAGTGTGGACGATACTAAGCTACTGTAGATGGACCAAAAGCTTGGCTCAGTATAAGGCATCTTCCAATGTTCCTACCAGAGTTTCCCAAACTTGGGTCTTCAGCTGTTGCTGAATTACAACTCCCATCGTCCTTACCTAGCAGGACCAGTGGTCAGGGATGATGGAGACCGTAGTGCCAAAACAACTGGAGACCCAAATTTGGGAAACCCTGGTTCCTACTATGGGAAAGGCCCATAGCTCAGTGGTAGAACATCTGCTTTGCATGCAGAACGACCCGGGGTTCAGTCTCTGAAAGCAGGGCTGGAAGAGACTCCAGACTGAAAATCCTGCAGGGCTGCTGCAAGCCAGTGTCAATACACAAAACTGGGCTAGGTGGACTACATGATAAAAGGCAGCTTCCTATATTCTGATGCTGAAGCACATCTATCCATCTATCTGTCTATCAAATTAACATTCCACCCTTTCTCCCAGGCCAGCAAGCACACCCACAATTTAATTATTTTTATTATTATTTTTTTTAAAAAGCACTCTAAAACAGTTACAAGATTCTTAAAACAGTTCCAGTTCATTTCAGGGGTCAAGAATAGTTTCCTTCAGCCTGTTGATATCCCACGGAGGGGTCTATAGGGTTCTGCCCTGTCCCCAGCTGCTCTCAGGGATGTTGCAAGCCCCAGCCCCGCATTCCAAACTGATCTGCAAAGTTAATCGGCTCCCAGCCAGCTCTCCAAATTCCCAGTGCTGCTGTTAATTTATACAGGGGCGATCAGTGTACAGTACTTGTCACTTGACAGAGCAGGAAAAGAAAAGAGAAGAAAGGTCCTTTTTGACATGCCTCAACCAGAATTGGGCGAAGTGTGCCAGCCTGTGATGTAGCCCCTCTCAGAAGGCAGCTCAGGTCTCTGCGGGAGAAGGATATTTTAAAGCTGGGAGACAAATGCAGGGAAGAGAAAGGATGAATGATCAGGTGGGTGGGGGCAAGGATTTGTAGCCCTCTAAATGTTGTTGGCTGACAGCTCACACTGCCCCAGGCCCTTTTGATGCTCCAAGAGGCCACCCCAGGGGTTTTTTCCTGCCCCATCTGTATCCTTTGCCTTGGACCCTGTGCAAAGGCCACGTTCCTTTAGTTCAAGGTCACTGTCAGTCATTGTTGGTGGACCATAAACCCTAGATTCCCAGCTTTCATTTAAAAAGAAGTTGTTTCTAGTATGCAGTAGCAGCCATTGCAGCAGTGGGAAAGCTGGGAAGCAGGGTTCCCTCCAATGGCTCTGTTGTTACAGGCCAGCCCCATCAGGCCTCCTCTCCCTGAACTGCCACCTGAGGGCAGCCGTTCCATTAGGCTGCCTCAGTGGGACAGACAGGAAGGAGCAGGGTCCATTGTATCAGCTTTGCTGAATGCCCAGCTTCATCTTCCACCTCCTGTCCCTGAACAGGAACAACTGCTTGGAAACTGGCACATGAGTTTCGATTTTCCTCTTCACTCCCTGTCCCTTTCCCCTTATGTGCCATGTTGGTGGTTCAAATCCCCGCGACAGGGTGAGCTCCCATTGTTCAGTCCCAGCTTCTGCCCACCTAGCAGTTCAAAAGCACATCAAATGCAAGTAGATAAATAGGTACCACTCCAGTGGGAAGGTAAACAGCGTTTCCATGCACTGCTCTGGTTCACCAGAAGCAGCTTAGTCATGCTGGCCACATGACCTGTAAGCTGTCTGCGGACAAATGCTGGCTCCCTCGGCCTATAGAGCAAGATGAGCACGCAACCCCAGAGTCGTCCGTGACTGGACCTAACGGTCAGGGGTACCTTTGCCTTTACCTAAGTCACTCTGGGAGACTTTTTGGCTGAAGCTCTGATTCCCATGCTTGGGTTTGTTTCCCCAAAGGGCAAGCCAGCCATGGGATGGGACAGGGGCTGCCAAGGTGGCCGAATAATCTGGGCTGGTGAGGGGCTCTTTAACCCTTTCCCCTCCAAACACTGTCACCTTGATCAAAGTGCCTCTCCCTCCACCAACTGCTATTAGCTCCTTGGAAAGGGAGGGAAGAGATGGGGGGGGACCCTTTGCCCATCACTGGACTGTGTCTTGCCTCCTCCGTGCCCTGTCCTGGGGCCATAAACCTCATTGTGGCTGAGCTGCTTTGCCAGCATCACCCCCAGAAGCCCCCAAGGATGAGGCAAAGCATCTGCATTGCAGGGAGATGGTCCCAGTATCAGCTGCGAATGGCACCTCCAAGTTGGGGCTTGGAAAGACTCCTTCCTGAAACCCCAGAATGCTGCTGCCAGTCAGTGTAAACGACACTGAGCTGCAAGAGCCCAACAACGGTCTGCCTTAGCATAAGGCAGCTGCCTGTGAGGAGGAGCTGCAAGCCGGAGCTTTGCATGGGAATTGGAAAGGGCAGGTTGCTGCCGCTGCCTCCCTGCTGCCTGACAAGGCAGCCGTGACCTTTTCCCCTTTTGTGGCACTTGCGAAATGGGTGGCGCCTTCCCTGCCATGCTCAGCAGACAAGCTGCTCCCAGCGTTCAGAGTCCTGCTGGTGCCATTTGCTCAAAGAGCCTTTTGTCAGCTTCAAAAGGCCCCAGCAGACATTGCTGGGGAGTGACACAGAATCGCCTGTTGGGGCAGGATAGTGCCAAGCAGTGGGGTGTGTGAGCAGGCTTCCCACGCAGCCACCCGGTGGGGCTGGAGCAGCACATCTTGACCCTCCCTTCCCCGGGCAGCGAGCGGGAATTGCCACTGCAAGTGGTGGTGGAGGGTGTGCCCAAGTGCCTCCGTTCAAAAAGAGAGTGGATTTCATGGAGCATTTGTGCTCAGGCTCATTGCAGCAGCTCAGGCGGAGGCTGCAGCCCTGCCGCTTCCTGGAACACTCAACAGAATCATGCCAGGCAGCTGCATGGCCAAAAAATAAAAAATAAAAAACAGCATCAGACTTCAGCTGTCAAACGGAGCAGTGCTGGGCAGGCCATTGGCTTGTCTGGGAGGGCAGCCGGTCATCTGCAAGGAGGTGGGGGCTAGCTGGCTGGCTGGCAGCTTCAGTGATTCTGTGTTAAGAGCCCTGGCCCACCCCTGGAGATGGACTTGGCATTGTGAAGATGGCCTCCCATAGTTAAGCTATGGAACTCCCATAGTTAAGCTATGGAACTCACTGCCACAGGAGGCAGGGATGACCACCAGCTTTAAAAGAGGATAAGACAAAACCATGGAGGAGGAGAGGGCTATCAATGGCTACTAGCCACAATGGCTATGCTCTTCCCCAAAGTTGGAGGCAGGAATTATTCTGAATACCAGTTGCTGGAAACAGCAGGAGGAGAGAGAGAGTGCTCTTGTGCTCAGGTCCTGCTTGTGGGTTTCCCACTGGGGCATCTGGTTGCCCAGTGTGAGCAGAGAAGGCTGGACTGGGTGGGCCATTGGTGGCAGTATGCTCATCATGTTTCTCATTGAAGTGCTAGGGCAGATGTTAAGTTTGAAGGCAGGTTTTAGTTTATCAAAGGTGGGGAGCTTCCGTTGTTTGTCCTGACAGCAAACAGCCTTGGCCCAGCCTGACCAACCTACTGGGATGAAAACAGCTCCTGAAGTGGAGGTCCTGCATTCAGCCCTGGCGCCATACCTCTTGTGCAGAGACCTTGGATGAAATGAGGGAGGGGGAGAGAGAGATAGTTTCACAGGATGCAGCTGCAGCAGCAGGTTTAACACTTCCTCCTGCTCTACTGGGGGAGCTTAATTTCCGGAGAAAGTCAAGTTGCAAATGAGTTTGCAACCAGCCAGGAAAAGCACCTCTTTGTGCATTCCTGTTAATTCAAAGCGCTGCCTGTTTGCCTCTCCACCTCAGCCGCTTCCTGGTCTCTGCACTTGGGAGGGCAGCATGAAGAGCCCCCAGCCCACGTGCCCTGATGGGGCAGGAAAGGGGACAGACAGGGAGGGTGTTTCCAACCCTTTGCTAGGAAAAGCACAAAGCCCTGGTTCAGATGGAGACAGTCTGGATGGAGCTCTGTTGTGAGTTGCTCTTGTTCAGTGATGCTGCCCTCAGTGCATTATCATTCCTTTTGTGAGCTGTCAGTAGGGAAGTGGGAGGCCTCAAGGATTGTTCTAAGTTGCGGGGAGGCAGGATGGAAGCATACAGACCATCTGGGAAGCCATCAGATGTGAAAGCTCTCCTCCTTCCCTGTAAGCAAGTAGGCAAAGAACTCAAGATGCAAGGCCATCTCTCATTTGTCCTAGTTCTAAGAGCAGGGCCTTCTTGGCTGCAGCTCCAGGGCAAGGAATCTCCTTCCACCAGCTGCAGGTCTGACTTCACCTGTCTGTCAGAATCACTCAAGGTGGTTAACCTGTTCTGAATGCTGGAAGGTGCTCAGAGAGGATGGACACATGTCAGTAGTCAGAGGGAAAGAGGGGCTGCACTTCGTGCTGGGCACAGGTATATCAAAGAAGCTGAACTCCCGACTCAGCCTGATATCCTCCCTTGCATTCAGAAAATCTTTGTAGAATCATAAAACTGTAGAGCTGGAAGGGAGTCCAAAGGCTCATCAAGTCCAACGCCCTGCAATGCAGAGATCACAGCTAAAGAATCCATGACAGATGGCCATCCAACCTCTCTTTAAAATCTTCCAGTGATAGAGAGTCCACCAGCTTCTGAAGGAGTCTGTTCCACTGTCAAACAGCTCCTACCATCTGAAAGTTCTTCCTAAGGTTTAGTCAGAATCTTCTTTCCCATCATTTGAATCCATTGGTTTGATCCTACCCTCTGGAACAGCAGAAAGCAAGCTTGCTCCACCTTCCATGTGGCAGACCTTCAGATATCTAAAGATGGTTCTCATATCACCTCTCACTCTTCTCTTCTCCAGGATAAAAAGCCCCAATCCTCTCAACCTTTCCTCATTAAACTTGGTTTCCAGACCCTTAGACAAGAAATCATACGCAGGCACAGCTCCTGTCCTCCCCCTGGTGTCTTGCTCGGGTGAGCCACTCAGGGGATTGCAAGCTCCTTGTTGCTCTACCTTCACTCAGCTCCTGGAACGGCCCACCCTGCCCAGGTGTCAGAAGGTGAGCCAAGGGCTGCCACATCATGCCCATGTGGCCCTTGTTTCTTTGAAGGTGGCAGCCAGTTCAGCATTTTCTTCTGCTCTAGTGTCCAAAACCGAGAGGTAGCGGGTAACCCCTCTGTACCTACACAGACACACCACACTCTCTTCTGAGTTTCTGGCAGTCTCCCCACCACCAGCTGGTGCCCACCAGATATCTTGGACTACAATTCCCATCATCCCCAGCTTCCACAAGCCACGGTGGATGGAGATGATGGGAGAGGTACCCCAACAACCTCAGGAAGGTGCCACGTTGAGGAAGGCTCAGGAGAAGACCATGGCTGGAGGGCATCTTCTTCAGACAAGTGCAGCTGTTATCCTCACTCCGGCACCCCAATCCTCCTCCTCTTCTTCCTCCAAGCCCCTCCCCAGCCTCAGCCCAGCTGGTGGGGGGAGGGCACTAATTAGTGGGGCACATCCCCTCCCCCTCCCCTAACCCCTCTGCATGTTGAGGAAAGAATCAATAATAGTGAATTAATGTCTGTTAACAACTAATAACCCTCCTCTCCCTTCCTTATTACTGAATGACCTCAAGCCAGCCATTAGTCTAACAGACGATGGGCATGTGTGTGGCATGGTTAATGATGCTGGACTGAACCCAGCGCCACCTCACTCATCCAGATCGGCCTCTGCTCCAGCCAGGCTGGGCAAAGCAGGAGGAGGCCAGGAGGGTAGGATAAGCACAGCTGTTGCAAAGAGGGGGGGCTGGGTGGCAGGGGGCTGCCCCCATCAGTACCAGGATCAGTCCTGCCCCCATGCATCCCAACAGCGGAGAGCAGGCCCTGTTGGGCGGTGCTTTAAGGTAGCGCAAGGGAAGCCCCTGTAGGGCCAGAGTAACAAATAGGCAAAGTTGCCAAGGCTCACTCACCTGTGGTGACCCCCTCTAGCAATTTTATTATTATTAAAACGTATTAGTAGCTTCTTGCCTAAAAAAAAAGTCTCAACACAACTTACACTTAAAAGTATAAACCTAAATACATTGTACCATGCAGGGCAGGGGAAGAAAATTTCATATGAAAACATTAACCTATTTTCATACAGGTAACTCCCAATTTACGCAGGGGTTACCGTGTGTTTAAGTGAAATCACATATATATGAAACACCATTGAAAAAGCCTGCAAAGACCCCGTTCTGTTCCGTCCCTCCCCATTCCTCCCCTTTTTGTGGCATTTTTGGGTCACTTTTGGGTTCGGCATGGTCGGGCACATATTAAGAGTGTGTGTTAGTAGGGAGTTGCCTGTATTTGGTCATAGCTCAGTCAGTACAGCATGAGACTCTTAATCACAGAGTCATGGGTTCGAGCCCCGCATTGGACAAAAGATTCCTGCATTGCAGGGGGCTGGACTAGATGACCCTTATGGTCCCTCCCAACTCTACCATGCTATGATATGATAAGACAACATTCAACACACACACATACACCATGAGAGCCATAGAAAGCTTTGGCAGCACACTAACAATGAAACAGGGTCAGCTCAGACCATCAAAGACCTGGGGGGGGGGGAGCACCAAAAAAATGTCAGTGGAGGTGCCAGGCAGATCATGCCACAATCAGGGAGCCATGGCTGAGAAGGCCCTGCTCTCCTTTTGCATGCTACAGCTGCCTTCCCCTGACCCACCTGCAATCTAATTCACACGTCCCTTGTTGTCTCTGCCCTGTTCTTCATCTTCCCCTTGCCTTATGCTTTGGCCAGTTCCACGGATTGGTCCTATGAAGGGATTGCAGCAACAGTGGATGGGCCCACCCAGAGAAGGGGGGCCCTCAAGACACCTTGTCTAAGCCCATGCCCACACACATGCCCCAAAACACTCTGCAGCCCATACTGAACCCCACTGCAACTTAGTGGGCCTACATCTGAAACATTACCTGCTACCATAGGAGCTAACTCCTAGGGGTCATGGGGACTTTGGCCCCCCACAATAAAATATTTGAGGGGGCTGGGCCCCCACAAAGTTGATGGGCATTCCTATTCAATAGTGTGTGCGCACTGCATCATGTGATTGATTGTGCGGGGTGGGGCTTACACAATATTTTATTCAAGCTGGCACCCCTGCCTACCACTCCAGTTGCAGCTCTCTCTCGAAAAATATTCTTCGGTGTGAACACATCTTGAAAACCGCTGAGACTGAGGACATTCCTTATGGGCAAAGGCACATCCCTGGAGGATGCAGCTCAGGTATAGCTGCTTCTGCCAGGAAAAACCAAGGAGCAAAGGATTGATTGATTGATTGATTGATTGATTGATTGATTGATTAACTAGCTGACACAAACACACACATGCTCTGCTGCACACAGGTCTTGAAGGCTTCTCCACCCGCAACTGCTCCAACACCCCCAACAATTCTTAGTACCTGGAGCCTCCCTCACCACAGACTAGAAACACCCTTCCTTTTTTGAAATAAAATGTATACTAAAATATAAACCCCATGGGGGCTACTGCTGCCATCTGGTGGAGGATGAAGGACACCCACCGCCGCCTCCTGAGTGCCAATGCCCACTACCACCAGATTCCCAGCCAAAGAGAGGGTTAGGATCGGACGCACCGTTTCCCCCCATGGAGTCTGGCAGGCAGGAGGGAACACCTGAAGCCTCTTACCTGGGGCTGCGGAGAAAGAATGAATGCCCCTCCTCGGCTGCAACCTCTTTCAGACTTCATGATGGAGAGATTAATGCAAGTTATCAAGGCGTAGGGGTGGGGGAGGTTTTTTTATCACGGCCATGTTTCCAAAACAAAGTGGAGGGTAGCTTTATTACTCAGCAAATAAATACCAGTTGCAGGTTTATTTTGCACACTTGGGAAGAGAGGAGGACGTGAGCAAAAATATTCAAAAAATAAAATAAAATGGATTCAATTCTACTTTAATTGACCTTTGATTCTCGGTGCAATGCCGCCTCCCCCCCCCCCCCCCCCCGATTCCACCACCGGCGTGCTGTTGCTTCAGCCTTTAATTTCTTCTGGTAGAGCGGCTGCGTTCAATGATTCATTCTGTCCCGAGGCAAAGCACACACTGTAATTGCTTTTTAAGTTCCTGGAATGTCAGAGCCAGGATTGAAATTTTACGTATCACTCCTCCTCCCCCTCCAACCCACACCCCCCTCCCGCCGCCGCCAACCCCACAACTCCGCCGCCGCTGCCACCGCCACACAAATTCAACAGTGGCTTTAATAATAACATTGCAGAAAGAGAGAGGCAGATTTACAGCCCCAGAAAAATGTAATCAAATTTCCAGCCGGAAAGCAATAAGTCCAAATGCTGGTTTTCATTTGGAAGCTTGTTAGATCAATGCGGTTTCACCTGCGCGGCCCCCAAAATTGTTTCTCCCCTTTCTCTGCAACGCTGACTGGGGTGAAAAGCAACAGTTGGTAGCTGTGGGCAGGATCGGAGATGGGGGTGCTCAGAGAGCTCTCCGTGGGTCACCCGGTACAGCTGCCCCCAGCACTGAGAAACATGGGGAGGCGGGATGTTAGGTGTGTCTCTCCTTTTTACTGGCAGACGAGAGCATCTTTAACAGTTGCGTCACAGTGACAAGTCCAACAGGTTGAGCTCACTGCAGCATCACCGCAGCAGGAAAAGCTGAAGCCCCAGATTGCAACGAGGGCAGTGATCCTTTGGCAGTAGATCAACATTCCAGGGGGACCCAAAATGTGAAGCAAGCTTTGGATCTCCAGAATAAGCCACCAACCTGTAGGGTTCATTTCTTCTGCCTAACACTAGTGCCCATGGACACCCAAGGAAGCTGTGTAGGAAGATTCAGGACTTCCATCATGCAGCGCTTAGTTAAACTGTGGAACTCCCTCCCACAAGAGGCAGCAACGGATACGCTTCTAGATGGCTTTAAAAGAGGATTCAACAAATTCATGGAAGAGAGAGCTATTGATGGTTACTAGCCAGGATATAGTTAAAGTAATGGTTTTCCCAGTAGTGATGTATGGAAGTGAGAGCTGGACCATAAAGAAGGCTGATCGCCGAAGAATTGATGCTTTTGAATTATGGTGCTGGAGGATACTCTTGAGAGTCCCATGGACTGCAAGGAGATCAAACCTCTCCATTCTTAAGGAAATCAGCCCTGAGTGCTCACTGGAAGGACAGATCATGAAGCTGAGGTTCCAATACTTTGGCCACCTCATGAGAAGAGAAGACTCCCTGGAAAAGACCCTGATGTTGGGAAAGATGGAGGGCACAAGGAGAAGGGGACGACAGAGGATGAGATGGTGGGACAGTGTTCTCGAAGCTACCAGCATGAGTTTGACCAAACTGTGGGAGGCAGTGGAAGACAGGAGTGCCTGGCATGCTCTGGTCCATGGGGTCATGAAGAGTTGGACACCACTAAATGACTAAACAACAACAACAACAACAAGCCAGGATGGCTATGCTCAACCTCCACGGCTGGAGGCAGCAATGCTTCTGAATGCCAGTTCTTGGAAACCACAGGAGGGGAGAGGGCCCTTGGGCTTGAATCCTGCTTTGGGGCTTCCCAGAAGAGACACCTGGTTTGCCTCTGATAGAACAGGATGCTGGGCTAGATGAACTATTGGCCTGATCCAGCAGACTCTTCTTATGCTCTTAACATGCTTGGGTCAACTGAGAAAACTTCCAAGCCATGGAGGGAGACTGCCAGACTTCCCCCAGTGCCAGAGTGGGGCCTGTGCTGCAGGTTCCCTTGGCGTGGAATTCACAGAGGTGCCGCAGCTCAGCGACAGAACACCTCATTTGTATGCGAAAGGTCCCAGATCCAGTGGCATCGCCAGGTATGAATCAGGGAGACCACTGCTTGTAATTCTGGGGAGCCTCTGCTACCAGTCACTGTAGACCAGGGGTTGTCAACCTGGTCCCTACCGCCCACTAGGGGGCGTTTCAGGATTCTAGGTGGGCGGTAGGGGGTTCTACGTCACAAGCTGAATCCTCCTTCCATCGAGCACTGGTGGGCGGTAAGGAAATTTTACCATCAAGAGTTGTTGTTTAGTCATTTAGTCATGTCTGACTCTTCGTGACCTCAAGGACCAGAGCACGCCAGGCACTCCTGTCCTCCACTGCCTCCCGCAGTTTGGTCAAACTCATGTTCATAGCTTTGAGAACACTATCCAACCATCTCGTCCTCTGTCGTCCCCTTCTCCTTGTGCCCTCCATCTTTCCCAACATCAAGGTCTTTTCCAGGGAGTCTTCTCTTCTCATGAGGTGGCCAAAGTATTGGAGCCTCAGCTTCAGGATCTGTCCTTCCAGTGAGCATTCAGGGCTGATTTCCTTAAGAATGGAGAGGTCTGATCTTCTTGCAGTCCATGGGACTCTCAAGAGTCTCCTCCAGCACCATAATTCAAAAGCATTTTTATACCTACCATCAAGAGATGGTAGGTATAAAAAGGTTGACTACCCCTGGTATAGACAGTACTTAGCTGGACGGACCAAAGGTATGACTCGGAACGGGGTAGTTTCCTGTGCTCTAATTTGAATTTGCCCTTTATTCAGAATACTGAGGACTAGAATCTTTTTTTCCCTTAGGAAAGAAAGGGAAAATTTCAGACTCTGGCATCTCCAGGTAGCACTGGGGAAAGTCTCCAGTCTGAAGCCACGCAATGGCTGCCAGCCAGGGCAGACAATACTGAGCTAGATGGACCACAAGGGTCCAGTTTCCCTATGGCCACCATTGCTCTGGTGACTGAGCAATGCAAATGCAAGTCCTGACCACAGAAAATCATCCTCTTGGGAAAACTGAGTTGTGACTATTGGCTGGAGAACCCCACGCCCTGCTGGATTCATTCCCGAGCTAGTGGCCAATCCTGAGCTAAATGTGCCGCCTGGGCTTGACTCTATCAATAGCAAGCTATTCCTCCCAGCCAGCTGGCTCTTGCTTTTGGAGGCCACTGAACTTCCCCCATTAAACTCCGTCCTGGCAATAAGTCACTTACAAGCTGCTCCACGCAGTGCCGGCATTAATAGATAATCCATACGCTTGAAGGAGAGTCTATCACCAGCTCATTACCAAGGATAAATCATGGAGGAAATATTAAAATGCTTCAAGACTGTCATCCAGGCCCTGAGAGCGGCTGCCCAGAGCAGGCAACTCTTGCAGAGAGGAAGGTTATTTGCCTCCCCCTCCCTTCAAGCACAGTGCCATTGAGGAGCTGGGGCTCCAACCCACGGAAGCAACAGAGTCTTGTCACTAGGAACATTGCCAGCAAAAGCTGACAGTCCCCTGCCCCCACCTGGAAACGCTAGAGTTGCTTAAAAAATGACTCCGATCCCTGGAAAATTGACTTGTCTAGAATTTCAGGACAGAGGAGAGGAAGTCCTTCTTCACGCAGCACATACTTAAACTGTGGAACTCACTTCCACAGGAGGCAGTGATGGCCACCAACTCACCAAATGGCTTCGAAAGAGGATTAGACATTTTCATGAAGGAGAGGGCTGTCAATGGTGTAGTGGTTAAGAGCGGTGGACTCGTAATCTGGTGAACCGGGTTCGCGTCTCCGCTCCTCCACATACAGCTGTAGGGTGACCTCGGGCTAGTCACACTTCTTTGAAGTCTCTCAGCCCCACTCACCTCACAGAGTGATTGTTGTGGGGGAGGAAGGGAAAAGAGAATGTTAGCAGCTTTGAGACTCCTTTGGGTAGTGATAAAGCAGGATATCAAATCCAAAACTCTTCTGTTCTTCTAGCCAGGATGGCTATGCTCTGCCTCCATGATTGGGAGGCAGCAATGCTTCTGAATATCAATTGCTGGAAACCAGAGAGCCTCAAATCCTGCTCGCAGGTTTCCCTAGGGTCAGCCCATAGGAGCCAACTCCTAGGGGCTGAGATCCCTTCTCACACACCCCAATAAAATGTTTGAGGGGGCCGATGCCCCCAAAGCTGGTGGGCATTGCCATTTTAATGGTGTACGTGTGTTGGGCCTGTGGTTGATTATGTTGGATGAGGCTTAACCTGGGCCACCCAATATTTTATTCAAGTTGGCACCCCTGAGCCAGCCACTGTGGGAACAGGACGCTGGACTAGATGATCCAGCAAGCTCTTCTTATGTCAACCACACACTTGCAAGCACTAATGTGTTGGGCAAGGGGCAGGGGAGGGCTACCCAGCTGCAGCCTGGAGCAACTGAGTTCTGAAGAGGGCTTTGGCAACCTTAGAACCTGACTTCCAATGTCCAGGAGAAGAAAGGGAAGCCCTTCCCCTGTTCCAGTGGTACCTCCTGTGGGTCATGCACTCTATGTGGAGCTCTCCTGGGATGGATGCTGGGATGCTGAAGCTGGTGCAGATTGCCCTGGCCAGGTTGTTAGATGGAGTACCTGGATTTTGGATGGAGTACCTTACACACGGGCTGAGGGATCTGTGCAGGCAGCCCATCAGCTACCTGGTGTCAGGCTTCGGGCAATCGGCTCCCCCCCCCCCCCATTGGCAGTAGATAAGAAGATCAAAGAAAGGAACATCTTACCAGTTAGAAACTTTAATAATCACAGTGAGAGAACAAAGAACACATCTCCTAGATATGACGGTACTCCCAATTAAGGATCACACCCCCTTCCGTCCCTATTTATCTAAATCACTCCTACATTTTGTAATCTGAGCTTGTACCCTCTGTGCTTTCTGTTCTGAGACTTTCTGAGCTCTTTGGACTTTGGAGAGATCAGAGGAATGCTGTCCAGAGACTGTGAATCTGTTAACCCTCTCTCTTCCAGTGTTTCTCCTCCTAGCTGTCCCCCATCCAGTATTTCCCAGCTTCTGCTTTCTGAACTATGTCCCTCTGCAAACCACTGTTCCAAATCTATACTGTCCTCCTGCTCCTGGGAAGATTCAGGAGCAGGGGAAGGGGGTGGCTCCCACCATTCCTCCTCAGTGCAGCCCTCCTCAGCATGGTCCCTGACACCTTGGCCATGTCTAAGGTCTCATTGTTAATGCATAAAGCCCTGAACAGCTTGGGATTAGGTTGCCTTAAAGTCCACCTGCTCCTGGGGGAATTCTACTCCTGGCACAGCTGCGGACAGTGACCTCAAAAGAGGCATTTCCTGCTATTGCCCCTGTCCTTCAGAATGTCCATCCCCTCCCTGCCACATGTGAAACAGCAACCGCATCAGTTGCTTTGGCTGGCATCTTGGAAATGCTTATCTTTTTATCCAAGTTTTCCCTGACCTACAAGGCTGGACCCTGTTTTATCTGTTTCAGTCCCCTGAATTTTTTCTTCTTTTTTTATAGTCTTTTTAAAAATCAATTTTAACTTGTGTTTTACTAAGAGTAGACCCATTGAAATCAATAGAGCTAGGTTAGTCGTGGTCATTCATTCTAACTGACCTACTCTGAGTAGGACCAACATTGGCTACCACCCATGGTTTGGTTTGGTTTGATTTGGTTTGGTTTGGTTTGCATATGGTCTGGCTCACAGAGATTTTAGAAATATTAAGCGCGCTTTCGCCAATGGGACCTCTCCAAAAAAATTGATTGTAATCCAAAAAAATAAAAATGGGTTGTAATCCAAAAAAAAGGGACATGCACTTCCGGGTTTGAAGTGGTTGTAATCCAAAGCACTTTTAATCCAAAGCGGTTGCAAACCAAGGTACCACTGTACTGGATTGCCTTCAGACGGCTTGGGAGTTGGATAAATCCATACCCTCCAACATTTCTTCAATGAAAATATCCTAAGGAAAAGTGGGAAATTCCAGAATCAAATCAGAAACCGGGATGGCTTCTCTAAGTCAGGGACTTCCCTGAAAAAAAGGGACACTTGGAGGGTCTGTTGCTGCCACTGAACTGGGCATCCTATAAACCACTGCCAGGTGAGAGACGGAGAGGGATTCTTTTCCTTTGACCATCAACCCGATCTCACAGGTGAGTCTTGTGTGCTGCTCTCTTGCCAAAGATACGATGTAAGAAGCCTCTTCCCACCCCACCCCCTGCAGATGAATGGGGGCTTCTGCATGGCCCTGCCCCCTTGCACAGCAGCGCTCAGCTTGTTTGATAAATAAGAGACGGCACCATCAATATTCTATAAGCCAAAGGACTGCAGTGCATTAAAAAATGATGAGGCCCAGCCTTTGGAGCCAGCCAGCCCCCACCCACCCACCCGCTCTCTCTTTGCACAGGGGAAAGAGGTATTTAAAATCGAGCGTCAGCAGCACTTGACAGCTGCATTTGTCGTGAAGGTGATAAATAGTTTTGAGGAATATTCAATATGTTCAGGATCATTCCATCACCAACAAGAGCATCAGCAGGCAGCCACAAACGTTGTGGGAAGGGCATTTTGAAGAGCCAGGAAGGGGGAGGCCACCGGAGACTGGGATTCCCCCTTTGCTACAAACGTCCAGCAAATAGTTTCTAAAGGAATAATCTCACAGGGATTTAAAAGGTTCTTAAACCAACTGGGTTATGCCCCAGAAAAGTGAGCTGACCCCCCACCCAAAGGCCATGCCCAGCAGAGCAGGATGGAGCAGGTTGAAGCCAAAGTGCCAAGGAGAAGGGATCTGGATTGGCAAGGCATCTGCTGTGCCACTGAGCTGTGGGTTTTGCATCTCCTAAAGCCCCCACATTGAAACCACAGTAAGACTTTGGAGGTCCGTATAGTTAAAGCCATGGTTTTCCCAGTAGTGATGTATGGAAGTGAGAGCTGGACCATAAAGAAGGCTGATTGCCGAAGAATTGATGCTTTTGGATTATGGTGCTGGAGGAGACTCTTGAGAGTCCCATGGACTGCAAGAAGATCAAACGCATCCATTCTTAAGGAAATCAGCCCTGAGTGCTCGCTGGAAGGACAGATCGTGAAGCTGAGGCTCCAGTACTTTGGCCACCTCATGAGAAGAGAAGACTCCTTGGAGAAGACACTGATGCTGGGAAAGATGGAGGGCACAAGGAGAAGGGGGCGACAGAGGACGAGATGGTTGGATAGTGTTTTCGAGGTTACCAGCATGAGTTTGACCAAACTGCGGGAGGTAGTGGAGGACAGAGGTGACTGGCGTGCTCTGGTCCATGGGGTCACGAAGAGTCGGACACGACTAAACGACTAAACAACAACAACAAAGACTTTGGATTTCGGGAAGCTGCTTTATACTTTATACTTGGTCCATCTAGCTCACCATTGTCTGCACTGACTGGCAGCAGCTCTCCAGCAGGAGCCTCTCCCAGCCCTACCCAGAGATGCCAGAGACTGAACCTGAGACCTTCCTCATGCAAAGCAGATGCTCTTCTACTGAGCTACATCCTGCCAGTTGGATGCTGGGACAATCCCATTCACAATCTGCTGGCAACATGGGTCAGCTGAGAGGTGCAGAGCATCAAAAGAGACAGGCAAGGCAATCAGTGACCAGTCTCAAACGAAAACCAAAAATGAGCAAGTAGACTTTTATCAGAAATGGCCTGGCTCCATTTCAAGCTCCAGGTGACCAGCTGCACAAAAGCTTTGTTCAACCAACAGCCCTGCAGATCCACCAAGTGTCCCTATTTTCCAGGGATTTACAGAAGCCATCCCAGTTTCTGATTTGATCCTGGAATGTCCTGCTTTTCCTTAGGACATCCCTCTTTTCATCGGAGAAATGTTGGAGGGTATGGCAGGATGCCCTTATTTTCATCGGAGAACTGTTGGTGGGTATGGGCCATCTGAAGGCAGCCCTGTATAGTGTTGTTAATTTTTAATGTTTTATTATGTTTTTATATATGTTGGAATCTACCCAGGGAGCTGGGGCAACCCAGTCAGATGGGCAGGGTGTAAACACAGTCAAACCTCATGTTACGTCCTGCGCCGACCCGGAAGTACCAGAAAGGGTTATTTCCGGGTTTCGCCACTTGCGCATGCACAAAATGACATCACACGCATGCGCAGAAGCAGTGAATCACAACCCACGCGCTGCTGCGGGTTTTGTTCTTTTCATGTTGTGAATGGGCCTCCAGAACGGATCCCATTCGCAACCAGAGGTACCACTGTAGTAAAATACTAATAGTAATAGTAGTAGTACAGTGGTACCTCGGTTTAAGAACTTAATTTGTTTTGGAGGTCCATTCTTAACCTGAAACAGTTCTTAACCTGAAGGACCACTTTAGCTAATGGGGCCTCCTGTTGCTGCTGCACCACTGGAGTACAATTTCTGTTCTCACCCTGAAGCAAAGTTCTTAACCCGAGGTACTATTTCTGCGTTAGCGGAGTCTGTAACCTGAAGTGTATGTAACCCAAGGTACCACTGTAATAGAATAGGATGTCCCTATTTTCATCAGAGAAATGTTGGTGGGTGAGGTGGGGGGGGGAGTGCAAGGGAGTCAAGGCCTGCTCCACCTGGACTGTCCCCCTGCCTCATTTTTACAAATTGTTATCAATCGCATTAGTTCTTTAAAACCTTGGTTATCTTGGCAGAAAGGTAGTAAATAAATCCAGTGAATAAATAATAATTAAAAGATAGACTGTCAGAGCAGCCATCATCCTGTAAATGCACTGGGGAGGAAGGATGTTGTCCTTTGGTGTCTCCAGATGTCAACAATCCAAGATCTTGTCTTGGTCTTGTCTGCACAATGAAAGCAGCAGCCAGTCCCTTTATCAGGATACCTTTCACTTCCTGAGGAGGCCTGTCTGTGCTTGAAAACAGAGTCGGTCCTTCAAGCAGCCAGGAGGGCTCCGTGGCTCTTGCCCAGTTCTCGGCTGACCTCTGTGGCTTTCAATTAGGTGGCTGGATATTTATGAAACTCTCGGCGGCTGAGGGAAGATTCCTCACCGGCTGGCTTAATGGTCTGCCTGCTCCTTGCTGCCACGCAGCGCAGGGCTAGCAGTCCAATCTATTCTGTAATCACGTTCAGCTGCCAGCGCAGTGGCTGAGGCTGGCAGCGCATTCTATTAAGAGGTGCCACTTTTGCTGAGAGAGAGAGCGGGTTTTATGTTACCATAAATTGTCAACAGTTGGTCCTGTGCCTGTGGAGGAAGGATCGATACCCAGCAGAGGGAGAAAGTGCTGAGAAAGGGGAAGAGAGAGATGCTAATTAGGCCAGGATTTAAGAGACCAGGGGTGCAAGTGACAGCACTTAAACAGGGGATAAATTATGGGAAGCCTCTGCCCTTCAGGCTGGGTGTACTCAATCACAAACACAAACAACACAGAGGCACCACAGGGGGGTTGTAGGAGAGCACACAGAGCGCCACCGAAGCCAGCGACAGAGCTAGCATCTCCCTACACTAGAGCACAAAGCACCCCTCTCTCTGGGAGAGAAGGAAAAGGTGAGCTCAGGTAAACAGGTGAGGCTGTTCACAGGAACGGAAGTGGGGAGAGGTTGCAGCACCCCCTGGAAGTCCTCAGGTAGCTTATTCACACATGGATGGCCATCACCGAGTGACTCAAGCAGCACCCAAGTGCTTCCTGGAGAGGTTGTTGTGCAGGGAACCCCCAAAGGCCAGTTAGAGCAATAGTTGGGGGCCTCCATCAATCTCTCAGGAAACAGCAGTTATGGGATGAGATGAGGCGCTATAAAAGGCTGCTGCAGGGCCAGAGGCAAGGAGTTCTCCCCGGGAGCTGGTGGTGGTCACAGCATCTCAATATAGCTGCTGCCATGGACTTTGGACCTCCAGCCACCCCCGGGGGGGGGGGGAGAAGAGAGAAGACTCAAGAATTTTGCTCCTAAAGACAGCCTCTGTCAACAGGCTGCCCTCCAGACTTCTCCTGGACCCCTGGGGCTGGCGGCTGACGCGAGTGTTCGACAAGAACCTGTGAGAGACCAAGGTTCGAATTCCCCACTCAGCCACAAAGCTTCCTGGTTGGCCTTGGGCCAGTCACTGCCTCTCAGCCAAACCTACCTCACAGGGTTGTTGTGGGAATTAAAGGAGAGCCATGTTTACCACCTGGAGCTCCTTGGAGGGAAAGGTGGGGTGTAAATGCAATAAATAAACAGATAAAAGGAATTTGGAGGGCACCCAGAGGGTGGAGACGGTTCTAATCTAAAGTCCTGGAAGCCACCCCAGAGACGAAGGAAGAGGAGGGTTATACAGTGGTACCTTGGGTTACAGACGCTTCAGGTTACAGACGCTTCAGGTTACAGACCTGTAACTTCAGGTACAGACCTTACAACCCTGTAACCCAGAAATAGTACCTCGGGTTAAGAACTTTGCTTCAGGATGAGAACAGAAATCACGCGGCGGTGGCTTGGCGGCAGTGGGAGACCCCATTAGCTAAAGTGGTACCTCAGGTTAAGAACAGTTTCAGGTTAAGAACGAATTAAGTTCTTAACCCGAGGTACCACTGTGCAACATTCATACAGCACAGAGAACTAAAGCTCTCCCGGTGCCAGCAACCCTCTGCTCTAAGGATACATCAACCACCACCACCCCCCAAGACTTCATGTTATTTGACAGCAATGCTGGAGCCTGCAGTAGCTTGCCCACCCAGCTGCCTCCAGGCTCTTAACCTCCTCCAATGACCTAGATTTGATCCTCCCCACCCCACATCTGCCACACAAACACACACTCCCCCCCCCTTCCTCTGAGAACCAATGCCAGTCCAGGAGACAATGCAATCAGGAAGAGAGATCCAGGGTCTCCATTGCTCACATGGGACTCTCTCCCCACACTCTCTGCCGCCCCGCCGCCTCTCCTTCCAGCAGCTCCTGATCCAATAAGGAGCTATAAAAAAAAAGACCCTACCAGAATTGGAAAAATATTGGCCAATATAATAAACAATAAAACTATATTAGCTCTAATTTGGCATTGCCCCAGGCAGTATTAATATAGCTATAACCCAATCACTTATAAATAAATGATGGCATTGCACTTTAATATGACATCTGTCCCGGCAATTTCCATATGTGGCATAAAATAATTATGAGCTTGGAAATGAAATCAAAACAGGAAGAGGTTTGCCCCGTTCTGTGGCTGCAGCCAAGGTGAAGGGAAGGGGCAAGCGGCAGCAGACGGCGGCCAGCTTAGTCCAAATGCCAACTCTGGAAATGTATATCTACATGCCAGGAGGTGCCAACCTCTGGGGGCTCTTTGGGATTTTTGATTAAGTCCCGTGGGAGTCACCCCCTCTGATCACTTCTTGTCTCCCCTCCCCACTCCAAGAGATTTGTATCCTGTTCTAGGCATCACAGTTTAAGGAGGATATTGACAAGCTGAACAAGGTGTGCAGAGGAGGGTGACCAAGATGATCAAGGGTCTGGGAACCAAGCATGATGGGCAACGGTTGATGGATTTGGGGTGTTTAGACTGGAGAAGAATGAGAGGTGGTATGAGAGCCATCTTCAAATATCTGAAGGGCTGTCACGTGGAGGATGGTGACAAAGCTTCTTTTCTGCTGCTCCAGATGGACCCAATCCCATGGATTCAAATGACAGGCAAGAAGATCCCAACTAAGCATCAGGAAGAGGTTTTTAAACAGAGGTTGGATGGCCATCTGCCAGGGATTCTTAGCTGTGATTCCTGCACTGCTGGGGTTGGGCGTGTCCTTTCTAGCTCTACAGTTCTGTTTCTAAGACAGAAAGTCTGCACCACTTTGCTTTTCCAAGAGTTCAGATCCAGTAAAAGTAATTTGAGCCTTGAAAACCCAAAGGGGTTGAAAGAGGAAACGGGAAGGAGGGTCACTCTTCCAACTTCCCTCTTTAGCTCTATGTAGTTTTTCAGGAGAGGAAGCTGCCCACCCTCACCCCCTGCGATGGCCAATGGGTCAGTGGAAGCGGAGGCTCAGAGTCTGTGCTCTATATTAATCATATACCTGGAGAAGAGGATGCCATGTTAATTCCCTGCACTGGGCACCAGAACACATCAACATCATCCTTAATGTAACATTTGTACCCTGACCTAGGTAACAGCCATAAAGAAATAACATGGGACCCTCTTTTTCTCCCCTAATTAATATGCAGCACAGTCACCCTGAATGCTCCTTCTGGTTGAAATCAGAAGATGGGCCAGAGCAATACACCTACATCTTCTGTTCATTCCAAGCAGACAGCATCTCACAGCTTAGATCAGTCTCCCACTTCAATGCCCTAAAGCCACCCCTTCACTTGCCTTGCCTTCACTCCTGGCTTGACTCAGAAACCAGCACAGAAATTGTTCATTCATTACCATCACAAGGCTGGGTAGATTCAGACAATGGTGGGCCCTTGGGACCACCTATGAAACCTGCAAGACAGCCTTCAGCAATCTGGTGCCCTCCAGATGTTTTGGACATGTCCCATTTGCCCCATATGCTGGGCTTGCACAGGGTGCCACAAGGAGGAAACTGCTGGAGGTAGATTTTTGGGGTGGGATAAAAGCATTGCAGAGCTCACTGGGCTTAGAAAAGGAAGTGTGTCCCCTAACAAGTTTGGCCATAGCTTTGTTCTTGCCCGCTGTGGGTGGGCGCTATGGTTTGCATGGACTCCACTGCATGCCTGTGTGGTGCAGCAGTCAAGGGTGTTGGACGCGGGACCAGGGATACCAGGGTTTGAATCTCCACTTGGCCATGAAGCTCTCTGGGTGACCTTGAAGTCCAGTCACTTTGCAGTCTACCTCGCAGGGTTGCTGCAAGGATAAAGTGTATGCCACCTTGAGCTCCTTGAAGAAAAAGGTGCGATATAAATGTAAAAAAAGAAGAAGAAATGAATAATATCCAGCCCCATCCCACACTGCATAAGCCTGGCACACCAGGAAAGGTCTCTTCTGGGAAGATGCTTGGAAAGCTACGAGTCAGGGATTTGTTAAGCTGCAATTCCTGCATTGAAGGGGGTTCAATTAGGTGACTCTTTCAGCTCTACAATTCTATGATTCTATGAGTGGATGCACCAGTTGGCAGCTCCTTCTGTTGGCAGGCAAGTGGGCCCCACTCAGACCTCTTTTCTTCTTGCATTATTCCCTCAACTCGTCCTAAACTGTGGCTCTCCATTTGTTGTTGGACTCCTATCAGCTACAGCCAGCTCTGACTCAGTGTACAATTCCTGGCCTAGCAGACAGCCAGCTAGCCAGCCAACACTTAGGAGAATCATCTCTCCATCTCTAGTGGTGGCACAAAGGCATGAGCGCCATCTGGCGGCAAGGAAGAGGCTCAGGCTTAAGAGAACCATAGAAATGGTGTGGTTGTTAAAAGTGTTTACCAACATGTCTCCCCACCCACCTTGGCCGCCCCCCCCCCCAAATATACCACACACAGTGGGGGGTTCCCCAGCTAGTGCCTCCCACCACTCCTCTGCATCCATGACATCGCAGCAGTCTCAGTCCCGTGTGTCTCCAGTGATACCCAGCCTGAAACCCTGGAGAGCCACTGTTACCCATCAGTGCAGACCAGATGGGCCAGTGGTCTGATATGGCAGCCTGCTCTGCTCAGAGAGAAGGTGCTACAAAATCTTGGTGGAGAAAAAAACACATTCAGGCGATGCCCTGTAATAAATTTATTGTACTTTATTACATTTTCCCACTTTTAAATCATCCAATACCTTGTATCCAAACTCTTCTTCCTGACAGGAAATGATTTTTTAAAACATAAAAATATAAATTCTGCATATTAAAAGTGCATACAAATAAATAAAAGGCATTGACACAGTCTCATGCACTTGCCGTCAAATAAGTTAAAACCCTCTTATGGTACATAGTAATGGTTCCACCCCAAGAAGAGACACAGCCTCCCTCCCAGAGTACTGTACAGTTTTAAAAAAAACTTAGAAATTCTTGATAGGAATAAGGGGGTGAGAGAGAAAGAGAGAGAGAGAGGAGGGAGGAAGCATCCTGTGATGTAACATGCAACTCCAGCTGTCAGACAGGAAAGCGTGTCCAGTGTTTGAGGCTCACAGTTTTTGGAATGGCACTGAAGACTCAGTTTTAGCCAAAGGTGAGACGAGGCACGACTGGTGAGCAGCAGCCGAGGAAATGAATTCTCTGGATACCACTTCCAGTTCTGGGGGCCCAGGATGCAAATGCAGCAAGTGCCACATTTAGTTTAATAATAATAATAAGAAGAAGAAGAAGTTAGAAAAGGCAAGAGGGAAGACTTTCCAAATTGCCTCTTGCAACCAGCCCCCACGTGCTGGGTTGCAGAGAATTCATTTTGGGCCCAATCAAACCATTTCAGCACCCAGCATTCAAATCAGGTTGGCTTAATGCTTGTAAAAAGGAAAAAAAGTGGGTGTTGGAATTTACATTTCATCCTTCATTCTGTCAAATCCAACCCCCTGCATGCTAATGGATTTTTGGTTTGTTGTGGTTTTTTTTACTGTTTTTTTTAATAATTAAGGAAAGCCATGTAGTACTTCCATCTCACCGCAGATTAGAACTAAATTTCAGTTGCTTCTGCAGATAATGTTAGACCCCTGACAAGTTGCTGCGGATTAACAGGCAAATGACAGCAAAGCCAAAAAGAGGATTGCCCTTAACATGATTTGAACTGGCATTTCAAAACAAAAACGCTTCCTTGACTGCTGATGAGAGCTTCCAGAATGGTGGAAAAACCTCCTCCTCTTTCCCTTGCTCCCCTTCTTCCTCCTGTGCAGGAGCTGCCTGGGAGCTGTGGGTGGTGCCGATTTAAGGAGCAACGCCTCTCTTTGCAACAAAGCTCCGTGGAGCCTCGTTCCCAGAAACCAGAGGAGGTTCCTCTCAGACCTTCCCAGCTCTGCAGCCAGCTCTTCCTTGCACCAAAACGAAACTAAGGGGAATGGAGAGTCCTGCTTTGCCACCACTCACCCCTCCAAAAAGCTGGCTCCAGAGAAGCTGTGTTATGGTGGGGAAGGAGCCCTTCTGCCATCACAGATATCTGCTCCTTAAAGAGGCTGCCAGCTGCTAGCAGCATCCCTCAAATGGCTGGGAGCCCCTTTGAAAACAGCAGGTTGCTCACATCTGGAAACAAAAATGCACCCTCAGAAAGAACAGAAATCACCTGCAACCTTTTAAATACTCCACAGTAACTTCCGTACCCCCTCCCCAGAAAAATCAGTAAACAAAAGAGCTGTACGAAGGAGAGGGTTGTGGGTGCCAGAAACTGGGACCCTTCAGCCCTTGGGCTGCTCCAGGGGTGGGCTGAGAACTCCAGTCTAAGCTTAGGTGGGCATCAGTTGGGCAGCAGCAGTGACAGGGGCAGCCTGGTTTAGCTTAGCTTTAGCTGCTTGCATAGTTAACATGGTCATGCGTGAGCGGGGGGGGGGGCAAAGGGAAGGGCCATGCATGTTACCTTCATTGTGGGCTTTTTGGGGAGTGGGGGCAAGAGAGATAAGTGGTCAACCATGCTAAAGAAATTCAGCACTGCCAAGCAGAGAAGAGCCTACAAAACTAGGTTAAATGTGTCTGGAACATGGAGGTTCACTCTCTACCTAAAATGATTAGTCCGACTCAGTCGCATTGAGCCATAGATACATCTGAAAAGACAGAAGCGAAAAGTGAGGTGCTTTGCCATGGCTGCAAAGAGTGGCTGTTGGCACCATCTCGCCCACCGAGTACAAGCAACATGAAGTCCAAGGTGCCTCTATAATACAATCCCTTGGATATGTGCTTAGAATGTGCATACTAATTATAAACACTCTCCAAAAATCTAGCCCCAAAGGATGGGAAGCCTTCCGAGATGCAGAACTCAACCTTCCTGCAACTAGAAGGGTGACTAGGTGTCATTCATGGAATTAGGAAGAAACAGGCTTTTGGGCCATCTGAATGGAGCTGGGTGTGCAGGGGAGCCAGGGAGGGGGGCTCAATTTCCTCCCTGTTCAGGGGAGCCTTGAATTAGTTACTCCACCAACCCCTACTCCCAAAGAGAACTGCAGAGCTGCATGTCAGGAGAGGCCTAAATTTAATCCCACGGTCCTCCTGGATCTAAACCAACTTGTCTGAAGGGAGATGAAATTGTGTCCTTTCTTTAAAAAGAAGAGACAGCGCTAAAGGCCTAGATGTCCGCTGAAGACCACAGGGTTGCGTCTCTTCCTAAATGAGGGGAGATCTGCTGGCCAATGAAAAACTGGCAACCAGCCCAACACAAGGAAGTGGCCAGGCCAAAGGAACAAAAAGGAAACCCCACCTCCACAAAGCTTAGCAAGGTCCCTTTGACAAAAGGGCAATGAAAGCAATCGCTCACCCCCACACGTACCACTCAACACACACACTGCCAGTGGGGCAGGAGAAGGGGTCAAGGTTCATATCCCAGCAGCAGGGCCAGATTCACCAAGGCTGGCCTAAGGCATCCTGTGCCCATGGATCTCTCGTCATGTTTCATGGGACATGCTCGTCACCCCCAAGACAGTCCTTTCCCCAGGACAGAAACCAGACATTTTTCTTCTAACTGTAGTGCCTCACTACTTGAGAAAGAGGAACATCTAAAAGCAAAGGGGGTGAGCTTGGCAACCTAAGAACTGAGCACACAAATGCTCCTGTTTTAACCTACAGGTGGGCACAAGGGGTGGGGGTGGGGAGAAGGAGATGTGTTGTTGCCCCATAGCAGCCAAACTGCAGGCAGTGTGAGGAGGGGTTTTGCCAGGTGTCAGTTCCCATGGGGCTGCAGCCTACCTGTTCACAGCTCGGCAACTGGAAACACAACCCAGGTATAAGACGAATGCCTCACCTGCCACCTTTCAAGGCTGCCTGTGGCGCTCAGAAGCAGACCCAAAGACCCAAGATCCCTTGTTCCTAGGTGAGGAGGAGGAGATGATAACCTGGCTGTGCAGTGGGATCTACCACTTAGGGCCGTGGCAGTGTCAGCTCCAGCTGAACAAAGACAGGCCCAAGGCAGTGCAAAGGGAATAATAAACCATGGAAGGAGCTGCTGCATTCAGGGGCTGAAGTCTTGTTAACTAAACCTTCAAACAGGCAGAGGCTTCATGCCTCAGTGAGATGACATGGCCAAGGGAAGGAACCCATCTGCCGCCCAGCATTAAAAAAGACAAAAGGCACAGCTTGTCAGCAACGCCTCTGCAAAGTTCCCTGCTCAAGCCGAAGGCTGCAGGAGGCAAGCAGGCTGCCAACTCAGGGGCTGAAGCAGATGTGGGGAACCTCTGGGCCTTCAGAAACTGCTGAACTACAACTTCCATCACCCCAGCTGTTCAGTCATACTTGCCAGGGGCTGAAAGGAGTTGCAGCTCAGCATAATCTGGAAAGCCAAAGGTTCCCCACACCTGTGCCGAAAGAAATGGCAACAAGCAGGTGGGCACTGTAAGCTCAAAATCCACTGAAAGATCATGGGAACAAGAGCAATGAGTGAGGGAGGGAAGAGTGCATGGAGGGAGTCATTGTACAGCTTGCCTGACAGTGAGGCACAAAGGTGCCCCCTCCCAAGGCTTCAGAGTGGCCATTCATTGCCAAAGCCACATGGCAGATGAGGAGCAAGAAGAGTGAGGACCAAAGGATTTGAGGAAGGGCAGCAGGAGCCTAGTTCCAGCTAGGACTTACAAAAGCTCAAATGCCTCCTTCCTCCAGCATGGACTGCAGCAACAACTGATCCACAGCTCCGTAAAAAGAATGTGTGTGTGTGTGTGTGTGCAGTCAAGCATTCTTCCATGTGGACCACAGAATATGCTCATCACACACACACACAACCTCCTTCCACCTAACCTGTGATGCGGCGATTGCTGCAGGGCAGGAGGTCAGACTAGAAGACCCTTTGGGTCCATTCCAATTCTACAATTCTACAATTCCATGAAGCACCCCCTTCCACTCTGCAGAAGTTCCAGGCCCAACCTGCTGATTTCCAGGCTGCCAACTGGTCCCTCCCTCTTTCGAGAAGACACCTCTGAACAGAGAAGAGAGTCAAGCAGGACAGACTCTTTTAAAAAACGAAAATTCCAAACATACAGAAATCTGCTGGAATGGGAAAAAAAAAATCAGAAACAGACAGACACACTTAAAAGCAGACTTCTCTGACGTACACACATACACCCCTCTATGAGAGAGAATGCACCTTTCCCTCCAGAATCTTCTGTTCCCTCCAGTACTGGCTGAGCGCTTACCTGAGAAATAACATTAGCGTTGAGATATTGCCCTTTAAGAAGCTTGGGAAATGGGGTGTCGGGGGGGGGGCAGAAGGCGGGGGAGGAGACATGGCCTGGGGAGGAGGGACACACAGCAGAACAGGATGATCGTCTTGCTTTTCACGGTTTCCCTTTGCAGCTCACAGAGCAAGGCTACAGCCTGCTCAGTGACACACACACACTGCAAGGAAGGGATAGAAGCGGTAGCTTTGCAACATGGACACAGCTGGCCATTGACATAATCCAGAGTCCCTCTTCAGAGAGAAAAGTGGTAAGGCTCCCCAAGAAGGCTGCAGTTCTGCTGTGGGGTTGAGGCAGAGGGAAGAGAGAAGATGATGACAATGTCCTTTGGCGCGCACCCCCCCCCTCCCCACAAGCCCGCTACAAAATACCAGCGGCAGCCTGTAGTTATTTGGTACGATGGCGGAGTCGAAAGGCGCTTGAACAGTAGTCAAGTTTTCTTCAAACACATTAGGCACATGAACAAAAAGAAGCAAAGGAGGAAACCAACCCAATTGGATTGCAGGAGGAGGAGGAGGAGGAGCAGCAGCAGTAGCAGCAGCAGCAGCCAATCACTGAGATTTCGAAGAGGCTGGCGGCGGCCGTGCAGAGGAGGGCATGCTGGGAGGAAGTTTGCGCAAGGCTTTGTCGGCTGCCTGCTTGCCACTGCTGGGCGACTGTGGGGGGTTGGCCTCCAGCTGGGAAGACTTGGATTTGCGGTTTGTGAGCAGCGAGTGTTTGGCAGGAGAGGGGTTGTCTTTTGCAGAAGTCGGGGTGGCGTTCGAGGGGAGGGCATTCGGAGGCTGGGAGGGGCTGCCGCTGCCGCCACCACCACTACCACTCTTCTCCAGCTTCTCCTCAAGCAAGTTCTTGCTGGCAGCTTTGGAGGAGCTGCTCGCCATCTTTTTCGACAGCATGGTGGTCTTGCCTAGGTCGGCCGACCTCCGGCTTTCCTTCTGGCGCAGGGCAGACTTGAAGAAAGAAAGCCCCTTTTCTTCCGACTTGCTGTCCCTCCTCAGGCTGGCACGGGGGGCGCCTGTGGTGGGCGAACGGAGACTGGCCATGGAGGAGCTGCGCACGTACTTGCTGTCCGGCCTCCTGCCCTCGCTCCGCGACTGGCTGATCCGCGGGGAGCCCGTCCGCGAACCGGTGGTAACGCCAGCCTTGTCTGAGCTGAGGCTGAGCTTGGAGCCCTCCCTGCTGAGGCTGTGCTCCGAAGTCCTGTTTTTGCTCGTGGGGGTGTTGTGCCCCCGCACGGACGACCCCGAGGAGTTTCTTCTCGTTGCGGTGGAGGAAGAGGAGGAAGCAGGTTTTTGCTTCTGATGCTCAGCAGAGGTGTTACTGGCAGCCTCTTGGCCCTTTGAGCCAGCCTCCTTCCTGCCCTGCCCAGAGGGGGCAGGAGAGCCGTGCCGCCCACTAGCCCGGCCAGAGTTCAGCTTGCTCCTGGTCCGGGACCCCTTCGGCAAACTCTTGGAGGGAAGGAGCGGGGCTGCCGGTTGGCAGGACACTGGGGAATCTGTCCTGCCTTTCCTGGAGCTTCTGTCTGACTCCAATGTGTCTTTGGGGTGGGCTGCCTTTTGGGGGCTGCTGTCTGCCTTGGACATTCCACTGAAGCTTCTCCCCTCCTTTACTGGAGAGCTCTCAACAGAATCACTCTGGTCAACAAAAGCGATCTGGTTGTTGTTATCGAAAGGATCCAGGGCAGGGCAGTTCCTGTCTGCCTGCGACAGAGTCTTGCTGTAGGAGTCCGCGCTCGAGCCTGGCTTTTGCCTGGGCGCTTCGTCTCTGAAGACGCCCTCCATGACTGCCAGGGGAGCTCTGCCTGCCGTGGGGTGCTCCTGCCGGCCGCTGCTCTCGCTGGACTCAATGTGGCTTCCAGAGAGACTCCTCAGGCTGCTAAAGCATGAGGTGGAGGCTTTGTCGTCCGCAGACTCCCCAATCCTCTCAAGGGTGGAAGCCGAGCTGTGAACCGGAGAGTCCCCAGAGAAGCGGGAAGGCGAGCTGGAGCGCATCTGCAGCTTCGCTGACAGCGACCACGAGGGGCGGATCCCGTTCTCGCTCACGGCCAAGGGGCTGGTCACGGAGGACCTGGAAGACAGGCTCTGGCGCTGGACACTCCTCACAAAGGGGCGGGTGGAAAAGCCACCTGTGGAGCACAGAGGAACATGATACCCAAATACACAAACAGAGCATGGACACATGCACAAGCAAGGAAGCCATCCTAAAATGCATTTCACTGATCCTTCCCCGCCCCCCGCCCCCCGCTTTTATAATTGCTTTCATACGTTGAGTTTGTGTGGCTCTGTCTATTTCATACAAGAAGCTACAATGCGTTTGTTTCGGGGGCACATTTCATTCTCCGATGTTTTAATTTGCATACTGTGTTTTGTCACAAGCTGCTTTGCAACCCAGATGCAGTGAATAGCAGAGCGCACATTTTAAAACAAATGAAACACACACACACACACACAAACACACTCCTCCCGCTCTGGAAACTGTGCCAACATGGTAACTTCCTTGCCAACCTATCGAAGCTCTTTCATGGGCTGAGAAATCAGGAGACCCTCCCCTGAAGGACACCCTGCTGCCAGGGGACAACTGAGGGTAGCAGCAGCAGCCAAAGCAATTCTCAGAAGGCAAACCATCAATGTAGAGTAAGTTCCTCCCGTATGTGTACTGAATACCAAGGGCCCAATGCAGCATCCATAATTCAGAAAAGCACGAATGCTGTCCACACCTCTTTCATTTGCTGGCAGGAGACAGGTGTGCTAGCACAAAGGTCACAGGGAACTTCCCCACTAGCCTCTGAGGAACGGTGCTGGGAAGCTGTTCATTCTGCAGGAGACATTCTCACTGCTCTCCCAGCTTTGAGCAGAACACTGCAAGGCCAAGGATGACCCAGGGGCAGAAGCTAGAGAAAGGGAAACTCCTCAGAAGAGGATACCTGCTCCCATCAGACATCAGAGGACAGACATACCTAAGCGCATGCCGGCACTGAGATGTGGAGAGAAACAAAGGCAGTGAAGACAAAGACCTGAAAATACCAGCAACATCCCTTTCTCCCTGGTTTCTGCTCATTTTCTGGAGGAAGGAATCCCCTGTTGCTGCTGGTTTTTCTGCCTCAGCACCCCTCTTCACAGTCCCTCAGGCAAAGCTGGTGACCCTCAGGGTGGCTGAGCTGCAGAGGAGGAACCCAGTGCTCTGCAAGGGCTCCCCTGCCATCAACATTCAAAGTGAGGTGTGGCAGAGCCACTCACCAACTGCACGCAGCCCTCACACTCACCGTCATCTTCGCTCCTTTCTCCCATCAGCTCCACTGACTCCGAGAGGGAGGCTAGGGAAGTGCGCCGGGAGGAGGCCGCAGAGGCAATGCTGGGCTGCTTGCTGCCTGGGAGTCGACTCACCCAGTGCTCACACAGAGAGGAGCTGGTGGAGCCTGTGGAAGCAGGAGGAAAAAGTGGGTAGCAATAAGCTTTCCTCTCATCATAACACTAGAACCCAAGGGGGTCCTTTAGTCAAGATGAACGTTGGGAGATTCAGTACAAACAAGAGAAACAACTTTTTCTTCACACGGCACATAACTAAATTATGGAATTTTCTACCACAGGAGAAAAAGATGGCCACTAACTTGGATGCCTTTAAAGTGGGGATTGGACAAATTCATGGAGGAGAATGAGGCTACCAATATGGCTACTAGTCTCCATAGCTACCTTCAGAACCAGAACCCCAGTTTCCAGCAGCAGGAGAGGACATCTTTCCCTGGTGTCCTCTTGCCTGTGGACCCTTCTCAGGGAAGGCACCTGGTTGGCCACAGTGGGATACAGGTGGGCCCTCTTGGGCCTGGCCCACTTGCAGCCAGGCTCTTCTGGTGTTTCTGTGGAAGCTGCAAAACCAGCAGCTGCTCCAGGCCATTACCTGCCACAGAGCTGTTGGCCGACCAGGAGGGAATGGCTGTCCGCCTCTGGTAGAAGAGGATATAAGCCGTCTGCTTGCACACCTCGTTCTCAGCCAGCTGCTGAACCTCACTATCATCGAAGCAGTACCACAGGCCATCAATGGAGTTCTTGCAATAGGCTGCGAGAGAAGGTGGCAGAGTTAGTTAGGGGGAAGGTGAGCAAGAGGGAGCCCTGCTGGGCCAGCAGCCGGAGCATGCCGGGGTCTACGTCACCCAGTCATGGCTCTCCTAAGACTCCACCACCCCAAAAAGATAGGAAAGAATTAAACTGCTAGACTGTGCTGAGGGATGGGGGGCAGCATGTTTTGCCCCCTAAGGCCACCATGTAAAAAGACCCTTAAGGAAGCGCACCACCACTACGAGAGGGGGGCTGCTGGAGAGGCTCAGCTGAGCAGGCAAAGGCATTCTGAGCCATTGGCCATCTGCCCACTTGTTAACATCTTTGTCAGCAGAGCAAGTCATGGAGGGTGCAAGGCAGGAGCAGCATGGCAGTGAGCAGAGCCCAACCGGCAGCGCAGCCCAGTCACCTGTGTAGTGCCCGCCCTGCATGGTGCCATGGTGATTGCACACAGCATACAAGTCATAGACAAAGTCTTCTGGGTCTCTTCCCAGGCCGTAGGGGCGCCTCCAGGGGGACCAGTGGGACGGCAGGCTCCAGCTGCTCTGACTTCGCTTGACCACATGTGGCGTCATGTCCAGACCAATCAGAGGGAACCTGACCATGTTCTGAAGCTTCATCCTTCTGTCTCCTTCCTGTTGAAAGGGGAAATGCAGGTTGCAACCAGCACAGAGAAGTGTGTGCTGGAGGCGCCACATCAGCACCCAGCACACACAACTCCCCTCCAGCCCCAGAGGCTGCTTGGGCAAAGGCAAGAATGAAACCATGCCAAAGAGGAGGAGTTCAGCACACGCAAGGCTGGCCCTTTTAGTTGATCAGACAGGGCTCTCCTCACAGCGGAGGAAGCCACAATGCCCCTGCATGAAAACAGCCCACATGACTAAGGAATCACTGGGCCACTGCAGTAATCCAAGCAGAGCCCTGGCTCCTGAGTTCCCTCCAGCCCAGCAAGCAAGCCTCCTTTCACCTGTCGAAAGCGCTTCAGGTGAATGATGAGGACGTCAGGCAAAGTCCAAAGGCTCAGCGTGATGCTTCCTTGCTGCAGCTGCTTACAGTGGGGGCAACGCCATGCATCGTCCGGGGCCAGCTAACAGCAAAGAGAGGAGGGTGCTATTAGACAGATAGGCACACACGCGCGCGCACACACACCCCTGGCATATGCCATGAACATCCACTCTTTATAAAGGAAGAAGATAAACACAAGAAATGCTTCTTGCCCTGCATCATAAGACCCCAGAGAAACATGTTTAGTTATCGCCTCAATATACTCCATTCTAGTTGTTATCACAAGTATTCCTATGAGACAACTGTATGTTTTATACAATGAACAACAGCAGGCAAAGCAGCTGTGCCATGACCAGCTCCCAGCCCAACATGTGCCTGCCACACTTTTAGGAGACAGAAAGCCAAAGCAGACCAATCACACATGGAAGAGGCAGCCTTTGAAGGCACACAGAACTACGAGGGTCTCTCTGACCACTCATGACGCAACGAGGGACCTCCTGGCCATATCCAGGAAGGGATATTTGGGGAAGAGCCATAACAGTAGAGCACCTGCTTTGTACACAGATATCCCAGGTTCAATCTCCAGTAATAGCATCTCCAAAGGCGGCTGGGAGAGAGAGACCCCTGCCTGAAACCCTGGATAGCTGCTGCTAACCAGCATAGACAATGCTGAGCTGAATGGGTACAACTCGGTATAAGACTGCTTCCAGTGCTGCTACTGACAGGTCACTGAATCTCTCACCTGTTCCTCTTTGGTGTAGAGCTGGAAACACTGTGATAAGGTGCAGGACTGAGGCTGGTGGTGGAGCTCCCTCTGCTGGCGGACACTCTCGGCATCCGGGATATATTCATCCTCTGTGTTGACGAACAAACTGCAACAAAGAAATGCAGCATTTAACAATTCCTGTGCTTGCAGGCCGACTAGCAAAACACACAAGTGGGGTGAGGCTGCCTGCTAACCTTCTTGGGAAGCACTCTTGGGCAGGTGACTGGCAGGTTGTAAATTAATCTACTGAGTGTGCAGAAGATAGATCGGAATCTACCGTGAAATCCCCAGGCAATTAGATCAGAAAAGGTTTCTGACTCCACTGTTTAACAACAGCAGCAGCAAAATGACTCCTTACCCCAATTAATACTACATACATAACGAGAGCTTGGAGGAACCATGAGTGGATTTGCATGTAGAGAGACTGAGTTCTGTTCAGTTCCGCTATGTTGTAAAAACATACAAGCAATAAAAAATTCCTCGCCTCAGAGTTCTATCTTTTGCAGAAGATGCCTTCTGCACTCAGCTCATGTTGGAGAATCTCAGGGTTATGGTAAAAATGGATCCCACAAGCTTTGAGGAATGCCCAGCCCTGTTCTGGGAAGCAACTAAGGACACACACACAAAAACCTGCTTAGGCAAGCCTAGAGCAGCAGGAAGTCCCTAGAGCAGCAGTCATGTGGGAAAGGGAGTTTCAAACCACAGCCTGCCAGGAGCCCACCCCAAAGTCCCAAATGGAACATGATGCTTACTAGTCTTTTGTCTCCTTGTCCCACTCTACAACCAGCTTCACGTGAGGAGTTCCGCCTTGCCCACATGACTTCAGGGCCCTGCAGAAAACACACCACAATCACTCAAAGTCTTTCAAAAAGCAACAATACGTATGCTAGTCACTAGCACCTTTCTTTCTCTCTCACTCTCACCCCCATAAAGAACCTGCCAAACCCATCAAGATATCCCACAACAGGAACCAGCTGAGTTCAGGGGCTTGTCCTTCAGACCAAAGGATGCCACCTTTACCAGCCTACTAAAGAAGCAATAGCCACTCCATAGGAACAGTTCAAGAGATGACATTACAGGAAAGTTTCCCTCTAGTTTATTCTGCTCCTTATTGGTAGAGCATGAGACTATGAATCGTGGGGTTGTGGGTTCGAGCCCCACGTTGGGCAAAATATCCCTTGGACTAGATGACCCTCATGGTCCCTTCCAACTCTACAATTCTATGATTCTCTCTCCAGGACAAGCAGCAATCCAGGCAGAAACAGCTTGAGAGCAGCCAGCTCCTAGGAGAAGCGAGGCCTGCAGGAGAGCCCAGAAGCTCCATTGGTGCCTGTCAGACCGAAGTAGCTCTCGGCAGGTGAGATGCCGCCCCCTTCCCCACCAGAGTAAAATAAGCAAATCCCCATGCCCTGAGGCCCCGCACCCTCCACAAACAAGGAAACCACACTCACCGCTCCACCATTAGGTGGCACAGAGGCCGCTCTTCCTGAGGTAACAGGTAAGTTATGCCCACAGCGCTGACCACTCGCAAGCTGAACGGACAAACCTACATGGCAGGGGAGATGAGAAGAGCAGTTGCGAGGGGGAGATGGTGAGGAGAGGACAGGTGGGGAAAGAGACTCCTAGTTGGGCACACAGCTGGCATGCACTTGTCCCCAACAGGTGTGCCCACCTGCCCTTTGGCACATGCTCCTCCAGTGCAGCATGGGCCAGAAGACACATATCATCAGCCTGGCTCATCCACCCTGAGCGGGGACTTTTCTCTTCCTCTCTTCGCTCTCCAGCAGATGGAAAGCAAGAGCAGGAACTTCACAAGGCACAACCAGCTGCACTCTTGACAATGAGTTTATTGAGCAACCGGCAATGTAAGCAGCAATATTGCTATTTACTTAGCACCACAATTAGACTGGCTTTTTACAGCAGCAGCTCTCAAATGCACATAGACATGCTGAAAGACAAAGCAAGGTGTAAAGAGGGCCCAGTTCCAGGCAGCCTTACCTGGACACAGGCTGAGGGCCGCAGGTAATACTGCATCTTCTCCAGGATCTCCTTCTGCAGTAGGTCCCAAGGAATCGTCTTCTCCAGATGGAGCACAAAGGGCTGGCCAAATCTGCAGATAAAGAGCAAGGCCATGAAGGGACCAGCAGCTCTTTCTCACTCCCACCATTAAAAATTTTATTTACTTAAGGCATTTCTATGCCGCTTAATCGTTAGCATTTCTAAGCAGAGCACATAAAAAATAAACAGCAGAGAATAAAGCAATAGAAGTTCACCGAAGAATTGTATGAAGCCAAACAGAAACCTTAATAAGCCTGCTGGAATAAGAAAGTCTTTGTTCAGCAAAGAGGCTGCCTGTCTAATTTCAGTTGGGAGGGAAGCTATTGCCTTTGTATTTATTTGTAAACATATGGCCAAAGGAACTATGTACATTTAGCCCAGAGAAAAGGCTCATCCAGGTTTCTGAAGCTCTCTTCAAATCCCTGAAGGGCTGTCATCACACTGAGGGGGGAAATACTGGGGTTACAGCCAACATTAGCCTACTCAGAGGAGACACAGAAAAGGCTCCGTCTTTTGTTCCCACCAATTAAGCCTCCTTTGATGGTGGGATACAAAACAGGGTCTCAAAAGATAAATTCTACCTGTAGGCAGCTTCATACAGGAGGCGGTAAATCTTTCCACTATCTCGGTCTTAAAACAGTTTAGGGCTTGAGTTTACACACATTATTGGTATACAATTCTTGTAAACAACATATCTATTAACCAAATAAAATTAACTTTGTCAAACCTTAACACAAACTGGCTTTATTTTAATCTAATTTATAGCTTTATTATAGAAGTACATGTAAAAACATAAGCTCCAAAACTGTTAACAGAATTTGGAAATTTTTTAACACAATGGGTAGAGGGGGAAATGGACTAGTTTATAAATTGTACTTTATATTGCTTAATATAACTTATGTATCTATGAAACCTCTTTTAAAAATATGGGAACTAGATATTAGCACACACATTCTTCCCAAGAACCGGAATAAAATTTAGAATCACAACCCTTAAAAATCTGTTTCTAGTTTTCTTTGGGAAAACTCCTTAAAATTATTACACAGATAGTATTGCACTCCTCTGTAAAAGTCAAAACGTTTTCTTCTATATCACCTAATTGTTGAAGAGGTTCCAATAAACTTGGCTATGTATTATCATTTATGGTGGGAATGTCAGCTTGCGAAAGATTTTTGGAATTTAATTTGGATGGAAATGATAAACATTACTGAGGAAACTCTTGTCTGTTGCCTCAGATTAATTTTACGGAGTATTTTTGATGATTCCAATATAGATAAATAATTGCAACTCAATGGAAAACAGTCCAGAATCTTACACTGGACACTTGGTACCATTCACTCTGGAATATAGCTATAATGGAAAAAATTACGCATAATTTGAGATTTCAACAAGGCCTTTTTAGATGTTTTGGCATTCCTTTATAACATATGCAGTGGAACCATCATTTTCAAGACAGCCCTCGTCACAAGCCTGGTAAATCTAGAACTGTACTTGATTATCTGATAATACTGGTAGTCTTTATTTGGTTTTTGTTATTTTAACTCAGGGGTCAGCAAATTTTTTCAGCAGGGGGCTGGTCCACTGTCGCTCAGACCTTGTGGGGGCCAGACTATATTTGGGGTGTGTGAACGAATTCCTATGCCCCACAAATAACCCAGAGATGCACTTTAAATAAAAGCACACATTCTACTCATGTAAAAACACTCTGATTCCCAGACCATCTGCGGGCCAGATTTAGAAGGCGATTGGGCCGAATCCGGCCCCCGGGCCTTAGTTTGCCTACCCGTGTTTTAACCCGTGTGCAGTTTTGTTTTTCATCTTTTAATTCTTATCTGTTTAATTGTTCTCTTTCTTTTATATACATTATAAAATGAAATAAATAGATAAGTAAACTTTACACAAACAAACAAAAAACACCAAACAATTTAGGGCTTTACAGGGAGGCACCTCGAACTGAGCCCAGAAAGAAACAAGACTTCAATACAATTGATGAGAGATCACTCCAATGTGATCTAAAAAGTCTATGTTGGCGCACAATCAGACCACCTGCAGGGTGCAAGTGACACCCTTTACCCTTCTTGGCTCGCCATGGGAACAAGGAAAATGTTTCTAGACAGACTCATAATTCGGCTGTTGATCTGACAGAGATCACTTTAATCTGATAGCCCAAAGTGAATTACAACATCAAAAACAAAAGAGATTCAACGTTTTAATTATTATGGTACTGTTTAGAAATTGATACTGTAGAAAAGAGTATTTAAAAAGCCAGGTTAAATAAGCAAAAGCCGAAATAAAACAATTGCAGAGTTCACTGCACACCTCTCAAAACCAGAACTAGAGGGGGCCTCTTGCCTGCGAGGCAACGGTTACCTCTTCCCCTGCTGTCCAGTACAAGCCCGGTTGCAAACCAACACCACCAGCTTATCGCTTGCTGCTACCGCCGCTGCTGCCACCACCCTGGTATTGGAGTTCTCCAGCCTCCCTTGGGTATACGGAGCTGTCCGAGGATGGTCAAGGCCATATTTCAAGTGATTCAGATTGCTGTTCACGTGGATTCCTGAAAGAGAGTGAAGAAGAGACTTAATGGTCAACACGCCGCAGAGAGGGATACAGGGGCACATCTGGTGAAGCCATCTGATGGCCAAGTCCAGATAACATGGAGGTCACTGGTAAATGTTTCGTGGCCTTTTCTCAACCTACGTGGAACAGAAAAGGAACAGAAGTAACACGGGGGAGCGGGGAAAGCATAACTTAACAAGGTTTTTTCTTCCCTTCCAAGAGCAGTCATGTTAAACATCTCCGGAAAGGTTGGGAGGCAAAAGGAAAACTCTTGCAGGAATCAGGCACATGCCAGACAGATGGCCCAACGGCCCAATGTACCTCTCTGGCTTAGGATCCCCTCAGGCCGGTAGATCTCTGGGGTCTCAAAGGCAAAGATGCAGTCGCTTTCCTGCACTGTGTCGAGGTCATCCAAGTCAGAGAAGGAGCGGTGGAACCCATCATAGTACATCTCAGTGAGCACGATCTGTAGGAGGCCAGAATGTAATAAGTACCTGTGTTGCAGCATTGCCGAGACCAAGTAGCAAGACTCCCAAATGCTACATACACCCCCCTGGATAGATCAAAATAATACAAGGTGCCCAGAGCCTGCCTAGCTTTTCCCAGCTTCCCAAAATCCTTCCACTCAGGGGTGGGAAACTGGATCCAGTCACTTTGAGGGTTTCTACAATCATGCAGAAATAAAAGGGAACCCTGAGACACCACCACCCTCAGCCACGCATCATAAACACTGCACAGGAAGAGGTATTTGGTACATTTTAAGGTCATTGGATGCTGAACAGTGAGTGTGGTACAGCTGCAAGAATCAGCCCCAATGTCCTCAACCCTGATGTCTGGCAGGACCAACATTCACCTGTTTGGTGGGGATTTTGGTTTCCCTGGACACAGCTTCTCTCAGTCGCGCCACTGTTCCAGACAGAGGCACAGCCACCCCGATGCGCATGCAGTGGGAGCACTTCCCTCGGTACACCACTGTGATGTACAACGGCCTGCAGAGAGGACAACAAGGGCACATCTTTTTGGAGGGCAGACATTTGGGAGTTGGACGAGGAGGCAAATCTGCTGAGGTTCAGCAAGGTGGGTGGGGTGGAACAGGACTAATGCACACATGGACATTCTGGGCCCAGCTGCAGCTCACTCTCCACAGGCTGCAAGAACTTTAGCTCATTGAAGTTGAGCTAAAGTTCTTTAAAATGCATTTTAAAAAAAAAAGAACTTTAGCTCATTCATTCATTCATATGCTGCTTTTCCACACACACCCAAAATGCTACTCAAAGCGGCTTCCAACAAAGAAAACAGGAAAGCACTTTAAAACCAAAGAGTGCAAAACAATTTCATAATAACAAAGCAAAACACCACAATAGCAAATTTAATTACATACAAAAAAAGATAAACTCTTTTCACTATTATAAATGTAACAAGGTTATGTAAACAACATCCAGCATCCAATGGCAAAAATCAGAGTTTCACCCTGGTCCTAGAAATACCGCCTGCCCTGATGTTGCTCACAGTCCCTCTCCTGCAGCAGATTCTTATAAGGGTTCGAGGATAGCGGGGTAGGGGAACTGGAAACACCCCTCCCTTGCTTGCTCGCTCAGCACCAAGCAGCAGATTTGCAGTATATTGCTATAGCTTGAGGTCAATCCACATTTAAACAGTGAGGGTTCCTTCCCCACCCTCACCCCCAAATTTAACTGTGGGTCCTCAAGACTCTTAAAGAATCTGTGAGCTATACAGGAAATAATTTGGCCACCTGAACCAGAGGTTCCACATCCCTGGTGTGCAGGAAAGCGCCAATGAGTGAGCAAGGTACACTGTTCCTCCCCGCTCCTTTTCCCATGGCAAGGGACACATACCGTGTGTGAGGCAGGGGGATTGGCAGAGAGATGCACAGGAACGGGTCGAAGGTATTACTCTGCTTCTGGCAATGAGGACACGTCAAGGATGACCTGCCAGGTAACAAGGGAACAGAAGCCTCATTTAGGACACAGTACAGCAGCCCCCCTCTCCGCAGAAGGGATAATCAGAGGCCACCCAACTCCCAAATTCCCTTGCAATTAGAGCCTGGAAAAAACACAGCATTCAAGCAAAATGTGACGATATCACTGGACCTTCCATTCCCCCACCTCCACCTCTCGCAATGAGCAAGATTAAGATCTGGCTCCCATAAGGTGAATATGCTCTTCCACACAATATTAAAAAAGAAAGAAAGATGTCAGGCAGGTTTGTAGTCATGCCTTCTCTCTGACAAGCTAGTCTTCCGGGTGCAGAGATTTATTCACTTTTCATTGAAGAAGCATTAAATCACGTGGCAGCTGAGAAACAGATTCACCTCCTCAGCTGTTGAGAACTGGGCCCTAGAGGCCACACTGGAAAGCTGAGCCCCACACCTGCTGCCCCAAGACCTTATTTCTCAGCCTCAAGGCAAAGCACCCAACTCACAAACCCCAGGGCAGGCAGGGTGAATCAGGGAATGAAACAGATGTTCATCCCAGAAGGTGGTTATGCTCCATGGAGAACAAAGAGGCTTCCTCCTTGTCCCAGGAGCCCTGCAAGTGTCTCTGCCCCATGCAAACCAGACACAGAGCAAAGTGATGCTGACAGCCAGGCAAGGGGTGCCATACCTGTATTGGGCCTGAAAGAGTTCCTGGACAAAAGTGCTATTGATCGGAAATGCAGGTCCTTCAATCAGCACTTCATCTTCCAAAGGCGGCTGGAAGAAAAAAAGCATTTTGTAAGAGAGGTGTTCACACGCTATTGTGGGCAGAGGACAGAGCTAAGCCCAGGAGGAAACAAACTATCTGCTTCTGCAAAATGCTCAGGGTGGCAACTATCTGGTTTGTGTTCGCACACCTCCACAGCCAGAGTTCTGTGAGCATGCACACATGCAGAAATTCTGCCCCCAAGTAAGAAACCTATGCACATCTGGAAAGAGCTGCAGAATACTTTCCACTCAGAATGCACCTAGCACAGCCCTGGGACTTCAGTGGCAAGATGGGGCTCATCCAAGTATTTCTGGGCCCGTAACTCCTTCAACATCTGACTCCTCTGGAGCAGTAGATGCACAGGCATGCAAAGTGTCAGCTGAGGACTCCCTGGGCCACCGCCAGCATGCCCTGAAGACGCGCCTCACCTTCAGAGGTCGGCCATTGTTCTTCACTATGTTGTTAAGGTCCTCGTGAACTCGGTCCAGGAGCCAGAGGAGGAACTCCTGAGCGTCGTGCTGTGAGCTCCCTCGATACTGCATGGCATTCTTGGAAACGATGCTCTGTGGAGAAGAGGCAGAGCAGCTCAGCAGCTGCACCAAATCCCTAGGAAACACCCACCCTCACAGCTCTCCTCAATGGAGCAAAAATGAATATATATGTCACCACCAGATGACACTGTTGTGTTTCAGCTCAAGGAAAACTGCAGTTGGGTGTATTTTTGTCCTTCTCTAAGACCAGCTAGCAGGGAAAGGTGATGCTCTCTGGGTCAGTAAGTTATTCCAGAGGGAGGTGAGGCATCCCTATTAAATCCCCAGTTGTCTTCCATCCAAGACAAGAGAAACTGAGAACCCAAATAGTGTTTGTTTCCTGTGGAAGGGCCAGAGTTCCACCCTCTCCAAGGGAACACAGATGCTGCTCACAGGGAAAGATAAATACATGCATCCCTTTGATCAAAGCAGATAAGAGAAGCCCAGTGTGGGGTGGGGGACTGGATCTAGCAAGGGGGGTCGGATGAGACAGGTGGGGGCTTTGCACTTGTCAACTGGCTGGCATCAGGGTGGCTTTTTTGGTCCACAGGGGTCTGGCAAAGGCAGCACTTTGAAAGAGCTTCTGAAGAGCCAACAGACAGTTGACCTGACACCTACTGGTCTTGCTCTCATTAATGGATTACCTGAGGAAAGGCTCTTTCCCTTTTTGCAAGGCAGCAGAATACCTGTACATTGTACACAAATAACTATGACAGCTCTTCTGGAGGAAAAAAGCTCCCTTTATTCAAAATAGACCTAAAGCAATTTAAGTATCCCCCCCCCCAATAATTGTATGCATTGTTCTCTTTGCTTGCCCCAAGTGAAACTGGACCCATAAATCCTAGCTGGATTAGTAGTCAGCTACTTAGCCTCTGTGGAACAAGAGAGGAAACAGTCAACAGGAAAGGCTACAATCTTGTCATTACCTATTATTACTAGAGGTTTGCATGTCTACAGCCATACTATCCTGAACACGCCTTATCTCATCTGATCTTGGAAGCTAAGCAGGGTCAGGCCTGGTTAGTACTTGGGAGACCAGAGGTTTGCATGGGGGGGGGGGGAGCACAAGTGGGGCAACCCTTCCCTCCAACCCCTGGCAGAGATGCTACATCTTAGCCCGGTGCCACCTAAGAAAAAGCAAACTCTGCTTTCCTGCATTAACAGCGGCTTCTTATTTATTTATTTTTTAAAAGAGAGATTTGTTATTCATGCGACTTATTACTAGAGGCTTTTGCTACCAGTTGCCAGAATCAAATTCCTTGGTCACCTCTGGCACCTATGTTTAGAGACCCCTGGAGATAAACATCGACAGCTGCCAAGATTAAAAGCTACACCATAACTCAATGTGCTAATCTACTTTCCAGCCATGCTATCAGGAGATGGAATACTTCACATAAGTTTGAGGTAATCCATCGTTCTCCATCCTCCTCCTGTACTTTCTAAAATACATGGGTTTAAGATGGTTAACACAGAATCCAAGAGATTAGCAACTCTTTGTTAGGCAGACCTGATTCCCACCAAGTCTGGAAAAGCAGCCACTTCCCTCTCCTCCCAAAGCTGCTTCTCTCTCTGCATTTCTCAACAGCCTCTCATTCAGCCCTGGCCTCCATGCATGTAGGCACATGCTCCCCTTTCACACTTGGCCAGCAGTGAATTTCCCACGTGGGGGTTCCGTATTCAAGTACCACAAACGCAAGAGCCAGCCCCCACAGAATGGCCTGGCCATTCATAAACACAACTGAAATCCAAAGCTCCAGACTAGGCTGCCTGTGTAGTGACACAACAGCAACAGCCCAGCAAGATTGCAAGTTGCAATCCATTCTTCCTGCTATCCACTGACCCTCTGGAAAACAGCATTTTAAAGAGTACGTGAAGTAGAAAGTTAGCTATGGGCAGCTTCACAAATTATGTGGCAAATGTATGTTTGATGTATGTAGTCCAGGGTTTAAGGTAACAAATATGTATGGTGGGGGGCCTCTGACACAGACACACATGTTGCTGCTTATGGAAATGGGGTCGGGGTCCCCAAATACAGGCACACACTGTTTTGCTGACCTGCTTACTGCAGAAAATACAGGTGACTAACAGGGTTCCTGTTTCAACTTCAAACCACGCAATCAATTTCCAAACCTAGAAGTGCTTTTGGACTCAAGTATGTTTCCTGAACATATGTTCAGGAAGTATGTTTGGGACGTGGGTGGCACTGTGGGTAAAACCACAGCGCCTAGGACTTGCCGATCGTATGGTCGGTGGTTCGAATCCCCGCGGCGGGGTGAGCTCCCATCGTTCGGTCCCAGCTCCTGCCCACCTAGCAGTTCGAAATCACCCTTAAGTGCAAGTAGATAAATAGATACCGCTTTATAGCAGGAAGGTAAACGGCGTTTCCGTGTGCTGCGCTGGTGCAGGCTCGCCAGAGCAGCTTCGTCATGCTGGCCACGTGACCCGGAAGTGTCTCCGGACAGCACTGGCCCCCGGCCTCTTAAGCGAGATGGGCGCGCAACCCCAGAGTCGGTCACAACTGGCCCTTACGGGCAGGGGTACCTTTACCTTTTATGTTTCCTGAAATGTGGCCCTTTCAGGCTCTTTTAACACAAAACCAGCCCAATGAAGGCCACTTCAGGTGAATGGATATTCATGCTAACTCAGTCTCCCTCAGCTACCAGATAGGGATAATATGGGGAGTTACTCGACCTCTAACCCAACCCACAGAGAGCAGAGTCCAACACAACACAGTAACACAAAGGCATTTCATTGGCTGCTCTGGAATTCACACTTAAGCAGAGATATGATCCTATTCACAAGACTGAACGCAATACAAACACCGAGGCACACCCAATCAGCTGCTGGAAAACAAGACAGGAGACAAAGGAAAAGTATTACAGTCCTGGATCATCCAGCTCAAGATAATTCCTTCCAGTGGACTAAACTCAATGGGTGGTGGGACCTGTAATCCTTAAAAAAAACAAGCCTCCCTGCCCACAACTCACAACTACAACCCCCACATAGGTTGAGGATGCTTTTGTATCACATTATTAAAATTAATCTTCCTACATCACAGCCAATGCAAATCAGACACTACAATCTGGTCATGCAAGCAGAACATCTGTAATAGAAGCTGCCTGCTGCCCCACTCCCCCCAATCAGTTGAGGGCTTAGCCCCAAGACAGATAATATCCTCTTTAATGGACATTTTTCACCAGATCTGAGCCCCTTGGTAGCCATTATTCTCAACATCACTCCAAGGCTTCCCAAAACAGCTAAAGAGAAGGGGCGATGTGCATGTCCCAGTTTATTGTAGGCTGCATGCCTTGCACATGGCCTAGCAAAGTCATAGGAATGCCCCCTCCTGGATAACATTGCAAGAAGGATCTGGAAGTTGGCAAAGGGTAGAAGGAATGGAGTGGGGGGGAGGGTTGAAGCCTTCCAAAGCGGAGCACAGGGGAAGAGCAAAAGGGACACCTCCAGATAACCTATTTATTGGACATTCATCCTGATTTGCTTGCAGAAGATTTGCATGGAGAATAGATTATATCTAATCTGAGCATTCATTCCTCCTTGTTTGCAGTTAGTCCACAATGAGCACTCAATCCTGAATTTATCCTCCTTTTCCTTGTGGGATGCATATACATCTTTATTCATTCCTCCTGCACTTTACAATGCATTTTCCTGCAAAAAGTCGACGGTTGTCATCTTTTTTTAAAAAAAGTTAATTTGTTGCGCTTAAAACCACTTCAGTTGCACAAACCTAAATTTCCTAACATTAAAGGTAAAGCTACCCCTGCCCGTACGGGCCAGTCTTGACAGACTCTAGGGTTGTGCGCCCATCTCACTTAAGAGGCCGGGGGCCAGCGCTGTCCGGAGACACTTCCGGGTCACGTGGCCAGCGTGACAAAACTGCATCTGGCGAGCCAGCGCAGCACACAGAAACGCCGTTTACCTTCCCGCCAGTAAGCGGTCCCTATTTATCTACTTGCACCCGGGGGTGCTTTCGAACTGCTAGGTTGGCAGGCGCTGGGACCGAGCAACGGGAGCGCACCCCGCTGCGGGGATTCGAACCGCGACCTTTCGATCGGCAAGCCCTAGGCACTGAGGCTTTTACCCACAGCGCCACCCCCCCAAAAAAATACTAACCATCTGGAGTCACCCAAAGATTGACCCTTTCCACAGCAGTAAGGAGCATCAGCCTCAAAACATAACCTTTTTTTTTCAGGGGTCAGCTTTACCTGTCCTGTAAGCAATAAGTCAGATACAACTAAGTTGTACTTTCTAAGCTTTCTTCTGTCACCATCAGCCCTAGAAGCTTGCTATCAAAAAAAAGGAAGCCGATATTCAGCAGGCAATGTCTCTGCTTTGCTCATGCTGTAGCACACAGCATCTAATGGGATGATACTGCTGACATCCCAGGTGCTCATAGTGAGGTAACTGCTCAAGCCTGCCTATCTAAAGAGAGAGAGAAAGAAAGTTGCCAGGTGACAGGGGAAAGGAGAATGTAGTTGGAGGCCAGGGAAACAAGAGGAGCTTGGCCACTGGGATCACTGATCTCCCAATGCCTCCTGCCACTCAACCACAAACCAGGCACCTCCCAAGTGTGACAGTCAGCTCCAAAGGGGGAAAGAATTTGCCGTTGCCTCTCTAGCACTAAGCACCAACGTAATGAAAAGACATCTGCAGGTGTGAATTACGAAAAAGCAGAGGATGGCTGTTCAAGGATAAATTTAGACTTTGCTTGCAACTTTGCTGAGAACAGACAATTCAATTTGTGTGTTTTTAAAAGGGTTGTTCCACCTTTTTTGTGCTGTTATCTATTCCAGTCCCAGAAACAAGCCAGTGACCAGATTTTAGTCAAGTATCAACTGTGCACAACTGGGAGCCTAACTGCTGTGCTTTGGCTGCCAAACTACCATGTGGCCAAGATAGGTGACATCAGCTATAGCTCAGAGATCCCCTCAGAGATCACAGCTCTCATTAGCAAAAGCTTTTAGGCCAGTTTGGCACAGCAACATCCAGCCACAGTTGCTGAAACGCATCGATTTCTGTTGGCCTCCTATTCTTTGGCAATCTCTGAGTCGTTCCATTTGCTTTTGGAGATACCAGTGTATCTCACAGCAAAGCTTGCTAATACCAACACAACGTTGCTTCCCAACACTTATAACAAGTTCCTGGAGCTGTGCTGCCTAACCCACTGTGCTGAAAACGTAAGTTTATCCCCAAAGAAGACCAGATTTAAAAGCAGCTGCCTGGCCTCAAGAAGCAGCCATGACTTGATCCCAGGAGTGACCTCTTTGCAGAGGAAAGGCAAAGCACAAAGAGTACCCAGGCTGTAGTTCATTGGCTACTAGCCACAATGGCTACTTTCTACCTCCACTGTCAGAGGTAATGTACCTCTGAATACCAGCTGCTGGCAATCACAGGAGGGGAGAGCTGCTCCTGGGCTCATGTAGATGGAAGTCTTCCTCCAACATTGCTCCAGCAGTTGTCTCTCGTTTCCTTCTTTTATTGGGACAATTAAGCTTATTTGGCTGTAAAAAGCAGGGGAGGATGCTCAGGGACAACTGTGTCCACTGTCTGGGTCATCCCCCTCCCCCCCATTCCAGAAGTCAAGAGGATCACCTGCCAAGGAAAGCCCAGCAGTTTGATCAGCCTCTTTTGGCAACCACACAAATTGTTCCTCTATCCCTGCAGAGATTAAGGGCCCAACCTAAAAGGTAAAGTAAAGGTAAAGGTACCCCTGCCCGTACGGGCCAGTCTTGACAGACTCTAGGGTTGTGTGCCCATCTCACTCAAGAGGCCGGGGGCCAGCGCTGTCCGGAGACACTTCCGGGTCACGTGGCCAGCGTGACATCGCTGCTCTGGCGAGCCAGAGCCGCACACGGAAACGCCGTTTACCTTCCCGCTAGTAAGCGGTCCCTATTTATCTACTTGCACCCGGGAGTGCTTTCGAACTGCTAGGTTGGCAGGCGCTGGGACCGAACAACGGGAGCGCACCCCGCCGCGGGGATTCGAACCGCCGACCTTTCGATCGGCAAGCCCTAGGCGCTGAGGCTTTTACCCACAGCGCCACCCGCGTCCCAGGGCCCAACCTAGACTCATTTAAATCCAGTTTCAGGCCTGCTTTTGGTTCTCAAACTGCCTGTCACACTGTTGGAAGAGGACAGAGGGTGAGTAACCCTGTTAGTCCTTCTGGATCTATCATAAGGTTTTGACCATTGTACTCTTCTGGGTGGGTCTCCACATCAGAATCAGATGCCTGATGACTGTTCTTGAGCCCCATGACATTTGCACTAAGAGGTCCTGAAGGGCTCTGTGTTGCTTCTACGCACACACCCCAGCCCAATCTTCTTCCATGTTTACGTGAAACTGTGGGGTCATCCAGGGATTGCAAAGAAGGGTTTCATCAATACACAGATGACACCAAACTCTACTTCTCATTTTCATCTAAGTCAGGCAAAGCAGTGGAAACGCTGAACTGGTGTCTGACATCAGTGAGAAGCTGGGCAAAGGCCAATAAGCTGAAATTCAATCTGGACAAGATGGAGGCACCATTGGTGGGTGCTTTGTCTGCTCAGGAAGACTGTGTTTAGGCAGTTCCAGATGGGGAAACACTTCCCCTAAAGCAGGTGTGAGGAACCTTGGCTACAAAATAAACAATTTCTTCATGAAACACATAGTTAAACTATGGAAGTCACTCCCACAAGAGGCAGCAATGGCGACCAAATTGGATTACTTTAAAAGAGGGTGAGATACATTCATGGAGGAGGATAAAGCTACCAAGGGCTACTAGCCACAATGGCTATGCTCTCCACCCACAGCTGGAGGCAGCCATGCTTTCAAATACAGTTGTACCTTGGTTCTTGAATGACTTTATACTTGTACATTTTGGCTCCCAAACGCCACAAACCCAAAAGTGAGTGTTCTGGTTTGAAAACATTTTTCGGAAGCCAAACATCCAGTGCAACTTCCGCAGCTGACGACTGAGTGCAGGAAGCTCCTGCAGCAAATCAGAAGCCACGCCTTGGTTTCTGAATGGTTCCAGGAGTCAAACAGACTCCTGGAACGGATTATGTTTGACAACCAAGGTACCAGTTTCTGGAAACAAGAGGGGAGAGGTCTCTTGTGCTCAGATCCTGTTTGAGAGTTTACCATTGAGGCATCTGGTCTGCCACTCTGAGAAGGGGATACTAGACTAGTAGCACATGTTATTTTTTCAACTTTCACATTCCAAAAATGAGGGGTGCTAAAAAGTTATAACATCACCTGGGAATTCAAAAGCTATTTTGGTTAAATTAATACAATTTAGTTTTGCATAGTAAACAACTACAGTACATAAAATATTGACCTTTTTAATAAATTTCCAATAATTTTAGACTGGTCTTATAAGTGTGAAAAAAATGTGTGTGAAATTGCATAAAAATCGAAACATCAAAACTTGACAAGCTTTTTGATATCCTCAATTGCAAGTGTAAGATTTTTCTTTGCTCTGAATTTGACTGCCCTACAGATGCTGGTTGCGAAAAAGAAGCTCACGTTAACTGTACATGCCCTATGGAGATGAAGATCCATTGGAAGGAACTTGCTTTCATTAAAGGTCAGAGAGAGAATACTGGTTTGATTGGGCCACATCAGACTGTCTTGCCAGATCTGCCTGAGCATAACAGACAAGTCACAAAGCAGAAGCGGCAAGAAGATGAGAGAAGAAGACTTGCTGAATATAAGCAGTGAAGTAAGTAGGATGCTTGAATACCATGAAATGAAAAAAATTTCTCTGCTAGTGAAAATGAAGGTGCCCAAGATGGAAATGGTGGAAGTTATGAATTGACATTAAGAAAAACAAGTACGACTTCCACTTCAAATAAAAAGACAGTATAACACATTAGAAATACATAATGTTGCTATGTAGAGCATTGGATAGGGTGTTGGCCTTTGTGCCACAAATGCCCTCACCACTGCCACCTTTCTGGATGCTGGCTTGGTCACTGAAGACAAGAGACTTGATCACAATAAAGTCAAGAGGGCCAAGAAAAAGTTATGAAATCCCTGGATCAGGAATCTGATTACCTTTGTCAGAAGGATGAAATTGACAGCATCTTCTTTGACGGCCAGGAAGATACAACTAAAGTTACGCTCAAAGCAGACAATTCAGATCAGCGGTTCCCAAGCATCATCTCAGAACAGAATTAATATGTGTGCAGTGAGCCAGGTGGAAGGTACCTCTACCACTTCACACTGGAAAAATGCCGGAGTTTTTGCTAATAATTTTGTAGATTTCATTAAGAAGAGCAGCACTGATAAGAGCCTGAAGGCCACTGAAGTTGATTCTACAAGTCTTAACACTGGCTTGGAGGGTAGTACCATGCATTGGGTAGAGATCAAGCTTGGTTGTAAGCTGATCGGGTTGGTTTGTGCCCTCCACACCAACAAGTTACCCCATGACAGTTGATCCAGCACTAAATGGAAAGACCTTTTCTAACAGCAAGTGGACAGGTAACATTGACAAGATGTTAAGACGCTGCTACAGAACTTGACATTGATTCTTCATTAACCAAAGTCACAACCGGAGAGCCTCTTCACTGACTGACAATGTCATAATGGATCTGTCTACTGATCAAGCGTTCAAGTATTGGATCACACAGGCCATAAGGACAGGAAAACTTCCCATGGATCTGGTCCTTCTTGAAACTGGTCCAGTAAGCCACTAAAGGCAAAGCCCCCAACAACTTAAGACTGATAGTGGAATACATTGTTTGCGTGCACTACCCCCTGCTGGTTCAACATCAAAGTAAAACAGCCTTGGGTGGAAGGCCTACACCAAATCTTGTTTCAGCTACAACAAGTTAGGCTGCAAAGGAAGGCTGTAGTGGATGCTGTTTTGCCAACCACTCAACATTCAGCACTGTATGCATTCAGGGAAATGATAATCCAGACACTCTTGTGCTCAGATGACAATGAGGAGAGGAGATCGAACTTGCAACCTTGGTCTTATCAGCACCACACCCCAACCGGCTGAGCTATCTTTCCATGGGAGTAACTAACTCAGGGCAATCAGCTTTGAACCCTGCTTCAATTCCCCAACGCCACACTTGATACAGGGAGACTCCTCCCTGCACCACCCCCATCCTGGAGCACGGACACAGTGACCGGCATTACTTAAGTACACAGACAAAATGGAATTTGAAGATTTTGTCACTGTATTGATTTGCGTTTATGGCTTCCCTGGCAAGAATCCATCCTGAATTTTAGTCTGGCTCAACACCCCAGGAGGCTTACAACTGCAAAACAAGAGGAACCACTATGATATAAATATAAAAGATTATTAAAAAGAATCCATCTCCCATGTAAAGCACCACCACACCCCGGGTGAAAACGGCTCCCACCCTAGGGACCTCTGCTGAAGGACAGATGGCTTTTGTAAGCATGAAATCAGGCATAATAGTATAGCCATGGGCTCACTCAAGCAGGTAGAATAGCAAGCCATAATGTAGGTCAGCCGAGGAGATTTAAGGCGGCGGGTGCAGAGGGATTTTCAGAACCACCAGGCAACCTAGATATCCCCCTTCTTGTTATTTTGCTGGAAAATCCTCAGGCAGCTCTGAAAAATCCCACCCGGCCCAATTGTGGCACCCGCTGCTTAGCCACAGGGGCAGGCAGCAACTCAAGCTGGAAGGAGACAGCAAAAGGCACCACTGAGCCTCCCCTCCTGAATACACAGTAAGTGCTTGTCACCATCCCACATTTCTCAGTGAGGAAAGAGGACTGATGGGCAGGGGAAAAAAGCCTTGTGCTGCCACACAGCCACAAACAAGAGGGGGAAGGTAGCACTGCTCATGCAGAAAAATGCTGAGCAGTCAGAAGAGGCCGGCTGCAAGGAACAGATCTGGTAACACTCAAAGGAGAAGAAGGAAATCACAACGGGGTGCATTCACACAGACAGTTTAACCTTAAGAATCCAACAGAAAAACTGCCTCTGTCTATCCCAACAAGCAGGAAAGGCTGTCTAGTCAAGAGATGCAAATGTTGATGGAAATCACACTGACTCCTTGGCAATTAATTGGAACTCGGGAATAGGCACAGGCCTTGCCAAGCAGTGTCTGCCAAAAAGTGGGAATTAGAAAAGGAGAGCAGGACTAGGCCCCATTACTAAACATGTAACATGATCAAGACCCCTTTAGAACCTTGTACACCCCCCCTTTCTGCTTTGTCAGCAAGGTCGCCGGATGAAGTTAGCTTGCATTCTGCATGTAACTCTTGCTCCACACAATGTATCACAGATAGTTATGGGTTTGTGTTTTTATTTAGCTTTAAGCAGAAAGAATAACCACTAGCGTTAACTAAAGCAATCCATGAGATTTTGTATAAATTGCATGGAAAGCAGGAAATAGTGAAATACCCTAGATATCAATATCAAGTTTTTAGGGAGTCTAAGCAAACATGAATCTGGAATCCACTCTTACCACAAGTAGTTGCATGTTTATTGCACATCCCTGAAGTTGTACATTTGCCATCTCTAATAAAATAGCACCAATTCCTCTGTTTTTGCACTGCCTTAAAAACCATGAATGCTGTGTACCGTGTGAAAGCATAAAAAGCATTTTAACTCTCAACATATCCAACCCTAGAGCCCAAGAAGGAGGGAAAGATCTACAGGCACAACTTAACTAAACCAGCCCCGTTTAAGGCAGAGCAGCAGTTGCCCCCCTGCAAACTGCTCAGCGGAGCAGCAATGAAGTGTGGGTAGTCAGGAGTCAGCATTTTCTGTCTCATCACAGAGGAAATACTTCAGCTTATGCCACCTCTTTGCCAGCCTCATATTCACTCACTGGCAGGGCAGAGACAGGGTCTGAGGCAGCTTAGGATCCTGACTAAGTCCTGACCCTCCCCATGACGACCCTCGGATCCTGCCCATTTCCAAGCTAATCTGGCATAAAGTCCCAAATGCTTGTGCCTCCTCAAGGAGACTGTCAGGATCTCAAGCACCTACACCTCTGTCTATCACATTCACTCAGAAGGCTGTCACAAGCTGAGCCTTCTTCTCAGCTTTGATGTTACTGCATTATTATTTATATCCCGCATTTTCTCCCACTTTGGGATTCAAGGCCGCTTGCAACCCTGGCAAGAAAACAATGTTACAAAATAGAAGCAATTAAAAAAAAGTCTAGTTAAAAACAGTACAGTAGTATCTCGGGTTAAGTACTTAATTCATTCCGGAGGTCTGTTCTTAACCTGAAACTGTTCTTAACCTGAAGCACCACTTTAGCTAATGGGGCCTCCTGCTGCTGCCGCACCACCGGAGCACGATTTCTGTTCTCATCCTGAAGCAAAGTTCTTAATCTGAAGCACTATTTCTGGGTTAGCAGAGTCTGTAACCTGAAGCGTCTGTAACCTGAAGCGTATGTAACCTGAGGTACCACTGTAATTAAAATACATAAGAACACAAGAGTTGCAGAGGTGGGAAGCAACAGCCCTGACAACTCTGTGGCAGTCCCTTTCCCTCTCCGACTCTGAGGCAGAGTGTGGGGAGGCTGCTGTGTTCTCAGAATACCTGGAGAGCACGCCATGTAAAACCAGCAGCACACCACTGCCCCAGAGGGGGCATCCTCGGCTGACGCTTGGCCAAGATACCCAAGCTCCTTGATCAAGTGATGGCAAAACAGGAAACCCCTCTGCCTCCCTGTTCTAGCCCGGGAAAGCAGGATGAGGTACACTGGCAGCAGCACGACAAAGGTGCCCAAACAGCAAAGGGGAAAATGACAGGCAACAACAAGGAGAGCCTCAAACTGTTAAACCACTGCAGGATCCCACATGAAGCACAGGATGGCACTGTCAGTCTCGTATCAATCTGCTACAAGCCCCAAGACCAGCCCTACCATTAGGCAGAGTAGGCTGGTAGGTGCAGGCCTGATGCTCTCAGGTGAGGGGCAGGCTTGGCCAGTTCCCCTTGCGAAGCAGAATTTTTGGGGTCAACCCTGACAAGCTACACACTTCCACTGCTACCTGCCTAAAGATTGCAAGATAAACTTTACATCCTACCATAGAATATTTGCAGGAGTTTACTGAGAACCCCTGAGCCCCGGGGTGGAACTGTAGTTTTCCACTATTAATCCAGGAACTCTTACCCTGTGCATTGTTTACAGACCGTTCAAGACAGGAAACTATTAGAGAAAGTTGCTTTCCATTTTTAAAAAAAGGTACTTTAAAACAGTAAATTACTTGCTTCGCTTGCAGTTCCCAATCTCTGCATTAACCAGTATGTTTACTGAAACATCTAAACAATAGTTTGCTAACCTGTTGGTAAGCAAAAACAATCCCATCAATCACAGAATTTGCCAACTGTTAAGCACAGTAACATGCCTGGACAAACAATGTATACAGTTAATCCTATGAAAGCAATCAAAAGTGTACATAAAACAAAGTATGACCCAAATCAGAATCAGACTCGCCTCCTCTCTCAGCACTCGAGGAGACAAAAGTTGATGATCAGGGTTTATTTATGATAATGAGCCCTTTAAGTTTCATATTTGCCTCTCCATTGGATGTGTGGTTTAAAATCCACAAGGACCTCATCCTGCATTCTGTGACCCACATCCACGAGGGCCACTTCTTGTCAAGCACTTAAGCTGACACTTGCAGTGGCTGTTAGGGTCTTTGGTATCCGTTTGCTCCAATCCACAGATCCACAGATCCTCATGCAGCTAGACGCAGGGATCAAACATTTCTGAACTCTCTATTAAACAAGATCATGAAGGGCATTTTTAGAAAGGGGTTCAACTTCAAAGGGTCTAAAAACAGATGATGGGGTTTATTTCTTTATTTGATTCCATTTCACAGATAGAATGATAGAATTTGCACTGGGGATGGGGGGGGGAGGGAAATCTGTATGTAGAACTTTTAAAACATAAGCCACCTGCAGCCTATGGAGGAAGACCATTCAAGAGGAAACCAATGTGCTTATTACACAGAGCTACAGGAATCTCCCTCATTCTGGCATACAAAGAGGCACATATTTAGCTGCTACCGACAAATTCAGGGCAGGAATTGGAGTCTTCTCTGTATCCAACTGAAAAGACCAAGAAAATGTTTAGGTAGGCAGAATACAACTGACTGAAATAGCTGACAAAGACAGGGAGGTTAAAGCAATCTTGTCTTGCAAAAAGGAGCCTTTTGAAACAGACTTTGACAATGACAATACAGGAAACAAAATTCTTATTCATTCAACAGCCCTACTCACTTATGAGAGGGAGGCCCATTTTACTCCTGACAACCTTGCAAAGCTACCTGGCTACAGAAAAACCAAGTGCACGCTCTTGGCTTGGCCAACTTCAACAAAGCCACAGGAGCAGAACCAGAGTAACAATTCTACATCAAGGGTGGGGAACCTTTGGCCCTCCAGGTGTTGCTGAACAGCAACTGCCATCAGCTCCAACAAGCATGGACAATGGCATGCGATGATGGGAGCTGTAGTTCAGCAACATCTGGAGGGCCTGACATTCCACACACCTGATCTCCATTTAGATGGGAAAAGGAAGTAACAGTAATAACAATTACTGTAAGCATTTTCCAGGACCATGTACTTAAGTTTTGCATTGTTCATTCAGGGACTCCATTCATTACAAAATGGTAACATTCAATTAAGTAATGAGCCGTATTCCCAAGTCTGCTTTCTACATAGTGTTCTAGTTAGCACATCACATTAAACCATATTTAAAACAAGCTATGGATTAGTGTGAACAAGCGGTTGCTGGTGTATGGTTATTCAACCGCAGGCACTTCGCTCCTTCCCTGCTCCTGCCACACTGAGAAGGAAACCAGCTCAACAAGAGAGCCTTAATAGCACCTGAAAGACTAACAAATTTAATGTGGCAGAGGCTTTCTAGTCCATGACATAATAAATTAGATAGACTTTACATTACTACAAGACTCTCATTTTGCTCCAGCATACGACATACAGAAGCTACCCTCCTAACAGAATAAACTATCCAGCTTTTCCATACTGGGTAGAGGCACCCTGGAAATGGAAAGAGAAGCCACTCTTTGGCAGCATTCTCCTGAACAGTTTAAAAGGGGCTTCCACTCCTTTGCAAAGAGGACAGCACATCCTCTCCTCCCTCCTTCTCTCAAGGGGAACAGCACAAAATGAAAAGGACATGTAAGAGACACACAGGTCTATGTTAACAAGGCCCAGTACTAAAACCATGCTTCTAGCTCTGTTTCCTGATGTACTTGCAGTTGTGTAACATGTGAAGAAATATAATGTTGGTATTTGGTAAAGCCCGCCAGGCTCACCATGTAATCACTGCCGCCATCTCCTCCTCCTCCTGGTGGGGAACAGTAGCAGGAGGGGGGCAGCAGCATGAGTGAGGAGGCCGGCAGGCAAGGAAGTGTGGAAAGAATGTGCCTCCCAACCACAGCTACAGTCGCTGTCTCCTGGGAAGGAAAGCACCCCACAACCAACTGCTCAAGGTGGAAGTGGCAAAATTCCACCACTACAGGCAACCAGCTTCCTCAAAAAGAGAAGAAAGCAGTGGTCAAGCATCCAGCCACTGACTGGAGCACATAACAGACCTCAATGTGCCAATACTCTGTAGCCACAAAGACCTTAAAGAGTTTTAAAGTTCACAGTGCCATGAACCTCTTCTCATCCATCTTCTCCTCGTGCATTTGGTTCAAGCAAAGTAACTATTTCTGTGATGCAGCTTCAGCAAACCAGCGGGGACCCTGCATAAGACTTATCCCCATTGATACAGCAAATGCCCAGTTGAGTTTCTGATCTGGTGAACGGTATTTAATAGTTTAAAGGCTCCACTAAATATTCAAAGTTGCTACAATAAACATAAAGCAGACACCATAGAATCTATGGTAACAAAACTGCTCCAAATGAAATAGTCCCTTTGCTGTCCCTCTCCAAAAACTGGAAACCCAGAATTACAGAAAATCACAAAAGATTCACTTCAGTGCCAAGACAGCTAGCACTAGCCCACAAGCTGAGGCTGACTTTCCTGCTGAGCTTTAATCAAGCCTTAATAAGTGCATGAACAATTGTGCTGCACAATGACCAACAAGGGTATCTATCACCTCCCAGTTCTTTCTTTACAAGCAGATTTGATGAAGTTTCTTAAGTGTCACAAGCTGAGTCTACATTACATTTACATTTGATTTTACATTAGGGTATTCTTAAAAGAGAAATGCTTATCAAGGAAAAAATCTTATCACTTTTTTTGAATTTATTTTTATCCACCCTGGCTAGCAGCATGACTGCCATGTTTCAGCTCTTTGGAGAAAAACCAGACATATTATTTTCCCCGAGATAAAGTAAGATCAGTTTCCTCTTTTTTCCTCTCTATTTATTCATTCATCCACTCATCCATCCTTTATGGTTAGAAACTGCCTTTCAGTTCAGTTTCCGAGAATAAATTGCTCCCCGTCTTCAGCAGGAAGATCCTAAGAAAGTAAAGCATCACATGAAGGTGAAGCCTCTGAACAGCTGTTTCCAGAGTAGCAGCCATGCTGGTCTGCTGCAGCCAACATCCCAAACTCTTTTGTGGCTCCTTAGAAACCAAGCAGAAAGCCCACTTCACCAGCTTAGGCTACAATAAACATGTTAGCCTTTAAGTTGTCACCAGGCTCTAAGCAGCAACTATCTCTTCCCCAGGCAACAACAGTCACCATTCCTGCTCAAAACACCAAGTCAAATTTGGCACCATTCTAAAGCTTCAGGAAGGAACAGTTTGGATAGAAATCTGTGGGTTTTGTTTAAATCTGACCGGGATGGTTATTTCCATGCCCACCAGTTTGGAAGAAAAACAAGGTAATGGTTCCTTCATACTCAGGAGGATAACTGCAGCGTATTAGTTTTATAAGAATAAAGCAACAGGGTGCAATGAGCTTCCAGGACCTTCGGAAAGCTGAGGGCAGCTGAGCCACAGAATGTCAATGGTGTCAGCTAAAAGGGAAAGGGTGGAAGAGGGGAGGAACTGGCCAGCTTGAGCCCTTAACACAGTTTATTTAACAGCCTGCCCAATAACACAGTAGGTCCCAGAGCATCCTGGCAAGAACCATAAATAATCCCAGTGGTCATTGGCTGATACCTGCAGCCATTCTGTAGGCAGAGTGAGCCATGTTACAATATCCATGCTGCAACGGCTGCACCCATGAACACATTATGTCCCATCCCTGGTAGGCAGGTAGGGCACACACTAAGTGGAGGAAATATTCAATGCTCAAACCTATTCAAATAAATCTTCAAGCAAAAAGGTATTGACAAGTACTCTTGCGTGTGTACCGAGAAGTAGAGAGTAATTAATCCCTTAATAGCATGATCACTATTTTATGCCATTTTGGCTGGTCTTAATAAAGGCATTGCCCACAATGAACCAGCATTGTTTCCTCCTCTTTTATTAATTTCACAGTTGTTCTCCTCCCCCATATGGGATCTGTGCAAGTATTTCGACTACTAGTGCCTAGAAAGTGCAAAAACTCTGCTTCTGTGATTTTTAATGCTGGCAACAACAAATAAACATACTTTCTAAGGAAAAATCTGAAATACAACATGATCAAAGTTGTTTTTGAAACAATTAGAACAAATGTTAGAATCATAATTTAAGTAAGTCTCTTCCACCGGTGATCAAAATTGCTGAAACAAGACTGAATCAATTCACTCCAAGAAATGGCAAATATCACACAAACAGTTACGCCCTTTTCAAAATCTCAGCAATCCACTGAGAACATTAACAGGCCTTGTTGAGCTTGAACCAGTATAGCTGCACTAGATCCACTGTTTATGGCAATTTGACCTCATAGTTTGCTAGGGACAAACCCGGACTCCCTCTTTTCTTGCACACAACAGTAGACTCTTGGCTCTTGTAAACAGCGGGTGGCCTCCTGAAACCTGGCACCCCACTTGTTTTCCAACATCATGAGATTAAAAGAGAAGCAGCTCTGCTGAAAAGTGTTCCATATTCTCCTGATCCAATCATTAAAAACAAGCAATGAACAATCTCCTCATTGTCCCAAGCACCAAATCATAAACAAACAGTACCCTGGAAGCAAGGTCCATTCTAAGCAGCCCTTGTTGAGCAGCCAGGAAGCCTCATCCATGACCAGAGGGTACAAAGTGGAAGAGCAGCCCCCCACCCTGGAAAAAAAAAATCAAGAGAAAATAAATGACTAATCTTTTGACCAAGCCCAACCATTTTCCAACCCAGAACTTTGCTAACTAAGGCTGAACTCCTAACCCCACTTGACTAAGAGTATGCCACATTGAATTAAATTTACATCTGAGTAGGCATGCTTAGGACTGCTTGTCATCTAGGTAAATAGGAAACAAGACTAGATCAATTGTTCCTATACAATTACTTGTCTCCAATTTGAGTTAACAAGGCAGCCACTAGCTTTGCCTCAAAAAACACACACAATAAACCAACTGACAACAGAACTGTGTGAAGTTGCAGTTTTTCCATCACCCAATATTAATATGAGGCAGAGTAGGCATCACAGTCTTGATATGATCAGAGTCAACTGTGAAGCATCATTGCTCAGGTGTTATTCATAAGCCAGGAGTACTGACTAGCATGTATGTCTCTTTCTCTCTGATACGCACACCACACTTATCTTTCCACACAAGTTTTTGGGGATCTTGGGCATAAACTAACTCACTAGTCACATCTCTCTACACAGCAAGACCAAAGCCTGCAGAGGATGCTGTGCCACTGGGGAAAGGTTGTAGCTAGGTGGTAGAGCATCTGGTTAGCATGCAGAAGGGCCTCTTCAGTTCAACCCCCAGCATCTCCAGGTAGGGCTGAGAACATCTCCTGCCTTAGACCCAGAAGAGCCACTGCCAGTTAGTGTAGACAATACTGAGATGAGTCAATAACCTAATTCAGCGTTGGGCTGCTTCCAACGTTCCTATGCAGACAGGGAATCAGGGCTACTATCTATGAACTACCAGAAACATGTGTGTTCAACTAAGAATCATACCAGTGCTAACATTCTGCCATGAAGAAGATGGAGCAAACTCATTCTTTGTTGCTCTATAGAGAGGGACTAGAAATGATGGGTAGAAACTGCAAGGAAGCAAATTTTGACTGAGCATTAAAAGAAATATTACAACACAAAAGGCTGTTGGGGAGCAGCACAGGTAGTGCTGGTGGGTTCCCCCGCACTTGAGGCATTTAAGCAGTGGATGGCCACCCATATGCCAGGAATGGTGAAGATTCCTGAACTAAACCAGGTGGGAGTCCAACTCTTATGATCCTAGGAAATAGCCCCTCCTCTGTTCGGTCTGACAGAATTCTCTGTGCAACTCCAAACTTTATACCCTCCTATGGAAGTTGATCCAACAAGTAACATATTTAAATGATGTAAACGGAACTGTTTCTCTCATCTCACTCATTAAGAATTGCAGATAACACCTGAAGGAGATTCTAAGCAGGTATTTTCTGCCATTCTTCATTCACTGCCGATCTTAATATGAGACAAGACTCCTCAGAGCTCACCCCTGGAACAGAAGGGAATCTACAGTTATCACAATTGGCACTCTGCTTCTGCTCAGAGGTTTCCTTTCCGCCAGCCTATACGTAGAAAGAAAAAAATCATCTATGCCAAGTACTGATAGAGGCATCTTTAGTTGCACGAGGGGATGACTTGAACTAGGAATGAAACAAAGGTATCACTTTTCCACCGCCAGATCTCAGCACCTGCACCTGTACCTGTGAAGTTGGAATACTCCACCTCTGGAAGCCACCACAAATCATTAACACACTGCCATGATGCCAGTGAGGGAGCTTCCTAAGAACAACCAATGCACCTCCCTGCCCCAAAGAGCTTACAGTCTAAATGTCAGGTCTAACCCAAGGGAATGACACCTTTGCCAAGAGTACCCAGGTCACAGCCTTCCAAGCAAGCAGGACATCTGATGATTATTTTTAGGTGCTGCAGGTCTTGATGCACCCGCCCTGCTGCTGCTCTTGGTGCCTCTGAACAGGGGACCATGGCCAGATTAGATGCTTCCCCTGCGGAGTGGCTGCTAGGAGCCGGCAGAGGAGAGGGAGAGCCCCTCACCTTGAACTCCCGGCTGTGCTGCGGCGTATACTCGAGCGTCCAGAGGGCCCGCACTAGGTGCGACAGCTGCTCCGTCACCTCGCCCTTGCAGTTGTCCGGGGCGGGCTCCGGCGGGCGGGCGGGAGCCACGGCTGGCACGTCCCTCTCGCCGCCGCCGCCCTCCTCTTCCTCCTCCTCCTCTCCGCCGGCGCCTCTGCCTCCGTCCCCGGCTTCTGCGGCGTTGGCGGCGCGGTACTGCTCGAGGGCGAGGTACTCGGCGAAGAGCTCGGTGTTGCTGAGGCACTGCAGGATGGCGTTCATGAAGCACGTGTTGCCGTGGTTGCGCAGCCCCGCCACGCCGGGCACGGCCGGCAGCAGCAGCGACCCCGCCGAGGAGCCCGGTGGCGGCGGCGGCGGCGGCGAGATCAGCTCCTGGGTCGCGGGAGGCTGCGGAGGCGGCGGCGGCGACGGGGGAGGCGGCGGCTCGGGCTCCGGGCTGGGCTGGAAGCAGCGGCCCAGGCTGCTGCCGCCGGGGGGGTGTCCGTGGCGGGCGGTGGTGGCGGCGGGCCCGTGCTCGGTGCCCAGGTGGGAGAGCGTCGAGAGCGTCTTCAGCACGCGGCTCATGAATCCGCCCAGCGACCTGGAGGAGGAGGAGCCCGAGCCCCCAGTGCCGGACCCGCCGCCGCCGCCCACCCGGCCCCGGAAGAGCAGCCGCTTGCTGAAGGAGCGCTTCTCCTTGGCCGCCGCCGCCACCACCACCGGCGAAGCGGCGGCGGGCAGCACCGGGGCCGCCACCGCCGCAGCGCCACTCGCCCGGCCCGACATGGCGCCCTCTCCCCCCGGGCCTACCACCGCCTCATCCCCGCCGCCGCAGCCCAGCCTCCGCGCCTGGGAGCTTCACCGGCGGCACAGCCGTGCAGGAGCCGGTGCTGCTCCTCCTCCTCTTGCTGCTGCTGCTGCTCAGGCTGAGGCGGCGGCGGGCGGGGCGGAGTCCGCGCGGCGAGACGGGCACGCAGGAAGCCGGCGCCGCCATGCTGGTTGCGGGCAACCGCGGGACCAGCCGACCTACCCTACTCGCGGCCGCCGCCATCTTTGGTCCTGGCAAAGGCCTCTTTTCCCCCTCCTCCGTCTCCCTCAGTGAAGAAGAGAGGCAAATAGCGTAAAGGGGCGGCGGCGGCTTCTTCGGCCACTCTTGCCAGCCGGGCAGCTTTCAATGCGGCCCAGTTCCCCTCGGCGCTGGCTCGCGAAGGCCCAGGCCCGAGCCTGCTTCCTCTTGCTCGGCTCCTCGGGACTTCCCGCCAAAACCTCCGTCACCTCTGGGGGCTCACAGGGAAGCCAGGAGTTGCCTTTTCTCCACAGAGACGGAATTATCGTGGCCGTAAATAAATAAAGTAGCTAACATGCAAACATTCTATCTCTCTTCTCTTTGGTGACCACTCGTAGCCGAATAAGATTGTCTTCCATAAACACGGTTTTAACAATGAATCCGTAAGTGACTGTGGAGGCCAATTCTGGTTCCACACGTCCTTCGACAGTGGGGACATTGGTTTCCAGTAGGGAGTTGAACAATGTGAGGATTTGCCAAGCGTGCCTTCCTCTTAGCACGTTTCTCCCTTGCGTCCTGAGTTTGAGTGTCTTCAAAGCCCATGACACCTTTGGTAAAGGCTGTTCTCCAATTGGAGTGCTCGTAGGCAAGTGTTTCCCAGTTGTAGTGTTTATACTACACTTTTTAAGATTTGCCTTGAGACAGTCTTTAAACCTCTTTTGTTGACCACCAGCATTACGCTTTCCATTTTTAAGTTCGGAATAGCGTAGTTGCTTTGGAAGACGATCATCAGGCATCCACAAAACATGACCAGTCCAACAAAGTTGATGTTGAAGAATAATTGCTTCAGAACTTTACTTCTTCTAGTACGCTGATATTAGTTTGCCTGTCTTCCCAAGTGACGTGTAAAATTTTTCAGAGACACCGTTGATGGAATCTTTCGAGGAGTTGGAGATGGCGTTTATAAGTGGTCCATGTTTCACAAGCATATAGTAAGGTTGGCAGTACAATGGCTTTGTAAACAAAGCTTTGTGAATGTCCCGGTCCTCAAACACTCTGCACTTCAATCGGGAGAAAGTTGCACTCGCAGAGCTCAGGCGATGGTGGATTTCGGCATCAATGTTGGCCCTTGTGGAAAGATATCTGCCTAGGTAGGAGAAGTGATTGACATTTTCCAACGTTACACCATCGAGTTAGATTTGTGGCACTGCAGAGGGGTTATTTTGTACTTGTTGGTGCAGCACTTTGGTTTTTTGGATGTTGAGTGATAGGCCAAGCTTTTCGTAAGCTTCTGCAAAGATATTTAGGATGGTTTGGAGGTCATCCTCTGAGCGTGCACACACTATGTTGTCATCAGCATACTGAAGCTCTATGACGGAAGTTACAATAACCTTACTCTTTGCTTTCAGCCTGCTCAGACTGAAGAGCTTTCCATCTGTTCAATATATGATTTCTACTGCGGTGGGGAGTTTCCCTTTGACAAAGCGTAGGATCATGGAGTGAAAATAATAAATAGAGGGACTTCCGGGTTGGCGCCATCGCCGAATGACGGACTCCCTCCGAGCTCCGGAGGGAGCCTGCTCGGCAGGGGCTGGGTCCTACCGCGCCGGCGACGCGGGGACCCTCAAAAACCACGGCCACGGAGGCCGTGGACATGGGTGACTCGGCTGGCACCGTTAGCGCCCTCCCGACTCGTGAAGGAGCCTTTTTAAAGGCTACGGATCGGGTGCCGGGGAGCGGTGTGGTGCTTTGAGTCCTCTGCTTTCCCTGCCGAGCGAAGCCGCATGCCATCCGGCGGAGAGCGCTGACTTCTTCCATTGAAAATTCGGACTTTTAACAACAACCCGTGAGTAATTTGGAAACTGGGTTTAAAAGGAGAAAAAAAGAAATTTTTTTCGGATTTGGCACGAGCGGGGGGGCATCCAAAAAGGAAGTCAGTCCCCCTCCCTACTGTAAACACTTTAAAACAAGGACTGAGTAACCAAGGTCCAGAAAGAAGTCTATTTCGGACAAAAATTGAGAATTCCACGATGGAAAACTACAAGAACTGTGCTGGAGGAGAAGAGTGGAGGGAGAAGGAAAATGTAACACCCCCCCCCCCCCGGGAACCGGGGCGATTCGCGAGAGAGCCTGGTGAAAAGAGACGGAGGCCTTGACAGCTGTCAAAGTAGCTGTCAAAGTCGGAAAACTTAAAGAGGACTTTGTTACGAGGGCTTTGCTAGTTAATTTCGTTACAATTTGCCACGATTTGGATATAAAATGTCGAAAATATGGAACAACAATCGGACTTTTGGATCAGAGGAAACAAAGTTACCATAATCCCCCTAGAGGGGTTTCGGGACATTACAAAGATGGTCGCAAGTGGAAAAATACTCTTGGAATTTTACAGGACTTGTTATCTCTTGGGAAAGCTGCAAAACTGAATTAGTATTTTGTCTACAGGGGTGTTTATATTAAAGGAGACAATAGAACTTTTCTATTGAAGAAAGGAAGGGACTGAACGTAAGTTTTTGTTCCTGAACAACAACAACTCCTGTAGAATTACTAAATTTCTGAATTAGGACGTTTTAGCAACGGAACAAGACAAGAAACTGGACTACAACATGGAAAGAACAATGGGGGAGCTTTAAATGACTAAAGAAATTAAAGGCCCTTAGGGGCCATTTTTGGACTGGAAATTTGAAATTAAATATTATAAAAATAACTTTTAAAAAAACTGGCAAGGAATTGAGGGAAAATCTGATTATGGATCCAAGATCTTCAGGCAGACAACAGACAGACTGATGGACATGGGGAATCTAAACCGGGGAAGGGGGGGGGAGATTTAGAATCCAAAGGCTGTGTAACTATTTTCTGAACTTTTTTTTATATACACTTCTTATCTTTTTTATCTTTAGATAGTTTTTTATATTTTGTTGGGGCGATTCTATTTAAAAAAAAGGGAATTCGTGGAAGGAAAATGGGGTGGACCCTGGGGAGAGAATTTTTGATCTTTATTTAAGGCAATGATGATGACTGTATAAAATTAAATTTGAATATGGGGTTAAACAAATTAAGTTCTAAATTGGGAGTGAGAGCTTGTAGAATCAACGTTATGAAAGGGGAATATGGTAGGGATGGGGGAGGGGGGAGTCCCAGAAAGTGGGTAATGAAAATAAGGTTTTAAAGATATTCCATTTTTGTTTTATATTTACTTTTTGTATTTTGGAAACTTTAATAAATATGATTTATAAAAAAAAAGAAAATAATAAATAGAGTTGGGGCAATAACACAACCCTGTTTAACACCTGATCCCACTGAGTAGTTCACTTTAAGAGCCATTGTTATCTGTGATTGTTGCTGTCATACTAGATTGCTACACCCGCCCTTGCCCAGGGAGCTTTCCCTGAGCAAGGCGGGTGCAACCACTGCTTTTGTTGGAGGGCAAAAGCAGGTGTGCTACAGGGCCTGTCCTGCACCCCCCTAAACTAGCCAGCAGCCGTCAGGTATGCTGCTATCCTGTTGCCAGTGTTGAGTTCAAGTCCCTTCTCAATCCAGTTACCTTCTGAACTTGGGAGGGAGGTGCCATCTTGCCCTTTGCCTCCAGCAACAAAATGTCTTGGACCAGCCTCTACCAGCGAACACAGCAATCCCCCCGCACACGCACACACATTTGCAGCATCGCTTACTCCAGCAACATCAGTGCTCCTAGTTCTTCCCTATGGAGCAACACTTCCTTTACTGCAGAGCTTTGTGTGTCGCTACACGTTAGTGTGTCGGCTGCAGTGTGTAGGTGTGTTGTGCGAATGCTCCCCGCGCTCCTCCCGGGGCTGGAAAGAGGTTCATTTAACCTTCGGTTTGCTAGTAAAACTGAATGGCTGTGTCGCAAAATGATGCACGTCTAAAAAGCGTGTCACCAACATGAGAAGTTTGGAAAGCTCTGCTTTACTGCTTGAAGGTTGTCTGATGTGTTCCTGTGATGCGCTGCTGTTTTGGAGATAAGCTTTGGCATCTTCAGCAGAGGCTGCTGCAAGGGTATGAAGACAAGCTGCAGCTTCACCTGACCTCAGTTATGCCTTCAGTCTTTACAGATCTTGAATGTGCCCTCCTCCTGCTTTGCAACTGTAAAGGCATCGATGAACCACATGGGATCTATTAAAAACAAGAAGCAGATGATTTGGGAGTGATCAGACTCCCACTGCTTTACAGTGTGTTATGTGGCTGGGTGGCACTGCTGAAGTTATCACATATATTTATGTATCAGTCAGTGGGTGGCTGTTGTTCACAGAGTCTGGTAGAGTTTAAGGAAGGAGGTCAACAGTAGGGGGAGCCAGAGCCAATGATTGAGTTCAGTGTAGAACTGCTGAGTTCTACAAGGGCAGAACTGCGGCTACAGAGGAGGAACTTGATAGGCATTGCTACCCTCTGGACTGGTTGTAAGAAGGCAGGAAGGTAGGGCTGGGCAGGGCAGACCAAGGCTCACCCTAATGAACCACCCTCCAGTGGTATCTGCATATGTTAAACTGAAAGCCTCAAACATAGCAAATGTTAAATTCACATTTCAGAAGAGCAGCTGTGCTAGTCTGTTGCAACAAAAACAATAAAGAGTCTTGTAGCACTTAAAAACTAACAGTCCAAGATAGGTTTTGTGAATGGCACTCACTCTCTCTCTCTCTCTCTCTCTCTCTCACACACACACACACACACAAAATTCATTATTCAATCCTATGTTTTTCTTTTCTTTTTTTATAAAAATTTTATTAGGGTTTTTTACATTGCAAAATAGAAAAAGAAAAAAGAAAAAATACAAAATAAAAATAGTTAAAAACAATCAATCTTTTCATCACATTATTTTTCATTTACTTGTTTCCCGGACCTCCTCATACCTCCCTTTTTTGTATTCCAATTCAATTTGTTAGCTCAGCAGTTTCTTTCCCTCTTTATTCTACCCTGATCTTTAATCTTAAGTTATTATAACATTAAATTTTTTCTTATAAAAAACCATTTTTTCATATTCTTTTATACCATTACAGCTAGAAACCACTTAATTTCAATTGATTATTCAATCCTATGTTTTTCAAACAATCGCCAGCATTTCAGAGTTTGCAGACATTCCCAGCATTTGCCTGAGGGCTGTTAACCTTCATGTGAATGTCAGCATTCACCATACCTCATACAACCACAGTTATTGTAGGCTGAGAGAAAATATTAATGACACACTGCGCTGAATCATTTATTTGGAACATTTTTACCACCTTCTTCAGCCAAAAGAGGGGGGCCCTTGTTTTTATTCTATGCCTCATTGTAGAAACGCCTCACCATCAAATATATCTCTAATTATATAGTTCCAAAACTGTAGGATTGAGAACAATCCCTGCTGAGTATTCACATAGGTAAAGAAATCCCATAGTCCCCTTGTTTATGGACTACTTATGGACTTATTTGGATGGGAAATTCCCACGCTCTCCTCATCTATCTTTCCATTCTAAATGTCCAATTGGCTATGCTTACTCCTGCTTGTTTGGTGGCATGTTCCATGGAATCAGTGGTTTCCTGTGCTTGGTTGCCTTTGGGAGGAGGTCACAAGAGATTTGTGATGTTTTGTAATATTTGAATTTGTCTACAAGTTGAGCATAGCTGGAGTTTTGAAGTGCCTAAGGTCCTCTGCTCCCACATTGGATTGATGCAGGGAAACAGCCAGCCCACTCAAATACAGTTTGCCTACAAACCCCAAGTCAGTTTTCTATGGGTCTCTCCAGACCAGGGGTCAGCAACCTTTTTCAGCCATGGGCCGGTCCACCGTCCCTCAGACCATGTGGTGGGCCGGATTTGGGGGGGGGGGGTGAACGAATTCCTATGCCCCACAAATAACCCAGAGATGCATTTTAAATAAAAGCGCACATTCTACTCATGTAAAAACACGCTGATTCCCGGACCGTCCGCTGGCCGGATTGAGAAGGCAATTGGGCCGCATCCAGCCCCTGGGCCTTAGGCTGCCTACCCCTGCTCCAGACTCTTTTGTGGGGGCAGGGGAGTATTTTGTGACAAATCATTGATATAATCAATGTAAGCACATTACTGGTGGTTTATACTAGATCCTCCATTCTGCTTTATAATTTGCTTTCCCCAATGTTACCATATTATTGCCATTATTGCCAACTTCTGCACTATCCTGCAACAAAAGCAAGGGACAGGAATAAACCCCAAACCCAGAATATTTATGGGATGAAAAATGTTTGTTTCTTCTTCTGACAATTTTCTTGGTCTACTCTGAAGTGATGCTTTTGACCTTTGAAACCTTAAATGGTTTGGACCAAATTATTCAAAGGTCCATCTCACCTCTACCTTGCCTCACTTGCCTATCTCTGAGAGCATATAGGTTAGGCAGGAGGGAGACAGGGGACCATGTTGCTTCAAGGGGCTGATAGGAGTTGTAGTCCAAAACAGCTGGAGGGCACCAGGCTGGCAGGGGTGGTAAAGACTCCCTTCTTTTCACTGGCTTTTTCCTGAGTTTGATCTTCTTTTCAATTGTTGATTGGCTTTGGCTGTAGTTATGTATTGGATTGTCTTTTTCAAGGAGGGTGGATGTTTCCTTTCATTCTTTTGGCTTTTCTTACTGATATATTTCTGCAGTTGTATTGTTGTTGTTTAGTCGTTTAGTCGTGTCTGACTCTTCGTGACCCCATGGACCAGAGCACGCCAGGCACTCCTGTCTTCCACTACCTCCCACAGTTTGGTCAACTCATGCTGGAAGCTTCGAGAACACTGTCCAACCATCTCGTCCTCTGTCGTCCCCTTCTCCTTGTGCCCTCAATCTTTCCAAACATCAGGGTCTTTTCCAGGGAGTCTTCTCTTCTCATGAGGTGGCCAAAGTATTGGAGCCTCAGCTTCACGATCTGTCCTTCCAGTGAGCACTCAGGGCTGATTTCCTTCAGAATGGATAGGTTTTATCTTCTTGCAGTCCATGGGACTCTCAAGAGGTCTCCTCCAGCACCATAATTCAAAAGCATCAATTCTTCAGCGATTAGCCTTCTTTATGGTCCAGCTCTCACTTCCATATATCACTACTGGGAAAACCATAGCTTTCACTATACGGACCTTTGTTGGCAAGGTGATGTCTCTGCTTTTTAAGATGCTGTCTAGGTTTGTCATTGCTTTTCTCCCAAGAAGCAGGCGTCTTTTAATTTCGTGGCTGCTGTCACCATCTGCAGTTGTATTATATAGCTTCAAACTATGTAACATCCCCTGGGGTTCCACCCTTAAGGAAGGGCTAAATGTATTTTAAATAACTACATAACCATGAAGCAAATCAGTGCAGCATAATATAAAGCTGCTGCTCCACTTTGACGATATGGATCAAGACTTTCTTTCTTTCCTTCTTTCAAACAAACAAACAAACACCATAATCCTTTCTTTCTGTTCCACTGCTGGACCAGGGTTACGCCCGCCTGCTCCTACGCTTGCTGCCGGCAGGGGCCGCTGCAGGGCAGGGAGCGGCAGGCGAGTGGCACGGCAGGGCGGCGAATAACCTGCAGGGGGCGCCTCGAGCTCGCGGGGCGGCGAGCGCGTATTGCAACCCGAGCCTGGCGAAGGCGTGGCGGCCGGCCGGGGGCGGGCTGGGGCGGCCGGGGCAGAGCAGAGCCAGCCGCGGCATCCCGCAGTAGGAGCTGCGCCCTCGCCAGCCTCGCCATGCAGCCCCAGCCGGCTCTCAGCGTCAACCGCGGCCCCGCAGGTGAGACGCGGCGGAGATGAGGTCTGCTCTCTGGGGCGCTTCTGGAAGCTGGGAAGTGCAGTTGCCTGGGTTGGGAGGGAGACTGGAGGCGCGCCCACCTTCGAGGGTCCAAACCGGGGGCGGGGAGCCAGCCTCGACCGAAGGGTTGTGGGGAGATTTAGGACAGGCAGAAGTAAGGACAAACTATGGAACTCGCTGCCGCAGGAGCCAGCGAGTGCCCCTGTTTTGGGTGGCGTGGCATTAAAAGAAGATTGAGCTAATATATGGAGGGGAAGGCTATCGGTGGCTTCTATCAAGCCCTCTTTTGCAAGCGAAAGCTTGTTTTCTCCTGCTCTGGAGGGTAGATCTGGAACCAATGGATTCAATAAAGGAGATTCCGGCTAAACATACGGAAAAAACTTTTGACAGTAAGAGCTGTTCGACTGTGAAACATTCTCCCTCGGGAGGTTGTGGACTCTCCTTCCTTGGAGGTTTTTAAGCAGAGGTTGGATGGCTATCTGTCATGGATGCCACAGCTGAGTTTCCTGCATTGCAGGGGGTTGGACTAGATGACCCCTGGGTCTCTTCCAACTCTATGATTCTATAATTTGCTTATATCTTTATTCCGAATACCGGTTGCTTAACATCACAGGAGGGGGCAGTGCTGCTCTTACGCTCAGGTCCTGCTTGAGGGTTTCACAGAAGAGGCACAGAAGAGACCAGGAGGCTGGACCAGATGGGTCCCCTTTGGCCTCATCCAGCACTGCAGGGCTCTTCTGGTGTTTTTACTCCTCTGCAGTGGGGCTCTCCCAGGGCAGACGTCTGCCCTCTCCAAGGGGTGGATGGAGAGGCGGGGGATGGGGGACAAGAATCCAGAGCCGACCATTTTAACTAGCCCTCCCCAGGGAGAAGAGGGGGTCTCCCCAGTGTTTCATCTGCCACAGTTGGAGCTACTGTCTTGCCCCCAGGCCCCCTGACATCTCCAAGCACAGACTAGACTCTTGTCTGAAATCCTGGAGAGCTCCTGCCAGTCAGTGTTGACAGTGCTGAACTCAAATGACTCAGTCGAAGGGGGCTTTCTGTCTTCCTCCTCCATCGCTCAGAAGACTTCCTTACATCCCAGGTGGCACCATTTCTTCCTGATGGTGTCACAGGAAGATGGGGTTGTATGAGGGATATAACAGCAATGCTCTTTGATTTCCCATGAAATTTCCTTCTTCCCTTTTTTTTCTGGTGATTGGAAATCAGGGAGGAGAGAGGAAGGAAGGTTGTTCCACCTTTTATTCTTATGTATCTGTTTCATTTATATGCCACCTTTTTCTCCCAGGACCTCAATGCAGCATCCCCCTCCTCATTTAATCCCCGCAACAACCCTGTGAAGTAGGTTAGGCTGAGAGGCAGTGACTGGCCCCCAGTGAAGCTCTCTCACAAGTCCTAGCCCAGCACTAACCACTGTGCCATGCTGGCTCTCTCTAGGGCTAAAGTGAGATTCCCAGCTGGGGGGCAGGTCCCTTTGCGTATTGTGGGTTGGCTGGCAGGGGCTGCCCTGAACTGTGTACCATCAGCAGAGAAGCCTCTGGCCTCTAAGGTAATCCCTGGGTGGGAAAAGGTCCCCTGGAACCACTGGAATGCCCAGAGGTGCGTGCATCTTAAAGACGGATTTCCATTCCCAGGCTAGAAAGGTGTTGATGGGAAGCAGGTGTTTGCTACTGAGAGAACCCATTTCAGGAATCAAAACAAAACAGATATCCTCTGGCTGAACAGCCACCCATAGCTATAGGGAGATGCAAGCCTCAGAGTTTCACAAAATTCTTCAAACTGTAGCAACTCCTCTATCTAGGCCTGCCACATACCCTTTTATATACGGTACTCTTTGTAAGCTGCTTTGAGGATTTCCGAGCGGCATATAAATTTTATGAAATAAATATATAAATACCCTTGGCCACCTGTATTTTGGGACCAAGACGGCAACTGGAGGATCTCCTTGTCTTGTGGCATACACAATCCTCAACTCACTGAAAACATAAATTGTTTTAGCATAAATTGTTAGCTTAAAACACAGTTATGCAGGGATTTTTCCTCTGTTCAGATGGAAGTTGGTTTCAGGGGAAATGCATCAGGTTGCAGTATTTTATAAGAAACGGCAGGATTGGTATGGCATATGACTAGTGTTGTGTGTAAACCACTTTCCAAACCAGCAGTAGGTGTACGTGGGATGCAGAGTAAACAGGTGCAGTGTGGTGCAATGGTTAGCGTGTCGGACTGGGGACCTGGGAGACCAGGGTTCAAATCCTCACTCTGTCATGAATCTCACTGGGTGAGCTTGGGCCAGTCACTGCCTCTCCATCTAGCCCACCTTACAGGGTTGTTGTGAGGATAAAGCACACACCTACACACAAGAGAGAGAGAGAGAGAGGAGGGGGGGAGGCCTGGTTGGTCTCAGCCAGACATTGCGCATTCAATGTGCCACCAGCCCCATCCTGTGCAAACAAACACTCCGTGGAGATTCAGCAGAGGTCCTCCTCCCCTTTCACTTTCAGTCAACTCTTGGAATTTTTTTTTTTAATTCAATGCCAACTGACCTACGCAGTTCTAGGAAATGTTCTCAAGTAGCCAGTCATTGTGATGATTGTTCCCTATGGCTTTTAACAGGGGGAGTGGCCTGGCTCTTACTTTATTTATTTACCAAGAGTATTTTTATAGACCTCCCTCTGCTAAAATTACCAGGGTGGTATACAGCAATATAAAAGTCAGGCCAGGCCTGAGTCTTACCATGGGAAGAGGAATATTTGTCTTTATTTGGTCCCCTCCCCATCTCAGAGGTTGGTCTTGGTGTACTGAACACACAGCACAAATGCAAGGCTGTGGTTTTAAGAACAAAACAGCTCTAGGAGTAGGAAGAAGGGGCCAGCAAATGTCAGAAGGGGCAGGGGGGGAGACCCTTTTCAGGGAGGCTACAGTAGTGGAGTGCCAGCATTGGCAAAGGGTTGGCCTAGATGTCCTCTGAGGTCCCTGCTGACACTGTGTTTGTATTATTAAAGGCTCAACAGGTATCTGTGGCTCAGCTGGGGCCTCTGACAGTTTAAACAGGTTTGTGGCTGGTTTTAGATGTGCAACAGAGGTTTTGTGATTAAGCCTGCCATGAGAACGTCAAAAGAGCCTGCTGGGTCAGGCCAAAGGGGACCTTCTGGTGCAGCATCCTCTTCTTCCTGCGGCCAACCAGAAGCTTGTTACGGGAAAGGCTCAAGCAGGACCTGAACACAAGAGCCCTCTCTCCTCCTGTGGTTTCCAGCAACTGGTATTCAGAAGTATTACAGCCTTCCAACATGGGGGCAGGATATTGGCATCATGGCCAGTAGCACTGAGCCCTCTCCTCCACAAATTTGCCCAATCCTCTTTTAAAGCTGCCTAGGTTGGTGGCCATCACTGCGTCCTGTGGAAGTGAGTTCCACAGCTTAGCTATGTGCTGCTGGAAGAATGACTTCCTTTTGTCTGTTCTGTTCTGAGTCTTCCAATGTTCATCTTCACTGGGTGTGCACAAGTTCTAGTGTGATGACTGTCTCAATGCTATGTGGAATTTTATAAACCTCTGGTCTGGATAGCTCAGTTGGTTAGAGCATGCGGCTGATAATGCCAAGGTTGCAGGTTCAATCCTTGTATGGGGCAACTACATATTCCTGGGCTAGATGATCCTTACAGCTCTGCAATTCTGTAATTCACCTCTGACTCACCTTTTCTCTGAATGAAAAAGTCCCTAACGCTGCAACCTTCCATCACAGGAAGAGTTGCTCCATCCCCTTGATCATTCTGCTTGCCCTCTTCTGAACCTTTTCCAACTGTACAATATCCTCTACAACAGGGGTTCTTTCTTTCCTTCTTTCAAACAAACAAACAAACACCATAATCCTTTCTTTCTGTTCCACTGCTGGACCAGGGTTACGCCCGCCTGCTCCTACGCTTGCTGCCGGCAGGGGCCGCTGCAGGGCAGGGAGCGGCAGGCGAGTGGCACGGCAGGGCGGCGAATAACCTGCAGGGGGCGCCTCGAGCTCGCGGGGCGGCGAGCGCGTATTGCAACCCGAGCCTGGCGAAGGCGTGGCGGCCGGCCGGGGGCGGGCTGGGGCGGCCGGGGCAGAGCAGAGCCAGCCGCGGCATCCCGCAGTAGGAGCTGCGCCCTCGCCAGCCTCGCCATGCAGCCCCAGCCGGCTCTCAGCGTCAACCGCGGCCCCGCAGGTGAGACGCGGCGGAGATGAGGTCTGCTCTCTGGGGCGCTTCTGGAAGCTGGGAAGTGCAGTTGCCTGGGTTGGGAGGGAGACTGGAGGCGCGCCCACCTTCGAGGGTCCAAACCGGGGGCGGGGAGCCAGCCTCGACCGAAGGGTTGTGGGGAGATTTAGGACAGGCAGAAGTAAGGACAAACTATGGAACTCGCTGCCGCAGGAGCCAGCGAGTGCCCCTGTTTTGGGTGGCGTGGCATTAAAAGAAGATTGAGCTAATATATGGAGGGGAAGGCTATCGGTGGCTTCTATCAAGCCCTCTTTTGCAAGCGAAAGCTTGTTTTCTCCTGCTCTGGAGGGTAGATCTGGAACCAATGGATTCAATAAAGGAGATTCCGGCTAAACATACGGAAAAAACTTTTGACAGTAAGAGCTGTTCGACTGTGAAACATTCTCCCTCGGGAGGTTGTGGACTCTCCTTCCTTGGAGGTTTTTAAGCAGAGGTTGGATGGCTATCTGTCATGGATGCCACAGCTGAGTTTCCTGCATTGCAGGGGGTTGGACTAGATGACCCCTGGGTCTCTTCCAACTCTATGATTCTATAATTTGCTTATATCTTTATTCCGAATACCGGTTGCTTAACATCACAGGAGGGGGCAGTGCTGCTCTTACGCTCAGGTCCTGCTTGAGGGTTTCACAGAAGAGGCACAGAAGAGACCAGGAGGCTGGACCAGATGGGTCCCCTTTGGCCTCATCCAGCACTGCAGGGCTCTTCTGGTGTTTTTACTCCTCTGCAGTGGGGCTCTCCCAGGGCAGACGTCTGCCCTCTCCAAGGGGTGGATGGAGAGGCGGGGGATGGGGGACAAGAATCCAGAGCCGACCATTTTAACTAGCCCTCCCCAGGGAGAAGAGGGGGTCTCCCCAGTGTTTCATCTGCCACAGTTGGAGCTACTGTCTTGCCCCCAGGCCCCCTGACATCTCCAAGCACAGACTAGACTCTTGTCTGAAATCCTGGAGAGCTCCTGCCAGTCAGTGTTGACAGTGCTGAACTCAAATGACTCAGTCGAAGGGGGCTTTCTGTCTTCCTCCTCCATCGCTCAGAAGACTTCCTTACATCCCAGGTGGCACCATTTCTTCCTGATGGTGTCACAGGAAGATGGGGTTGTATGAGGGATATAACAGCAATGCTCTTTGATTTCCCATGAAATTTCCTTCTTCCCTTTTTTTTCTGGTGATTGGAAATCAGGGAGGAGAGAGGAAGGAAGGTTGTTCCACCTTTTATTCTTATGTATCTGTTTCATTTATATGCCACCTTTTTCTCCCAGGACCTCAATGCAGCATCCCCCTCCTCATTTAATCCCCGCAACAACCCTGTGAAGTAGGTTAGGCTGAGAGGCAGTGACTGGCCCCCAGTGAAGCTCTCTCACAAGTCCTAGCCCAGCACTAACCACTGTGCCATGCTGGCTCTCTCTAGGGCTAAAGTGAGATTCCCAGCTGGGGGGCAGGTCCCTTTGCGTATTGTGGGTTGGCTGGCAGGGGCTGCCCTGAACTGTGTACCATCAGCAGAGAAGCCTCTGGCCTCTAAGGTAATCCCTGGGTGGGAAAAGGTCCCCTGGAACCACTGGAATGCCCAGAGGTGCGTGCATCTTAAAGACGGATTTCCATTCCCAGGCTAGAAAGGTGTTGATGGGAAGCAGGTGTTTGCTACTGAGAGAACCCATTTCAGGAATCAAAACAAAACAGATATCCTCTGGCTGAACAGCCACCCATAGCTATAGGGAGATGCAAGCCTCAGAGTTTCACAAAATTCTTCAAACTGTAGCAACTCCTCTATCTAGGCCTGCCACATACCCTTTTATATACGGTACTCTTTGTAAGCTGCTTTGAGGATTTCCGAGCGGCATATAAATTTTATGAAATAAATATATAAATACCCTTGGCCACCTGTATTTTGGGACCAAGACGGCAACTGGAGGATCTCCTTGTCTTGTGGCATACACAATCCTCAACTCACTGAAAACATAAATTGTTTTAGCATAAATTGTTAGCTTAAAACACAGTTATGCAGGGATTTTTCCTCTGTTCAGATGGAAGTTGGTTTCAGGGGAAATGCATCAGGTTGCAGTATTTTATAAGAAACGGCAGGATTGGTATGGCATATGACTAGTGTTGTGTGTAAACCACTTTCCAAACCAGCAGTAGGTGTACGTGGGATGCAGAGTAAACAGGTGCAGTGTGGTGCAATGGTTAGCGTGTCGGACTGGGGACCTGGGAGACCAGGGTTCAAATCCTCACTCTGTCATGAATCTCACTGGGTGAGCTTGGGCCAGTCACTGCCTCTCCATCTAGCCCACCTTACAGGGTTGTTGTGAGGATAAAGCACACACCTACACACAAGAGAGAGAGAGAGAGAGGAGGGGGGGAGGCCTGGTTGGTCTCAGCCAGACATTGCGCATTCAATGTGCCACCAGCCCCATCCTGTGCAAACAAACACTCCGTGGAGATTCAGCAGAGGTCCTCCTCCCCTTTCACTTTCAGTCAACTCTTGGAATTTTTTTTTTTAATTCAATGCCAACTGACCTACGCAGTTCTAGGAAATGTTCTCAAGTAGCCAGTCATTGTGATGATTGTTCCCTATGGCTTTTAACAGGGGGAGTGGCCTGGCTCTTACTTTATTTATTTACCAAGAGTATTTTTATAGACCTCCCTCTGCTAAAATTACCAGGGTGGTATACAGCAATATAAAAGTCAGGCCAGGCCTGAGTCTTACCATGGGAAGAGGAATATTTGTCTTTATTTGGTCCCCTCCCCATCTCAGAGGTTGGTCTTGGTGTACTGAACACACAGCACAAATGCAAGGCTGTGGTTTTAAGAACAAAACAGCTCTAGGAGTAGGAAGAAGGGGCCAGCAAATGTCAGAAGGGGCAGGGGGGGAGACCCTTTTCAGGGAGGCTACAGTAGTGGAGTGCCAGCATTGGCAAAGGGTTGGCCTAGATGTCCTCTGAGGTCCCTGCTGACACTGTGTTTGTATTATTAAAGGCTCAACAGGTATCTGTGGCTCAGCTGGGGCCTCTGACAGTTTAAACAGGTTTGTGGCTGGTTTTAGATGTGCAACAGAGGTTTTGTGATTAAGCCTGCCATGAGAACGTCAAAAGAGCCTGCTGGGTCAGGCCAAAGGGGACCTTCTGGTGCAGCATCCTCTTCTTCCTGCGGCCAACCAGAAGCTTGTTACGGGAAAGGCTCAAGCAGGACCTGAACACAAGAGCCCTCTCTCCTCCTGTGGTTTCCAGCAACTGGTATTCAGAAGTATTACAGCCTTCCAACATGGGGGCAGGATATTGGCATCATGGCCAGTAGCACTGAGCCCTCTCCTCCACAAATTTGCCCAATCCTCTTTTAAAGCTGCCTAGGTTGGTGGCCATCACTGCGTCCTGTGGAAGTGAGTTCCACAGCTTAGCTATGTGCTGCTGGAAGAATGACTTCCTTTTGTCTGTTCTGTTCTGAGTCTTCCAATGTTCATCTTCACTGGGTGTGCACAAGTTCTAGTGTGATGACTGTCTCAATGCTATGTGGAATTTTATAAACCTCTGGTCTGGATAGCTCAGTTGGTTAGAGCATGCGGCTGATAATGCCAAGGTTGCAGGTTCAATCCTTGTATGGGGCAACTACATATTCCTGGGCTAGATGATCCTTACAGCTCTGCAATTCTGTAATTCACCTCTGACTCACCTTTTCTCTGAATGAAAAAGTCCCTAACGCTGCAACCTTCCATCACAGGAAGAGTTGCTCCATCCCCTTGATCATTCTGCTTGCCCTCTTCTGAACCTTTTCCAACTGTACAATATCCTCTACAACAGGGGTGGCCAACTCTCAAGAGACTGCAATCTACTTTCAGAATTAAAAACTGGCAGTGATCTACCCCTGTTTTGGGGGGGATTCAGCTCAAAGTTGTTGACCTTTTTTAGGGGTTAAAAATAGCTTTTTTGGGGAGGGGAACTTCCATGGGGGGGGTGGGTTAAAGGCAAGGGACAAAGGGGTAAAGTCACTCACAAAAAGATTGCTATGGATGAAAACAGCAGCACAGAGAAAGCTCCGCCTTCCCTTCTAGAGATCAAATAACAATGGAAGGCAGGGCAGGAGTCAGTTTTAGTGACCCTAAGGAAAGGGAACCAGAGATCAGCCACAATCTATTAAAACCTCCTGGGTATCTACCAGTAGATTGCGATCAACCTGTTGGACATCCCTGCTCTACAACAGTGTTTTTGCACCTGGCTTTCAACCACTTGCAACCAAGTGAAGATGCCTGGGCGCCAGGATAGCACCTGACATCTCCACCATCTGGAGATCATTGGATCTGGGTTGTTTTCACACACCAATACCCGATACCTGAGGATTCTATCAGTTATATTTTATCTGCACAATTGGAATGCATTTCTGGAACCAAAATGCTTTTTCTGTGCAGCCTGAGCCAGAACAGACACCATTAAAGAAAAAGAGGTTGAAATAGGCCAATATATATGTGGGCTTTCCCGGTTTCAAGTCACTTTTCTTCTTTTAAGTTCTCAAAGCTCTTAACCTAGCCCAAGGTTGCCATCTGAACTTGAAATATGTTTAACTGAGAATCACAGTCAGTCCATCATCTGAAAAAGAAGACTTTAGAGCCATCTTGCCCTCAAATGGCAACTAGACGTTCAGTTTTGGCGACTCCAACCTTGGTTTAAGGAGCCACTGGGTGCCTAGCTTATATATCTGAGTTTCTAACACTGCTCTACAATATCCAGTGCCTGCAATATCCTTGCTTTTTGCTTTGTGTTTCCCCCTCCAAAGTGTCGGCCATTAGCATGGCGCCTGCCAAGAAGATCAAGGCCAAGCTCAAGAAGACATTGCCCGTGACCGGCCCCCAGGCGCCCACCTTGCGGGAGCTGATGCACTGGTACTGCATGAACACCAACACCCACGGCTGTCGGCGCATCGTGGTCTCGCGGGGGCGCCTGCGCCGCTTCTTGTGGATCCTGCTCACGCTGACCGCCGTGGGACTGATCCTGTGGTACTGCACTCAGCTGGTCCTCAACTACTACAAAGCCTCTGTCTCTGTCACGGTCCAGTTCCACGCACTCCCCTTCCCAGCCGTCACCATCTGTAACATCAACCCCTACAAGTAAGTGAGGCTCAGCATCCAGGAAAGCACCCTCAATCCTGCCAGTGGACAGGGACAGCGAAGGGTCAGGATCAGGCCAGGCTGCTTTCAGCACAGTCCTGCTCAAGAACTTGGAATGTGGAGTCAGGGAGGTGACGCCTTGGGTGGAATAAATAATGGCAACTTATAACAGCAGCATTTAATTATTATTTGGAGTGCTCAGAGAGCTCCAGTTCACGGTTCCCCGCCCTGGTCTTTAAGATCCCCTAAAGCAGCCCTGCTGAGTGTGCAGCCCTCACCTGTGGAACTCCCTGCATAGGGAGGCCTCTCCGGCCTCTTTGGGGAAACAAGTAAAATCATCTTTTAGGAGGGATCCTTCCTTCTCTTGAAAATGCCCAAAGTAGGAAATGTTGCCCTGCAAACCTGTGACACGAGTGTGGCGGTTGCAGTTGTATTTTTGTTAACAATCTCTTTGGACTTGTTTGGGAATTGCCATGGTGGAATGTCATGTATTTTGTGTCTTGTGGTTTGTAAGACGCTCTGAGAGTTTTGAATAATAATATTTCCATTGCAATTTGCATTGCATAGGATCATGCCCTGAGGGACTTGTACAATAAAATAGCAACGAATGTTAATCGCCCCAGAAATACTGACAATAACCCTGCAAAGTAGGCTACTGTTAAATGTCCGGCTTGTGAACCTGATCACTATGGGGCTTGTGTTATCTTGCTGCTGGACTATGGGAGTGGGTGGGGTGATTTTACATTCATCGAAAAGTGGCGTTTATGTTCTTGTTTGTTGGGTTGTCACAGTAAGTACAATCCAATTTAAACATACCTATTGATATAAGCAGATCTTATGCCCAAATAGATATCCAAGCAACGTGGGTGATTATAAGACATATTTCCTAGTGTCAAAAGTGCAGGAAGATCTTTGGATTGTTGAGTGATGAGTGGCAGCTGTTTATCCTTCCCACTTTGAAGCACAAGTCTGCTTTAAAATAATTGTGTGTCAGTCTTGGTCCTTGAGCCCAGTGCTGGGCTGAGTGGATGCACCCAGATCCTGGCTATCTGATTTTAACAGGCCTCCCCTCCCCGCTCTCCTGGTAGCAAAAGATCTTGCCCCCTGTAGCAACAAGATCCCCTGTCTGTCTCCCGGTAGGTACAGTGCCATCAAGAAACACCTGGCCGAGCTGGACAAAGAGACAGAGAACGCGCTGAGGTCCTTGTATGACTTTTCTGGAAGTAATATCAGGGAGCGTCGTGATGCTGGTGATCCTGAGCCAAGTGAGGACAGAAGATTCCACAGATACTTTCCCTTGATGAATTTAGACAACCTCACACACCAGCAGCCTTTTCCAAATCCCTCCTCTGGTTCCAAACGGCGCATGGAGGCCAACATCATTTCGGGCGGCTCCAGCATCGTCAGCGTCAAGAACCCCCAGGATATTGTGGGATTCCAGCTGGTGAGTCGCCTTGCTCTGTGGCCTATGGGAGAACCAGATGCAGCTCTGTTGAGTCGGGTGACAGCCTTACATTTGGGGCCGGCGGGCTTGGCACAGGCAGGAGGGAAGGAGATGGGGAGCCCCATGCAGTGCCTTTGGGGCTTTTTCCGAATCATTTTCCATCCCCATGGCCACAGCCTTCCTCAACCCAGTGCCCTCCAGAGGTTTTGGACTACAGCTCCCATCAGTCCCAGCATGAAGCAGCCATGTGGTGCTGGGGCTGCTGGGAAATGTAGTCCATTTGGAGGGCAGTGGACAGGCTTGTGAGCTCAACAAGTGCCCTTTGCAGGCTCAGACCTGCACCTTGGATCGTGCCCAGAACTTCACCATAGGAAAAGGTGCCACTTGCCTCCTGAAATGTGGCTGGCAGCAGCCTGGAGTGAGTGGGGGGCTTTCCTGTTGTAGCCCCTGCTCAGCGGAAGCCCCTGCCAGGCAACCTTGGTTGTTCTCCACTTTGGGCATCTCCAATTAAGGCAGAAAGCAGGTTATAAATCCTACTGCAAACAAATATAAATACTGTATACACATTAATTAGCTCAACAAACAAATGCGACAAGGTGTCCCTCCTGTCTCACAGTTGAATATGTCTTGCCTGCAGAGTTACGAGTCACCTCCAGTTCCAAGGCTGGATCAGAGAGATTTTCTTTCTGGGTCCAGGCATCTGAGGATTCTGCTCATGCCTTCTCTCTCTTTCTGAATGACTATTGTCATTTTATTTGTTGCATTGCTATCCCACCCTTTTTGTCCAAAGTGTACGTGGTTCTCCCCTCGTTTAATGCCCAAAACAAACCTGCGAGGCAGATTAGGCCGAGGGGCAGTGACTAGCCCATGGTCACACCTAGTGAGCTTCATGGCTGAGTGTCAGGATTTGAACCCTGGTCTCCCGGGTCCTAGGCCAACACTTTAACCACTGCACCACGCTATTCTGTGCTGAGCCACCTACCTATTTCCACACTGCAAGGCAGCGTATGCATCTGTGGGGCAGCCCCTCGGCCTGCCTGCTTGCCTGAGCCCCTGCTTTCTCTTCCTTCCAGTGTGACTCCCACAACAAGAGTGACTGTGCCCTTTACACCTTCAGTTCGGGTGTCAACGCCATCCAGGAGTGGTACAAGCTGCATTACATGAACATCATGGCCCAAATCAGTGCTGAAGAGAAAGTGAACATGAGCTACTCGGCAGAGGAGCTCATCTTGAGCTGCTTCTTTGACGGCCGTTCCTGCGACGCCAGGTCAGTCACTGGGAACAGAGCGGGGGGCAGAGCATGCTCCAGCAGCGGAGGTGGAACATATCTATTGCAAATTAAAAGTGCTTTAGATGTGGGAAGTTTAATAGGGGCTTTTCTCTAGCATCCTTGGCGAGGCCAGACAGAAGTGAGATACGCACCAAATTGGCCTTGTGCAGCTGGACAGGTGTTGAATGCAGAGCTCTCTGGCCTCATGTGTGTCTTTTTAAGGATCACCTTTCAAGCCTTCACGGTTTGTGAAGGTCGGTGACTGGAGCAGGTTTTAGCCAGTGGCGTAGCGTGGGGAGTGCAGGGGGGGCCGGCTGCACCGGGCACAACATCTGGGGTTAGGGCAAATCCACAGGTTAGGGGGCGCAAATCCACAGGTTAGGGGGCGCAAATCCACGGGTTAGGGGGCGCAAATTACTTGCCTTGCCCCGGGTGCTGACAACCCACGCTACGCCACTGGTTTTAGCTGAGTTCTTCTGCTGGTGAACCTCTGAGGCAGTACAGAACAGAAGCTACGAGGGCAGTGCCCTTTCTGCAGCAGTGTCCAAAATGTGGTCTCACCCATGAGCTTAGGACTGCAGATATAGATGTTTCTGCATGGCAACCCACCTGGTCTGCCTTGTGGTTTCCAGGTGGCAGCCTTACAGCCCACCCTCTGGGATCTGCCTCCCCAAAGCATCTGTTTCCCCATCAATCCGTGGGGAGAACAGGCCTGTTCAGGTTCCCAACTGGGTAGTGGTGAGTCATGCCAAAGATCTTGCCATTGCAAGCGGAAGCCTAGTCGTCACTCGGCTCAACCCACCATTCCTGCTTAGCCACTTGTTGCATTAACCCATCCTTCCCCAATCTGGTGCTCGCCAGATGTTCTCAGTGGGGACCATATACCCTTAAGATGTTGTTGTTGTTGTTGTTGTTGTTACTCATTAAACTTATTAGTTTGTCTTTTTTTAACAGAATAACTCAAAGTGACTTAGAACAGCAACAGAAATAAATAACACATACCAGTACATTATGTCAGGGATTCCTTTGTTGTGACTCCTCCATTGCAGAGGGTTGGACTAGATGTCCCTTGGGAGATCCTTCCAGCTCTACGATTATATGATTCTAAAATCAGCATAAAATGGAAACCTAAAACTCATTCATATTTTTAAAAGGCAGGACTGAAACATCCCACCCACTGAAGGAGGGCACAGATAATGAAAACCCAGAGGTCTAGCAGAATATAAACGTTTTTTGCCTGGCCCCAGGGTTAAGTTGATGGTGCCAGGCATTCTTCCCTGTAGAGCCATCACTGAGAGGGGCTGTTCTTGTGTCAACACCCTCCACACCTCCCCCCAGAAAGATCCCTCTTTGCTGCCTCCCACTCCCCATGACATTTTTTAAGAGTTGGGCACCACCCAAATAATTTCAAAACTCTTTGTCCTTGTCTGTTGGGAAGCTAAACAAAAGTCCCTGCATAAACAGTTCATTTCTAATGCAGTTCATGTTAATTGGGCAATTTAAGCTCTTTTGTTGAGTTTATCTACAGTAGGTGGGGTGAAGTGCTTTTGAAAAATAAATATGTCTTTGGTCGGTGCCAGGAACTTCACGACATTCCACCATCCGATGCACGGGAACTGCTATACCTTCAACAGTGGGCAGAACGGAAGCATCCTGAACACAACCACCGGAGGCAGTGAATATGGTAAGGGAGCCCTCCAGACAGTTTGCCTGCTTGATCTCAGTTGTGAGTGGGTGTGGGTGGACCTAGATTCTTGTCCTGAGCTCTGTAGCCTCTATGCAGAGTGCTAAGAGAACATGTCCACTCGATCACTTCAACTAGCAGAACTGATCCTCTTACAGATGCCACCTAACACCCACTCCACATTTGCAAGAAATCAGCCTTTCCTTGTGGCAGCACCTACACTCTGGAAACTCCCTGCCTATTGATATCAGTCAGCCTTCACTCTACTCTCGTTGGCACTTGCTAAAACCAGTTTTGTTTAGGCAAGCCTACCCAGGCATGTAGAATGTGGATGTACGTTTTAATCTGTTTTAGTTTATTGCTGTTTTTCTCTTTCAAATGTTGTCAAGAGTTGCTTTTAGTGATAACTTTATTGTATTTTCCTCTTTGCAAACTGCTTTGAGGAGTGTGTGTGTGTGTGTGTGTGTGTGTGTGTGTTTTACAACCAAGCAGTGGATAAATTTTATAGGGGAAAAACCTAACTAGCTAACTAAGAGAAGCCTACAAAGTCCCAGCTGCGTCCAGCTGCTCCTCCTCCCACCCTGCCCCCTGCCTCCCCTCCATGGATAGTCTTACCTGACCTGAATCTTGCATGCAAGCCTCTTTTCCACCATTAAGATTTGACAATTGAAATATTACTTGTCTGGGTAGCTGGTCCCAAGTGGACTGGTGTGAATCTGTATGTGTATCCCTACATTCCTGCCCCCCCCCCCAGAAAAAAGCACTGCTCTTGAGGGGCTTAAGTTCACAATTTTGCAAGCAAATACACATTAGGGGATTTCCTGTACCAGTCGCTGCCACTTTAGCTGAGACCTTCTGGCTTGTAAAAGGACCTCATTTCCCCCTGGTAAATCTGCCCAGACCTGGACATCAACACGTGCCAACTCCGAGGGAGTTTCGGAGGGTGTTGATGAGAGAATGGGGCCTTCTCTGCTGTAGTTCGCTGTCTATGGAATGCTCCTTCAGGGAGGCTCGCCTGGGGCCAAACCTGCTATCATTGGTTCCAAATGTGCTTTATTTTTGCGAGGAGTTGGGGCAGCAACACTGATACGATTCTACTGTCAGATCTGTATTTATTAACATTTGCATGATTTTATTTTTTTATTGTTTAAAGATTTCGATTATGAATTGCTTCGGGACTTTTGTAGTGGAAAGCAACGTAGAAATCTAATATACCCAGGTTTGCGGCTGACCACCGTTTTGCACTGCCAAGTAATTGCCTGGCTTTGCCCAAACTCAGCAGACTGATCTGTCTGCCTGCATGGATTTTTACATTTTGGTTTGGCTAAATTTTTCCCTGCAATTTTTTTAAAAAAACCCATGCATTAGCTTGTTTTGTTAGCTGCTTCAGGTGCTGCGCAGAGAAGCAAAGGAGAGAACGGGAGACGCAATAGTTTAGCTGGCAAGTCTCATCCCGTGTGCCCTGACTTTTTTTGGCCCCTGTCCCCACAGGGCCTTCTCCTCCTCTTCCTCCAGAGCCTCTCTTGGTCCCGTACCTTCCACTAGACTGGCCTAATCCTGTGCTCCTTCCTTTACACAGGGCTGCAGGTGATCCTGTATATAAACGAAGCAGAGTACAACCCTTTCTTGGTGACATCTACGGGAGCGAAGATAGTGATTCACGGCCAGGATGAATATCCCTTCATTGAAGACGTCGGCACTGAGATAGAGACGGCCACAGCCACCTCCATCGGGATGCACTTTGTGAGTGGTGCTGCTGGAGCAGAACCCTGGGCAGATTCTGCTCTCGGGTGTGCAGGAAACCCCCCTCCCAACATACGGCTGTCCAGTGCTCAAAGCTTTCCAAACTTTTCATGTTGGTGGCATGCTTTTTAGACATGCATCATTTCGCGACACAGTAGTGCAGTTTTATTAGCAAACCAGGAGGCTAAACTAACCCCTTATAAGTGATACGGAGACATACATAAATTGTAATACAGTGGTACCTCAGGTTAAGAACTTAATTTGTTCTGGAGGTCCGTTCTTAACCTGAAACCATTCTTAACCTGAGGCACCACTTTAGCTAATGGGGCCTCCTGCTGTCACTGCGCCATGGGGGCGCAATTTCTGTTCTCATCCTGAAGCAAAGTTCTTAACCCGAGGTACTATTTCTGGGTTAGCGGAGTCTGTAACCTGAAGCGTCTGTAACCCGAGATACCACTGTAGTGTGACACACCTACACACTGAGCTGATGTACTAATGTGTCGCAACACACACTTTGGAAAGCTCTGCCCTGACTGGAGGCCGTTTTGGAAGAGACTTTCTTTGCCATGTTCTTTGTCCTGTGTGGCTGTGACTAAGGCTCAGGGCTGCATTAAAAGGAAAAAAAGATCTGAACTTGCATGGCCAATGATGGGGGCTGGAGTCCAGCAATACCTGGAGGACCACAGATGTTCACTCCACCCCCAAAAGTGAAACTATGAAGTGTCTACCCAATGAAATATTAGATATACATAAGACATTGTCAGGTCTTATGAGGGAGTTCGTCCATACTTCAGAGGTACAACATCTGCTTCAATCCTGGGCATTGCCAAGTTTTGTTTTTTTTATTACCGATCTTTCAGGATGTAAATCCTGCCAAACCTCCTTTGGGATGCCAGGCCTGGCTTTGGCCTCTTGGGATAGAAAATCCTGATAGCACACAATAGAGTGCACCTGAGCATGTTCAAAGTGCCTTTCCAGCACCCACACCTCTGGGGTTAAAGGAAGAAGCACAAGCGCAACCCAGGTTGCCTCTTCCCTGCCCCACACACCCCTCTCCCATCACACACCCCACCTTGGCAGGCTCACACCAACAGAGTTCTTCCTTTCTGACCCACAGACAAAGTCCAAAAGACTCGGCTATCCATACAGCAACTGCAAAGAGGACGGGTCTGACGTCAATGTGAAGAAGCTATACAAGAACAAAACCTACTCTTTGCAGGTGAGGCATGTGTGGTGATCCCATGCTCTTGCATCCCCCCAAGGAATACGGGGGGGGGGGGAGTAAATTGCACCCATGCAGCCTGGAGCCCCAGGACCTCTCTGCCTCATGGTTTCGCGCAGCCTGCACCAGCAACCGCAATGGTTCGGGCTGATGGAAATTGTAGTCCAAAATGACCATGCTGGCTGGGGGCTCATGGGAGTTGTAGTCCACAGCATCTGGAGGGCACTGACAGACACCCTGCTTGATTTCTCCCCCTCGCAGACCTGCCTCCATTCCTGCTTCCAGAATGAGATGGTGAAAAAGTGCGGCTGTGCCCAGTACGCCCAGCCCCTGCCCGATAATGCCGAGTTCTGCAACTACAAGAAATATCCAGACTGGAGTAAGTCTTCCCATCACTCCACCTGCCCGCTCTCCTCCAGAGGGGGCTTAAGTTTCTCTGAGACATCTCTTTCCAGGAATGCATCCCACTCTGCCTTGAGTCCAATGTGAGCTCTTTGTTGCCATCCATAATTTCAGGAGAAAACACCCTTCCTTGGGAAGCCATAGCTCTGGGCCTAAACCAGACTTTAGGCAAGAAGAGGCCCCTGCTTCCCTCTCGCCTTCCGCACACATCTGCGTACATGGCCTGCTGCCAAGCTGCCCTTCATAATCCATCATCATCATCATGTTATTAGTATAGAATCATAGAATTAAAAGAGTTGGAAGGGGCCCCAAGGGCCACCCAATGCCCACCCAACCACTGCTTTCAAAACTCCAGTGAAGGAGAACCCACCACCTTCTGGTGCAGTGGTGAACTTTGGGCTTTCAAATTTCAGTAGCAATGCCAAATTCAGTGCCCCCCCCCATTGTTGCAGTGTCCTCTCAGCTCAGCGCCCAGTGCAGGTGAACCAGTCGTGCTCCCCTAAATCCGCTTCTGTCCAGAGGCGCTAAGAGCTGTCCACTGTCAAACAGCTCTTAGCGCCAGAAGGTTCTTCCTGGTGTTTAGCTGGAATCCCTTTCTTTAGCTGGAATCTCCTTTGTTATGCCACCCTTCCATAAAAAGAATCGTTCCCAAAGCAGCTCTTCAAGCGGGAATTGCATCTCAGAAATCAACCATTGCAGGAACAATTTCACAATAGCATCCTGAAACAACAACGTAACAGCAAATATAGCAACATACAAGAAAAACACTCACACCCACATTTCAGAGCTATAAATAAAGCCAGATTGCATTAACAAGATGACTCTGTTCTAGCCATACCAAAAATAGCAAGAAGATTGGACCCGTTTCTCTTGGGTCCCAGGAACACCCCCTCTCCTTGATGTTGCTCACAGTCCCCTTCCTGCAGCAGCTTCTCAGGAGGTTTCCAAAGGCAGGAGCCCCTTGCTCATTCCCAGCAGAAGGCAGGAGTGAAGACCATGCTTGTTGCCTTCTCCAGCATGGTGTAGTGGTTAAGAGCGGTGAACTTGTAATCTGGTGAACCGGGTTTGATTCCCCGCTCCTCCACATGCAGCTGCTTGGGCTAGTCACACTTCTTTGAAGTCTCTCAGCCCCACTCACCTCACAGAGTGTTTGTTGTGGGGGAGGAAGGGAAAGGAGAATGTTAGCCGCTTTGAGACTCCTTCGGGTAATGATAAGGCGGGATATCAAATCCATACTACTACTACTACTACTACTACTACTCTTCTTCCTCTTCCTCTTCCTCTTCCTTGCCCAAGATGCTTCCTCAACAAAGTGGGAGCTTGCCTCTGTCCCGCGGTTGTCCCAAGACCTTTTTCCCTAGCCACGCTGGGATTTTTGCAGGATTGGTGGAGGCCGCTGGGCTGCTCCTAACAGCCTCCCTTCTCTCTCTCTCTCTTCTCTAGTGTATTGCTACTACAAACAGCATGAAAAGTTTGTGAAGGAGCAGCTAGATTGCCAGGGGAGCTGCACAGAGGCCTGCAGGTAAGTCATCGTCCCCCCTACCATCCCTCTACCACCACCCCACAAATAGAATGCTCCAGGCTCCAGTTACACCAATGGCAACTTCCTGCATCCTTGATTTGAGTGGTTTTCCAAAGGGTGAAAGGGTCGGGTCTTCTGCCACTGGGGTCCCCGGAGAAGCCATCAGGGTTCTGAATCCTTTCCTCTATGCTTGCTCAATGCCTGCCTTGCCTCCCCAGCTTGAAAGAATGGACCCTCACCACCAGCCTTGCCCAGTGGCCTTCTTCAGCCTCCCAGGTGAGTGTCTCCCTCCCACAAGTCCTGTTTGCCTTGATCTCCCTTTGCCTAGGATCTGGTGCCCTTTCTGCACAAAAGAGGGCTGCCCCCTTTCCTCCTTCCTGTTCATTTTATCCCTTGAAAACTTGGCTATAACATACCTGTCGACTGTCCCGGAAAAAGTGGGACACCCCGTTTTTTTCTCTCACAAAAAGACAGTAACCAAAATGGCTGCCACGATCTCACATGATTTCGGGCTGCACTTTTTCAGGCATGGTGCTCGAAAGCAAATACTTTTGGTCACAGTTTCAAAAACAAAAACAAAAAAACACTTTTGGGGGGGCATGAACAATGCAGGTCAAATGATTTGTGTGGGAGTGCAGCCTTGGAAGATCGTGTCTTGGTTTTTGGCCGGTTTATATTGTAAGGAATACTATAAAGTTTTATAACAATACAGTAGATAGATCCAGGGGTTTGCAGTAGGTAACACCTTGTCAGCTTAATTGCTGATGACGTTGCCATCATGCTTCAAGATACAAAGAGTTGCCCTTCCACAAGTATGTAAAGAAAACTGGAATAAGTAACATCTAATTGGTTTTTTAAAAAAAATTCTTGATGCAATACACAGCCTTTTATCCTAGGTACTCCTTGTTTCAGACATAGGTTTCAGTCATAGGTTTGTGTTTCTGTATATCTTGCAAGTCAGGTGTGCCCCACCCCTTGTTCTCTCGTTTCTTATGACGGGACTTTTCACTTACCTTTCTGCATCTCATCGCAAGTATTCGGATAATGAGCTTTATAATTTCTTCATGTGAATGTAGCATCCCATGGCCTCCTGGGTTTGGTTTGGTTTGGTTTGGTTTGGTTTTTACACATGTGTTTGTCTTGTGAATTTCTATTCAATAAAAAATACTTTTTAAAAAAAAGATCCAGAAGTTCTACTTCTGGAGGGAATTAAGACTATAAATTATTTTGGGGTGGTGTCTTGTCTCTAAATTATTATTATTACTAATTATTATTATTATTATTATTATCCTATCAGACTGGGTGGCCCAAGCTAATTTGGATCCCTCCCAATATAATATTAAAAAATTCTAAGATTAAAAACTTCCCTATATAAAGTTGCTTTCAGATGTCTTCTAAAAATCAAATAGTTGTTTATTTCCATGACCTCTGATGGGTGGGTGTTTAATAATAATAATAATAATAATAATAATAATAATAATAATAATAATTTTATTGTTTATATAAACTGTGACAAATCAGTCTCCTTTTTCTGGAATGTGAACACCCCAAGACCCAATTAACTATTAGATGGTCCCCTGGTATTAAGGCTTGTTCCACCTCCTCGCAGTATTCTAAAGAATCTGAACAAATTGTTTCATTTAATTTTTTTAAAAAAGAATGTGCCCCTTCCATATGTTCACCTGCACAGGCACAAGATCAGATGCAAAGCCCTCTCTTATGTGTAAATCCTGCCCTACCCAGGGAGCTCCTAAACTCCATGGGAGGACCAGGCTAAGGGACGGAGGCAGGGAGTTGGTTTGAAAGGCTGACAAGAAAAAAATGGGCTCAGGAAAGGAAAGAGCTGTGAGTGAAGCAGTGGAGGGCAAGAGTCAGACCCAGGGCCAGCTGTCAGCTAAGCTGAGCCCCAGCCTGTGGGGCTTCGAAGGGCCCCTCCCTGCCCCTTCCCCGCCCTACCCGCCCATGATTTTTAGTACCTGGCACTTTTGAATAGGAGTCCAGGGGATGGTTACCTCCATCAAAGGGGCAGCGGTGGTGGCTGCCACATGCAAGTCTGGGCCCTACCCTAGGCACAGGGGCTGGTCCTTGTCAGCACAATTTTGAGGGGCCCCCAAAGCCCTGAGGAGAGGGGGGTGGCAAATGGGAAGGACAAGCTTACAGAGGAGACCACACAATTGTCCTGCTTGTGTGTTTCTTCCCTTTGGGGCATCGGGCAAGCCACTGAGAGAACAGGAAGCTGGACTGAACTTCAGGAAGAAGTTTCTGAGGGTCAGAGCTGTTTGACCGTGGAACTGATTCCCTTGGAAGATGGTGGACTCTCCTTCATTGGAGAGGGTTATCTGTGGGTGGATTATCTGCTGGGATTCTTCAGCTATGATTCCTACACTGCAGAGTGTTGAACTAGATGAACCTTTGAGTACCTTCTAACGTGATGATTTTGTGACTGGATCCTTACCCAGCGGCACGGCTTTTCTGATGTTCGAGCATGTTCAATTAATTCTGGCTCTCTTCTTTTAAAGGAATGGATGCTGAAACTTCTGTCATGGGATAAATGGAACAACCGTGGTGAGACCTTTAAAAAGTAAGTTCCCCACACACGCACATCCCGTAAGAAGCCAGGGCTGCCCCTCCTAGGTGGGACACTGTTGCTTCCCAACCAGCCCTGCCTCATCCAGCTCCATTTCTCCTTCTCTCCCCCCGCCCCACAATTTATTTTCTCAGGGAAGACCTGGCAAACCTCGTGGTGTTCTACAAAGACTTGAACGAGAGGGAAATCAAGGAGAATCCAGCAAATGATGTGAGTGTTGCCTTTGGCCAACTTCTGAGTAGCCCCTTCTGGGAGGACACTTGCCAAGAGGGGCTCCTCTACTCAGGCTCAGGAAGGAGCTAATCCTGGCACCATTAAGGGGAATCATTTCCCCATGGGCCCCAGCCTGGCCCCCCTCTGAGTTGGTGGAGGGAGGCAGGAAGAGGGATCCATTTCCACCACACCTGCAGATTTTGCCCTAGTGTGGTGGAGAGAAGAGCCACAGCTCCATGGTCGTAGAGCACCCTCTTTGGAAGCAGAAGGCTCTAGGTTCAATCCCTGGCAATGTTTCCAGGTAGGCAGACACACCGTGAAACCCTGGAGAGCCACTGCCAGTCACTTATCTGGCTTAGTAGAAGGCAGCATCCAACAATGGCCATCATTCAGGGGCCATTTGCTTTGCATGAAGAAGGTCCCATGTTCAGTCCCAAGTGTTTTCCGGTAGGGTTGGGTGGGGCAAGGAGACAGTGAAATGGAGAGGGTGTCCTTTCAGTGGCCAGGGGAGTGGGGAGCCTTCAGTGGTCCATGGAGCATCCTGAGGCTGGGGTTTCCATACAGGGAAACCCTTCTCCGTGTAGAAATTAAACCCTGCCAGGAAACCCCCCAGGGGAAAACTGGTGACGAAGTGCTCCCTCTGTCCCTTTCCAGCCCGTCATTCTTGTCTCCAACATTGGGGGCCAGCTGGGCCTCTGGATGAGCTGCTCCATGGTCTGTGTCATCGAGATTGTGGAGGTCTTCTTCCTCGACACCATTTGCATCATCCTGCGCCGCCACTGGCAGAAGGCCAAGAAGTGGTGGCGGGGTAAGAACAGGGAGCAAGAGGAGGAGGAGGAAGAGGAAGAGGCAGAGGCAGAATCAACCCCCCAAAATGGCCTGCAGGGCCACGACAACCCAGCCTGCACTGCAGACGACGACGACCTGCCCACCTTCAACACAGCCATGCGCCTGCCCCTCTCGCTGGAGCACCCACCCCCCAGGACCCCCCCGCCCAACTACAGCACCCTGCGGCTGGCCAGCACCTTTCCAGAGCAGCTGGATGACACCCTGGAGGTCCGGACAACCAAGTGATGCCCTTGACCCCAGCAGGAAAGGCTGCTCCTTGGACTCAGCAGCTGGACTTACCCTCTGGCGGGATGGGGGACAGAAGATGCTTGCCCCAAACAGAACTGCACCTGCTCTGTGCTCTGCCATTCTGCTAGCCAGACACTTGATGCCGTTTCTGTATTAATTCCCCCTCTGCCCCTTACTGGGGGCGAGCCAGGCTTTTCGCTGGGGCGGCTGCTGTCGCGATGCTCGAGTGTCCGAGGGCAGTTCCTGTCTGGAGGTGGGAGCTTAGTCCATGACCTTGGACCCCCAGACAACAGCTGCTGACTCTGTGGCAGAGAGCTGTGATTCCTTAGGGAAAGGACAAGTCCAGCTGCACCTTGACCCTCAGGCACGGAAGATGGTTGTGGGTTCAGTAAGATCCAGGTTCCCTTTTGCTGAAGCTGAAAGCAGCTCCCTGGTTTCAGCTGGCCTGGAAGGGAGCTAAGTTCTGCCTTCAAGATTTTGCCTTTGTCCCAAAGCTGTAAAGGTTGGTTCTGAGAGCACACCTCACAGAAGGAGCAGCCTTGGCTCTCAAGGGGTGCCTTTTAATCCTGCTTCTGAAAAGACCTGCATCCCAATGCCCAGCTACACCCACACATGCACCCCCAGCCCTTCCAGGTGCACTTACCGGGGTACATTTTGCCACCACCTCCTCCCTTGCAAGGTCCATCCGCTGGAGAAGCTGGTAATACTGGGGGGCAGGACACCTCTCAGTGCAAGCAACTGGGAATCACATGTGGGGAGAGGGCTGCTGCTATTGTTGTGCTCAGGTCCTGCTTGCGGGCTCCCCATAGAGGCATCTGCCTGGCCGCTGTGAGAAAAGGGGGCTGGACTCCCAACAGGCCCCCTTTCACCTGATCCATCCCTGCAGGAGTCTTTGGATGCAGGGGCTGCGGTGGAGGTGGCAAGCAGGAAGGAGTGAAAAAAAGACTTGGCTCATGTGCAATATATGGTGGTGGTGTTTTTAAGCTTAATAATTTAACAACCGAGACCAACCCCTGGGAACTGTGGAAGGGGAGAAATGCCTTTAATAAAATATTTCTAAGGAACAGCCTGTGTCTGTGCATGTGAGATCTTTTCCCTGGGAAATCAGGTAGGGCTGGAACTAAGGATCTTGGGGCCTCCCTGGAAGCTGAAAGGGACTCCTGCCAGAGTCCTTCCACCAGCCAGAGCCAGTGAAGGGGTGCAAGCATCTGCCACCACAAAGGTCCTAGACCCCCTACTCTCTGCTTTTCCCCAGTCATGAGCCACCCTCTGACGCTCTGCCTTGGCTCATTCCTGCTTTCAAACACATGGTGATGTTGATTGATGGCAAACGAGGCAGCAGGGCTGGTGGGTGTGGGGTTCTCAGCTCAGGCAGGAGCTATTGTTTGCCCCGTGGCACCATCCCAAACTTGGGGGGGGGCACCTCTGGATGCTATTGCCTTGGCAGGCAGCATCATAAATCAGGGGCAGGGAGACTGTTACCATTTCCTAAGAGGTAGCGATGGAGGGGGGGTCTTACCTGTGTACACATCACATCAGCCATGGCGGAGGGTGGCATGCCCAGCTGCAGCTCAGGGTATGACGATTATTAGTGACACTCAAGGGCGGGGTAAAGAAAGAGTCCCATCTCTTTCCCCCCCCCCATGGCCCTTGGAAAGCAGGGGGCAAACAGGGTCGCCTTGTTTTGTTCCTCAAGGCACTTTCTCTGCCCTCCCTCCAAAAAATATCTGCCCATTTAACTGCCAGGGGCTGTACTGATGCACTACAGTGAAAGGTGACGTGGCAGAGACATGGCATCCTAGACAGCTGCTGCTTCTGGGAGTTTGTTTCAGGGAGTTCATACAGGGTCATGGATGTAAGAAAAAGTCTTAGCCCCAACCTGGTCCCTCCCTGGGCATTTTGCACAACTGGGGCTCTGTCAGAAGCCATAGAAAAGCCATTCTTCTGAACTGGTACCTGTTCTCCTGACTTGAAAGGCAGGGCTGCCCCAGGAGCCTCCCACAGGTCCCGTCACTGGTTCAAAGTCCATCCTGGAACTCTTTGACTCGCTTCAGTAGGGACATCTCTGCCAAAAGGTGTTGGGATGGAACTCAGCTTGCAACACAGGCTGACAACATCGGGAGAAATCTCCAACTTTCCTAGAATGTCCTTTTTCCACTGACTGCTTGGTCTTCCTTCAGTGCTGGGCTGATGCTTGCAGGGTTGCTCAGCTCATCGTTTCTTCTTCCTTCTTTGTCTTTACCCTGGCGGAGGAGAGAGCTTTTTGCATCTCTCCTGCTCAACTGAAAGACCAAGCAGGACTCACTGCATTTCCTCTTAGTTACAGCTAGGATCTTTCCTATCACATATGTACAGTATATCCCCCAATAACTGTACCCCTCTTCTTTTCAAAAACTCAGAACCTCCGTGTAACAACATCCAAGGCAAAGTGTGCTCATCCAGCTCAGCTTCTGTGAGCTTCCAAACACCAGCCATTTCCGGGTCTATGGTCAATCAGGCCCTAAAGCAGAGGCGACTACACTAAAACGTCAACTAGAGTTTGCTTGTCATTAATTGCATTTATATACTACTTTTCTAGATACACAGATACAAACAGATAAGAGTATCTCCTAATACCCACCCCACCCCTTTGCCCCTGTGGATGAGCCTCTATATTGGCATCTTCCAGACCCCCAGAGGTCCAGCGTGCTCAGCTTCTCAAACAGCTGGGCCTCGCTCTCCCACCCATCCTGAGTGCTGGAGGAGAGGGCTGAGTCTTCTAGACTCCGGACTCCTCTTTAGAAGAAGGGTGGAGGGAGCTGGGAATGTTTAGCCTGGAGAAGGGAAGACTGAGAGGTGATATGAGAGTCATCTTCAAATATCTTAAGGGCTGTCATATAGAAGATGGAGCAAGCTTATTCTTGCTGCTCTAGAGGGTAGGACTCAAACCAATGAATTCAAATGACAAGAAAGGAGATTTTGACTAAACATCTGGAGGTAAGAGCCATTGGACAGTGGAGTGGACAAACTTGGAAAGTGGTGGGCTCTCCTTCATTGAATGTTTTTATTTTTTTAAAAAAAAGATTTTTATTAAAGTTTTCAAAATAATACAAAAAGAAAAAGAAAAAATACAAAGTAAAAACAGTTAAAAACAATTCAATCTTTCCGTGTCTTATCTTTCATTCGCTTGTTCCCCAGACCTCCTCACACCTCCCTTTTTTGTATCCAGTTCAATTAGTTGGTTCAGCAAATCCTTTCCCTCTTTGTTTTTATCCTAATCTTTACTCTTAATATATTATAACTTTAGATTATCCCCTGTTAACAATCCATTTTTACACATCTTTATAACATTACTGCTGAAAACCGCTTAACTTCAATCCAACATCATTCTAACATTCATTAATTTTGCAATATTTCTGTAAATAGTCTTTAAATTTCTTCCAATCTTCTTCCACTGACTCTTCTCCCTGGTCTCGGATTCTGCCAGTCATTTCCGCCAGTTCCATATAGTCCATCTCCTTCATTGAATGTTTTAAATAGAGGTTAGGTGGTCGTCTTAGCTGTGATACCTGCCTTGCAGAGGGTTGGACTAGATGTATGTTGGGGTATCCAAATCTACAGTCCTGTGATTTTTCACAGGAACAAGCCAGCCCTGCTGCTGCACTGCTGAGTGGGGCTCCTGGACCTCTGACCCAAAGCCCTGCCCTGATAGCACATTCAATACAGAGGTTTCTAGTGGCCGTCAGAGCCGACCCAGAGGAAGCCACTCTGTTTTCTTCCTGGTGAGGGAGGCTAGAGAAGGTGCTGAGCAAGTTCTACCAGCTGCTGCTGTCAAGGATGATTTCCTGATAACTTGGTGCTCTCCTCCACCCTGGCAATTGCATTAACTGGGTCAAACCACCACCACCACTTGGCCTCCTGCTGATGGTGATGGGTGTGTCTTCCCAGAGCTGACAGGGATCATCATCCTCACTGCGTCATCACCTTCCTGATGACACTGAGGGCCAGGGAGATGATGTCAAGTGGCTCATCTTTGAAGTTGGGCCATCTTGGGGGCACAAGCCACAAGTTTCTCTCTCTCTCTCTCTCTCTCTCTGTGTGTGTGTGTGTGTGTGTGTGTGTGTGTGTGTGTGTAATTGAAATGGGATGTGGGACTTCCCCCAGTTTGATGCAAGGTAGGTTTCTAAGTAAACCTGCCCTGTTTGACCAGGAGCCATCAAAAGCAACTGTGAAAAGGGAAGGGATGCTGGGTGAGTCAAAAAAAAAGATAGAGAAAAGGGGGCATGCTTTCAGTGAAGCCAAGGAAGGAGCTGTAATAAGACCAGAAATAAGAGAATCATAGAATTACAGTGGTTAAGAACTTAATTCGTTCTGGAGGTCCATTCTTAACCTGAAACTGTTCTTAACCTGAGGTACCACTTTAGCTAATGGGGCCTCCTGCTGCCGCCGCTTGGTTTCTGTTCTCATCCTGAAGCAAAGTTCTTAACCCGAGGTACTATTTCTGGGTTAGCAGAGTCTGTAACCTGAAGCATCTGTAACCTGAAGCGTCTGTAACCCGAGGTACTACTATAGAGCTGAAGTACTGTATGATTTCTTGCCTTCATGTGTGTGTAACCTTGCTACGTGAAGAAGCATCTATACACCCTGTCTCTTTTCGTTTCATGTACTAAACCAACCTTTCTTCATTCCTTTGGTGTGTGAGAAAGTGGCTAGAGGAAACCTTTTCTCCCTCTCTCCTAACACTAGAACTGGGGGCAACCAAGGAAGTGGAAAGCTGGAAGTTTCAGGACAGAGGAAAGAAAGCACTTCTTCACACAGCACGTCATTAAGCTATGGAACTCCCTGCTGCAGGAGGCAGCGATGGCCACCAACTTAGATGGCTTTGAAAGAGGGTTGGACAGATTCATGGAGGAGAGGGCTCATGGGGGCTAGTAGCCAGCATAGCTATGCTCTGCCTCCACAGCCAGATGAAGCAGTGTTTCTAAATACCAGTTGCTGGAAACCACAGGAAGAGAGGCTTGTCCTCAGATCCTGCTTGTGGGTTTCCCGTCTGGTTGACCACTGTGAGAACAGGATGCTGGACTAGATGGGTCACTGGCCTGATCCAGCAAGCTCTTATGTGAGCTTATTAATTGGGGATAAGGTTATGGGCAAACAGGTGTTCATAACAGATGCATGCATCCATGAAAAGGAAGACAGGCCTCTCTGAGCTGTACTAGGTAAAGGTAAAGGTACCCCTGCCCATACGGGCCAGTCTTGACAGACTCTAGGGTTGTGCACTCATCTCACTCAAGAGGCCGGGAGCCGGTGCCGTCCGCAGACACTTCCGGGTCACGTGGCCAGTGTGACATCGCTGCTCTGGCGAGCCTGCACCAGCGCAGCACACGGAACGCCGTTTATCTTCCCGCTATAACACGGTACTTATTTATCTACTTGCACTTAAGGGTGCTTTCGAACTGCTAGGTGGGCAGGAGCTGGGACCGAACAACGGGAGGTCACCGCGCCGCGGGGATTCGAACCGCCGACCATACGATCGGCAAGTCCTAGGCACTGTGGTTTTACCCACAGCGCCACCCGCTGTACTAGCACCTCGTAATAGAAGTCTGTATTTCAAAAAGGCTTGGAACTCAAGGCTCTCAGAATCATCCTTTCCTTTCTTCATTATCATCCTGCAGCAGGGCTTGGGTGCCCCCAACTAATCGCTGCACTGAGGGGGACAGCATTGGGGGGAACATTTCAGCTGGTGGGTGAAGGATGAACCACCTCTTTCCAGTGCAATCACCAAAAATCCACTCTACGGTTTCATATCCAATACACAGATAAGGACTGGGATAAAGGTCAGGTGGAATGCTGGATATAAGGAGGTCTTCTGGCTGAGCCACAAGCCCTACAAAGGAAGACTGAAGGCATTAGGTACGTTTAGTCTGGAGAAGAGGTGATTAAGATGTGAGATAACAACTCATATTGTTCTCTGCATACTGTAAAATTGTATGAATCCTTCAATTATCTACCTACTACATTAACAATCAATAGATTTCTGTATGTTTATTCAAAACCTGCCAAGGAGTCCATTTTGTTGTCTTTTTAAGTAATGTGTGAAAAGTTCCCATTCTTCTTTAAAGTCACAGTTGTCCTTATCTCTCAGTTCGTATGTCAATCTAGCCATTTCTGCATAGTTCATCAATTTCTCTTGCCATTGTTCTTGTCACACAGATGACAGGCCAAATTTATTCTCTCTTGCACCAGACAGAAGGGTCCAAACCAATGGGTTCAATGTACAAGAAGAGGTATTGCATAAACATTAGGAAGGACTTCCTGACAGTGTGAGTTGCTTGAGTCTTCTTCGGGAGATGGTGGAATCTCCCTTCCTTGGAAGTTTTGACACAGAGGCTGGGTGGCCCGCCTACTAGGAATGTTGTAGCCATGGATTTCCTGCATCAGCAGGGGGGTGCACCTGATGACCTCTGAGTTTCCTTCCAGCTCTATAATCCTATGACACTTGTGAAAGACAGGGCTGATCTCAGAGCAGAACCTCACAGGGTGACTTAGTTCTCTTGAATGTACCCACCTCCTTCTGGGGTCTGTAATAACAGTTCAGGATCCGCAGTCAATCAACCCCTACAAACACCACTAATTTTGCTGGGATGTAGAAAGGATGAGGGGCGTGCAGCTTCTGCATGAGACTGCAAAGGGTCACGCGAGGACAGAAACTCTTCCACACCCTCAAGAAGATTGTGCAATCTGATTAAATAATTGTTTTATAACAGAAGAAGCTCTGATCACAAGGGAGTAATAGTCAGCTAGTAAATGTCCTGGCTGAGAGATGTGACAAGACATTTGTCCCATCAGATGTAAGGGGTTCAGCGGAGCCGGCCTGGCCATTAGGCAGGGTAAGGCCGCTGCCTCAGGTGTCAGAAGTCCCTCAGGCAGCACGTTGGCAGGTGCCACACCGTCCCCACCACTTCTGCCATTGGCAGAGAACTGCTGCCACCATCAGCCCCAATTTGGGGCGGGATTATGTCTATTTTGGGTGAGATCTCGCCCCAAAGAGGCACAATCTTGCCCCCAAATTGGCACAGATGGCGGTGCCACTTCTCCACCAGTGGAAAATGTGGCATAGCAAAGGAGCACTTTTTGTCTGGGTGCTCTTGCTTTGTAAATATAAAACTCATCAGTGGTCCATCAGATGGGGTCCAGTAACCATTTTAAGACTAAGCACCGCACAAGACTGAAACCAGCAAATCCTGGGTCAGAAAACCAGGATTTCTTTCCTTCATTGCATTCATCTCCCACCTTTTCCTCCAAGGAGCTCAAGGCAGTGTAGATGGTTCCCCTCCCCCTTTATCACACCAACCCACCAGGGAGCAGCTCAAGTTAACCCGTGAGCTTCATGACTGGGTGGGGATTCGAACCCTGGTCTCCCATATTATAGCTCAACACACTAGCCATTACACCACACTGGCTGAAGAGCAGAAGGGGATCCCTGAAGCCAGGACAGTTGCTGCCTCCTTCCTCCACTGCAGGAGACCATCTTGACCCTCCATCTCCTTTGCTGGGGTCGTGTGTGTGTGTGTGTGTGTGTGTGTGTGTGTGTGTGTGGACAATGATCCTGCTGGAAGGTTGTGAACTGGAGGGTGGGGGGAGACACGTCCCCAGCCAATGTTCTGAGCTTGCTCGGTGTTCTGTTCCTTTAGTAATTGCAGAGGGCGGAATAGTACAAAATACCTGAGCCTGACCTGCTTCTGATCTCCACGCAAGGAAAGACAAAACATGCCTGGAGCCAGGACCGAGCAGTTCTTCTCCTGTCAGTAGCAAGAAGCCCCATCAATCCTCCAGGGACACAGGTGGCGTCCTCTCACCTGAGGCAGGAGAGGGCATCGCACGTGCTGAGGAGCCCTCGTCCCTTGCTGGAGGGATGCCACATCTACACACAAACTCTCTCTCTCTCTCTCTCTCTCTCTCTCTCTCTCTCTCTCTCTCTCTCTCTCTCTCTTTCTTCTTCTTCTTCTTCTTCTTCTTCTTCTTCTTCTTCTTCTTCTTCTTCTTCTTCTTCTTCTTCTTCACCACCCTGTGCAGGGAATTCCTTCTCACCCAGACTCTCCACTTTCAAAGGATGAAGGATGGTCTACTGGACACTTCCCTTTAGCATATTGTGCCACACATATTGCTCTGCTTCCTTTGGACCACATCAGTGAGGCCGGTGGGTGGGTGTCTTGTCCTCTGGGCAGCCCTCCCTACACGCTGCCCAGGCTTGCACCCCAGGGAGGTCACTTCAGTGCTGCCAACACAGTGCTTTGACTTCACCCCTGGAGGTGTACTCCATTGTCTCTTGAGACAAGTAAATTCCGACAAAGGATGGTCATCTGTCTGGGATGCTCCAGCTCTGATTCTTGCTCTGTAAGGGGTTGGGCCATGGGCGTAGCCAAGGGAGGGCGGGGGGGCAGATACAATACCCCCCCATCAATATAAATAATTAAAAATCAATACAAATTTGAGGTTCTGCCCCCTCTAACAAAAGCCTGCTCCTCCCCCCCCCACAAAAACCCTGGCTACGCCCATGGGTTCGACTAGATGAGCCTCAGGAATCCCTTGCAACTCTGCAATTCTATAATTCTATGATGCCCTGCTTGGACTGCAAACACAGCTGTGGAGCGGGTTGTTTGTCCCCAAACAATTGTGTTCATTGAAGCCCTTAAACTTGTGTTATGGAAACATCCCCTTATCGTTCTTTGTCTTCAAGAAAGCATTTGTTTATCAAATTGACTGATAGCGGTTTTTAAAAGGCCTTTCACCAGCTGAGTTTTTCTCCAGAGGATAACTGTGTTTTGATTCGCATATTGCTTTAGAAGATGCACATTTCGTAAGTTTCCTTTAAATGCAAATGAAACTGAATTTCTTCCTCCTCCCTACTTCCCAGTTGCATCCCTTGAAAGTCCTGCTCTATCTGCGGGCTCTTGGTCAATGCAGCAATGGAAAAACACAAAGACCCTGGAGCCAGAAAATGCTTACTGAGAGCCAGCAAGTACCTTTATACCACGAACTTATACCCATTTTACTTTGGTTTCACTGGCATTGAAGAATTCAGTGAATTGGTTTGCTGATAAGGAGATCACTCTCCCATCCTGGGGCAAAAGGCTGAAATGCATGGTGTTCATTTCAAAGAGCTGCAGTCTGTCCGGCAGGACCAGCAAGCCTCTCAGCACTTCCACCTCACCCCCAGGATTCCTTGGGAAAAGGAAGCTACGACTGTTAAAAGTGACAGGGAAATAACTGAATTTGGTCCTTTTCGGGGGAGTTACAGGTTTAGAACAAAACTGAGAAAAATTAGCTGATCCCTCATTATCACAACAGGTCTTTTTAAAATTCAAACAAACAAACTGGGGCTACTATTGTCTCACACTGGAACCCCCAATAGCAGTGCAATGTTGATGAAAGCAAATAATCTGTGGGTCTGGGGAGAAAGAAAAGGCATCCTCTTCATTGCATATTTGTGGTGATTTGTACTCGTGATGCCATCAGGGTGGTCAGACACTTTCAATACTACTTGCAGCTACAAAAGTTTTGAGGTGGTCACACTGCTTCATTTGCAGTTGCTACAGAGCCCGTAACTTCCTCCCCACCCCGCACAAGATTTTATTAAAGCTTTTTCGTATTACAATAAGATAAAAGAAACTCATCTAGATAACAACGAAAACAGAGAAAGAAAGAGAAAAGAAAATGCAGAGTCCTCTGTCAAAGGGAGATCTTAATCCTTGTCTCACACAGAAAGGGGTCGGATTTAGGTTTGAGGAGGCCCTAAGCTATTGAAGGTAATGGGGCTCTTTATATGTCCAGCTGTCAACAACAAATTGTTGCTGTTTTTTGTGTTGAATATATACTATATGGCAATTTATGGACCTAATAGGTATCTAAAGCCATTTGCACATAACACAAAACACTGTTGCTGTATGTAGGTTTTATTTTATTTGTTTTTTTATCTTATATTTTGGAAATGTACATCCAGGGTTTTTTTCCTTTAATTTTTGGGGGCCCCCAAGAGAGTGAGGCCCTAAGCTATAGCTTGTTTAGCTTATACGTAAATCCCGCACTGGAGTGGACCCTCCCAGCTCTCACCTGGGAGCTTTCCTTTCTTCTCCCAGCCTCCCACCCTGGGAGATCTTCCCTTCCCTGTCCATATCCCAAAACGACTTGATGAAATCCCATACCTGTCATACCACAAATGTTCAGGACCCCCAATTGGTTGCACTATGGCCCCTCTGGACAGCCATAAAGCATCACTGAGACTCCCTCCAAAGGTGGTGGACTCTGCTTCATCAGAAGCTTTTAAAGAGAGGTTGGATGGTCACTTGCCAGGGATTCTTTAGCTGTGCTTCCTGTTCAGTAGGGGGGTTGGACTAGATGACCCTTGAGGGTCCCTTCCAATTCTATGATTCCATGTTAAAGCAGGAGAAATCCACTGCTCATGCCTTGATATTGTGACTGTCACATGTTGCAGAATTCACCCACGATAAAACACCAGTCTGGTTGGGGATGGGGGTGAGGCAGGAAGAATGGCCCAAGGAAGGGTGTTTGGAGCTGACACCCGGAACAAAGGAAGAAGAACCATGAGGTTTAGGAAGAGACACCGCAACAGCAATAATTGCTTGAAAAGCAAAAGCACCATCTTGGGCAGCCTTTCCCTCTGCAGGTCAAAACTTGCTGATCCTGAGGCACCAGGAGATCTCAGAAAGGGAGGAGTTGCATTTCAGGGAAGGCCCAGGTGGAGACACCTGCAGAAGGGATGCAGTTTTGCCGTGATGCATCCAGGGCTGCTGAGGTGGCTGCTGCAGAAACGGAGCAGCTCGGAGGAACTGGGAATGCGGGCTGGAAGAGGACAAACAGGTGACTCAGGAGAGTCGCTCCCTGAAGTTGCTCATCCGTTCAGAGCTGGGAGCACCCAGCTTGACAGGGGATGTGGAGCTGCACCCCACCAGTGCCTGGAATGCGGGGGCCACAGGGAACCCCCACCCCTCTGTAAGACACTCTGAGGATGTGAGGCTCACCAACCAGGATTTGCTGGCTTCTTCTCTGAAACAGAGGGCCAGTTTTGTAGCCAAACTTCAGCTTCTGACTTTGCTCCATTTCTGTGATTTTCTGCAGCTGGAACAAACCCAGCAGGTCACTCCTGGAATAACAGACCAAGGGGGAATCATAGGATCGTCAGGTTGGAAGGGATCCCAAGGATCATCTACTCCAAACCCCTGAAATGCAGGAAGACAGACACTGGCTGTGGCACTAGGAAATGTTCCATCTTTTCCCTCCTCAAGGATGAACCGGATTTCAGAAGCGAAGAATGAAACAATAAACACTTGGATGTTCATATACCTGGTTTTTCTTTAAGACAGACAACGTGCCTGAATCATGGTGGCAGGATTGACAGGTGCTCCAGTCTTCACGTCGCTGCTTTGTATGCCTGTCATTTCAATTTGTTCATTTGTTATTGCAAACCTTCATCCAAGGAGCGCGGGGTGATGTATGTGGTCCTCTCCGCCTCCCTTCTATCTTGACAAAATCACTGTGTGTTTGGCAAGACTGAGAGAGACAGAGAGACTGAAAAAAAAAATCCTTCCAGTGGCACCTTAAAGACCAACTAAGTTAGTTCTTGGTATGAGCTTTCGTGTGCATGCACACTTCTTCAGATACGTATCTGAAGAAGTGTGCATGCACAAGAAAGCTCATACCAAGAACTAACTTAGTTGGTCTTTAAGGTGCCACTGGAAGGAATTTTTTTTTGTTTTGACTATGGCAGACCAACACGGCTACCTATCTGTAGCAAGAGAGACTGAAGTCACTCAGCAAACTTCAGGGCTGAGTTTGAACCTGGTCTCCCTGGTCCTACTCTAACCACATTGCCTCCTCAGTTGGGAAGAATCTGGGCTCACCCCAAGGCTGGGGGTCCAAGCGTGAGGAGCCTTCTCTCTGATGCTTTCCTCATGTGAAGTGTGACTGGAGTATGAGAGTTGATAAATGAAAGTCACATCCACACCATACATTTAAAGCGTGTTTATACCACTTTAAAAACCATCCTTTCCCCCAGTCCTGGAAACTGTATCTATCCAAAAGCTACAATTCCCAGCACCCTTGACAAACTGCAGTCCCCAAGGTTCTTTAGTAAAAAGCCATATGCTTTAAATGCGTGTTAAATGGTTTGGAAGTCACCAAAGACTCAAATTTTTTCATAGCTCTGGGCAGGTAGTTTACTTTCACGGGCATGAGGGTGGCGGGTGAATATTTAGATTTTATGCTTTATGGAGAGCTTTTGTATACCCTTCAGTTGAAAGCTGCTCTCAAATTTGCAAAGATAATACAGGCTAGAGAGAGAAGGAGTGGTTCAAGTTGGAATGGCAGAGAGAAAATGGGCGGGGGTGAGCTGGAGAGGCTGCCCAAAAATTGTTCCCTGGAGTAGTTTCTATGTTTTCCTCTTTGCTTCTGCTTGGGCTCTGCTTGTTATATGAGAAACTGCGGGGGGGGGGGGGCTCTCTCATCTGAAGGAAACAAAACCCCAAAAGAAAGGGCCATGCACCTTCACGACAGAGAATCTGCTTTGTACGTAGAAGCTCGCAAGGTTCAATCCTCAACAGCATCTCCAGGGGAAGGTCTCCTCTCTGAAAAACCCCGGAGAGCCATTGCTGCCAGTCAGTGCCGACAACACTGAGCTTGATTGATGGACTCAGTCTATGTTCCCTCTAGTCATTTCCCTAGAATGTCTCAGTCAGGGAAGCACATGACTCTCCCCGACGACGTCAGCCTCCCTCACCATTTCCTAAGAGTGGAACTGTCCTCCTCTCTCTGCTTTGCTGTCCTTCCATGGGGCAGGATTGCAAAAGGGCCAGAAAAGGGACAACCTGGGTCATCAAGGGGATGATGCAGCAACATGCCTCTGAAGAAAGGTTGTTTTCAACATTTGGGACTTTTTAGCTTAGAAAGAAAGGCAAGTAAGAGATGACGTGATAGAGGCGTATAAAATTAAGGTGTGGAGAAAGCGAATAACGTTTTTTCCTCCCTCTTTCCTAATACCAGAACTCATGGACATCCAATGTAGTTGAATGTTGGAGGGTTTGGGACAGATTAAAGGACTTCCTCAAAACAGTGCAGAGTTAAACGGTGGAACTCACTTCCCCAGGAGGCAGTGAGGGTCACCAACTTGAATGGCCTTAAAAGAAGATTAAAGTGGTACCTTGGGTTAAGTACTTAATTCGTTCCGGAGGTCTGTACTTAACCTGAAACTGTTCTTAACCTGAAGCACCACTTTAGCTAATGGGGCCTCCTGCTGCCGCCGTGCCGCTGGAGCACGGTTTCTGTTCTCATCCTGAAGCAAAGTTCTTAACCTGAAGCACTATATCTGGGTTAGCGGAGTCTGTAACCTGAAGCGTATGTAACCTGAAGCGTATGTAACCCGAGGTACCACTGTATACAAATGCATGGAGGAGGAGGCTATCAGTGTCTCCTAGCCTTGATGAGTAGGTTCTCCCTCCACTGTTGGAGACAGGATGCCTGCTGGGAAGCACAAGTAGGGAGAGACCTGCTGTTGTGGGCTTCCCATTAGGGCATCTGGCTGGTCATGGAGAGAACAGGATGCTGGGCTAGATCCCAGCATCCCAGATTCTTCTTCTTCTTCCAATATGGGTAGCAGGAAAGATATAAGCCTAGATTTTGCACAGTTGGACATCCAGGTGACATACAAATCACTTCTGGAAACTAGCTGTGATTCCTGCATCGCAGGGGGTTGAATGAGATGACCCTCTGGGTCCCTTCCAACTACAGGGAACGGCTGTTTTGTGTGCATTCAAAGCACACATGACTATGCACACATGGGCTGTTTTTGGACCTGGAAAAGGACATAATGGAGGGGGGCAGGGGCATAACAGGGCATAATGGGGACAGGGTGGGCTTATGAGCTTACCAATGCACACAGTGACCCAGAATGCAAACCCCGTGCAAATCACAGGTTGCCTGTATACAATTCTATGATCCTATGAAATGCTGAAGAGAGACATCTGTCGGTGTTCACTCCAGACATTGAAAGCACTTGACTTCCCCCAAAGAATCCTGGGAACTGTAGTTTGCTAAGTACTGGGAATTGTAGCTCTCTGGGGGAAAGCTACAGTTCCCATTATTCTTTTGAGGGTGGGCTGGGGAGGTGTGTTTTAAGGTGTAAGCAGCTACACAGGTGCTTGCCAGCAATTCATGTCTTGAAAGCAAAACCAGCCTGCCTGCTGCTCTGAGAGCCCTCTGGCTTCCCCAGCTGCCAAACTCATCATGAACCCTTTGTTTACACAACGTAGAGCTTCTTTCCCATGCCAAAAAACGGTCCCCTGGGCATTGTCTTATGTGAGCTTTGCTTGCTCGTCGATTGGCCTTTTAGAACGATGCATTCATTCTGCCAGAGTCCCACTGAGAAAAGTGCAATGGCCACAGCCCGGCACTGTAAGTCATACATTGCACATGAGGCCCCATGATGTGAGTTTCGGCAATTGCACAAGCGGTGGAACAAAACAAAGAGGCAGCGTTGGCGGGGAAAATGTCAGGCTCACAGTCAACAAACTGTCCTGGAAGCTTTTGTGGAGGACAGCAGAGAAGTCTTTAGAATAATGATGCTGATAAGGGTCTGCATATTCCATGTTAGGAATGTTTGAAGTAACTGAGAAGAGGGCCTCTAGGCATGTGCAGAGTGCATTTCTCTTTCTAGGCTTCCCTCCCACCTTGCTTGAGATCAGGGCATTAAAAAGGGAGCACTTGGGCTACACGGGACGTGGGTGGCGCTGTGGGTAAAAGCCTCAGCGCCTAGGGCTTGCCGATCGAAAGGTCGGCGGTTCGAATTGTTGTTCGGTCCCAGCGCCTGCCAACCTAGCAGTTCGAAAGCACCTTCGGGTGCAAGTAGATAAATAGGGACCGCTTACTAGCGGGAAGGTAAACGGCGTTTCCGTGTGCGGCTCTGGCTCGCCAGAGCAGCGATGTCACGCTGGCCACGTGACCCGGAAGTGTCTCCGGACAGCGCTGGCCCCCGACCTCTTGAGTGAGATGGGCGCACAACCCCAGAGTCTGTCAAAACTGGCCCGTATGGGCAGGGGTACCTTTACCTTTTTACTTGGGCTACACAGACCAAGGGACATGTTGCATGGGGTTGGTCTAGATCAGTGGTGGCCAAACTTGGCCCTCCAGCTGTTTTGGGACTACAATTTCCATCATCCCTGGCCACTGGTCCTGTTAGCTAGGGATGATGGGAGTTGTAGTCCAAAAACAGCTGGAGGGCCAAATTTGGCCACCACTGGTAGATGATCCTTGGGGGTCCCTTCCAACTCTACAATTCTTTTAGATGGCACCTTCAGATGTTCCTAAGCATCCTCCTGCTTCTCCTCCTCCTCCTCCTCCTCCAAGGAAGCCAGCACAGTCAATTCCAGCTGTCTGTCTGCCATCAGCAGGACTGTGGTGAACTCTGCAAAGGCACTTGCTATCTATGGAGAGGAGAAGGCAAAGAGACTGGCCCTCATGAAGGGACAAAGAGGTTTGTGGCCAATGTGTGTGGTTTCTCTCCAGAGAAGCATGGAGTTTATCTTGGAATGTGCAAAGTCAGAAGCAACAAGCAGTGGAGAGGGAGGGGGCTCTCTGGTCAACTTTGTGCCCCGCTTGGTAGCCCTGCAGGGGCATTGTTGAGACAAGGACCCTGCACATGGGTCTGATCAAGCCCATCCCTATCAACACCTTCCTATGTTTAAATGGACAGTGTCCCATGAGGACATCAGAAGAGCCCTGCAGTGCTGAATCAGGACCTAGATAGACTTCTCCTGGATTTGGAGGTCCCATAAGAAAAATTCTGTGGCCAGGTCAGGCCAGAGAGGCTGCATTCAGCCCAGAATCTTGTTCTTGCAGGGGCCAAAGGGATGTCCCAGTCGGAAAAGACACCAGGCAGGAACTGAGCGCCACTGGAGGGGAGAAACCACAGGAGGCTCTTATGCTTGAATCCCACAGGCAACTACTACTAACAGGATGCTGGACTAAATGATCCAGCAGGCTCTTCTTACGCTCTCTCCCCACCTGCGATTCCCAGCAACTAATTCAGAGGCATTTTGAGAATTCAGGACGCGAAGGGGCTATGAGCTGGAGGAAACCTGTCCTGGGCTGGGTGGTTGCTCTGCAGCAGCCGAGTCAGGCAGGTCCCGATTCCCCTCCTTCTCTGCTCTGCCCCGCACTGAAAGGTCGCCAGAGGGGGTGGGCAGCGGGAGCAGCCTCGCAGAGAGGATCAGCCCTGGTAGTCAGAAGCGCAGCGCCCCCTGTCGGAAAGGTTGGCGTAGAGACGGCTTCTGCGCATGTTCAGAGTGCTTTTTCTTCCCTAAGCCCGGCACGCCTTCCCTTGCCAGCCAGTCGACGGGGAGGAATCCAACTGGAGCCGCATCCTCCCGCTTGGGAAAAGCTTCGCCGGCCGCATTTCCGCCTGCCAGGCCGTTGTACTAACTAGACTGAGGAAGAGGTGGCGACCTGAGGGTGGGGGCGGGCGAGGATTTGGCAAGTGAACGGGAGGGGGGTGGGAAGGAACGGAGGGCGCTCCGGGCAACAGAAAGGGGCAGAGGCGACGGAGGAGGCGGGAGCTCCAGGGAAAGACGGAGCCTGAGACGGAGCCGTCGGGGAAGACGCAGGAAGGCGTCCGCGGGACCAGCGGGACCACCTGCCGCCAAGCAGGCGGAGAGGCAGGTGAGGGATGGGCGGGTCTCTCCTTCCAAGTACCCCTCCGAGCCGAGTGCGGGGGGGGGGAGGGAATCAAACTGTCCGGGGGCTCCGTCGAACCGGAGGGCTGCCTCTTCCGCCGGCTCCCCTCAGCGATCATCTCCTGGAGGGGGGGCGCCCCTGATCCCACCTAAGGCATCGAGAACAGGAGGAATCCCTAGCAGAGCGGGAGGGGTCGCCTTCGATGAAGACAGAAGAGGTCCCCATGGCTCAAGTTCATACGACTCTTGCTTATTGGAGTCCGGAACGTTCCCTCTTCCAAGAGGTCTGAAAGCTGCCTCTCTACATCCAACCCCCCCCCCCCCCTTTACTTGCGATGATTATAGGATGGAAATCTGTCTCCTCCCCCCCCCCCCCCCAAACCTTGAGAGAACCTCCCTAGGTTAAGAAAGGGGTTAACTTCATTCCCAGGGGGCGAGCAAGTGCCAGAACCCTTCACCCACCTGGGCGCTGCTGCTGCTTCCCCCCTCGTCTTCTGAAGCTCTCCAGCCTTCAATTGGCAGGGAGTTCCAGTGGCAGAGCACTACAGGTGTAGACAAATCCATGGCGGTGAATGACGCTATCCGTGGCTACCAGCCGCGGTGTCTGTGCTGCGCTCAGGCTCTGTTTGTGGGCCTCCCAGAAGAGGGTGAGAACAAAATGCTGGACTAGGTTACCCTACCCCGTGTCCTTTGTCCTGATCCAGTGACCGTCGGGCTCCTCCAATGCTCTCTTGACCGTAATTTATTTTAACTGATTTAAATACAGTGGTACCTCGGGTTACATGCGCTTCAGGTTACAGACGCTTCAGGTTACAGACTCCGCTAACCCGGAAATAGTACCTCGGGTTAAGAACTTTGCTTCAGGATGAGAACAGAAATCACGTGGCGATAGCGCAGCAGCAGCGGGAGGCCCCATTAGTTAAAGTGGTGCTTCAGGTTAAGAACGGACCTTAGGAACGAATTAAGTACTTAACCTGACTCGAGGTACCACTGTACTGTAATGGCGTTTTTAGATTGTTGTAACTCTTCTGGAGACCTCCGTGTTGAAAAGGTGGAGGGGTAGTAATCTAATGGCCACGCTGAGGCCGTTTTCTGGCTCAGGGTTAGCTAAACTGGGAGAATAATGACACACACCCGCAATTGGGAGCACGGATACACAGTGTTGCCTAAACTTGCTCCACTCCTCTCTACCAGGGCCAGATTTGGCTGCCCACTGCCCCTCCCCAAGAAACAGAATTGTGCAAGACTGAAAGCACCAGCTTTTCGACAAGTGCAGCTCATGTACATGGTGGAAAACGTGTGTTTGGCATGTGCACCATGTTCTGCTGTTATATGGGAAAGTGTGTAATGTGTGAAGTGACCCTGGGAGGGGGATAAGGGTTTGGAGCAGATCATGCTGGCTGTGGGGAGGAGGCGGCGGCAGCAGCACACAGGAAGGGATAGCTCAGTTGTTAGCGCATGAGACTCTTAATCTCAGGGTTGTGGGTTCGAAACCCATGTTAGGCAAAAAAAGTTTCCTACAGGGGGTTGGACTAGATGACCCTTGTGGTCCCTTCCAACTCTGCGATTCTATATGGGCACAGCATTGGAGGTCAGAGTCACCAAAGTGCATTGCCTTTCCCTAGTTCCCGCTAAAGACCCAATCCTTTTTATTTATTTATTTATTTTGTATATATTTTTACTGAACAATTTTAACAAATAAATTATCAATCAATATACCGGTAACCATTTCCAAATCCTTTGGTTTTTTTTCTTAATTCTCGGGAAAGGCTCCTTTGAAGACCCTAACCCTTCCCCAACCTGATGCCCTCCAGAAGTTTGGGGCTACAGCTTTCACCATCCTCTGTGCCCTGCAGCTATGCTGCCTGGGGCTGATGGAAGGTTCCACCCAAAATATCCGGAAGGCATCAAGTTTGGGGAAGGGTGGTTTAAGCCAAGGTGATCGCCTACAAAGGAAGCACTTCTTTATGCCCTGCATAGTTAATCTTTGGAACTCTCTCCCACAGGAGGCAGGGATGACCACCGACTTGGATGGGTTTAAAAGGGGATTAAGCAAGTTTATATCAAGGGCTACTAGCCATGATAGCTATGCTCTGCCCCCAAAGTTGTAGGCCGCCGTGCTTCTGAAAACCAGTTGCTGCAAACCACAGGAAGGTAGAGAGTGCTCTGGGGCTGAAGTCCTGCTTGTGGGTGTCTTATAATAGACATCTGCTTGGCCACTTTTAGAACAAGATGTTGAACTAGATGAACCATTGGCCTGATCCAGAAGACTCTTCTAACGTTCTTATGAAGCAGGTATCAATCAATAATAATATTAAAAACCAGTTATTGCTAGAAATACTTGAATAACTCCCGCCACTGTTTGCTTGAATAAGTCCCTAAGCCAAGAGCTGGAGGCATCCTTAACCGGCCTATCAAAGATCTCTGCTTATTTAAATGGTGGTTATTCCAGTTTCCAAACGAGGAGTCAAAGTTCAAGAAGCTCAGTGAGTGATCTCAGGTGGTTCAAACTATTTGTTCTTCCCAACCTGAAGGCTTTGGGCTCTGAGCCACAGGCAGCCTGAATGATGGAGGGAGGACCTTGCGCTGTCTGGGTGCCAAGAGTCTTGGACTCCCAGAGTCCAGTTTCTGCCTGTTTTAAGTGAGCAACTTTGCTGTGCTCATAAAAGTCCTTCTCTTCTGCCTTGTTGCTCAACTTCCCCGTCAAAGACCAGCTCTTGCAATCCCCAGTTTCTGCATGATAGAAACAGCATCCAAAGAGCAACACAGAGCTCTGTTTCCCCAAATGTGTCCCATTTGCCATGCTAGCCAGAAAACATCCTCGGTGCTCTGCCAGGTGAAGTGTGTCCTGCTGAGCTTGCTGAGAGGCCAGGTTGTTGTGGGCGGCGGAGTTTTTTCCCCAGCGTCAGGGATGCCAATCCAGTGCTCCCAGCTGACGCTCGCAAGCCACACCTTAGTTTCTACAGCTGAGTGAGCAGCACAGGTGGAACAGCTGCTGGAGGGAGGGCTTCAAAAACCCCAGGAGATGTTCACCTGTCTCCCACAGCCTTGTCCTGCATCAGACCATTGGGTCCTTCTAGCTCAGTACTGTCCACACCGATGGACAGCAGTGGTTCTCTAGGGTTTCAGGCAGGTGTCTCACCCAACCTTAGCTGGGACATTTTGCTTGTATTTCCCTTTAGTTCTCAGTCACACCATTAGGCCTGCTGCTGCTGCCGCCGCCTTGGGCCCATCTAGCTTCCTTGCCTACCTGGAGCTTTTCCCGCAGTCTCCTGCTCCTCTGTTGCCCTACATTCCCATTTTACATTTCTACTGGGGGATCTTCATGGATCCTCTGCAGTGTCAAGAAGTCAGAGCAGCAAATACTAGCTCTGATGGCATCTGTGAGAGTAGTTCAGTCCATAGAGCAAGCGACTCTTAATCTCATGCTTAATTTGCCCCACGTTGGGCAAGGGGTAGGACTATCAGGGGTCAGCAAACCTTTTCAGCAGGGGGCCAGTCCACTGTCCCTCAGATCTTGTGGGGGGCTGGACTATATTTGGGGGGGGAAATGAATGAATTCCTATGCCCCACAAATAACCCAGAGATGCATTTAAAATAAAAAGACACATTCTATTCACGCTGATTCCCAGACCATCTGCAGGTCGGATTTAGAAGGCGATTGGGCCGGATCTGGCCCCAGGCCTTAGTTTGCCTAGCCCCTGGACTAGATCAGTGGTGTCCAAACTTTTTTCAAAGAGGGCCAGATTTGATGAAGTGAAGGGCCATGAGGGCCGACCAAAGTTGTTAACCATTTTTTAGGGTTGAAGTTGTTGAGGTTTTTCAGGACTTTACCCCAGGAAATAAACAGCCACAGGGGCCAGATTAAACTGACCAGTGGGCCGGATTAAGCCCCCAAAACGGACTTTGAACATGCCTGGACTAGATGAAGCTTGTGGTCCCTTCCAACTCTACAGTTCTGTGATTCTATGTAGATTCAAGCACTTGTTTTCATCCCCCTGCCCCATGAGATGCTTCTTACCTGTATTGAGAAAGACTGCAGGGAGGAACCATTCACCCCCCCCCCTACAATCGCAAAGCTTAACCCAAATTTTAAAATCTGTGTGCATCCTTTCAAACTTTGAGATCTTCAGATGTTGAGAGGAGATTCTGAGGGATGAGTTTTAAACCTGCTGCATTTTCAAGGCAATTGTGCCTCCTGCCTCTGCATAGTGTAGGCTAAAAACACAGAACACTGCTAAACAATTTATTTTAAAGACATCTCTCTGCCTTAAAAGCCCGAGAAGAGTCTTGTGGCACCTTAAAGGATAACAAATTCACAATAGCAAGAGCTTTTGTGGAGTACATGCCACTGTATCAGGTGTATTAAATCATATATTGAGTTGCAGGTATATAGTCACATAGGTGGGTTTTTTTGGAAGGAAGGGGCATTGTCAACAGGGAAGTCAGAAGGAAATGAATGCAGAAAGGGACAGGTGGTGATAATGACATTTTTAACAGTGGTCATTTATAATCTGCCTCTTTCCCCTTTGCAGGAGACAAAGGAGACATCCACTTTTTGCACACGTGTAACTCCAGGCTTGTTCTGCTCCCGAAAACAGCCATTGCTGCCAACGCCTGAGAAATTCTGCCACAGGAAGGGGCTGTTGGTTGAAGGTCCCTTAGCTCTGCCTGGGACTTGAGTGGGTCTTGGAAGGCACTCGCCTCCCGTTGGCGAATGGAGGACAGCGCCCTCTGCCCATTTCACTCCCCCTGTGGCATCTTTTGAGCCAACGCTGTCCTAGATCACTATGGATCCACCAGCAATTACTGGAGAAGACAGAAGCTCGCCAGGTAAGGCACAGGGAGGCTGCGCCTAGACAGATCAGCTGGGTGGGCATAGCTCAGTTTGCAGACAGGCTCGATGCAGTCGTATCCTGCATGGCGAAATGGGTGGTGGTGAAAAACCAGGACAGGTCCTAAGATGACTCTCTCTGATCCATTTCCCCTCTGGCAGTTATGCCTTCCAGGCTCCCTCCTCGCATGGAGTGATCCTGGATACAAGACTCTCACCAGTGGTGTGTAGAAGCAAATTAGGAATATAGGAAGCTGCCATACTGTCAGACCATTGTTCTAGCTCAGCATTGTCCACACTGACTGGCAGCTGCACTCCAGAATTTCAGGCAGGAGTCACTCCCAACTCTACCAGGAGATGCCGTCAAGAATTGAACCTGGGACCTTCTTCTTGCAAGGCAGATAACTCTGCCACTGAGCTATGTCCCCTTCCCAATTCTGAGATGCGGGTGCGCTCCAGCACAGGTTCCCTTCTAAGCCTACACAACAAAAAGGTGCTTTTGGCCTGGGCAGACACAGTGGCTTGAACGCCCAATTCTTTCATCCCTTCCACTTTGATTAACTTCCAGCCTGTGGAAGAGATCTGGTGGACCCAAAAGCTTGCTCAGTTATTCTGCAGCATTTCTGTTGGTCCTAAGAAAGCGGCTTTGGGATTTTCTTAAACTAGAAGGTGTGCTTGAACCCTTGGCCATGCGTGCTGATGGAATTGATTCCCCCTGCGCCTGCTTAGCTTCCGTGAATGGGGACCTCTCTCTGAGAATAGCTTCTGACTTATAAGGCATGCAGAGGATTGGCTGTGATCCGGGAGAAGATGTGGTTGTCCCTGCCATGGAATTAATGGTGAGGCTTTGGCCCTGCTCCACTCCATCGCTGGATCTTGCCAGATGTCCTCCTCTTCCTTCCTGTCCATTCACCCTGAGGTCTCCTGGGGAGGGATGGAGGTGGGCCCTTTGCCACCCAAGGGCCAGCAAGAATGGGGGAGCCTCCTGGTCTGCCAGCCCCCCAAGCTCCTTGGCTGCTGATATCTGCCAAGGGCTCAAAAAATGCCAGTCCCAGCTCTGCCAAAGGAGCAAATCAGGGCTGGGATGGTCTTACAGTGGTGCTGTAGACCCAACTGAATGGGCTTCCTTCCAGCGGCGGAGCATATATCTATGCTGCCCAGGGTAGGTGCGCTCCCAAGGGGGGCATGGTGTGGAGGGTGCCCTCCCAGGATAGCCGCTCGGGTGTCTGGAGTGGCGTGCATGCCCTGCAGCCAGAGGCGGAGTGAGCAGCCCACAGGAGCGGAGCGCACTACCCATGGCAGACATTCAGCGCGCTGCCTGCCCGCAACTCCCAAGCCTCCCCCAAGCTGTCAAAACAAAGTGGGGAGGGGGAATGCTGCCGACAGAGTGGCACAGCTCCCCCACTAACCCCACAGCTCGGGATAGGCTTGTGAGTCGGGGGCAGGCGGCATGCCGAATGTCACCCCCCTCAGTGAGGGCACCCAGGGCGGTCTGCCCCCCCCCCCTTCCTACGCCCCTGCTTCCTTCTCCTGCAGTCATCTCTCTTTCCACATCAGGGAGATGGGTGAGGCGGAATGTGTCCTCCATAATTTTTCCACTTCTGGCTTTTGAAAATGTGTAGTGCCTCTATGCAAGTCTTCCTAGACTGGACAAGAGCCGTAGCCACACACACACACACACACACACACACACACACACACACACACTGCTGTTTGCACAAAGAAAGAAGCCTAAAGATTCATCCTGCTGGGTCAGAGTTTGCCAAACACATGCAACGGCAGCTGACTTTGCAGGTGCTCCCCACAAAAGCAAAACTACGGCCAATTGTAGCACAGATTCTGCATACCCGGCAAATGTTTCCTTTGCCTGGTCACAGCGCATTGCTTCTGGCTTCCGCCACTGGCTCCCTGCCACTCAGCCGGCCTGCCAGGCTGCAGATTGCAAATGCCTCCCGATCGGACTCCGTGCGCCGTCTGCAGACACCCGTTCCGCTCCCTGGGCCTGCAGTGCCCATGACCAAGGTGGAGAGGCCTTTCTTCCCAGCCTCAGGGAGCAGCGGGTCTTAGCCTGGCTTGACTTTGGTGCAGTCCCTGAGATGACAGCATGATTGGACGCTGCTGCCTTCTACTGAGCTGGACCTTTGGTCCATCTAGTTCAGTAGTCTCTACGCGGAGGGCTCATCCAGACTTCCTTTTGTTCTTCATTTTTAGGTACGGGCCCATGTTTTAAAGCTCCATCTCCTAGCACTTTATTTATTTTTATTTATTTTTGGCCCTGTTGCTTTCTCTGTGAAAACCTGCTCTTTACAGCTGAAAATAAATCCACATAAATCCCAAATTGCCGTTCAGCATTAAAGCCTGTTTTCATGGGGGAAATGTCATGGCAAACCCCGCACCCCCCAAAATGCTCAGACATGGACTGGGAAAGTGTGGAGCAGTACCTAGAAATGAAGTGTGGATTTCATTTCACTTTTAATTTGTATCCCACCTTTCTATATGGCAGTACCTCAGTTCTCAAACGCCTTGGTACTCAAACAACTTGGAACCCAAACACTGCAAACCTGGAAGTAAGTGTTCCCTTTTGCGAACTTTTTTTCGGAAGCCGAACGTGCTCCATTTTGAGTGTTACGCTGAGGTCTGTCTGTTTTTGCTATTTATTTTGTGTCTTTGTTTTTGCGGCTTTTTTGTTTTGTTTTTGTGACTGTGTGGAACCCAGTTCAGCTACTGATTGATTGATTGTGTGCCTGCAGTACATTGTTTATTGCTTTCATTTTATGGATCAGTTGTCTCGATAGATAGTAAAATTCATGTTAAATTGCCGTTTTAGGGTTTGTTTTTAAAAGTCAGGAAAGGATTGATCCATTTTGCATCACTTTCTATGGGAAAGCGTGCCTTGGTTTTGGAACACTTTGGTTTTGGAACGGACTTCTGGAACGGATTAAGTTTGAGAACCAAAGTACCACTTACTATAAACAAGGTGAAGAAACAACAAAATAGACAGCAAATATCACACGCCTAATAACAATTGGACCCAATACAAAAAAGTCGCAGTAACTTTAAAATAAACAACATATATCCAATAAAGCAATATTCAGCAATCCATTGGAATTATTGGCTGAGCTCTGACAATGGCAGCTCTCCAGGGTTTCAGGCAGGGGGGCTCTCTCTCCCAGCCCCACCTGGGGATAGAACCTGTGCCCTTCTGCATGCAAGGCAGCTGCTCTGCCACTGAGCTACGGCCCTCCCCCTTTGCCTTGTGCTTTTTCACAAGCCAGCTTGCATTTTCTGCACATGCCGCCGTCAGGTTTTGCAGTGTGTGCGTTCATGGTTGGGAAAATCAAAGGCACCCAGGAAGTGTGCTGGTGCTTTGCCAAAGGTAACGTGGGCTCCTGGCCACCTCTCGTTAGCTACACAGCATCCCCATTTGCCCTCTGGGGAGATGAGTGACTCATCCGGGAACAAACACCCGCGCCCAGAGCGCTTGGCAAGGCAGCCTTTGCCTAGCAGAGTCTGAGTGTGTTTGCTTCAACCTGAGTTCATTCTTCTCTAATGGGGTTTGCATACAGAAGAAGAAGAAGATGGCCCCTGGGGGAGGGGAGGAATCTCCATCTGGCTCTATGAAAGAGCAGTTTGGGGCAGGGCAGCGAGAGATGAGGATCTGCAGGAGACCAAGGCGGGATTCAGATCCTGATTGTTTAGCAACAAAGATGGTCAGCATTGTGGAAAAAAACAAGACCTCTGAGGAACAGGTGAAGAATTGGGTGTGTTTATCTGGCCTCTTCTGTGGTGATTCCCCATTTGTAGAGTTCTTTCCCCAGGGAGGTTCACCCGGTGCCTTCATTACATATCTTTAGGCGCCAGGCAAAAAAAAATTCCTCATCTCCCAGGCCTTTGACTAATTAAACATGGCCTTTAAACTGGGAGAGGAGGTTCGTTTTTGTTTGTTACTATGTATTTTTGTGTTTTTATATTGTAAACCACCCTGTGATCCTTGGATGAAGGCCTGGATAGATGATAGATAGACAGATAGATGATAGATAGATGATAGATAGATAGAAAGATGATAGAGAGAGAGAGAGAGAGAGAGAGAGAGAGAGAGAGAGAGAGAGATGATAGATAGATGATGATGATAGATGATAGATAGATAGATAGATAGATAGATAGATGATAGATGATAGATAGATGATAGATAGATAGATAGATAGATAGATAGATAGATAGATAGATAGATAGATAGATGATAGATAGATAGATGATAGATAGATGATGATGATAGATAGATAGATAGATAGATAGATAGATAGATAGATAGATAGATGATAGATAGATAGATAGATAGATAGATAGATAGATAGATAGATAGATATCTGAGAAGATGAACAGTCCCCACCTGGAATCTTATGTCCAATTATGGGCACCATAGTTGTAGAAAGATATTGACAAGCTGGAAGGTGTTCAAAGAGAGACCAAGTTAATCAAGGTCTGGAAATCAACATTCGAAATTCACCAGGTACCAGGCACATTTTGTACCTGTGCTATCGGCCACTTGCAACCAAGTGAAGATGCCCAGATGCCAGGATGGCACCTGACCTCTCCACCATCTGGAGGTGCATTCCTGGGGATCCGGGGATCTTGACCCTTTTCACACACTAGCAACACATCCTGCAGAATTCTATCCATTATATTTTATCTGCACAATCGGAATGAATTTCAGGAGCCAAAAAAGTGTTATTGAAAAATATGACTTTCAAGCCATCTGGCCCCAAAATGGCAACTAGGCATTCCCTTTTGGCAGATGAAACCCTGGTTTAAAGAGCCATTTGGTGCCTAGCTTATATCTCTGAGTTTCTAACACTGCTGGAAACCAAGGCCGTTGAGGAATGGTTGAGAGAGTTTAGCCTGGAGAAGAGACTGGGAGTTGATTTGACAAGCTTCTTTTCTGCTACTGCAGAGGGTAGGATCAAGCCAATGGATTCAAATTACAGGAAAGGAGATTCCGACTAAACATTGGGAAGAACTTTAAGATCCAAGACCTTGTTGCCTCCTGGACTAACATATCAGCAATGGACAAGAATGGGACACTGTAAGAATGAAAGTCCCCACAGCTGCTTCTCTCCACAGGGTCTTCTGTGCCACATCAAAGAGAATGTAGGAAGCTGACTTGCTTCCATCTAGTGCAGTATTGCCAACACTGACTGGCAGCGACTCTCCAGCATGTCCGACAGAGGACATTCCCAGCTCCACCTGGAGATATTGGGGATTCAACCTGGGATTTTTTTGTGTGAAAAGCAATACTCTGCTTCCACTGAGCTATGGTTCTTTCCTTTAAAAACAACACAAGGTTCCAGTTCTCATTGTTCTAAATAAAGGGCTGATTTAAACCAGGACATAGGAAACTGAGTGAAACCCCTAGTCCATCTAACTCCATGTTATCACTTGGGAAGACAAACGAACTAATGCCAGTGCAATGGAAGAAGCAAAGATCACCAGTTTCGAAGCAATGAATCTTCAACATCAACTTCATTAGACTGGTCATGTTGTGCTTATTGTCTTCCAAAGCAACTACTCTATTCCAAACTTAAAAATGGAAAGCGTAATGTTGGTGGTCAACAAACTAGGTTTAAAGACTCTCTCAAGGCAAATCTGCAAAAATATAGTGTAAACATCAACAAATGGGAAACACTGGCCTGCGAGTACTCCAATTGGGGAACAACCTTTACCAAAGGTGTCATGGGCTTTGAGGAAGTTCGAACTCATGACAAAAGGGAGAAACACGCTAAGAGGAAGGCACGCTTGCCAACCCCGCACTATGATCCACTGCCAGAGGAAGGGGTGCGGGGGTGCGGTTTGCCCCAGGTGTCATCCCTGAGGGGGGTGACATCGCCACGCCACCCCCATGGGAGGCGCCGACCCTGTGCTCACTGCCACGCCCCCATGGGACACTCGCCACGCCACCCCCGTGGGCGGTTCGCCCCACCCCCAGGTGTATAGCATGTGCGCCGCTCCGCCTCTGCCATGATCAACTCCTGCCTGGAAACCTGTCCCAACTGTGGAAGGACATGTGGATCCAGAACTGGCCTCCACAGTCACTTATGGACTCGCTGTTAAAACCGTGTTCATGGAAGACAATCTTGGCTACAAGTAATCGCCAAAGAAGATGAAGATCTGTGCAGCCTGGCAGTGGCTCTCCAGGGTTTCTGACAAGGGGCATTCCCATCCCTACCTGGAGATGCCACTGAGGACAGAACCTGGGACCTTCTGCATGCCAAGCAGGTGTCCTGTCATTGAGCCCTGCTGGCCTTGCTCAGATTAGCTCTGGCTTCATCTCTTAGGGCTTATCCACACTTTCCTTTCCTCTCTACTTTCCAGCCACGGTCTGCACTTGAAAGCTCTATGTCTGAGTGTGTGACCCCCCCCCCCCTTTGGCTTTCCCTGCGAAAACCCACTTTTTAAATCAGAGCAAATGGCAATCCAATTCAGTTTTAAAGAGCGGGTTTCTTCAGGGAAAGCTCTGGAGCAAAAGGAAAAAGTGTGCTTAAAATTGCAGGCCTGTGCCTGGAAAGAACAGGGCAAAAGGTCAGTGTGGATGAGCCCTTACAGCTTACAAACCGTTGTCTAAGCACTCGATGGGTTTCTCTTTTCTTTCTCGTTTCGACATTCCACCTTGGGATCGACCGATTCAGAAATATGCATCCTTGGCATGCTAGAGGAGTACAAGGCGTGCCTTTTAGGACTCGCGAGGCCAATGCAAACTCCGCCGCAGCCCTCCATCGGCAGAACAAAATGTACCGATGGTATCTTAAAGGCGAAAGTATTTGAAAAACATAACCTCTGGTCCTGCCCCTGCCAGGCAGCTCTTTCTTGCCTGGGAGGAATCTTCCTCCTTCAGCCTCCAGGAGAGCAGAGGCTTGCTGGGGGGCGGGGGCAGCTATGTTCCTTGCTTCCACTGGGCAGGAGGGAGGGTCTCTAGAGACCATGAAAGCTGCACCCCTAACAAGTCACAGAGGATTGGAAGGTGCCCCAAAGGGGGCTCAGAATCATTTGTGTCCTCCTGCAGCTTCTGAGACCTGTCGCCAAACATGGGTGAAAGTAGTTGGGAGGGGATAAGTGGAGGGGGTGCGGGACACAGTCCAGCTCTTTTTCCATACTCTCCAACATTTCTCCAATGAAAATAGGGACATCCTAAGGAAAAGCGGGACATTCCAGGATCAAATCAGAGGCTGGGACGGCTTCTCTAAATCAGGAACATCCCTGGAAAATAGGGACATTTGCAGGGTCTGTTCTTCCTTCCTCCCCATAACTCCACCATGTCTGCTTTGTGCCTGAGACCAGTTCCGGGTGACCTGTTTACCGGCCATTCATCTTGTTTCATTGGCACAAAGTTGACTGTTTATCGAGCATTCATTTGTAGGGAGGTTGCTCTTGAGTTGCCCATTTGGACTTCTGGTTGGCCACTGTGAGAACAGGATACTGGGCTAGATGGTGGCCTGATCCAGCAGAACTCTTCTTCTGTCCTTTACACAATGTCAAGCAGTTGTTAACCTACACTTTCCATTCCCTTTCCCCCTCGCCTCCCTTGCCGCAAAAAGTTTGGGATTTGGGGGATTGCGCGAGAGCACCCAACCCACTACTTTACCTGTGCAACCTGAATTGGCTGGTCTACGATTGGCTCCCCTGGAGAACAGTCTGGAAGCAGCCTTAGGAGTCCCGCGGAAGTGATGCTCTGGCTTATGACACCCTAACTCCCTGGCTCTTCATCGTGAAGGCTAAAATGGCCACCACTTCACAGGGAATTGGTTTTCTGTGGCAGCCAGGCCTTGGCAGACCATAGTCTGCTCCCCTGTACAGATGGTGGGGAAAGAGCTTTGCCCACCTGCGTGGGTTTGCATAGATGGAGAAAGGAGTGGCAGGAATATCTCCTGCTTTCCAGAGAGCAAATATGAATCATTCTGGCAAAATCTAAATTCAGGGTTGACCAAAACATTTGGTGCCTTGAGTGGAAGATCCACATGGCACTTGACTTCCTCCTCGATGACTCCAGCAGGGGCCCCAATCCACCAGGCCTGGCACCACTGTCCGGTTCCCGTTCATTTCAATGAGGTTTACGGAGAACAAATTCCTGGTAGATTTTTCAGACCCCCCTGCTCCGGTTCTGACCCATCTCCATCCCTGTCAAGGACCATTTGTTTATTTAGTTATTTTCTATATACTATGTTGTACTTCAAAGGAGACTCTAAGTGGTTTCTATCAATTAGAGGTCATATCATTAAAATTCCGCATTTTAAATGTACAGAACAATTACATATGATGCTCTTACAATGTAATCATGAATATCAACTTTCTCAGACCCTATTATCAGCCGGTGAGGTTTTGTTGGTGGTACTGCTACTGGGGGCTGCCCAGTTGGTGTTAACCCATGACAGGGACTTTTCAGCGGTGGCTCCCTGTTTAATAGAATGCTCTCCCTCATTATTGACTTTCAGAAGGAATATGAAAGTATTCCTATTTACCTAGGCATCTGATGGTGGAAGGACACTGTTCTTGGCAACCCTGAGATCCCTTAAAATGTTTTAAGTGTAACAGCTTTAGAATGTGATTTTTTGAATATTTTAAACTGCTCTTGGAATGCTTTTTTTAAAAAAATGTTTTGTTGTGGGTATGATCCTGCCAGGGTTTGAAAATAGAACAATATGTTAAGGAGTTTAATAATAAAGAGTAGAGTCTTTTGAAAAAGTATGGTCCCAATATTTTTATCGTAAACACCAAATTAAACATCTATTAACAATTTCTGTTAAAAATGTGATATTAACAGTGTGTCACTTATGTGAATTGCATATTAGTTCATGCTTATGAAAATAATAAATTAAAAAGTGTTGCCAACCACCACCACCCCACCCCCATGGCAACTAGACATTCTGTTTTGGCGCCCAGGTCCCAGGAGCCATTTGGCTCCAAGCTATTCCATCCCAGTTCCTAACACTAGTTCCCACCCTGGGCTCCTCCAGGAGGAAGGGCAGGATATTACATAGTAAAATACATACATCAATACATAGTAAAACAATACTAATGAAACAAGTATCATTGGGGGAGCGGCCACAATAGCAGCTAGCAGGCCTCTATCCCATGATGGGGACTGGACTGATGGCTGCTTCGAACCACAAAACCTGAACTGTTTTCTGTAGTGCCAGGTGGAAGATGGCAAGTTTGCATTGCAAGGCAACTCTGGGTGTTGTTTTTTGGCAATTCTGGGTGTTGTTTTTTCAGACGGTTTTCGTTAACGGGTTCTTGTTTCCTCCAATGACAGAGCCCAAAATGACCCTGAAGCGGTACTTTGTGAAGGCTCTCCATCGCCTCCAGAAGGGTCCCGGCTACACCTACAAAGAGCTGCTGGTCTGGTACTGCGATAACACCAACACCCACGGGCCCAAGCGCATCATCCGCGAGGGACCCAAGAAGAAAGTCATCTGGTTCTTACTGACCCTGCTCTTTGCCTCCCTGGTCTTCTGGAACTGGGGGTCCCTCATCCTAACATACCTGAGCTACGGTGTCTCCGCCTCCCTTGCCATTGGCTTCAAGACCATGACCTTCCCTGCCGTCACCATCTGCAATGCAAGCCCATACAGGTGAGCTGCTTCAGGACAAATGTCCTCGGACTCACCACAAGGCGGGCATCCAATATTGCAGTCCAGCATGGGGGGTGGAATCTCAGCGGTTCTCAACCTGTGGGTCCCCAGATGTTGTTGGACTACAACTCCCATCATCCCTGAGCTCTGGGCTTGCTAGCTAGGGGTGATGGGAGTTGTAGTTCAACAACATCTGGGGACCTACAGGTTGAGAAAGGCTGCTCTAGACAGTCTAGATCAGGAGTATCATTGCTTCTCCAGTTGCCATCACCCCCCAGGGATGGGGCTTGATGATGGGAGTTGGAGTCCAACAACCCACAGCTTCTGCACCCTGGATCTGGAGGTTTGCAGCTGGTCTGCCGAGTGGTGATAATAATGATTTTATGATTTGTACCCTGCCTATCTGACTGGGTTGCCGCTGCCCATCTGGGCAGCCTTGTCTGAAACAGGTGTTATGTGGGCTTTCTAGTTTGGAAAAAAAGGCAAGTAAGGCTGTGTGTGAGACAGAGGTGCATAGTTGTGGCTCCTGTATTGCAGGGGGTTGGACTAGATGACCCTGAGGGTCCCTCTACAGTTCTAGGATTCTATAAAGCTTTGTGTGCTGTGGGACAAAGTGGAGAGGGAGAACTTCCTCCCTCGTAATACTAGAACCCAGCAGGGTCACCCAGTGAAGCTGTATGGTGGTAGATGGAGAAAGGACTTCTTCATACGGAGCAGAGTGAAACTATGGAGCTCCTTGCCACAGGAGGCAGTGATGGGCACCAACCTAGATGGCTTACACAGATTAATGGCTACTAGCCACAACAAGTAGGTTCTCCCAGTGGTGTAGTGTGGTGTAGTGGTTAAGAGGGGTAATCACATAATCTGGGGAACCGGGTTCGCGTCTCCGCTCCTCCACATGCAGCTGCTGGGTGACCTTGGGCTAGTCACACTTCTCTGAAGTCTCTCAGCCCCACTCACCTCACAGAGTGTTTGTTGTGGGGGAGGAAGGGAAAGGAGAATGTTAGCCGCTTTGAGACTCCTTAAAGGGAGTGAAAGGCGGGATATCAAATCCAAACTCTTCTTCTTCTTCTTCTTCTCCCTCCACAGTTGGAGGCTGTTATGCCTCCGAATCACACCGATTTCCGGGAATCACAGGTGGTGAAAGTTGTCATGCTTATTTCCAGTCTGTGGGCTTCCCATCGGGTCATCTGCCTGGCCACTGAGAGTAGAGGACCCTGGACTAGATGGGCCATTGGCCTGATCCAGCAGGCTCTTCTTATGTTCTTAGATCAGTGGTCCTGCCTGGGGTGGTTTCCCATTGGGGCAGGATGCTAGACTAGACGATCCCCCTCTGGCCTTATGCAGCTTCCAGGTCGCTCTTTTGTTTTTATGTGCTAAATTAGTTGGGATTAAGAGATGCCACTTGAACCCCAAAGGGCGGCAGCTCCTGAAGTCTACCCACATGGATGCACCTGAGGAACCATCCTCCCTTGGGCAGCATGGCTGTAGGATCTGCTGCTCTCACTGCTTGCAAGGGTTATCCTCTGGAATGCTGCAGAACAGACTTTTCATTCTGGGGATTCCTGTGCATAAAAACTATCTGCCTTGGACCTTCGAAGGCAAAAGTTCATGGTCAGCGTACACACCACCAGTTGGAAAGCAGTTGGCACCTGTGTGGCAAGAGCAGGGACGCCCAGGGGAAGGTGTAATGTTTTAGGGCAGCCTTCCCCCCCCCCCAGCCCTCCAGGAGTTTGGGGCTACAGCTTATACCTTCCACATCTTGCTATGACTGTGCTGGTTGGGGCTGATGGGAGGTTTGGGTAAGCCTGTCTCAAGGGTCATAGGATGGAGGATGTTGGTAATTTAGCTGGAATTGGCAGCTTTTAGAGAAAGTCAGAAGTGGGAAACAGCATTGCAAAAATGTGCCTATGAGAAGAAATTTGCACCACGATATTGTTGCATTTTCATGACATTCACAGGTGAATGGGGAGAACTAAACTTAGGGATGGTTGCTTTCCAGATATTCCAAAGCAAAGCCCTACTTGCAGGAGTTGGACAACCTCATTGACGCCGCCCTTGACCGAATCCTGCAGCCTCCCAACGAGAACATGACCCTGTCTAGCCCAACAAACTCCAGCCAGGATCTGAACATGCAGCTGTGGAACCAGATCCCCCTAATGCTCATTGATGAAAGCAACAAGACTCATCCAGTCATCTATGACATCCTCGGAAACCACTCCTCTTTTGCAAACCTAGATGGCAAGAACTGCAAGCTGGCCTTAAAGCTGGTAAGGGGAGGGGGGCCCACGGGACCAATGGAGGTGGGGGGTGGACCAGTAGGTGGGGAGGGGAGGGGCACCACTGAGTCATCCTGCTCTGCCCCAGGTGAAAGAGGGGGAACACTGGGAACATGTCACCGTGTGACAGAGAAATTCTTCATGCAATGCATAGTTGAATAATGGAACTCCCTCCCGCAGGAGGAAGTGATGACTACCAATTTGGACGGCTTTAAAAGAGGGCTACACAAATTCATGGAGGAAGCTAATAGCCATGATGGATAAGCTCTGCCTCTATATTCTATATATGGCAGTGCCTCTGAATACCAGTTGCTAAAAGCCAAGGGAACCAAGTGTTGCTTGTGTGTTTAGTTCCTGCTTGCAGGTTTCCCACGAGCCACAGTGGTTGGCCACTGTAAGAACAGGATGCTGGACTTTGGCCTGATCCAGCCAGCTCTTCTTAAGTCCTTATGAACCCTGGATGTCTGAAACCAGAAGCAAAGGAGAAGAAGCTGCTGCTGCTGTCTCTAGCCTTCCCCAAAGCTGTTTTTGGCCCTCTTTGTTGCACCTCCATTCGAAGGGGTGGGTCCGTCATCTCACCTAGTCAGGTGCCTCTGATAAAGCCACAAGCAGGCAGCAGGGGGGAGCTAAAAAAATCAGGCAATCCCTGCAGTGCTGGATCAGGCCAAAGGGGGGTCAACCAGAAGCAGCAACAGGAAGAATCCACAAGCAGGCCCTGAGGGCAACAGGAGATCCTCACCTGCAGTTCCCAGGTGCAGCATGACCCATAGCCATTGCTAGCTGACTCCTCCATTCATTCATTTGAAACCTCATTAGAACCCAGGAAGCTGGACCACTGGTCCATCTAACTCAGCATCGTCTGCACTAACTGGCAGCAATGGCTCCCCAGAGTTCAAGGCAAGACTCCTAGACCTACCTGGAGATGATGTCAGAGTCTGAACCTAGGACCTTCTGCACGCCAAGCAGGTGCTGTGCCCCTGACATAGGTCCCTTCTCCTGTGACTCCAGCTGCCCCTGAACATAGAGGTTCCATTTAGTGATCTCTTCTGCAAAAACGTGCCTCCTTTTGCTTCTCTCCCTCACCACTCTCTAATTCTGCTCAAAGTGCACCAATAACGGCACCAGTTGCACCTACCGGAACTTCACCAGCGCAGCCCAGGCAGTGACCGAGTGGTACGTCTTGCAGTCCACCAGCATCTTGTCCCAGAAGACAGAGAGAGAGAGGATTGAGATAGGCTACAAGGCAGAGGAAATGATCCTGGCCTGTCTGTTTGGAGCAGAGCCTTGCAATTACAAGTAGGTATCCGGGGGGACCTTGCCGTGTTTTTGTTTAACTGAAAATCTTTAAATGGAGCGAGGTACCGAACTTTGTACGGATATCAAATGCTGTGGAACAGTGCTCATGTAATAATGTAGTCACAGCATTTGATATTTTCATTTACATACATTCATTCGAAATAAGATGAGTTTATGAAGCAATTCTATATCCTCCCACCATGCTGACGAAGAATTCTACAAAACAGTAGTCTAGATCCGGAATCACTGTTCAGTGTTGGACATCATATTTGCTGAATACACAAAGCTTCACAGCTTGTCTTTCATCGTACAAAGTTTGGTACCTCGCTTCATTTAAAGATTTTCAGAGACTTTGAGACTAAAGATTTCATTTTGGACTTGTTATGGTTTGAAGGAATTCTATAAAAGATTGTTTATTGCGTATGTACATGGTCATCGTGTTGCCTGCACATTGCCAACGTTCTCTTTGCAACACAGGGGTTTGTTTGATTCTGAGCTTGAGCAGAATAGTGGGGGCAGCTGCATGAAAAATCCAATGCACAGCAGGAAAGGAGGTACCCTGAGCCCCAGCTGCTGGATCAGACCAGTGAGGCCCAGCCTGGCCCAGCATTCTCCTAGCGAGCAGCACCTGGCAGCAACAGCTCTCCCCACCTGTGATTCTCAACACGTGATACTCAGAGGCATATTGCCTCCAACAGTGGAGGCAGAACATACCCATCATGGCTAGTAGCCATTGATAGCTGCGTCTCCTCCGTGAATTTGTATCACCAGATCTGCAGTACAAGATGACATGTGCAAGCTATGAAATGTGTGTAAGATCTGCAGGGAACTATCAATAATTTCCATTCCTTCCTTGGCTCAAATTTCACCCAAAATCCAAGGATGGTACTGCACAGTTGATCTACAGCAGACTCCACCAGTCTAGGGCCTTCCAGCTGATGTGGACTATAGCTCCCATCAGCCCTTGCCAGTGCACCTGGGAGTTGTAGTGCAAAACAGCTGCAGGGTACCCGGCTGGCAAAGGCTAGAGCCGTTTCCTAGTTCAGAGGAGATGGCTGGGTGTGTGTGCGGAGGGTGGATTTAAGGAGCTGTCCCATCCTGCTCCACCCCACTCCCACTGCCGCCTTAGTGCTTCTTACTGGCACCAATAGCCTGATTTGATTTAATTAAATTTCTAGCCCAGTCTCAAGGTTTCAGGTAGATTACTGTCTGAAAAATGACATCCAGTGTACTGGAATCAGATTTTAATAGACCTAAAATCCTAGACCCTTAGAAGCTTAGAGGCCAGAACAAATAAGACCAGTTTGCAGAATCGCTGAAAGGAATGCAAGTCTTGGTCAGCTTCCAATGGACAATCTGCCGCCGCCGCCACCTCTGCCCCCGCCTTGAAATGGACACAACTTTTGGCCCAATATTTCAGCTGCTGCATGAGTCCCATCCAGCAGGAGAAGCAAAACTCTCTTTTTGTTGGATTGGCTAATGGTAAAAATGCTTGGCGTGTGATCTTTCAGATTACACAGAAGCCTTTTTCAGACGCAGATGATCATTGCCAGAGGAATCATAATAAAATTTAAGAGCGATGTTCCACGTCCAGGCTGATGTCAACCTGGTAATGTTGCATGGTAATGAGAAGGATTTCTGCTTTTGTATACAAGGACTAAGAATTAATCAGCAATCTGGTCTTGCTTGGGACACTGAAGAAGGCTTCTGTGTAGCTGCAAAGTTTGCTCGCTGCCTGCATCTGAAAGATGAGGAATGGCTTGGCTTGCTCTGTAGATGGAGGGTTTTCTTTCCCTGCTGCTGAGTCACCCGTGTCCAGTACATTGCGGCTAATTATCAATCAGCAAACACTTGGGGCTATTTAATTAAACCAGGAACAGATTGGTTAACAGATTGGTTATCAGAGCCCCAGGCTAGGCGGGCTGACCTGGGCTTGCTGCAGTCAGGCTCACCTGGCCACTGGCCAGAGCTCTGGAACTCACAGAAGCGCAGGACTCATTTCCTCTCTCTGTTAGCCAAAACGAGAAGGGCTTCCTACTGGCTCCCTGCACATCTGCCGGCCAGCACTGTGCTCTGCCCACATTGGCTGTGACTGCAGCTCCTGTCACATAAGAGCAACGCAGGGAGGATCACGGCCTCCTCAACCCCTGTCCTTGTTGCACACATATCTCCTACAAAGGCAGTTCAAAGAAGCCTCAAAACAGCTCTCTCTGCCTTCCCCTTTGCCCCACAAGCTTTGGGGCAATGTAGTAGACATTCTCCTGATGTGCAATGGCTGATTTGGCCAATGCCCTGTCTAGTCCAGCCTCCTGTTCTCACAGTGCTCAACTGTGTGCTGTGTGAATGACCTATCTGTCCAGAATCTTCCAGCATTCCACTTTCATGAATTCTACTGTGAAGAGAGAGGGAGAAAACTTTGTCGGCAGATCCTGTTTTGGAGTCAGACTTCCACAGGGACAATTCTAGAACTGGAGGGGTCGATGAAGAAGAAGAAGAGGAGGAGGAGGAGGAGGAGTTTGGATTTGATATCCCTCTTTATCACTACCCGAAGGAGTCTCAAAGCGGAGAGCCAGTGTGTTGTAGTGGTTAAGAGTGGTGGACTCGTAATCTGGTGAACTGGGTTCGCTTCCCCGCTCCTCCACATGCAGCTGCTGGGTGACCTTGAGCCAGTCACACTTCTTTGAAGTCTCTCAGCCCCACTCACCTCACAGAGTACTAGTTGTGGGGGAGGAAGGTTAGCCGCTTTGAGACTCCTTCGGGTAGTGATAAAGCGGGATATCAAATTCAAACTCCTCTAATATTCTCCTTTCCCTTCCTCCCCCACAACAAACACTCTGTGAGGTTCACCAGATTACGGTTCACCAGATTATGAGTCTACCACTCTTAACCACTACACCGCACCACCCCCCTCAGTTGATGATGCAACTGCAGAACAAGAACCTCCCTGAACCCTGGCTCTCTGGCCTGGGCTTGTGGAGTTCCAGCAAGGGAGAGTCCACCCTCCATCTCAGTTCTTTCTCAGGTCAGGGTCAAATTGCTCTTTTCATCCTCCAGACGACCTCTTGACTTTATTTGCTTGCGCAAAGCTGGCACAGTGGTTGGACTCAGCCCGGTCTTTACTGAGTGTTCCCTCTAATTTGTTTATGGGGCGGTTACACAACAAAACAAATCCTTAATCCTGGTTTGCAGGCTTCCATCAATCACCCCACACTTTTCAACATATTTACCCACCATTTAAATAACTGCAAAAAGTCCTCTTTTCTCTTTTTTCCAAGTGGACGTTGTGCCAGGGAGGCAGAGCACTCAGATCCGCCTTAATAGCACCAACCTAAAGCTCTTGTCTGCTCTTGAATCCCTCCTGCAAAATAGTGACACAGACCTAGAGGCCCCAGATGTGTCTTCTGCTGACCTTCTGAGATCTATCCTGTAACTCAAACCCACTTTATTTTGCCCAAAGGGCACATTTTCCCCCTCTTCCATGGGACAGGTATCCCTACCTCCTGTTCCCCAGCCTCCCACAGTCTCCTTCCTTGGAGGTTTCTAAGCAGAGCTTGGATGGCCATCTGTCAAGGATTCTTTAGCTGCAATTCCTACTTCACATGGGGTTGGACTAGATGACCTCTGGGGGTCCCTTCCAACCATCCTATGATTCCTTTTAATATGCTCCAGTTCCTTCAACCTTCCCTCACAGGACTGGTTTTCCATCTTCACTGCGCTTCTCTAAAGCTCTTCTGGTTTGTTGGCGTCCTTCAGGTGTGGTGTCCAGCCCTGGACCCAGGAGTCCAGATGAGGCTGCTTTATTGCAAAACAAGAACTGAACTCTCTCCCCTTGACTTGGAAGCTGTCTTTCCATGGAGGCAGCCTAAATGGGCCTTGGCCTTTTCTCCAGGGCTGACCCCACCCCGCTGCTTCCCGTCATTCTAGCTGAGAATGACGTTCTCTTTGGAGTGACATCTGGGATTTCGCTGAGAGCCACCCCCTCACCCCCCCTTCCAAGTGCCAAAAGCCAAATGTCACCCGACTGGCACATCCCTGACTTTCCTTCTGCTCTACTTGGCTCTTCGCTCTCTTGTTTGCAATTTGCCTTTTTATCCCAAGGCCTGTCTGTCACCAGACCTCTCAGGTTCTATTTGTGAGGACCAGAAATCAGGTGAGCAAATAAGTTTTGCCTGACGACATGCACCTGACCTTCAAGGCAGGCCCTGCTCCTTTTGTTGTCAAGAAAGGAGAAAGAAAACCCCTTTGGCCAAAGGCCATCAAGATAGCAGTTGACATATCTTTTTAGCCCTTTAGGATGTTTTGATGGGGCAGGTGTTGCTTGTAGCTCAGGGAGCTTGGTGGGAGAGGGTGGGGTTGCCTTCTGCTGCAGTTCGTGGTTTGGATCCTTGGCTCAGGCATTTTTGAGAGCTCCCCCCACCCTCCTCAACTGGTGTCTCGATAATATGATGCAGAGTGAGGTGGTGGCTGCTGGCTCTGATCATTTACAACCAGCTTTTTTGGCACTGATAAATACAGACAGGGGACAGAGGAATTAGCAGTCATGGATGGATGGATGGATGGATGGATGGATGGATGGATTGCATTTATGCCCCACCTTCTTTCCTCCAAAGAGCTCAAGGCGGCATACATAGTTCCAGTGCTTTTATTCTGGCGGGACGCAGGGGTATGCATGCCCCTAAACATTTTGTGAATCTTTGTACTTTTGTCCATTTACTGTATTTATTTTTCCCAATTCGAACTATAAAATGGTGGTTTTCTTGAGACAAAATGAGAGTACCCCTAAACATTTTTTTTTTTTTTAGAAAAAAGCACTGCATAGTTCTCTTCCCCCACCATCCTCACAACAACCCTGTGAGGTAGGTCAAGCTGAGAGGCAGTGACTGGCCCAAGGTTACCTTGTGAGCTTCATGGCCGAGTGGGGATTTGAACCCTGGTCTCCCAGGTCCTGGTCCAACATTCTAACCACTACACTACACGGACCCTCAGTGCAAGAGTGGAAGACCCAGGCTCAAATCCCGCTTCTTTACAGGAGGTCACCCTGATCTCTCAGCCTTTCTTTGTCTGGACAGACAGGAGAGGGCATTTTGGACACTGAAAGGTTTGACACAAAAAATAGCAAGTTTTTGTTTCTGTTGGCTGTGGCAGAGTGGTCCCCATAATGGGTGGAACTGCCCGGGGGGGGGGTACTAAGTGTGAAAAGGGGCAACAGGGGGTTGGGACTGGAGGTTTAAATGGCCATTGTGCTCTGAAAACCTTGGTATCCCTGAATCAAGTTCATCAATGTTGTTGAATGAATTAAACTAGTTTTAACTGCATGTTGAATAAACACACATTCCTACTTCACAGGGGGTGTGACTGTTTTAAACTGTATTGGGTTATTATCTTCCTTACTGGGTCATGCAAACCACTATTATGAATAATGCATTATTTGGGGTGGAGGGGACTGGAGAGGAGTTTAGGGAACCAAGGGGGTGAGACACCCCCCCCAAAAAAATGTTTGGAGACCACTGGTGTATTAGAGGGTCCCTCCCCAGAAGGTTTTTGTTTTGTTTTGTTTTGTTTTGTTTGCAAGCCGAGTGAACTGCTCCCTTCTCAAATGTGCGCCCCTCCCCCCCTTTCTCACCTGGGCTTCCTTCTGCAGGAACTTCACCCACCTCTACCACCCGGATCATGGCAACTGCTACATCTTCAACTGGGGCGTGGAGAAGAAGCCACTCATCTCTTCCAATCCTGGCGCAGAGTTTGGTAGGTAGTGCAGAAGAGGCAAAGGAGCAGCCCTGACATCTGGCTTTGCTTTTTCCTTCCAATTCTGAATGTCCTTGCAGGTTCCTCTGGGTAGGAAGGAGGGGGGCCCTCTGGAGTCTTAGGGTGCCATCGTGAAAAGGGGCCTGATTCCCAGGCCTCCAGGTGGAGGGAGTGATGGGGAAAGCACCTGCTGTTTAGCTGGGCGTTCCTAATCCGTTCTAGGCGGCTTCCAACAAAATATTAAAATACAGTGATGCATCAAACATTAAAAGCTTCCCTAAAGAGGACTGCCTTCAGATGTCTTCTAAAAGTCTGGTAGTTGTTGTTCTCTTTGACATCTGGTGGGAGGGCGTTCCACAGGGCGGGTGCCACTACCGAGAAGGCCCTCTGCCTGGTTCCCTGTAACTTTCCCAGCCCTGTTTCCCAGCCCTGTGACCTTTTCACTGGAGATGCCTGGCAGAGGTTTGAACTAATGCTCTGCCCCGAAGCCAAGCAGTCCTGCAAGGCCTGTGCATGGCAGGCAACCAGCCACCCCAACAGCAGGGCCGGCTTAAGACATTTTGTCCCTGGAGGCAGAAGAGCCAAGGGAGTCTTCCCTCCCAGCATGAAAGCATGTCCATGTTATTTTGCCACCTGAGGCCCTGATGGCTCTCTTTTTTTCCTGCCTGAGTCAGCCACCTCCCTCTGCCTAATGGCAGAGCCGGCTTTGCTCCCCAGACTAGAAGAGACCACAGAGTCCTCCCCAGGCCAGGCCAGACAGAGCCAAGCCCTCTCTTCTCCTCTCCAAAGGTGCCTGTTGCAGCTAGAATGAGGCTCAGGTGGGGACTTTGTGTCTCTCTTTGTGCCCACCCCCCACTGCCGATTCCAGCTCCCGCGCTGCTTGCTGGGGGCCGCAGGCTGACGATTGGTCTTTGCTCCCTTTGCCCAGGGCTGAAGCTGATCCTGGACATCAGCCAAGACGACTACATCCCCTACCTCACCTCGACGGCCGGGGCCTGGCTGATGCTGCATGAGCAGAAGACCTTCCCTTTCCTGAAGGATCAGGGCATCTATGCCATGTCTGGGACAGAGACCTCCATTGGCGTCTTGGTGGTAGGTGCCTGGCATGTCCCGACTGTTCACAGAACTTGGGGCGGGGGTGGGAGTGGCTGAGACTCTCTTGGGTCCAGCCAACTTGGGTCCAGCCAGTAGGGAGGTGGGACTCTGCTTTGTTGTTGTTTAGTCGTTTAGTCGTGTCCGACTCTTCATGACCCCATGGACCAGAGCACGCCAGGCACTTCTGTCCTCCACTGCCTCCCGCAGTTTGGTCAAACTCATGCTGGTAGCTTCGAGAACACCATCCAACCATCTCGTCCTCTGTCATCCCCTTCTCCTTGTGCCCTCAATCTTTCCCAACATCAGGGTCTTTTCCAGGGAGTCTTCTCTTCTCATGAGGTGCCCAAAGTATTGGAGCCTCAGCTTCAGGATCTGTCCTTCCAGTGAGCACTCAAGGCTGATTTCCTTAAGAATGGATAGGTTTGGTCTTCTTGCAGGCCAATGGGCCTCTCAAGAGTCTCCTCCAGCACCATAATTCAAAAGCATCAATTCTTCGGCGATCAGCATTCTTTATGCTCCAGCTTTCACTTCCATACATCACTACTGGGAAAACCATAGCTTTTACTATATGGACCTTTGTTGGCAAGGTGATGTCTCTGCTTTTTAAGATGACAGGACTCTGCTTTAGGACGACTCAAACGCCAAGCCTTCCTTGGCCAAAACTCCTCCCCACCCTGAAGCCAAACTTTATCCAGCAAGACAGAAAATCAGGGTGCCTGTTTCAGTACACCTAAAATCCAGTTTCACCAAGAGTCGGGGCAAGAGGGAGTGTCCTTCCTTCTTGCTGTCCTGCAATACCAGTTCCTGGGAACCACGGGCAGGTGCAGAAGGTGCTTATGTTCAGGTCCTGCTTGCAGGTTTCCCATTAAGGCATCTGGTTGGCCAGTGTGAGAACAGGACTAGGCTGGACTAGGTTGGGCCCCTTTGGTCTAATCCAAAAGCAGGTCTCTCCTCCTGCTCTTATGGCACTGTCCTCTGTCGGAGGCAGTATGCCTCTGAATACCAGTTTCTGGGAATCCCAGGTGAGCTGAAGGCTGTTGCTTGCACAGGAGGCTGGATTAGATGGTCCTCTTTGGCCTAGTCCGGCACCCAGGCTTTTCTGATGTTCCTACTTTGCTTGCAAGGCTGCGTACCCATGCTCCTGTTTATTCTGCATCAAGCGTGCTCCCACAACTGGTTTGGGAAGAGGCGTACACGTGACATTAGCCAATCCATACCTATCCTGCCGTTTCCTATGAAATTCTGCGTTATGGTGCACTTCCCCACAAAACCAGCTTTGATCTTAATTGAGAAAAGTACGACCTCGCTGTGTTTTCAGCCCGGGGAAGTGTACACAGCCTAAGACTTCGGGAAAACATACAGATGTTTCTGGTGTCTTCTTGATGCAACGAAACAGAGACTTTTGCATGCAGGGAGCAAAGTCCCCTTCCTCTCTTCATTTCAGGGCAGTATCACTGCCTTTCAGGGATCTGGTGCTTCTTTTATAGGGTGGCAAGAGAACTGAGAGCAAGAAGCAACTGTTCAGGGATCCCGCCTGCCCTTAAGATTTCTTTCTTTCTTTCTAGGATGAACTTGTGCGGATGGGAGCTCCTTACAGTGACTGCACGGTGAACGGGTCAGACATCCCTATAAAGAATCTGTATCAAGACTATCCTACTTACCAGGTGATGATTTCTCCACTGCACTCCAATTATTAATTTAGTATTAATTTATCATCGTCATCCTCAAGCCCTCCACCCTAAGGTCCCAGAGTGGGTTACAACAATTAAAACACAGTTTAAAGCAGTGGTTCCCAATATGTGCTGCCCCCTGCGGGGCTGCAGGATTACCTAAGGGGCTGCTCAGAGGCAAGGGGGCGGGGGGGCGCTGAAGGTGTGAATGACTATCAGACTCTGAAAAGCTAGTATCATGGGATCAGGTCTGTCAGTTTTGTTAATGAAGCTAAATATTTTAAACTTGATTTTGAATAAATGGGCAGTTAATGGTGACTGTTTTGAATTGTGTTGGGTTATTGTCTTCCTTACTGGGTCCTGCAAACCGCTATTCTGAATAATGCTTCTTATAGGGTAGAGAACACTAGGGATGAGTTTATGGAACCAAGGGGGCAGTAGCCCAAATGATTTGGGAACCACTGGTCTAAAACAACTCAGAGAAGGGAAACACCTTTCAGTGCCTGCTCTCTTGATTTTACGTCACCCTGAGATCGGATTTCTTTCTCTGGGCAGTTGGGTCCCATAATTCAAGACTTAGTTTTAGGTGAGTTTGGAGGCCAGGAATCAGCTTAGGAACCTGCAGATTATAAATGTATGTATGTATGTATGTATGTATGTATGTATGTATGTATGTATGTGTATATCAGCAAAAACAAACAAATAGGATGTCCTTGAGCATGTGCAGAGTGCCTTCCCCTCTTCCCCCTGTCCTTGTGTTGGGGGTTGTGGGGCAGTTTTGCCTCCTGGCCAGAGTAGCTCCCAAGCATGCGGGGTGGTTTTGTTTGTTTGTTTGGAAGTGACCCCTAGCTGTGATTCCCGCATTGCAGTGGTTGGAATCAATGCCCTTCCAACTTTACAATTCTGTGATTCCCCTGATGAACAGAGGTTGCCTCTGCAGAGCAGAGAGGGTGGCTTGAGTGGTGGGGACTCTCCTTTGCTGGAGGCCTCTGCTTCTGCCACGCATATTGCTGCTGCTGCTGCTGCTGCTTTCTGCAAAGCAAGTCGAAGGGCAAGTTTCCCAGCATTCCTCCCCTCTTGCACAAAATCCCAACAACTGTAAACTGAAAAGCCAAAGTTTGTTTCAGCCAAGGGGCAGGAGGCTGGGGAGGGAGCAGCCGGCTGCCTCCTCCTTTCCCAAGTCCCTAAGTACTTCTCCGCTGCTCTAAATGTGTCTCTGAGAAGGAAAAGCTGGCGGTCGCCTCCTTCCTTTGACTCCTGCTCATGTAAACTGTTTTCATGTAAACAATGGCAGACAAGCCCTCCAAACATGGAAGGTGCAAGGTGTTTGGTTTCTTCCATAGCCAAAGGCAACTTGCCTTACTCTGCCTTGGCCGCTCTGCTTCCTGGGAGGGGAAATCACCACTCATGTTGTAAAGGACGTCAACAGGTTTAAAAGCCCAGTAAAGTCTATAGTGGAAGAACAGCTGGTAAATAATACCTGTCTGATGTGTGCCAAGAGGCGAGAACTTCAGTAGCGCGGATCAACTATTAACTAGGAACATAGGAAGTAAATGCTCTACTACCACTGAGCGACGGTCCTTCCCTTAAAAACAACACAAGGTTCCAGTCCTCTTTGTTTCTGAATCAAGGGCTGATTTAAACCGGGACAAAGGAAGACACCTGGTCCATCTAGCTCAGTATTGTCTACACTGATGGGCAGCAGATCTCCGGTGCTTCAGGCAGGGGGCCATTCCTATTCCTATCTGGAGATGCCATTTAGGATTGAACTGGATGTTCTGCCATTGAGTTAAGCTGCCCTCTGGATGTTTTGCACTACAACCCTTCTCATCCGCCCCAGCCACCAGTGGCTTTGTTTCCATACAGCCGGCTGTGGGTGATGTCCAAAACATCTGGGCAACAGCAGGCTGCAAAAGGATGGACTAGGGAATGTAGGGACATTATAAAATCCAATATGCACTTTTTTGCCCATTCCAGGCTTAGGATGAGTCAGGTTTTTAGACTGAATGGAGCCTCCTAGTCTGCAGAAGAACGTCTCTTGCCAAGATGAGGGAGTAGGCAGCTGGGTCACAACCACGTCTAAGTCCTGTGATGAGATGTTGGGTGGATTCAGATAAATGGAGCTTCCCCAGTGCCTGGGGACAGAGTTGTTTGGGCTTTTTCCCTGTTCCCTCCACTAGGAATTGAGCGGAATCAGCTTATCTGGTCGTCGGTCAGGGATTCTTGAGCATTTCAGGGGGTTGGACTAGAAGACCCTTGGAGTCCCTTTCAGCTCTGTAATTCTACAATCCTAGGATCTGGTCTCAGCAGGAGGAGATACGGTGGAAACCTAACTCACCTAGGTTGCCCTCTTCCTCAGGGACAGGTAGCTGGGACAAGGGGCAAGGAGGATTTCCTGACCCAAAAAATCCAGAAAGGTTTTACTTCTCCCCTTCTCCTCCTCCTCCCTGCAGGAGGAAACAGTGCCAACTGAGCCCTGCTCCAACTGCACCATGGAAGACCGCAAGGAGAGCTCCACAGGAGCGGTCTACAGGACAACCTACTCCATCCAGGTAAGTAATACAGACTGTGTTCTGTTCCCCCTCAACCATCCAGTCAAGCAAGTTCGTCCCAAGTTGTGTCTCCTTAGCAACTTTTGATGCAGTTTCAAGAAGGTCCAATAGTGGTGGGCTGCTGAGGTCACGGTTGGACCTGACCCAAGGTTTGATTTACCTGTTGCAGCACTCCAAGCCACTCCTGGCTAGAAATACAGGTGATGTCCTTTCTCAGTTGGTCTCCCTCCTCACATGGGGGATGGAGGCTGAGAGAAAGACTTAACCCAAGGTCCCCTCTTGGAGGGATAGCTCAATGGGTAGAGCATAAGGCTCTTAATCTCAGGGTTGTGGGTTCGAGCCTAATGTTGGGCAAAAGATTTCTGCATTGCAGGGGGATTGGACCCTATGACCCTCGTGGTCCCTTCCAACTCTACCATTCTTTTTTTTTTTAAGACATTGGGGGGGAAGGGGGAAAATGGGTGGGGGTGGGGTCGGGTGGCAATGTTTCTATTTTGCTTAATGTATGTAGGGTTTGGTGTCAGCATTGCTCGTGCTGTTCATTTGTGTTTTTTTGATGGTGAGAGAGGTTGGGGTTGGCCTAGGGTGTGACTGTTCATTTGTAGTTGGCTGTGGTGATCTTTGTTTTCGTGTGTGAGTGAGGTGGGTGGGTGTTTTGGATCAGGTTAGCCATATTGATTTGTATGCTGTTGGTGGATTATTGTCAACGTCTTGTTGGGCTGTGTATGTGATAAAGGGGAGCCATACCGGGGTAAAGGCGTCTTCTTCTGTTTGTCCCCGTGTCAGTTTCAGTTTATTGGTTAATTTTTCTAGTAGGGCTGTTTCCCATACTATTTGGTACCATTGGTCCATACTTACTCCTGACAGGTCTCTCCAGTGTCTGTTATGGTGTTTCTGGCTGGTGAAAGTAGGTGGTTTATGAGTTCTTTGTGGTGTAAATGGGCATTGTTGTCTTGGAAGACCAACTCTACTACTCTATGATTCCAAGTCCTCTTGGGAACTCACTGGCTCTAAGCAGAGTCCTCTCTTCCTCCAGGCTTGCCTACGTTCCTGCTTCCAAGCTTGGATGGTGAAGGACTGCAACTGCTGCCACTACTCCTTCCCTAGGGTCCAAGGGAAGCCTTACTGCAACAATCAGGAGTTTCCAGACTGGGGTGAGAATGGGCACAGAAAGGACGTGGGGGGGTGCTCCCCTTCTTGGGGAAAGTGTGTTTGCCCTGCAAACACTGCCCAAGCAGTCCAGCTTCCTTGTTTAGTTACAGCGATTTGGTTTATTTAGTGGGTGTTGGATATTGTGTGTGTTCCACCTGTGTAAATGGGTCATTGACCATGATGGATTAGTCAAGCAATGAAGGGACACTGGGAGCCCGGGCAATGCTTTGAAAGGGCCAGGAATTAAAACTCATGCATCTCTTTTTGTTTTGAATGTCTTTCCATCGTTTGGTGTGTTTTTTAAAAAGCGAAGTGTCAAAGCTTGCAATTTTAGATTCAACTTGTGAAGATAATCTGTTTTGTTTTATTTCATAGAGTCTTTATACACCACTTAACCGTAAAAAACACAACCCACCTCAAAGTGGTTTACACAAAAAAAGCATTAAAAGTGTAAATCAACAACAATAATTTAAATGTTTGAAAAGTTTAAATAACAATATATTAAAGGCAGATTTAAACAATTATGTTTTCAGCAGGTGTGCAGTGAAGGTGCCTGCCTGATATCAATAGGCAGGGAGTTCCAAAGTGCTGCCACACCATCAGGTCAAGTTCTTATGAATGTGGGACGGGTTGCCAGAGCAGTGTGGACCTTCAGTTCCGCTCCGGACAACAGCAGCTTGACTTGGGGTGAGGGCAGTGCCGGATTTACGTATAAGCTAAACAAGCTATAGCTTAGGGGCCCCACTCTCTTGGGGGCCCCCACAAAATTTAAAGGAAAAAAACCTGGATGTACATTTCCAAAATATAAGATAAACAAATAAAATAAAACCTACATACAGCAACAGTGTTTCTAAATGGCTTTAGATAGTTATTAGGTCCATAAATTACCATATAGCATATATTCAACACACAAAAACAGGGACAATTTGTTGTTGACAAAGGACAGCTGGATACATAAAGGGCCCCATTACCTTCAGTAGCTTAGGGCCTCATCAGACCTAAATCCGGCCCTGAGTGAGGGAAGCGGTATCACAGGAACAACCCTCTCCCCTTTGGCACTTCCATGAGCTTTTAAGCCCCGCAAATTCAGCAGGGAGAAAACAACTCCACTCAAGTTCCTGAAAGCAATGGCTGTGCTTTGTTTGAACTCTGCAGCATATTGCTTCTCTGAGCTGCGCAACCAACTGGAGATCCGCCAGACCTGCATCGAGTCTTGCAAGGAGACCTGCAAGTAAGTACAGGCGGCGCCCCACAAAGTTCCCGAGGCACAGAAGCCCTGCTCTCCGTCTTGCACTGACCCCTGGGCCTCTCCAGTGGGGCAGCTGGAATAACCCAGCTGGGCTTTGCTATGCAAAGAGACGGGGAAGGGGGCACAGGGAATGACAACTTTCTCTCCTTCCTTTTTCGACAGCAACACCCAGTACAAGATGACTATCTCCATGGCTGACTGGCCTTCTGAAGCTTCTGAGGTGGGTCTCCCGGAGATGCTTTTGGAGGAGTCTTTTGGCTTCTGGATGTTCTGAAGATCTACCCACATGGAGCTGGGTAGATGCTTAGGTGGTTGGGGCTTTTATTTTTATTTTTTTAATAAATTTTTATTGGTTTTCCATAAAACAAAACAAAAACATAAACATAAACAAACAAAAACACGACTTCCCCATACCACCCCTTTTCTGCATTCTTGTTTCAAGATTTTTCAGCAACCCTCTGATCATAACTTAAATATATTTCATATATTTAACTTCAGTTAGTTATTAATGCAACTGTAGTTCTTTATCTCTTATAACTCTGAGCCCCTAATTTTCCAAATTACAGCAGTTTTTAAGATAAACTTTAAATTTATTCCAATCTTCATCCACCGCCTCTTTCCCCCGGTCTCGAATTCTGCCAGTCATCTCTGCCAGTCCCATATAGTCGATCACCTTCGTCTGCCATTCTTCCAACGTGGGTAAATCTTGCGTCTTCCAATACTTTGCTAGAAGAATTCTTGCTGCTGTAGTGGCGTACATAAAAAATGTCCTATCCTTCTTTGGCACCATTTGGCCCACCATACCCAAGAGAAAGGCCTCTGGTTTTTTAACAAACGTTCTCTTCAGAACTTTTTTTATTTCATTATAGATCATTTCCCAGAAAGCCTTAATCTTCGGGCAGGTCCACCAAAGGTGATAGAAGGTTCCCTCCGTTTCACTACACTTCCAACACTTGTTATTGGGCAAGTGATAGATCTTTGCTAACTTAGCAGGAGTCATGTACCACCTGTAGATCATTTTCATAATGTTTTCTTTTAAGGCATTACATGCCGTGAATTTAACACCAGTGGTCCATAACTGCTCCCAGTCAGCAAGCTCAATGTCATGCCCAATATCCTGTGCCCATTTAATCATATTAGATTTCACCATTTCATCTTGAGTATTCCATTTCAACAGCAAGTTGTACATTCTTGACAAATTTTTAGTATTGGGTTCTAACAGTTCTGTTTCTAATTTTGACTTTTCCACTTGGAAGCCTTTCTTTCTGTCCTGCTTGAATACTTCATTTATCTGTCGATAATGTAACCAATCTCTCACCTTAAACTTCAGTTTCTCAAAACTCTGCAATTTTACATTTTCACCATCTTGTTCTATAATTTCACAATATTTAGGCCAATTAGAATCCATATTCAATTTTTTCACCTCTTTTGCTTCCATTGGTGACAGCCACCTGGGGGTTCTACTTTCAAACAAGTCTTTATACTTAATCCAAACATTATACAGAGCTTTCCTCACGATATGGTTCTTAAAACCTTTATGCAATTTTACCTTGTCATACCATATATATGCATGCCAACCAAATCTGTTATCAAATCCTTCCAAATCCAAAATGTCTGTATTCTTGAGGAGCAGCCAATCTTTCAACCAGCAAAACGCTGCTGATTCGTAGTAGAGTCTTAAGTCCGGCAGGGCAAAACCCCCTCTATCTTTCGCATCTGTTAATGTCTTAAATTTTATCCTTGGCTTTTTGCCCTGCCAGACAAATTTCGATATGTCTTTCTGCCACCTCTTGAAACAGTCCATCTTATCTATTATTTGTAATGTCTGAAACAGAAATAACATTCTAGGCAATACATTCATTTTGATAACAGCAATTCTGCCTAACAAGGAAAGTTTCAGCCTTGACCATATGTCTAAATCTTTCTTAACTTCTGTCCAACATTTATCATAATTGTCTTTAAAAAGATTCACATTTTTCGATGTCAAATTTACCCCCAGGTATTTCACTTTTTTTGCTATCTCCAAACCTGTTTCATTCTGGAATGTCTCTTTTTCTTCATTTGTTAAGTTTTTTTCCAAGACTTTAGTTTTTTGTTTGTTCAACTTAAATCCTGCAACTTGACCAAATGTCTCGATCAGTTCTAAAACTCTTTTTGTGCTAGTGATTGGCTGTTGCAAAGTCAAAACTAGGTCATCTGCAAATGCCCTTAATTTATACTCTCTCACTCCGACCTGAATTCCTTTAACCAACTGGTCCTTTCTAATCGTGTTTAACAAAACCTCCAGAACCAGTATAAAAAGTAGGGGAGAAATAGGGCATCCCTGTCGTGTTCCTTTCTCTATAGCTATCTCTTCCGTTACCACATTATTTACAATTAGCTTTGCCTTCTGCTCAGAATAAATTGCACCTATACCGTTTTCAAAACCTTGGCCTACCCCCATCCCTTGGAGATTCTTTTTCATAAAACTCCAACTAATATTGTCAAAGGCTTTCTCCGCGTCCACAAAAATCAAAACCGCTTTTCTGTTAATATTCATCTCCAACAGTTCCACAATGTCTATTATGTTCCTCACATTGTCAGACATGTGTCTTCCCGGGAGAAAGCCAGATTGGTCTTTATGAATCTCGCCTGTCAATACTTTCTTCAGTCTTTTTGCTAAAATGTCTGCAAAAATTTTGTAATCCACATTTAATAATGATATCGGGCGGTAGTTCTTAACCTGGTTCTTTTCAGTCTCGGTCTTTGGTATAAGTGAGATAAAGGCCTCTTTCCACGTTTCGGGTGCCTTTTTCCCCTCCAATATTTCATTACAAACTTCTTTCAATGGTTGCACTAAACCTTCTCTCAAAGCTTTATAGTATCTAGCCGTCAGTCCATCTGGTCCTGGAGACTTTCCCAGTTGTGCCTTTTGAATGGCCTCCTCTATTTCCTGTTCTGTTATTTTCTCATTCAAAATCAACTTGCCCTGTTCTGGGATTTTCGGTAGTCCATAATTTTTAAGAAATTCTTCTATTTCTTGTTCGTTTACTGGCCCTTGTGTATATAATTTCCTAAAGAAACTTTGAAAACAGTTACTTATCTCATTTGGCTTATGAACATTCTTTCCCTCTATCTCCAAACAAGTAACTGTATTCAGTTTTTGCCTCTTTTTCAGTTGCCATGCAAGGAGCTTCCCACACTTGTCTGCAGACTCAAAAGTCCTTTGTCTCATTTGCTTAATTTTCCATTCTATCTCTTGATTTGTCAGTTCCATATATTGCGTCTGATAATATTTTATTTCTCTCAAAATTTCTTGAGACTTTGGTTTTGACCTCAGTTTCTTTTCTCCTTCCTTCATTTTTTCTAAAATTCTTTCTTTCCTTTCATTTTGCTTTTTCCTCTTGATTGAATTCTGTTGTATCAGGAAGCCTCTCATCACGGCTTTACTCGCGTCCCAAATTGTTCTTTTTTCCACATCTGTTCTCCAATTTATCTCAAAATAATCTTTCAATGTCTTTTGGGCCTTTATACAAAATTGTTCATCTCTAAATAGGGAGTCATTCATTCTCCATCTAAAGGATCCAGTTGTTGTCATTTTCATTTCCATCTTTACGGCATTATGGTCGGAGCAGGTTTTTGGGCAGATTTCTACTTTTTTAATCTTTGTAGCCATCACACTAGATACCCAAATTTGGTCGATTCTCGTCCATGTCATTTTAGATTCCGAGAAAAAAGTTCCCTCTCTCTCGAGAGGATTCTTTGTTCTCCAGATGTCAATCAAGTCCATGTTTTCCGTCATCTCGAAGAAAGTCTTTGGTAATCTTCCTTCTTTAGATATTGTCTGTCTTTGTGCCTTGTCCATATTTGTAGACACCACTCCATTCATGTCCCCCATCATTATTATTTTGCAGTCGAGATAGTCTAGTAAGGTCTCATGCAACTTCTTAAAAAATTCTGCCTTCCCATCATTTGGTGCATATACTCCAATTATCAAATATTTTTCCCCCTGGATCTGTACTTCGATTGCCAAATATCTTCCTTCTTCATCCTTAAATTTTAATTTTGGGTTCAATTTTTCCTTTGCATAAATCACTACTCCTCTCTTTTTTACTTTATCGGAAGATATAAATTCTTGTCCCAATCTTTTGTTCACCAACAATTTCCTGTGCGCTCTAGTTATATGAGTTTCCTGTAGACATATCAGATCCAGTTGTTCCCTTTGCAAAATGTGGAAAACCTGTCGTTTTTTTCTGGGATGGTTCAAACCGTTGCAGTTCCAGCTTAGAAGTTGCAGAGACATTTTGTTTGTTAGATGTTTGATCCTCCGACTGCTCCAAGTTTTTCTTCCTCTTCAGTTGGCAGTTGTGGTAGTCCAAATGATAGATTTGCGATGTCTGTTAGCCCTCCTCCTTCTGATGTTAATCCTTGTCCTTCTATTCCCGGATCCACCGTACCTTTCTGTAGGTCCTCTAGGTTTCTCTCCAAAAAATATTCTTTCTCCTGTACTGTTCTTATTCTTACTTTCTTCCCTTTGTAGTTAAAGGACAACCCCTGTGGGAATTCCCACCTGAAGGGTATAAAGTTCTTCCTCAGCAAATTGGCAAGATCTCTATAAAAAGTCCTCACTTCCAAGATGTATTTAGGGATGTCCTTAAAGATTTGGACTTGAACGTTTCCAATCACCAAAGCTTTTTGATAGTGAAGGTTCAATATCTTGTCTCTTTCCTCTTTGGTTCTAAAGGTGATCAGACAATCCCTTGACTTCTTGCTTTGCTTTCTACCAAGTCTGAAAGCAGTTGTTATCCCTACTTCATCTTCCTCCAGATCTCCTTGCCAATTTTCCAGAATTGCCTCTGTGAGAAATTCCGCCAGATTGTCCTCTTCTTTCTCTGGAACCTGTCTAAATTTCAGATTTCGTTCTTTCCGTTGTAATTCCAGTAAGGAGAGGGCCGCTTCATGTTCATTCACCTTTTTCTCAATCGGCACAAGTCTTTCCTGCGTCTCACCTGCAACAGATTTTGCACTTTCTGCAATTTTCCTTGTTTCTGAAGATTCCTGAATCAGTCTATTTATAGATTCTGTGTTTGTTGCCACTGATGTGGTATTCAGATCCAATCTTGCTGTAAGTTCTGTCAATTTCTTTGAGTTTTCTGTAGATTGCTTTGTTAAGGCCTCAAGGGATTGATTTATTTTAAGCAGTGCCTGTGTCATAGATTCCATTGATGCTGCTGTCGCACTGTCCGGTACAGGCACTGTGTTGCCAGAGATTGAAGCTCTTTTCTTTTGTGTTAGTTTAGCTTTAGATCTGGTTCTTATCTCCTCTGCTGTGCCACTCATATCCCAAGGCCGTTCTCACAGGAAAAACTTGCAATGGAAAATCCCACTATTAGTCAGTTACTTTGCAATTTTTCCCTCTTAGCCCTCAAGAGGGAGCAGTTAAAAGTTTCCAAGTTAGAAACAACAAAGAGACGGAAAGCCGGATGTAGAAAATCTCAAATCCGCCATTAAAGTTGTAAAACTTTTTCTCCAATTTAAATTTAGTTAGTCCAATGTCAGTAACAAAGTCCCATTCAAATCCTAAATGTCTTAAGATTTTTTCACCATTTAAGGTATAGTCTATATCCACTTCAGAGCTATTTTAAAGAACAGTTTTCCCGGTGTTAAATCCTGGCAGGTCGTCCCGGGGATCAGAGCAGTGAAAAACTTTGTTTCCCTTTAAATTAAAAGTATCTTCACAAAACTGTCTTTTTTCCCCCTTCTCCTGCCAATCTGGAGGGGAGAGATACTTTTGACAGCTCAGGTTTGACAGTTCGCAACTAAGTTTCTAATAACTGCAGCGAGGTCTTTCGTTGCTTTAAATTCCTGCAGTCCGGGGGGGGCAGACTTCCTTATTTTTTGCCCTCCCGTTTTCAGCCAAATTTTCTATTTTTAAAGGTTCCTGATTTTTTTCCCTTCTTACTCACGGGAATCCAGTCCAGATTTTCTTTTCAGGAAGGAATCGGCGCTCTCCGCTAATGGCGACGCGGCTTCACTCCGCAGGCTGGGTAGCGACTCTCAGCACCGCGCTCACTCCCGATGCCGCTCCGGAGCCTTTAAAAAGGCTCTTTCACAGTACCGGGGGGCGCAAAGGTGCCCACCGAGTCTCCTTGCTCTCAGGCTTCCGCGCCTGAGATTTTAGGGGTCCCCCACTCGCCGTAGCGGGTAAGACCCGAACTTGCGGAGCAGTCCTTCTCCGGAGCTCGGAGGTAGGACCGCCATTAAGCGCTGGCACCGACCGGAAGTTCCGGTGGTTGGGGCTTTTAAAGCGGCTCAGTCCCAGACTCAGGTGCATAAGATTAAATTTATTTAAAAAACACAAAGAGAAGTGGCTCGATTTAAAAGGGATGAAATTCATCCAATAAGGAATATTAAAAATAAAAAATAAGCTCCTGTTTTAAGACCATAATAGCCTGCTGGATCAGGCCAAAGGGGTCCCATCTAGTTCAGCTCCCTGCTTTCACAGGGACGAACCAGATGCCCCATTGGGAAGCGTGCAAGCATTCTCCCCTCGTGTAGGTTTCCAGCAACTGGCATTCAGTAGCATCACTGCCTTCATCCATGGAGGTAGAGCATAGCCATCGGGGCAAATAACCATGGATAGTCCTCTTCTCCATGAATTTGTTTAACCTTCTTTTAAAGTCATCTTGGTTGGTGAATATCACTGCCTCCTGTGGGAGGGAGTTCCATAGTTTAATTGCATGAAGAAGTACCTTTTTTTATTTGCCCTGAACGGATAAAAGTGCTTTATGCTTCTAAAAATGTACCCACATCAGAAAGGCAACCAATTAATTCATTTACATTCGTTCATTTGCAAGGCACCTGACGTTGCATGTACAAGTAAGCAAAAGGGGGGGGCGGGTCCTGCACACAGATGGCAGTCAGAGCATCCCTCCTTCCAGAAACCTTATTTTGTTTCTTCTTTCTAGAACTGGATATTCCATATTTTATCCTATGAAAGAAATAAGTCACGTGATATCACTGTGGACAGGTGAGTAAAAGCCAGCTGCTCCCTGAGCCACAAAGAGTGGGTAGGGAGAGACAAGGAGGAGGGCTGGGGGGGGGGGGTGTTAGACAGGGGGATGCAGAAGAAGGGAAGGTAAAGGTAAAGGGACCCCTGACCATTAGGTCCAGTCATGGCCGACTCTGGGGTTGCGGCGCTCATCTCGCTTTTTTGGCTGAGTGAGCCGGCGTACAGCTTCCGGGTCATGTAGCCAGCATGACTAAGCCGCTTCTGGCAAACCACAGCAGCGCACAGAAACGCCGTTTACCTTCCCACCGGAGTGGTACCTATTTATCTACTTGCACTTTGATGTGCTTTCGAACTGCTAGGTTGGCAGGAGCAGGGACCGAGCAATGGGAGCTCACCCCGTCGCAGGGATTCGAACCGCCGACCTTCTGATCAGCAAGTCCTAGGCTCTGTGGTTTAACCCACAGCGCCACCCGCATCAGAAGAAGGGAAGGCAGCTACTTAAGCTGGCAGCCTGGGGCTTGAGAGACAGTGTGGTGCAGTGGTTAGAGTGCCAGACAAGGACCCGGGAGAACTGGGTTTGGATCCCCACCCAGCCCTGTATGGAGCGATCTTGGGGCAGCTGCTGCCTCTCAGTGGAACCTACCTCACAGGGTTGTTGCAGGGATTCAGTGAGAAGGGGGAAAGAAGCATGTACGCCACCTTGAACCCCTTGGAGGGAAAGGGTGGGCTATGAATGCAGTAAAAATCAATGTGTGGTAGAGGCAAGGTTGGCTCCAGGGCTTGGAGGGGCCTGAGGCAAGAACTCATCCAGCCCCTGCCCCACTCCCTGGCTGCTCCTCATCCCTGCCATCTAACTGCTTGCCAGGCAGAGAGCAAGCAGGGATCCATCAGGCTGTGGCCTCTCCTCACCACCTCCAGGATCAAGCAAGTGGGGAGGAGGGGGGGGAGCCCTCAGCAGATTCCCAACCCCACCAACCCATAGAGCCGAGGTATGTGGGATGAAGGCCCCTTCTCCAGGGAAGTTTTTGTGATGCTCAGCTGCTGAGGGCCAAGCCCAGGACGCTGTGCTCTCCCTGCTCCCGTCAGGCCTTCTTGGGATAGTTGCTGCTCCTTTTGCATGGCTCCTCTTTTGTGCGTCTGCTCTGGCCACAGAGCACAGGTGAGAACCAACAAAGCCCCCTCTGGCTTCTGAGACTCGCCCAGCCTAGCTGCTCTCCCTGCTTTCTGAGGCCCCAGGAGGTGCCAATCCTCCAGCCCCAGAACCCACTTTGGAAAGCTCTTGTGGCAAAGGCAGGCCCAGGAGGAATGCGCTTCAGCCAGCCCCAGCTGTTCCAGGCGGCGCATGGTCCCTTGCAGCAGCCACCACCGCCGCATTGCAAGCCTTTTACTTCCACCGATTGCGAAATTGCAGCTCTGCAAAGTGTCTCAGCCTTCTCCCGCAAACTGCAACCAGTTTGATCTTGGCTGCTCCGGAGCAGCCGGAAGTTGGGCGACTGGCCCCAGGTTTATAGGCCCATTTTGCAGCTGCTGCAGCTGCCACAGCCTTGTTTGCCGAGCCTTCCTGTGTGCCACGTACACCAGAGCCACCAAGTGAGAGTGGGGTGCCTGTGCCGTGGAGAAAATGGATAGGGGAAAGCTTTTCCCCCTCTCTGCTAACGCTCAGAAGTCGTGGACGTCCAGTGAAGCTGGGAGATTCAGGACAGATGGTGGAAAGTATTTCTTCGCACGCACAGAGAAACTGTGGAACTCCCTGCCACAGGAGGCGGTGATGGCCCCCAACTTCAGGGCAGGAGCCTATAGGAAGGGAAGGGCAGAATCTCAGGCAGCAGCTTATCAGGCCTGGTGAATGAATGTTTGAGGAAGAGGAGCTCATTGTTTCTCCTCTCGCTTCCTGCAGGACTGGGATCATCAAGCTCAACATCTATTTCCAAGAGTACAACTACAGAACCATTGTGGAGACAGCAGGGACAACTGTAAGTGGGCTGGGTCCAGATCCCTTTGCTCAGCCTATTCTCTGAAGCACAGGGTGGGGGGTTGTCCAATAGTAATGCGGGATGTGTTTAAGCCCCACCCTCTGCACTGGAAAAGCATTTCCCTTCTCTCAGGTGCCTCCTGGTTTGGCTTTTGTTTCTGAGTTGTCACAGAAACTGTCTCAGGGATGCTATTATTTCACATGTTGCAAAGGGTGAGTTGTGGCCTCTGGGAAAATACTGATTTGGTGTCAAAGAATGGGAGCCGTATGTGAGCAGGAGAGCTCTCCAGGACTATGATGAGATGAGAAAGACTTATTCCAACTTTGGAATAAAGACAAGCTTAAACTGTTCACTCTTCAGCTTTTGAATCTCCAGCACTCCCCCGATAGTTTATTTAAAAGCTAGTCTTGTTAGTTTCCCCTCTGAAATTTGGTTGTGTACTTGGCTGGAAATACTCCAATACCTTGGTTGTCAAACGGAATCTGTTCTGGAAGTCCGTTCAACTTCTGAAAATGTCCGACAACCAAGGCGCGGCTTCCGATTGGCTGCAGGAGCTTTCTGCACACAACTGGAAGGCACGGAAGCTGCGTCGGACGTTCAGCTTCCAAATAACATTCACAAACCAGAACACTCACTGCTGGGTGTTCGGGAGCCAAAACATTTGACTCACAAGGCGTTTGGGATCCAAGGCATGATTGAAAAGGACATAAATAAGGGTTTTTGTGATTAAAGTCCAGTGAGGACAACTTGGATACAAAGCCTCTTCCATCCTCTGGACTTGTTCCACTGGAAGGCCATCCTCAAAGCAAACAGTTGCCCCCCCCTGGGGTCAGGACCCCCCTTACCTCCCCCTGCTCCAAGTGCCTTCTCAACCTGTGATTCTTCCCATTGCAGGTTGTCTGGCTTCTCTCAAGCCTGGGTGGCCAGTTTGGCTTCTGGATGGGAGGCTCTGTGCTGTGCATCATTGAGTTTGGAGAGATCCTCATCGACTTTGTCTGGATCACTATCCTGAAGCTGATTGGCTGGTTCAAGGGGCTGAGGAGAAAGCGCAGCCAGCCCCCGAAGCGGGACGCTCTTCCCACCGTGTCCGAGAGGGTGGAGGCTCACACCAACCTGGGCTTCCAAGGGGAGGAGGGGGAGGAGGGAGCCGATGACAATCCTGGGGACGACGACTTGGCCGCAGATGGTGAGGCTGGGTCTGAACCAGGAACGCCACCTCCCCAGTACGACTCCCTCCGCGTGTCGGCCATGGATGTCATGGAGATGGATAGCGATGGGGAAGCAGATCCGACTAAAGCTTAATGCCCAGCTGATGTGGAAGGGGAGCCAAGAAACCCCACTCTGTCCTCCAAGGGAGCTTCGTAGAATTGCAGAATGGAAGGGACCTCAAGGGTCTTCTAGTCCATGCAGGAATGCCCACCCAGACAGCCTGCTCCTTCTCCCTCAGCTCCTTGCAGCGTGGGACATTTAGGGATTCAAGAGTGGCTGCTAATGCAAAGCCCTTTCTCCTTGGGCTCTTGGTTCAGCTTTTGTCCCGATTGGATTGCACAGAGGTCAGGGCATGCCCAGTCTGCTTTGAGTCTCTGTTCCGCTTTGTTTACGGCAAATGTGCATTCATTCTGATTCACTTGCATAATCAATAGTTCATCATCAGTACATTTCTCTGTCACTATCCTAACTGCCCAAAGTCTGTCTGTGGTGGTGGTCTCCCCCCCCCCCCCCGTGAGTTCGTTGTGTTAAAGTGGCAGAGCACTTTTAAGCACACAAACATGTGCTGGACTCCCCCCTGCAAAACACTGATCAGTTGGAGGTCTCCCATTTTGCTCATCTGCTTAGTTGGAGCATCATACCTGGCTGGAGGAATGTGCATGGCTGCAGCTTCTGTGGAACCCTTTAGGGTTGGGCAGAGCCTGAGTTGTGGAAATGGGGGTTATATTGCAAAGCTCCGTCCAGACGCCTCAGTTAACCCAGCCAGGGCTGACGTTTCAGTGATGCTGGAACCCTTTTGCTGCCTGCCTGAGCCGGCTGGCCATGCACCTGACTCTCCTGTACAAACTGCTGCCCTCAAACTTTGGGGTTTTGAAGATGGTGACACTGCAGGGAGGGAGATTTTGTTTGGAGGGAGAGGGTAAGAGTCCTTTGTAGAATACCAACTCACCTGTGGTGGAAAACATTTTATGAGTTGGACTCTTGTGGGTGGGGTTTATTTTAGATGAAGAGAAGCAGAAGAGGAGTCCACCATCAACCTGTGCTTGTTAGAGAGCGATACAAGCAACCTCCCATTTCCTACAGCTCAGGCCTTTCTGTGGGCTAACAATAAATGAGACAGACAGAGCAACTGCCTTGCCTGCTTCCTCAAACCTCCTCCTCTTCCCACCCTCTCCTCTACTTGATGTGAATTGGAGCATAGGCTAACGTGCTCTAGGAAAAGAGGCACATGACACACCAATAAAGATGCTGCTTCCTTTTCAATCTCTTTGGCAGAATGCGCCCAGTTTTGGTTGGCAACCAGGTGGCCTCTTCCTGCACATGGGAGCCTCTATGATGTACCAGCCTCCAGCGAGGAAGGTGGCATGATAATCAAGGGCTTACGCCTTGTGCCAGCCATACACACTGACACACATGCACATGTTTAGTATAACATGTATAAAATGGATGAAGGTCTGTGCAACTGGCCTCTTTCTGGCCTCGTGCCAATTAGCAGAAGAGCTGGGACAAGGGGAGAACCACAGAGCTAGAAAAGGTAGACGAGCATCACATCAAGCAATGCTCCCCTGGGCTGATTGCCTCCTAAAGGGAGCTCAGCAATACAAGGGGGCAAAAGGGGAGTAAATAGCCCCCTGGTGGGGATATATAGATACTGCTCTCTGGCCATCTGACTCCTGCTTTCCTGAACTTCACTCCCCTAAACTTACCTGGGAAATGGAAGAGAAGGAAGTGGTAGGAGGGGTTCAAAGGATCAGGCTATGCGAGAGGCCAATTGCCTGAAATGCTCCACAGCCCTCTGCCTACCACGGACAGCGCCTGCCTCTCCTGTCATGGCTATTGACACCTTGCATTAGACAGATTCCAGGCCCCCAAAGTCACCTAAACTGGGGAGGGAAGGGAAGGAAGAGCTGCTTTTGGGCAAAAAAATATCTGGGACTGGGCTGTGCAGAGATGATGGGAAGGTGATAGCAACAGGGTGTTGGGGGAGAGAGATCTTCCTTCAGCCAAGCAACCAGCCAAGGCTCCAGCTCCTATCTCCCACCCCCACTGACCATACCGGAGGACAAAAAAGAGCCCCCAAGCTGCAGAGATGGACCTGCCCTTTGCAGTAGGCCTAGAGTTGCCTTGTGCAGGAGGAGCCTTGCTGCAGCCTCCCAGAGGCTGGCCCTTCCCAACCCCCCCAGCACTGCTGTTGCAAGTCTCTCCCCCGCCCCGGGTGAATCGAGAGCTGAGCCACGAACAAGCCCATAAAAATGGGCAGGATGGCAGCGAGGGCAAAGTGATCCCAGGAACTAGGAGAGGCCACCTGCTGCAGACAGCTGGATCCGGTCTGTGCAGGCCACTTCTTGGCTCAGGCTGTCCGTCAGAAAGGGGCCAGCCTGACGGACCAGCCCAGGAGGAATGTCCACAGCCAGCCCATCCCACTTGGTCACCAGAGCACATGGCAAGGCTGCCCTCAAGAGAGGATGCTGTGCCAGGCAAGCAAGGACTAAGCCTCACAATCGTCGGCTTGCCTAAGCTCCTCCCCCTCTTCCCCAGCCTGTTTTGGCAAGTTGCAGAAAATGGCACCCAAACGCCACGTGCACAAAACTGACACCTGCCGCAAGGTGGGCTGGGGGGAGGAGAGGGTGCAGTCCAAGCCTCACGTTGCTCTCCTACCTGCTCCACTCATGCTGTGCCCTGAGCCTGGAGAAGAACACCCCTCACCCCCTACACTGCCAGGTTTTAATTTTTTTGTTACAGAGCCAGAAAGAGGGCCCTTGAAACAGGCAAGCCCCATCAGCTCACCTGCTTGCATAACCCACCTGACCAGGCCAGAGTTTGTTAACCCCAGACTTGGGAGGAGAAGGAACATTTTAGGTGCAAGCTTCACTAAGGTAAAAGGGTAAAGGGGACCCCTGACCTAAATTAGGTCCAGTCGTGGTCGACTCTGGGGTTGCGGCGCTCATCTCACTTCACTTTATTGGCTGAGGGAGCCTGCATACAGCTTCCGGGTCATGTGGCCAGCATGACTAAGCCGCTTCTCGCGAACCGGAGCAGCGCACGGAAACGCCGTTTACCTTCCCGCCGGAGTGGTACCTATTTATCTTTGACGTGCTTTCAAACTGCTAGGTGGGCAGGAGCAGGGACCGAGCAATGGGAGCTCACCCCGTCACAGGGATTCGAACCGCCAACCTTCTGCTTGGCAAGTCCTAGACTCTGTGGTTTAACCCACAGCATCACCCGCGTCCCTTCACTAGGCTGCACCAATTACAAGCAGATGCAAGTTTTGAATTTGACAAGAGCTCTGGCGGCTAAAGAATTGTGTGTGAAATGCAAAAGCCTGTCTGGCTCCTAGAAAAGTCAAGAAAATAAACTCTTGCTTTCTCTTCTTGCCGGTCCTTGTGAATTCAGAGGTTTTGCTGGTTGGAAGGTCACTTAGCCCTCATTAAGGATTTCCATTAGATCAGGCAAAAAGCTCCCATTGGTGAAGCACCTGCTTCTTGTAGTGATCAGCCAAATGCCCCAACCAGAAGTCCCAAAGCAAGAGATGAAGGCAAAAGCCTTCTCTCAATCTGCTGCCTCTCATGGGGAAGGGAGTATCAAGCCATTGTAACTGGTAGCTTTCGGTCATAGACAAGGATGGCCATTGAGTTGGGTGGCTTTACACGGGAATGAAACAAATTCATGGAGTTGAGGGCTATCAGAACACCTACTAGTCGTGATGCCTACATATTGCTTTGTGGGTCGCAGGAATCATTGCCTCTGAATACCAGTGGCTGGAAAGCCCAGGTAGAGAGAGTGTCATGGGCCAGGAGTCAGCTTCACCTGCTGAACAGCAGCCTGAAGGGGGTGAAGGCAAAGTGACTCCACCTGCACCTGATCAGCAGAAGGCATCAATGAGAACCAGCTGGCTCTGGGCTTCTTAAACAGAGCTCTCAGCAGCAGTCAGGTGCCGGAAACAATGCCTGTGGTTCCTGGCCCTACCTTGCTACTTCCTGCTCTCCATCTCAACCCTTGGCTCTGTGATTCCCTGACCTTTGAACTGTCTGACTTCACATGTGAATTCTGCTCTCAGGCAAGTGTTCCTCATAGACTCCTAGCCCTTGCTTGCTCGGAAACGAGACTTCGGTGGGGCTACGACAGAGAGTCCCTGTTGCGCTCAGGTCCAGCTTGGTGGCTTCTTCCCTTTGGGGCATCTGGCAGAAACAGGACTACGACAGGCCCTCTTTTTTTACCTGATCTAGCTGAAGCCAGACTCTCCTGCTGTTCTCAGCCATCCTGGCTGCCCTATGTTCAGTTGAGGCAAGAACAAATTAGGGCTTTTTAGAACCGATGACTGGATTTTCCCAGGAAGGAACAAGAGCATCGCATCCAAATTCCAAGAAAGGAGCCTGGGCCTCTCACAAGGCAGGCAGCGTTAATCTCATTACAGCAACCCACAGAACTGGTTCCCTGGCCTAGCGGGCGCAGCACAGACAGGTCCCTTCAGGAAGAGCCTCTACCTGCTGCATGAGGACACCCTTGAACAAGAGGTGCTTGATGCCTGGCAGGTATCGTGCCCCATCATGCCAGAGCCGGCACAGATTAGCAGGCCTGTCCCTTCTGCAGAAATGTGATTATGCAGCAGCCGCTGCTTGAAGGGATTAGAGGGGGCAGGCTGGGCAGTTTTATGCCAGTTGCTCCCTTCCCCAATTTGAATCCAGCCCCATTTATGGTCTGCCACACCTCTCGGCCTTACCCCTAGCCAGCCCAGCACACCTTTGGCTGGTTGCCAGCAATGGCATAGCATGGGGGAGCCACAGGGGCTGTTGCCCCCAGCGCAAAATTGTTAGGGGCACAAAATTTCAACACCCAGTGCTGCCTCAATACAGCTGCGCACTTCCATTGCTGGGCTCTGCTGAAAACAGCTTCTCCTTGTGAACCAGGAAGTGACCTCTCCAGATAATGGAACGACTCATCTTATTTCTAGGGCTGTGATCTCATGGGTGATGCAGAAGCCGTTAGATACTTGAATGTGCATGCGTACTCTGTCTGTTTCCCTCCAACCCCACCATGTGGTCACGGGTACTAGCAACTCATGCTACGCCACCGATTGTCAGATTTGCTGCAGTATTTGGATTCCACCTGAGGAAATGTTTGTTGGAACTCCCCATTCCTCCAACTCACTTCTGCCTGTTGTGGAGTTTCCAGGTACAGACATCCCCCCACATACACACACTTGTGCACGACCACGTATACACATGGCACCAGGAAATAATTAAATGGTTGAATTCATACCCAGAAATGGAGGGAGAGAGCTGGAGAGTTCCGTGGCTCATGAGAAGCACCTCCCCAGAGCCCAAAAAGGGCTTCCGTGAGGGTGGAGATGAGGCTGGAGGCGCAACGGGGCTGTTTAGGCTGCTCAACTTCTCCTGCAGCAGCAGCTTTTCCATGCAGCCTCCAGCCAGCCCCCGAGCTTCAATTCCAGTCATGGATATTTTTGGTACTGTGTTTTTTTTAATCTGTATTGGAAAGAGAGTGGCAGAGAGGGCATTTAAAGGGTGTTTAGAGGCTGTTCCTCACTTACGTGATTTTCCGGGGTGCCAGAACGTAACCCCTGCGTAAGTTGAGAGTGGTCTGAAGTTCCAATCAGAACAGCAGCTGGGTGCTGGTTGAGGAGCCTTGCCCCTTCACCCTCCCACCCACTTGGTCTGATTCCAGCAACCATTCTCCCAGATCTGATCAGCATGGTGATGGGTGCCTCCACCCCTAATACAGGTGACAGCACTGTTTGCATATGCCCAAGGTTTCCCCAATCTCCGAAGAAGCCTCCTTGGGGAACAGCTGCCTCTTTTACGAAATTTATTGAGCGACTTGCAGATAAACCCTCTCCCTCACAAGTGCCCACATCTCTTCTGTGATTCGACAGCGTTCCTCCACCTGGGAAGGAGTCCGTCCGTCCTGCTGCAAGGAGTTCTGATTCTCCACGCACCTCAGATGTTTCCGCATCCAAGTGCCAGTCTACGATTCTGAACTTTGTGCTAGGAGCAATCAAGGAGTTTAGTAGTCCAGGCCCCTCATGGATGCGATGCTGGTGGCCAAGCGACGGGGAAAGCTTTTGGCTGTCTGCTTGTAGTCCTCAGGCTTGGTCTTCAGGAGAGCCACCATGTTCTGCAGAGCCTTGGAAGGCTGGAGGCCCAAAGCATCCATCACGTTGGCCAGGTAATCTGCAAGGCCAAATGCCGGTCAGAGGGAAAAGAAAGAGGCCAGGCAGCCCCCTCCCCACCCCTGATTGGTCAGGACCAGACCTCAGCCTGATTCAAAGCCCCGATTTGTCCAAAGCAGCTGACAGCTGCACCCAGAGGAAGGGTTGAGTCCCAATAAGGTGGCGGCCAAAATCCTTGTCCTGGTGGAGATTCCCAGGGAAACTTCACTGACAGGCAGTGTTGTATAGTGGTTAGAGTGTTGGGCTAGGAACTGGAAGGCCAGGGTTCAAATCCGTGCTCAGCTATGAAACTGTCTGGGTGACTTTGGGCCAGTCAGTGTCTCTCAGCCTGACCTAAGAGAACCATGTATTCCACCTTGGAAGAATGGGATGGGATGTAAATAATGAAATAGAGGTTGAAAGGACAACCTCCTGGATCCTAGCCAGAGAGAAACCACCAGCTCCCTTCTGCAAAGAGAGGCAACCACCCTTACCAATATCCGTGGCCAGCTGCTTGGTGGAGTGTGGGGTGAGCTCGGGGATCTGGAGAATGACCTCGCAGTATGTCTGCATCGTGGCTCTGGCGAGGGAGCCCAGCCAGTAGTCGGCCATGTTGTCCAACTCGGGGAGGTCATCACCTGGGGGCGACAGGGTGGGGGGGGGAGAGAGAGAAGCATGTCAATTGGAAGTCACCAGGATTGAGTTCTGGCACCTCTCAAGTGGGCGCCATTGCCATTCTAAGAGAACAAGGGTGAGTGAAGTGTTCTATAGCCTGAAGGAGAGTGGCAGCCCTAGTCTCTAAGGCAGGGGTCTGCAACCTTTAAGACAAAAAGAGCCACTTGGACCCGTTTCCGAAGAAAAAAAACCTGGGAGCCGCAAAACCATTGCCACATAGAAAATTAATCAGGGCCCCAGTGTACCATAAATCATAATCAGTGCCTGATGTAAATAATAATTAATAATGAGGGCCCAATGTCATCCTCGTCATTATAAAAATAACTTTTTTGTCACTTTTTTATTATTTCTTTGTTTGACCTCTCAGAATTACTCCTCCTCATAGAAATAAACGTTAAATTAACAAGTTACCTTTTTTGTGTGTGTGTGTTCTTCACTCCCCTTCAAAACAGTGACCAGTGTACATGCCCCCTTTCAATGCAGTGACCTGCGTACATGCCCCTTACAATGTAGTGACCAGCATACATGCCCCTTACAATGTAGTAGTGACCACCATACATGCCCCTTACAATGTAGCGGGCGGGCGGGCAGGTGACGTCGGGACGGTGCGTGACTAACGCACGCACCGCCCCCATGCGACGTCACAACCAGTACAGAGCCCGCCACAGTGGGGAGTGTCGGGGCGCACAATGCGCCTCCTCCCCTCGCTAGTATCCACCCCGGAGCCACAGCAAAGGTGTAAAAGAGCCACATGCGGCTCCGGAGCCGCGGGTTGCAGACCCCTGCTCTAAGGAGAACACCAGCTGTCCCCAGCACCAGTTCTGGCGCCCCTTCACTATCCTGCCCAGGAAGATTTGCAGCAGGGCCACCTCGGACTAGGGCTCCCCAGCTGGTCCTGTGAGGGGAAGGGGTCATAGCTCAGGGGAAGAGCACCCATGCTTTGCACAAAGAAAGTCCCAGGTCCCAACCCCAATGGCATCTCCAAGTAGGGCTGAGAATGTCCCCTCTCCGAAGGAAACCCTGGATAACTGCTGCTCATGCAGATGGCCTGATCTAGAAAGACCAACAGCATGATGGTTCCTCAGTTCCAGCATTTGCTCAGCTGAAGGCAATGTAAGGAAGAGGTAGAGGAGGAGAGAAACCCACTCCTGGCCTGCTGGGGCACCACCGAGCAGGCTGCCAGCCTTCAATCCACACACCCCATACCACAAGCAACCTGCAGGTTTTTAACTTTTGCCCAACCCTTCTTTCATCTCTCGCTCTTTCCAAAGGTTAGCAGAGTATGGCTCTGGAGAAGACCTCCAGCGGGAGGGAGGGAGACAAATCACTAAGAACAAGTTACAGACAGAGTCCACAAAGGCAATGCTTGGCATCCAGAAGGACCTGGACAGGATTTTGGAATCCAAACAGCAGCCTAAATTATAACCAGAAGTCTAGTGCCAGGGCAGACTGCCTTACACTGAGTCAGAAAATTGGCCCATCTAGCTCAGTATTGTCAACACTGATTGGCAGCAATGGCTCACCGGGGTATCAGGCAGGGGACATTCCCTGGGGCCAGGGCGGTTTTGCATGCAAATCTGATGTTCTGCCACTGAGTTACTACAGCCTTCCCCAAAAGGGAAGATCCTGGGGCACCAGCAGCCCATTTGGCTTCAGGGAACATCTCAGGGAATGCTTCCAACCCTTCACACCAATAAGCCAGACCACAGTCCTCCCAGACAGATCTGGTCCACGGCGACTGCATGCCCTGAGACACACAGACAGCTGCCTTTGTGCAAGGGGCTGAGTGCCAAGAGGGAATTAGAACATGGTGACCTGGGCCACGGCCAACATTCCCCCCTTCCCAGCCCATGGGTAACAAAGGCAAGATTAGTCATGCTCTGCTAATGTTTCCCCGGCAGAGACTCCTGGGCTGAGCCGTGCGGTGGGTGCCCCACTCCCAGCACCCAACGCTCAAGAAGAAGTGAGGGGTGAAGAGGGGACCCTTAACGCAAGGATATCTCCCAAAGGAAGGCAAATCCTGATCCTGGCCAGGGTGAGGGTTAGGATGGCCCAGCTCCAGGCACAGCTGTCCAGCTCCATACTAGAATAAGCTTGGAGAAGAGGAGGTGATGGGACAGCCACCTTCAAATATCCAAAGGGAATATCTGCAGGGAAGATGGAGCCAGCTTGTTTTCTGCGACGGCTTCAAATGGCAAAGAAGGGTATTCCTACTAAACGTTAGGAAGAACTTGTTACAAAGGAACGGATGACCTCAGAAAGTGGCAGGATCTCCTTTTGTTGGAGGTTTTTTAACCGAGGTTGGGATTCTTGAGCTGCAATTCCTGTCTTGCAGGGGGCTGGCCTGAATGGCCTTTGGGTTCCCTTCCAAGAAGTTCTATGAATCGATCCCTGCCTGGCCTGCCTCGGGAGCAACACAGTCGACAACAGGATTCGCGGAGAGGTAATCCTGGACCATTCAAGCAAAGGAAAGAGCAGCACAGGCAGCTGTGGGAAATCCCGAGAGCAGATCCCTTTCAAAACTTCACCTTCCCCCACCTTGCTCTGGAGGAAAGGGCAGCTTCCCAGCATGCAATGCCAGCTCCAGAGCTGAGTCTTCCTGGGTCACAAACGGTTCCAGGTGGAGAGGCAGAGACATGATGTACTGGCCAATCTAGGAAGAAACAGAGGGCGCTCCATCGTCACACAGTCATTTATATAAGAAGTTTACATACCGCTCTTTGTCAAAAAGGCTGGTTTACAACATAACAGCATAACAAACAACACAAAGTACATACACACCATAATATCCGTAAAGTACACACAAAAATTAAGAACACCTGCAAAATGCAAGTCTAAGAACCGAAGACTAAGTAATTATCTGCGCATTTTAGGTACAACTATAAAGCACGATACATATTTAACAACAGCTGTAGTTGCTTTTTTAAAAAGTATTTCTGAATCCAGGACTCAAGTGCAACAGCAGCACTCTGCATGCCCGCAACTCCCAGCAATGGGTTACACAGAGGCATCTTGCCTCTGATGCTAAATGTAGCAATAACGGAAAATGAGCTGCTGGATCAGGCCAATCGCCCATCTAGTCTAGCCTCCTGGGCCAAACAGATGCTTCTGGAAAACCCACATGCAGGATTCAAGCCCAAGAGCACTCTCTCTGCTTCTGTGGTTTCCAGGAAATGGTTTTCAGAAGCACTGCTGCCTCTGACTGTGGAGACAGAGCACAGCCATTGTGTCTAGCAGCCATCAATAGCCTTCTCCTCCTGCATGAATTTGTCTAATCCTCTTCTAAAGTTGGTGGCCATCACTGCCTCCTGTGGGAGGGAGTTCCATAGTTCAACTATGTGCTGTGTGAAAAAGGACTTTCTTTTGTCTGTCCTGAATCTTCCAACATTCACTAGATATCCATAGATCTCTAGTGTTAGGAGGGAGAAAAGCTTTTCTCTATGCCATACATGATTTTATAAACTTCCACCCCGCTGCCTCTTACTCGCCTTTCCTCCAAACTAAATGCCCCAGACGCTGCAGTCGTTCTTCATGGGGGAATGGCCCCCATCATCCCCTTGATCATTTTGGTAGTGCTTTCCCTGAGCCTTCTCCAACTCTACAGTATTCTTTCCAAGGTGACACAACCAGCATTAGGGCAGGGCTTGTGTTGTCCTGCCTGCCTGCCTGTCTCCCATGCATGCGCGCACGCACACACACACACACACGATCTTACATTGCTGATGTATTCCAGGGGCGTGAGGCTGAAGTTGGGCAGCTCATCTGTCAGCATCTCCCCAGTGCCACTGGTGCTCCAGCTCTGGCGGGCAGCAAAGCAGAGAAAAAGGCAGCTGAAGCCACACAGGCACCAAGAGCGGCACCGGCATGATGGCTGGAGGGGGAGCCCACTGAGCAGGGAGGTTCTCCCCGAGATGCAGCAACATTCTTGGAAAGATTGCCCCACCCCCTCCTCACCGCAGGAATCCCCACCCACCCTAAACCTAGAGGAACCCATTGGAGTTTCCCTCGCAAGGTGCTGCTCACCTCCATCTTGGAAACCAACAAGAGCTGCTGCTTGATGCGAAGGAAGACGGAGTCGAAGGCCAGCTGGTGGGCCTGCTGGTTGAGGCGCATGAGGGCCGAGCGCGAGGCTGACAGCAGGTTGTGGCTGGTCCCTTTCTCCTAGGGTGGGGAGTCAGGGAGTCAAGGCCGGAGGACACAGGACACACTCAGCCCTACCAACGCCACCATTTTTGTGTGTGTGAGTCTTGTGCACCCTGAGGACCAGGGACCACTGGCCCATCTAACTGAGTACTGTCAACACAGCAGCTCTCTGGGGTTTCAGGAAAGTCACCCCCCCCCCCAAAAAAACCCCTACCTGGAGATGCCAGTGACCAGGGTCCTTCTACAAGAAAAGCAGGTCCTTTAGCCACTGAGCTACAGTGGTCCTTCCTTGAGCCAACACTGAGCATCTGCTTTGCCTACAGAGCCTGAGCTCTGGAGCCCATCATACAATGAAGCCTCATCAGGAGGATTCTTGCTTCTCAGGCTTGCAGGGAGGGGTGGAGGGGGCTTGTTTGGGCAAAGGACAAGATGGTGCCCTCCCCCAAGGCACTTACAGAAGCCAACTGGATTGACAGTTAAATTGGACTCCAATATTGGATAGGATAGTGTCTTCCACTGCACCTGAGGGCAGCTGGCTAGCATGGGTGGTACTGGGAAGGCGGCATGGTGCCTGGACGCTCACCCCACCTCCACATCTGCCGCTTGAGGCAGCTGCCTCACTCTGTCCCATCACAGGGCCGGCCCTGACCCCTCCCCTCCTTCCTGACACCATGGAGAGCTGCTGGGAGCCAAGTAGGAGATGCTTCGCCAGGTGTGACTTGCTCAAAAGGCCCCACACTGTGTGGCTTGAGGCAGCCTCTTTTGCAGCTGCACTGAGAAGGGCCCTTTTTGGGGCCACCTGATGCTCCCTCCGTCATCAGTTCATGCAACCATCCTGGCTTCTCTCCATGTCCCGCGGGAAGTGCGCCCTGCCCTTTCCAAAGAAACAACTGAACAGCAAAAGAGAGGTCAACTGGGGCCAGCCAGGGCAGGGCAGTCCCGGAAAGCAGAGCCGGCACACGGGGCTCTCGACACCCAGCAGGCACGTGGCGGGGCGAGTGACCTCAGCAGGGGCGTGCCCTGAGCGGCAAGAGATCCCAAACCCCCGTGAGAAAATAAGCAAGGGGGCAGGAGCGCCGCAAAGAGGCCCCCGGAAAAGCAAACAGGCTGCTGCAGGGAAGGAGCTGTAACCAGAGCTGCTTGCATCCCCTCCCCTGGGACAAGTTGGGAATAGGCAGAGACCAAGGGCAGCCTGGGAAAGCACCGGCAGGAAAGGAAGCCTCAAGGGTTCAGGGCTGCAGGCGCACCATGTATTTAAAGCACATCCTCCCCTTCCAAAAACAGAACCCTTGGGAGCTGTAGCTTACTCCTCACATAAGAAGAGCCCTGCTAGGTCAGGTCAATGACCCGGCTAGCCCAGCCTCCTGTTCTCATAGCGGCCAGCCAGATGCCTGTGGGAAGCCTACAAGCAGCACCCAAACACAAGAGCACACACACACTCCTCCTGTGATCTTCAGCAACTGGTATTCAGAAGCATTGCTGCCTCCAACTGTGGAGGCAGGGCATAGCCATCCTGGCTAGTAGCCATCGATAGCTCTCTCCTCCATGAATGTGTCCCATCCTCTTTTAAAGCCGCCTGGGTCACTGCCATCACTGCTTCCTGTGGCAGCGAGTTCCACAGTTTAACTCACAGAAGTACGGTTCCCTAAAAAAGCGCCCTGAAAGCTACAGTTCCCAGGATTCTTTTTTGGGGGGGGGAATGTGCTTCAAATGCACTTTCAATGTATGGTGTGTGCGCACTCCCTGGTTCCAGACGGCACATTCTCTCTCTGCATCTCCCCATCCACTTCAAGTGTGGGGGACAGCTCAAAGCCAGGAGGAGCCCAGTCTGCCCCCTAAGTACAGAGCTCTGCCAGCAACCAGCCGGAAGCCCCACCTTGAGCGTGTAGAGGGTCTCCAGCAGGGCAGCATACTCAGCAGGGCTCTCTTGCTGCAGGTAGTTGTGCTCCTGCCAGGGGTTCTTGAGGGGGCTCTGCTTCTCTGTGCTGGGGTCTTGGAGGCCGCTCAGGCTGCAGGGACTGTAGGAGTCCGAGAGGTACTTCCCTGCGGCGGACAGGATCCTGCAAACGGCAGGAGAGAAATGGAGCTGAAGCCCGTCCATGGGGTAAGATCCTTCCGCCTCCCCAAGCCAAACGCCACCACCCCCAACAGGTCAAGGCCCACCCAGAAGACCTCCAGATCTTACATCCTGCACTCTGAGCATGACAGACAACCGACAGCTGTCACAAGGAGACTGGCACCCCTGCTCCCCCTGAAGCCCACCCAAACTTTGCACAGAAGACATCACCTGTTTGCCAGCTGCTGCTCAAAGTCTCCACACTGGCGCAAGAGCTCCCCACAGGTGGCGATGATCCTGGGGGAGAGGAAAAGCACCTATGACATCACAGCATTCGTAAACCGCCACCAGGCCCAATGGCAGGAGAGAGCAGACATTGTCAGAGCATTGGGTTGGCCACTGTGAGAACAGGATGCTGGGCCAGGTGGGCCAGGCGATTCCCATCATGCAAACATCAGAAGACCCTGCATGGCCCATCTGTATCCTGTTAGCAAAGTGGCCAAAAGAGTGGGCACACTGTTTCCTTCTCATGCTGTATCCGAGAGCAGAGGGAGAACCTAGCCATTGTGGCCGGCAGCAGCTGCTTATATCTGTATCTCCCACTAACCTTTTAAAAGCCATTTCAATTCGGTGGCTGTCATTTGTCTGTACACAACTAGAAGCAGCTTGTTGGGGTATGAGTCGGTGGGGGAGTAGAGTTGCCTCCAAGAATCAATGGATGTATTTTTGATTAAGTTCTGCCCAGTTACGGGGCTTGGGCACGCTGCAAGCCCTGCGGTAAGTGCCGGCCCCCGCAGTGTGGCGCCCAGTACCAGCAGCATTTCGTTACGTTGTTGACTGAATTAAAAAGTTTCGTGAGCCCAATTTATTATTTTTATTAATTTTTTTGTCATTTTGCCACCCCCCCTCAGTGTTGACACCAGGGGCTGCCTGCACCCCCCTTCCTCCACCACTGCACAAATGCCTTCTGCAATGCACCTGGCTCTCTCCATGTGGCATGTGCTGGGGTGGTCTGAACCATTCAGGTTATTGGGGGGAGCTGGGGTTAGTGCAGGGGTCTGCAACCCGCGGCTCCGGAGCCGCATGTGGCTCTTTTACACCTTTGCCGCGGCTCCGGGGCAGATACTAGTGAGGGGAGGAGGCGCATTGTGCGCCCCGACACTCCCCACTGTGGCGGGCGCTGTACTGGCTGTGACGTCGCATGGGGGCGGTGCGTGCGTTAGTCACACACCGTCCCGACGTCACCTTCCCGCCCGCTGTCAGATCGCAGCTCCGGAGATATATTTGTTTTAAATGTCGCAATGGTTTTGCGGCTCCCAGTTTTTTTCCCCTTTGGAAACGGGTCCAAGTGGCTCTTTTTGTCTTAAAGGTTGCAGACCCCTGGGTTAGTGGGTTGGTACTGTAGAGGAGGGGGGGCTCAGCGTTATGTTTAAATCTGCTCCCAGCTTGCGTGAAACCACAGCTACAGGTACACCATACATTTAAAATATGTTCTCCTCCCGCCCTGCAAGATTCCTGGAAACTGTAGTTTACCCATACCAGAGCTACAATTCCCAGCACCCTTCATGAACTGCTACCCCACTCTCACCGGATTGCGTTCTGGAAAGCGGTCCAGTCTTCTTGGAAGAGTGAATCAGAAGGGATGTCCTCCAACTGACACTTCTTCCTGATTGACTGGAGGGCGTTGCTGAAGTCAGAGGTGTATCTGCAGAAAGACCCAGAAGGTCATGATGCACTGAATACCGTGCCAGTTTATGATCTTTGATGGCAGGGTCACATTACTGGTACGTTTCTAATTCTTCATGTGTTTTTAATACTTGCATATACGTTGCTTTGAGAAGACAACTAAGAAATCGACATCACCACCACACAGGGTGAGAGCTGAGCACCAACCCTCCAGGCAGGGCAGCCGTCACAAGAGAGGGAAAGCGGGGTGGTCAGGGCAGCAAGATGCCACATCCCCCAACCCAAATAACCAGGCTTGCATCTTCTCTGTGCTAAAACTCTCCCACCCCTCCAAAAAGCAAAACTCTGTGGCTTTCATATATTGCCCAGTGTGACACACTGGATTGCATCCAGCTAAGTTCTGCCCTGAGTGGAGCTCAGTTAGTCACGTCTAACAAGTTCAAAGGGTCTACTCTTAAGCATGAGCAGTGCTGGAATACAACCCACTGTTTAGGAGGCATCTCTTATTCTCCTTGTCACAGGAAGCAGCCAGGAACTATGTTGGGAGGGGATTTGAACAACCAAACCCCCAGCAACCCTGTGGTTTTTGGGAATCTGAATCCTTTGCTCACAACCACATTTGGGGATGCATGGGTGGACTGGCACTCACTTCCAGAGAATGACAAAATCCAGCTGCCTTTGCCAATGGCAGGGAAAGCTTCAAAGGAAGGAAGGAAGGAAGGAAGGAAATAACAGCTGACTTGGTAGCCAGCTCCCTGGGACTCACTTGCTGAAAAGGGCTCGCAGGGCCTTGAGGAGGCCTCCTACCCCCAAGCCGTCCGTCAGCTTGAGGCAATTGTCCACAGCCTCCAAGGCCAACCGGAAGAGCTTGTTCACGGAGTGGCTGAGCTCCTGCACGCAGTCGATGACCTCCCCGTGCTCCTGCACAACCACAGGACATAAGTCATACCAAGAGAAAGAGAGGGGGGGTACATCCCACTTCGTACTGAAGAGACAGGAAATCAAAGCAAATGTTTCCAGTCAGACCCAGAAGCCTCCATCATTCCTCAACGCATCCAGCAAAAATGAAAAAACCCTCAGCATTTAAAAAGAGCTGGAGGGGAAAAGATTCATTTCTGCCATCACTCACCTGGCAGGATAGGTAGGACTGGACCTAAGTAGCCTGGCAGGTGTTTTCACAAGATAAACACCCTCCAAAGACAGCAGAGCACCTCAGCGGTGCAAATACCCCCGAGGAAAAGTTCAGGGAGCAAAAACAGCCAGAGGCTTCAGCCGCCAGTGCAAGGGGTGACTCAGAAGCCCTGGCCTACAGGAATGGTGGTTGAGTTTCAATGACTCTTGGCACTGCACTTTTTGTTGTTGGTAGAAAAGTGGGATACACACACACACACACAGCGCTCACAGACAGGAGGGTCAGCCAATGTGGTGCCCTCCACAGCGTGCTGGACCGCCAGCCATCATCCCTGCCCCCTGGCCATGCTGGTTGCTGGGGCTGGGAGCTCAAAGCTCCGGGAGGGTCCCTTGGGGTCAGCAGGCAGGGCTCCCTTACCAAGGGGACAGCGCTCAACTGGATGAGGAGGTTCTCTTCCTCCAGGGCTCCATACTGCAACTGGAAGAGCTTGTAGGGACCATAGACAGCTTCCACCAGCTCTGTCACCTTCACCAAGTTGCATTCTCCTAAAAGCTCAAGGAAAGAGCATCACAGCACTTGTCCCCAATGCTTTTCCTCCCACCACAAAAGTCCCAGGACAGGTCCTAAAAAACCCCACCCTTTAATCCACTATAGGCATTTTCACGCACTCCCTGCCCCTTCCCCCCGTTAGACCCCAGAAGAGGCCCCCTCCCTCCATCCCCCAGCTCTTTCTGGGTCCTACACTGGCTCCCACTGCATGCCTTGCTGAAGCTCCCCACTCTTCCCCCCCAGTTTTCATCGACTCCTTTGTCCTGGGGAGGGGTGGGTTAGGTTGCTTTGGCACCTTCCTGGCACAGCCCAGTGTACCCCAATTTTTCCCTCTCCTGAAAAGGCCTACACAAGCAGGACAGGCAGAAGGACACTGTCCTGGCACAGAAGGAAACTGCATTGTTCACGGCACACATTTTATTTTATGATGGCGATGTGATGTCAGCTGCCTTGTGGGGCCCTAAAATGCTGCAAATCAAACAAACTGAACACCCAGCTTGGGAAGGGTCCCCCGGGGTGAGAGGGAAATAAAAGGCATCCACATGCTCTTAGCGCTGTGTTTTCAGCCTTCCTTGACTAGAAGTCTTCAGTGAGTTCCTCACAGACACCAGGACAGGCTGCTGCTGCTGCCAGCCAGAGCTGGGATGATGCAGATGCAGCATCTAAGCCTGAGAGGGAGAAAGGCCTGGCCTGCCCACTGCCGGCATGTGGCTCCCGGAAGATTGCCCAGGACAGACTGAGTACCTTGGGCTGAAGGAGGTTCCCCACCCCAGACCCAAGAGCAAGTGAACCCAGGCCGGCAGCTCAAGAGGTGGTTCAAAGGCTGCCTCCCCCCTCCCAAAATGCGGCTGGGTGGGAACAAAGCAGCCGCCTGTTCCAGGAGGGTGCTGGGATGCTACGAGAGTTTGTCGAAAGCAACAAGTGCGAAGATGTATTTACTCAAGGTAGTATCAGAACTGTTCGGCTTCAGCAAACACTTTAAGAACTGTGTCAACACCGCTCAAGTTAGTTAAACAAAGTTTGGTACAAATGTTATGTAACCGATAAATGGCATCAATGCAATGCTAACAAATTGCATTCCGGTAAGAATATGTATAAATATATCCCGTGCACAGAAAGGGAAAAAAGGAAGGGGGGACGAGAACAAAGATGTTATAAGAAAGAAAGAAAAACTTTCCACTTTCCCACTCTGTATCACTTTACTTCTTTATAATTTGAATTCTTTCTTTAATATTAAAAAATTTAAACAAAATAAAAAAGGAGGGGGGGAGCAATGTACTTAGAGGACTTGCACAGGGATGGATCGGGACAACACGCAAGCAGGCATGGCTCAAGAGGGCACTTACTCAAGACGGGCGACATGGCGACCTCCAGGCCGCGAGCGAAGTAGACTGTGGCATCGTACAGCCCCAGGAGGCGGCTCAGCCTGCTTTCAGGGCCAGCGCGCTCCATGGCAGTGCTGAGGCAGACAGGAATGGAGGGGACCAGGGCGCTGAGCACCTGGATCAGCAAGACAACCACGACTTGGTGGGGGTTCTTGAAAACCTGTAGGAGGAAGGGGTGGCAGGGGATGAGACCGGAGGCTGCAGTCAGTGGAGCTGTCTGTGAATGAACACTGGAAGCTTCCTTACGACAGTCAGACCAGTGGTCCATCGGGCTCAGTGTTGTCTGCACAGACTGGCAGCAGCAGCTCGCCAGGATTTCAGGCAGGGGCCTCTCTTTCACAGCTCTACCAGGAGATGCCATTGGGGGTTGAACCTGGCACCTGAACCTGCAAAGAAGAGGCCTTGAACGACACCCCCTATGGCTGGAGGCATCCCGCAGGCTGACCCATGTGGGTGAAAACTTGCCTGTTTCAAAAAGCTAGAAAAGGAAACCCACCCTGGAGGGTCCGTCAACAACAAGGAGATGCCGAACTAGAACTGGTCTCAAAGGCTGGCAGACTCACCAGGCGCTGTTAAAAGATGGGAGGGTGCTAATGGCAGCTGTGACACACAATCAGTTCCCCAACCAACAGCCTCTCTCTGGACAATCATTTTATAGATTCCTGCACTCCATGTGGAGCACACAAGCACAACACTTTCCACAGCCAAAGGGATGAAATATTATCCTACATATTTGCACATCTGGCCAGTTCAGAAGCGACTTGGGATCCATAGCAGCATCTTCTCGCTCACTCTCACTCACAAACACACACACACACACACACACACACTAGTTTTTCTCTTTCTCTCTCCCAGAGCTACAATTCCCAGAGTTCCCTGGGAAGAGGGGTCGACCATTAACCACACTGGGAACTGTAGCCCCGGGAGGGGAAAAGGGGCCTCCTAACAACTTTCGGCTACCTTACCAAACTACAGCTCCCAGAGTTCTTTGGGGAAGCTACAGCTGTTTCAAGTAGTCAAATTGTGCTTCAGGTGTATGGTGTCCACACAGCCCATGATTATCACAACCCGGAGAGGGGTGGGGTGGGTTGAGAACTCCCTCTGGGCTCCTTGCTATAAAGAGGCCTCCAACACACAAGAGATATACATCAGCTTTCTCCTTCATGGGTGATAGGTCAGCTCCAGTGGCCTAATCTGATGAAGTTGGCAGCAGCCTTCTGAAACTCCAGCCACAATAAACTAGCTGAGCCTCCAAGATATCGCAAGGACCCTTGGTATTATGCTACAGGTGCTGCTGCTGCAAATGGTTCCCTTCAGGGACTCCACCTGCCTTCTTGCTACAGGCACAAGCCTCCCACAGTACAGGCATTTATTCTCCCCAGAGATAAGAATAGCCCGGTGGCTGGACCAGGCCAATGGCCCATATCTAGTCCTGCATTTATTCATTCAGCCATTCATTTATTTATTTATTTCGCAAAATGTATATGCCGGGTGGTTGTTAAAAAAATAATAATAATCTCAAAGTGGTTTACAAAAAGGATAAAACGATTAAATCATCAATTAAGATAAAAAGCAAAAATAAAAGCAGAGGAACTTTCTAAAACACCCAAGTAGACTCGTCTAAACAAGAATGTTTTTAGCAGGCACCAAAAATATTGCCGTGAAAGCTCCTGCCTGATGTCAACAGGCAAGGCGTTCCAAAGTTGTAGGTGCAGCCATACTAAAAGATTGAGTTCTTACAAATGAGGAACAGGTATGATGTGGCATCTGTAACAGGGCCAGTTCCACCAATCAAAGTGGGACAGAGCTCATGGTTTGTTTAAAAAAGCTATGGTTTAAACAAAGCATCACATGGAAACCAATGTGTGCAACCTGTGAGAAATACGGAGGTACGGGGGCTCCAGAGGAACAATCTGAAGCATGGCGAGAGGTCACTGCAGCCTCCTATTCTCCCTAATTTATACTCTGCTTCTCAGCCAGCTTTAGCTCCCAGGGAAGCTGACAACTACAATTAAGTGCTAGCAGCACTTAAATACAAATGAGAGCCAGAGTGGTGCAGTGGTTAGAGTGTCGGACTGGGACCTAGGAGACCAGGGTTCAAATCCCACCACTTGGCCATGAAGCTCACTGGGCAAACTTGGGCCAGTCACTGCCTCTCAGCCTAACCTACCTCACAAGGTTGTTGTGAGGATAAAATGGGGTGAGGGAGATCTATGTACACCCCTTTGAGCAACTTGGGAGGAAAAGAAGGGATATAAATACCATAAATAAATTAGTGCCCCCTCTCCTGCCCCCACTCAATTTTAGACATATGCAGAACTGCCCACACTTCAGTCTGAAGGGCATCAGTAACACTGATATTCACACTGTATATATTCACACTGATATTCACACTGTATATCTGAAGAAGTGTGCATGCACACGAAAGCTCATACCAAGAACTAACTTAGTTGGTCTTTAAGGTGCTACTGGAAGGAATTTTTTTGTTTTGCCCACACTGTGTAATTCATCTGGTCCTGTTTGTCATAAAGAAGGATGAGGAGCCGGGGCGAAACGCCAGACAGAATCCCCTACTGAGCAACCTTCCTCAGAGACTCCTTTTAGCATTGCAAGGCTCCGCAACCACGAGCGTCAGAAACCTGCTTTTTAAAAATATATATATCTGAGTGAACATACACACAGAGGATGCCACCAGGATGCCAGCATCCACTTCACATGCCAAAATCCCAGACCTGCCCAACGCAATTACAGAAACACAGGAAAAACACCAGCGGAATCTTTTTGTAGAACCGGGCTCGAAAACGTTGGTTGCAACAGCCCATTTGCATTCAAGGCCTCCTTCGTTATCAAGATGAAAATGCTAAAAAAATTGCAAGGGAACTCTCCTTCGAACTAAAATCCAGCCAAGCTACACGAGCTGGTTGGGAAAACCCTGGAGGGGATATGCCAGGCGATAAACGAAGTGCGCATTTTGCAACTGCTCAGCTGAGCGACTCGGCTGCATTTCAAAGAGATGGAGGAGATAGAGCAGCTTCAGAAGCAGCTGCACTCCAAGACCAGACCTACCCCCAACCCCTGCCACCCTGGTTTGTGGCCAACTCTTCCACCTCCCTGCCTGGCCCAGCCCCTCCTCAGCCAGCCAGCCAGCCAGCCCCATGGCCATACCTGCGTGGCCCACTGCAGCTGAGAGTGCCACGTCCCCAGCAGCCCATCGTAGAGCTCCGTCAGCTGCCGGTCCAAGGGGAGGGGAGACTGGCACAGATCCTGCCACACGGCCACCAGCTGCACCTGAGGATGAGGACACATGTCAGGATCGCATTTGCACAAGAGATTGCTTCTATGGCGCCTCTGCTTGGTGATGTGTAATAAGTGGCACCATATGGATTCAATAATTGGGTTTTGTTCTTCCAAAATGACATGGAGAATAAGAGAGGCCCTAGAAAACAGCAGCTTTTTATGATTCTATAACCTGCACCCCAAGAGCAGCGGACTGACTTCAAGATTGCCTTTGAGCAAAACAGACGTTATGGTTAAGAGTGTCAGGACTGGGAGACCAGAGTTTGAATCCCCACCCGGCCGTGAAGCTCACTGAGTGATCTTGATCTGGTCACTGCTTCTCAGCCTGACCTCCCTCACAGTGTTGGTGTGGGGATTAAATGGGGAGGAGAAGTATTTATGCCCCCTTGAGCTCCTTGGACAAAAGGCTGGATGGAAATGTAATAAACACAAAGTAAACGAAGCTCATCCTTCCATCTGATGAGCTGTGGGCAGCAGGATGCCAGACATGGATCAGAGTTCAAGCCTTGGCACAATTTACAGGGTGGCCTTAGGTCTAAGCTGCTTAGCAGGGCTGTTGTGTGGACAGAATGAGACAGGGCCACACACCAGCCTGAGGATGCTTAAGTGGAAATCTGATAAAACAGCAACTGCTGCAGGGAGCACCGTTCAAATAAAGAAGCTTGACACTAGCATTGCGCACGTGGCCCCCCCAAAAGCTTGGAGACCAAGGAGCATTCCTGGAGCCAGCTGCCACTCTGGGCAAATCACACATACCCAAGCACAAACGATGTAAGAAGAGGGCATGGCTCCCTTGCCCATTTAATTAAAACTGGTATGTTACTGGTAACCAGGGATGAAACCAACACTACTCAGTCCAGCCCCAGCCCAGCTGCTGAACTGGCTGTGTCTCAGGGAAGGGCAGCCCAGAAAGAGGATTATTTGGCTAGGGTCAGCCCTGCCACCCAGAATGTATCCCTTCCCACTGCCAAGAGCGTTGCATAACTCTCACCCAGTGGGCGATGGGAATCTGGCGTCACAAAGGAAGGGGCAGGAAAGGCTCTTGGAAGGCACACAAGCAGGGGGGCGCAGGGGGAGCGGGAGGAGGAGAAGAGGGCAAATGAGTGCCACCCTTGCCTGCCCCCTGGTGTTTCTTCACACTGTTGCTTGTGCAGTTTTAGCACTAAAAACAGAAGGACAGGAAAGAACACCTGGAAAAAAGAGGTGCAAAGAGGCAACGGGAATTTGGCCAGGATTGCCACAGGGGACTGGCACCATCCTGATTTTCCCTTGCCACAAGGAAACAGGATTTTGTGTGTCATGGGCAGTAGCAGAGCAGAGAACTAGAAGATCTGACCTATGGGGGTCCAATCCAACAGGGCTTGTGGCGGATGCCATGTGAATCAGCAAGAGGTGCCATGACGCTGTACCAAACATTAGTCAGAGTAGATCCCCAGAAATTAGGGTGCATTAACTTCAGGGTGTCTACTCTGAGCAGATCTTAGTTGGATACAACCCACAGCAACCAAAATGCCATAAGCAGACCTGGGCGCCGAGGGTACAGGAGAAGCACCCCCTGCTGCCACCACCGTCACCACCCCATCTTGTGATCTGCCATCTCCCCAAGGCTGGCCAAGGAACAGGGCAGGCGGTGCTCAGGTCTGCAAGAGCAAAAGGAGGGATCAGTCTTCCTCATTCCACCCAGAGGAAGGCAGTGGGGGTTCGATCCACAGCAACTTGTGTGTTTCAGGGGGAGGAAGGGAGTACCTTGTGGCACTTGTAGTAGTAAGCCAGCAGCTGCGGCATCCGGTCGATTTCAGTGAAGACTTTGACGAAAAGGCGGGCCTGATCTAATAAAAGGCAAAAGAGCTTCGGTCAGCCAGTTTTGGGTGGCAGGTGGGGAGAGAGAGAGGTCAGCCTCTTGCCCAGGCAGAGCTCAGATCAAGTGGGAAGCACAGAATCCTTTGCCTAATCCTCTTTTGAAGTCCAAGTTGTTGGCAGCAGCAGCAGCAACTCTTTTGATTTCCTAAAGTCCCCCCAAAACTTGCAGGTGCAAATTAGAGCAGATCCTCGCTTCACAAATGCTGTCCGTAGACAACCCAGCCCCACTCCCCTCCCCTCCCTCCCACACATATGTGGGTTTGTATATTGGGGGTGGGCAAGTGGACAGGTAACCTCTGGACCAAACATAAAAGCAGGAAATGCTGTGCTGGATCAGGAGGGAAAGAAGCTCAACCTCTCACAGGGCCAGGCAAAAGCCTCATGTTCAGTACAAGGGTGCCCCCTCCTGGTGGCTCCCTAAAAATGCTCCAAGTGATCCACTTGTGATTGGAGAGTCTGCCAAGGATCTGCAATGGATTACTACAGTTCTTTAATTTATAGATCTAGGCTACTCAGGGGAAATTAGCCATTTAAAACAAGAACTTGAGTCTAAAGGATTTCTCCCAGGAAAGAAACAATTTAAATGATCAAACCTGAACAACTCACTAACAAGCCACCTGCTTCACAATTACTGGGGCAGCTTTGTGGCACAAGGAGCATCTCTACTCCAGCCATACTCCTTGGCCAGAGGACAGAATGACATGGGGCACAGCAATGCAGGGTGGTCCATCTTTTCATATCAAGTGGGCTCCAAGAGTACTTTGACACAGAACCCCTGGGGCCCCACACTGCCTTGTCACATCGGATGGGGGAACGAGGTCAAAATCTGACACCTCCCACCCTGCCCTCCCATTGCCTGCCCAAAGCCAGCTAAGCAAGGTGCCGGATTTTCAGAAGGAGGTGCAAGGCTCTGGCAGGGTCCTGGAGCCCTTCCACCTCCTTCCCAAAGCTGGGGAAAGCACTAACTAGGCTTTGGGAAGAAGGCCTAGTTGGACCATCCTGGTAGTATCAGACTAGGACCTGGGAGACAAGGGTTCGAATCCCCACTCAGCCATGAATGATCTTGGTGATCTTGGGCTGATCATTGCCTCTCAGCCTATCCTACTTCACAGGGTTGTTGTGGGGATTACATGAGGACAGGGAGAGCCACCTTGAGCTCCTTGGAGGAGGAAAGGGGGTATATAAATGAATAATAGGACCAAAGGCCACAGACTCACCAACAGACTGAGCGTTGAAGGCAGCCACGATCTGGGGGCTGGCCAGGGCCTCCAGCCGGTTTTTAAGCGCTTCCAGATGCACACACTTTTCCGAATAGTCCGGTGTGTCTACCAGGACTGCCAGGCTGCTTTGCATGCTGGTCAGCTTGGCTGAAATCACAGACACGTCCTGGACCCAGAAAAGAACACCACCACTTGGTCATCAGAACTGCCCAGCGAGCGCATGTTTTGCACATCCCACCCACACCCGCAAGGCACACTTCTGTTCCCCTTTCATATGAAGTGCAGGACAACCTCAACAGCTCATTTTGCTCAGGGCAGGGGAGAGGTGGAACCCGAAAAATAGATGGTGTCCACTTAAAAAGAAATAACCTTGCACAGTTCCAGCTTGAGAAGAAGCCAAAGAGGATAACCAGCCAGCAGCAGAAACAGAATTGGAGCAGAGTTCCAAACTCAACAAACCATGAGACTCTTCTGCCATGTCAGCATCTTACACAAATCAGTAGCAGAGAAGCAGAAAAAGTGCACAGGCTGCAGAGACAACCCAGACAAACGCCCAGCAGTCTCCTTCAATGGCTAAAAAAACAACAACAAACTGTTCCCCAGGCAGCAGCTCAAAGATCTCTCTTGCTCTCTAGCTGACCAGTGCCTGGTTGAAGGCTATCAACCCCAATGGCTCTTCTTTGCCTCTAGTCTGAGGCTGCAATACCAGTTGCTGGAAGCCACAGGAAGGGAGAGGGGTCTTGTGCTCAAATCCTGCTTGCTGGTTTCGCACAGGCATCAGGCTGGCCACTGTGAGAAAAGGATGCTGGACTAGATGGGCCATTGGCCTGATCCAGCCGGACCTGTGGCTGATGGGAACTGTAGTCCAAAACATCTGCACTGCAAGAGGTTGGCAAAGGCTGACATCTAGAGGTGAGATGCACTTTGCAGCCGTGTGAGAATATAGACATACCTGTGTTTTAAACGTCTCCTCGATGTCAGCACTGAGGGTGCTCCACTTGTCTGCCTCCTGGAGAGAGTCGGCGGCCAACTGCATCCTAGATTTCACATGATCCAGTTTGACCAAAACCTGGGAAAGAGGCAGAAAGAGCCGCAAAAGATGACAGCGAAACCTGCCTTGTGTCGCATCTTAATTTTGCAAGTGACGGTTGGTTGGTTTTTGTGTTTTTCATTTTAATGAAAAAGACACTCCCTGTGAGTTACACATTTCTCTGGGGCTGTTTCTAAATAACTAATGAATGTTGAAAACATATCCAACTAGAACAGAGAAATTTGGCTGCATAACAAAGCACAACTCTGGGATTTGGGGAGGGGGGGTGTTCCATCTACCATTAAAGAATATAAGGAGAGCCCCACCGGGAAAGACAGGTGGGTGGGAAGCAACCTGTATAGATCGGCATCCTGTTCCCCAGAGTGAGACAACCGGACATCCTTAAGAAGCTCTCAAGCGGGACACTAGAGACAAAGAGTCTCCCAATGGCTGCCACTGAACCCGAGGCAGCTTGAGGGCTTTTAAAAGGGGTTAACAAATTCACTGAGAAGCAAAAGGCTATCAATGGCTACTAGCCACAATGGCTTTGATTTTACCTCCACTGTTGGAGACAGTAAATGCTTCTGAATGTCAGCAAACAGCACGCAGGCAGAATGCTGTTGCATTTATGTTGTGCTTGTGAGCTGCTTCCCTTTGGGGCATCTGGTTGGCTACTGCGAGGGCAGAATGCTGGACTAGATGGGGAGGCTCCTCTGCTCTTCTCATCTATTCAGTGCTTTGCAATACTGTACTGTACGTACCAACGTGGCAGCCAGAACCAGCAACTGCCATGAGCAGAGCAGAGGTGCGAGTTCGGGAGTTGAACTGGCTTCAGGCAAGGGTGGGGAAACATCTGTGGCATCCCTCCTAATGTTCTTGGACTCCAGCTCCCACCAGCCCCAGCCAGCTTAGCCAATGGTCAGGGCTGATGATGGGAGTCAAAGAGCAACAATAGCCGGAGGGCTGCTGGTTCCCTGCGCCGGGCTGACCCCTTCCACGCTTCCGCCTCTTGCAGCCAGCCTGCAACTACTCCAGGAAAAGGACAGCCCGCCTGGCCATGCCAGAGGATCAAGTACCTGCATCGACTGGGCTGTATCCTGCTCCAGCTTCTTAATATCTTCCCTCACCAGGACCATTTGCTCCTTCAGGAAGGTTGCCTCCTGCTTCAAGGCCTCCATCTCCCGGAGAACTCTGGGCATGCTCTGGAGCGCCTGGTGGCTTGTCTCTGCAGAAAGGGAAAGGCAACCGTCAATGATTCAGTGGCTTGGTGTAAAAAGGAGAAGAGATTCCTTACTGAGAGTCCAGAAGCAGGGCAAAAAAAAGAGGAATTATATCCCAGAGGACGGGGTGTGGGGGAGAGAAGAGGAATCACCAAGTGGGGAAAGCAGGGGTGGGGGACACTGCAATTCAACACAGCACTGAAGGCTAGAAATACAAGGATATGAACAGCAACTTTAAATTCTGACTTCTCAGATCCCCCATTTCTGAGCATCCAGAACAACCTTGCAGGCTCACTTCTGACCTGTTCATCGGCTTTCTGGAATAACATGTCTCTTCCAGCTAAACTGGCACTCCACACTTCTCTCACCCACTGCTCAGCATCTTCAGCACAACCAGTTAGCACACACTGTGCCTTTCCATGACATCACAGAAGCTCAGCCATTGGCTGGGAAGGCTTCTGCACTCTCAGCAAGTCACCTAAAGAAGCACACTATGTCACATTGCAGACCAGCCTTCCCTAACCTACGGTTCTCAAGCTGTTTTGCACTGTAACTCCCATTAGTTAGCACAGCTGTGCGATGCTGGGGGGATGGCAGGTGAACAGTTGTGCTGGACTGGGCCGATGAGAACTGTAGCCTGCAAAAGCTAGAAGGCACCAGGATGGGTTGGCTGGCTCATTATTTGTGAGTCACAACATCTGCTTCTACTGTGGCTGCTATGCAGGATGTCACAGGAAAAACTTCTCAAAGACTCAGCTCATTCTACTCTCCAACAAAAAGACTTTGCATTTTTAAACTTTAAAGTCAACCAAGCTGCTTTCCTCTTCTGCGGTGTGAGTGGCCTCAGTGTGAAGCTTCAAAGAATCCCTCAGCTTTTTTCTCTCCTGTTTTCATCAGTTTTCCACCTCATCTAAAAACACACAGCAAACTGAAAAATTGCTACCTTTGAGTATTGCAATAGGGGTCAATGGTCACAAAACCAGGCTCCAGTAAATCCACTTGCCAAGTTAATTATGGAATCAGGGAAATAGAAATAAAAGAGCATGTAAAAGGATAAAAAAGGAAGATGGAACGCCTCTCTCCTTTCCTTTGATAAGCTTTCTACTTCTGACCGGCAATTTAAATGGTAAAACATCTTTGCAAGATAGTTTGTTATTTCAAATTAAAGCTAAAGGCTGCATTTCAGGAAATCCTTTGTGGAAGAAATGCTCAACGTGTTTTGCAAGTTGAACTCATGCACATTTAATCAAAAGCAAGCTCTGAGTTCAGTGGAGCTTACTTATAGGATTTCAGGCTAAGCAGCAGAGTGTGGTTGGGAACAATTGTAAGCTAGGTGGGGGTCTATAGTTAGAATACAGCAGATCTTTCTCCCATCTACCCCTCCCCCCATTTTAAATAGGGACATTTAAGCCATTATTTTATTCCCACAGAAGTGTTAAAACTCTAACATGAATTTTGGGTTTTCTCACAAGAGCAAAGTAGTACAGTGGTACCTCAGGTTAAGTACTTAATTCGTTCCAGAGGTCCGTACTTAACCTGAAACTGTTCTTAACCTGAAGCACCACTTTAACTAATGGGGCCTCCCGCTGCTGCCGCGCCACCAGAGCACGATTTCTGTTCTCATCCTGAAGCAAAGTTCTTAACCTGAAGCACTATTTCTGGGTTAGCAGAGTCTGTAACCTGAAGCGTATGTAACCTGAAGCGTATGTAACCCGAGGTACCACTGTATCTGTTTGTAATAGTTTGATTAGATCATGTATTATAGAGGACATAAATCACCAAAGGGGAGTTTACATGCCAAAAGTTTGGTCCTTTCATGAAGAAAATCCTAGTGTAGATTTCAAAATCCCAAAGACAGAGACATCTACTGATCCAAGTTGGGGGGGAAACACATTTGAGAAGCAGACTCCAGCCTATGAAAGCTTGTGTCACCAAAAAATTTACTCTTTATTAAAGTGCCACGGAACTGCTAAAGAAACTAGCCATTTTCTCTACATTCTTTTGCAATAAAAATTTTAAAATAAGCATCTCACTGGCCAGCTTCCACACTCTGTGGCTGCACCAGAAACGGCAATGTAATAGTGTTTTATTATTTTAACTAACTTGTTTAAACCACTGCAGTGGGATGGGACAGTCTTTAAATTTTGAAAAGGCGAAAAACTTGTCAACAGCTATAGAACAAATTTCAGATTAAAGGTTTCTTTTTAAGTCAACCTATGTAAAGTCTGTTGCATAATTTAATCAGTCAACATCCATGCTGACAAAATCATACAATATTGCTGTGCTGTCAAGGTGAGATTGGACTTCACAGCTGGCTTGCAGAAACTAATGTTTAGCTACTAAGTTCCTGCCATGGAACCCCAAGTTGCGCCTCCTTAAGTTGCCATTACCTTCCACGGCATTGTTGACCTCTTGGATAAAGAGCTGCAATTTCATCACCACCGTGTTTGCATGGGCATCCAGCTTCCCCGGGGCCTCCTGTTGGACTGCTCGGAAGACCCCGTTCACCCAAGCCTTCACCTCAAAATCATCAGCCAGGAACCTGGAGAAATCCATGCTGTCTTCCACGCTCTCCCCTTGCGTGGGAGCGAATCAGCAGTACCTGGAAGGATACAAGATGGACAGATGTGAACAAGGACAGGGTTGCAGCAGCTCAGTGGCAGAGCACCTGCCTGACATGCAGAAGGTCCCAGTTTCAATCCCCACTGGTGGCATCTCCAGGAACAGCTGAGAAAAGTCTCCTGCCAGAAGCCCTGGAGAGCAGATGCTGCCGATCAGGGTAGACTAGGAGGTTGGCTGACTTTCACAGGTCACAGGTGTGAATAGGTAATCAATTCAGAGTTCTGGCAAGAGTAGCCTCTCTGTCAGCTAGCAGTCAGAGTGGATTGGAAGGACACAGGGAGACAGAGGGAGAGCTTGGTGCAGTGGTTAGAGTGTTGGACTATAACTAGTTGGGCTGTGAAGCTTACTGGATGACCTCAGGCTAATGGCCACCTCTCAGCCTAGCCTGGCCCACAGGGCTGTTGTGAGCAGAAAAGGGGGAAGAAAAACATGTATGCTGCTGTCAAACTTCTTGGAGGAAGGGTCGGGATACAAATGAAATACAGAAGTATGCCATAGTGGTTAGAGACTTTGACTAGGACCTGGGAAACCAGGGTTTGCATCCCCCCTCGGCCAAGAAGCTCACTGGGTGATCTTGGGCTAGTCACTGCGTCTGAGCCTAGGCTACCTCACAGGGTTGTTGTGGAGGCAGAATGAGGTAGGCCACCTTGAGCTCCTTGGAGAAAAAGGTAGGATAGAAATGCAATGAAATAAAGATGTGAGATGAGGAGGAGAGGGCAAGACCATGCCACTGCCGTCCTTAAATACAGTATTACTATTCCCTAATCCAGGGGATGCGGGTGGCGCTGTGGGTTAAACCACAGAGCCTAGGACTTGTTGATCAGAAGGTCGGCGGTTCGAATCCCCGCGACAGGGTGAGCTCCCGCTGTTCAGTCCCAGCTCCTGCCAACCTAGCAGTTCAAAAAGCACAAAGTGCAAGTAGATAAATAGGTACTGCTCCAGCGGGAAGGTAAACGGCATTTCCGTGTGCTGCGCTGGCTCGCCAGAAGCGGCTTAGTCATGCTGGCCACATGACCCGGAAGCTGTCTGCGGACAAACACCGGCTGCCTTGGCCAATAAAGCGAGATGAGTGCCGCAACCCCAGAGTCACGACTGGACCTAATGGTCAGGGGTCCCTTTACCTTTATTCCCTAATCCACACTTATCTATATAGAGAGAAAGGGGTGGGTGTCAGTGAGAGCGAAGGGAGAAAAGACGTGACTTACTCCTGAAGGAGATAAAGAAAAGAGGGCGCCCCTATGTGGCCCTCACCCTGACTTCCTCATCAGGAAATAAGAGGCGTTCAGCACAAATTTCCTTCCCCCCCCCCTCGCCCGCCCCAGTGCTCTGCCTCTAGGGCTTGGCCCTGAGGGATAGACTGCCCCTGTCCATGGCGGATCCGCTGTCTCACCTGCCCGCCCGGAGCCCACCTGCGCGCACGCGCACAGCCCCGTCTATCTCCGTCACTCTTCAGCCCAGTGGGCCGCCATCTTGACAACGGGCCTGGGCTGGCTGAAGCTCCGCCCCCGCCAGCTTCACGCCGGGCCCCGCCCTTCCATCCCGTGGATTGGCTCCGCTCCTGCCGTCGTGGCTCCGCTGAGGGAGACCCCGCCTACACGCTGCGTGCTGCTTGTCTGGCGCCGGGGCGGAGACGCCTCGAGGGGGTTCTGCTGCGTTTTCCGTAAGGGGCGGGCAGGCAGAGAGCCAACAAGCGCAGTCTTTTCCTGGCTGAGTTTCTGCCCCTGATAGGCTAGGCAGCACAGGCACACGTTGGCTGGCAAAATAATAACGGGCAAATAATAACGGGCTGTAGGGACGCGGGTGGCGCTGTGGGTAAAACCTCAGTGCCTAGGACTTGCCGATCGTCAGGTCGGCGGTTCAAATCCCCGCGGCGGGGTGCGCTCCCATTGCTCGGTCCCAGCGCCTGCCAACCTAGCAGTTCGAAAGCACCCCCGGGTGCAAGTAGATAAATAGGGACCGCTTACTAGCGGGAAGGTAAACGGCGTTTCCGTGTGCTGCGCTGGCTCGCCAGAGCAGCTTTGTCACGCTGGCCACGTGACCCGGAAGTGTCTCCAGACAGCGCTGGCCCCTGGCCTATAGAGTGAGATGAGCGCACAACCCTAGAGTCTGTCAAGACTGGCCCGTAGGGGCAGGGGTACCTAAAAAAAATAACGGGCTGTATGCATTGCTAGCCCTACTTTGGGTAGATCCATTGAAATGAATGATCATGACTAAGGTAGGTTCATTTATTTCAATGAGTTTGCCCTGAGCAAAAGGTAGCTGGATATAACCCAGAATAATGATCGATTTATGCCTCTTTTTACATTCATTTCATGTATTTTTGTTATGAACCTCTTTGATATTTTTCATGAAATAGTGGTCTATAAATTCTTTGTCGATTATGATGGCTTTTGATTTGATTTCATTCTGCAGACAAAAGCATTCCTCTCCTCCCTGGCATTTGGCTCATTAGCAGTCTATGGCCTTTTAAACAATATTACGTGTTTTTGTGGTTTTTATATTGTGAACCACCCTGTGATCCTCAGATGAAGGGCAGTATAGAAATTGAATTAATAATTCTGAGCCATTTCTCCATATTTATTTCTGAATGCTGAAATTGACTGTTTACACTTCTGCACTTCACTCAGTCATAATTACGGTTACAGTTACAGTTTTTTGACTGATCAGTATGTTGACTTTTTGCAGTTGTATACTTAAAAATTAAGAAAACCGTGTTAGAAGTCGGGCAACTCAAACAGAGGCAGCCACTCAAGACCCCCCTGAAGGCAACCTAGGAAGAGTCCTTGCCCACGACAGCTGCTCTTGGGTTGAGAAGACACAGAGAAGACTGACACCTTTGGAAAACCAGGCCATGCACACTCCACGTGCTTGCTCCTAATGCAAAAGGAGTCACACAACCAGCAGCATCTCCCTGGGAAGCAAGGGTGCTGCTACCTCACCACCAGCTCAAAGGAAGAGGCATGCAAACCAGTTTTCTCTAGACCTCTTGGCAAGAGGCGGCTACCCAGGGCAACATGTTTTGATTGGGTGTCATTAAGGGAGGCCACAGATCGAGCCCACAGGGCAGAAGGCTTAAGCTGTTTTCAGCATTGTCTTTTAATTGTTATAAGCTAAACCTGGGACTTTAGGATGAAGGGTGGGTAATAAATTATACTAATGTTAGCCAGCAGCTCTTCTGGGCAAGGCGCTCTGTGCCGGCGGCAGCAGAGCATGGGTGGTGCAGAGATAGAATCAGAATTGTAGAGCTGGAAGGATCTGGAAATGTCATCCAGTCCAAACCCCTGCAATGCAAGAGTCACAACCAAAGAACCCTTGACCTCCAATGAAAGAGAGTCCTCCACACAGACGCAGAGGTTCCTTCTCCACTCCCATCCTCTCAATAGCAAACTGGTCCACACAAGGCACTCTGCAATTTCAGGCAGGCCCCTCTTTAAAGCAGGAAGCCAAACTCTTTGGAAAGTAAAACAAATCCAGCCTACAGCAAAGCATTTGTCACACATGTGCATCGCGTCATGTGTTCTGTTGGTCACATCTTGCTCCCTCTAGTCGTTCCCATGGCCCTCTTTCATCTCCGCTTTTCAGCTTCCTCCACAGCCCCAAATTCTTTATTTCCAACAACCCTCTTGCCAGAAATTAGCCAGTATATTCTGTTGTTTGTTTTCCATGTTTACTTTTGACTCGTGTCTTAGAAATACAAAAACTTTATTATCAATATTCTATGGACTATTGGGTTGCACACATTCCATGACATCACAGCAGCTCAGCCAACAGGTGCGAGGGTAGCTTTCATGTGGACCATCCTCAGAAACGAAGTGATCCCTTCCAAGATTATTGAAGAAAAAGTGTCCAGTGCTGTTTACATAGTCCAAATGAATATAAAGATAGCTGCATTTTTAAAAAGGTACTGATTGGTATACGCGACGAAGAAGGTCTCTTGCTCCAAAGCGTAATTGGCATTGAATGTCTGGGCCCTGGTGAGGCTCATCCCGGTGCCCTGAGGCCATGAAGATGGTGCTCTGGGGGATCTTCTGAAGTCACCAGGCAAGCAGTCACTAAATCCCACCCCATAACTCTGCATGGGGGAAATCAGATACCTCCCCAGTTTCTATGCAAGGTGTCCCATTTTGGACGAAGGACAATCTGTATCTCAGTCGGAGTGGAGCCTGGGGACATGGAAAAAAAAGATATAAAGAGGAAAGACAGACACATAGACACTCTGCAATTTCTGGCAGGCCCCTATTTAAAGCAGGAAGGCAACATCTTGCCCGTTCTCTCTCTGGCGCAAACCTGCCAAGGCAAATTCAGCTGTAGTGGAGGTCGTTCCACTCCTATCTAGAGCACGGTAAATCTGGGGAAGGGGATTCTGCCAATGGACCTAAAATGGGCCTCTCTGTTTTTCCCCAACTTCCTTCCGGCAGGCTTCTAAATCTGTTTCTTTCAAAAAGCAGGCGCTGTGATCCTATCTTGGATATGGGCTTTACACGATTCCCATTCAACACTCTGAGGAGAAGCTGAACCCTCATCAGTTTCAAAATGTTCCTGAAGTTTGCCTTGCCCCATCCCCATCTTCTAACATTCTCATCCCTACATCTCAGTCAGCAGGGCCAGTGGTCAGAGGTGATGGCGAACAAGCACAGATGCTCCCCAGCCCTGCCCCACATTCTGAACAGGCAGCCAAAGAAAGGGGCCACTGGCACCCAGCTGCTGCTGGGCAGTCTGCTGCCCAAACCACACACCCCAACCTGATCCAGCCACATACCTGGTGAGGGTTGGCCAGAAGCAGAACTTGAGATATCACCGTTGGGGGAAGGAGTGGGTTGAAGGCCGGCAGCTCGGAGCCTGTGGCCGGTTGCAGCTTGATGGCCATCGACTATCATTCAGCAGCAAGGAAGAGGAGAGGGAGAGAGGAAGAAAGATGAGCTCTCCTCGGGCACAAGCTCAGCCCAAGTGGGGTCGCTGGGACAACTCCATGGCCCAGTGCCCCAGCAGCATATCAATCACAACATTTTATAAATTATCCCCTCTTTCTGCTTCAAGTTGAAACCCCCAAGGAAAATACACCCTCATACCACAAAGCAGGAAGGCAAGGCAAAGGTGACAAAAACAGTGGTCAGGCCAAAGACCTGCTGGAAGAGAAACGTTTTCTGCTGGCCTGGTCTGTATGGAAGCCTAAGATCCTTGTGACATCAGGTGACTGACAGGTGGGAAAAGCCTCACCCTTCCCTGACAGCAGCAAGAAATGGAACCTTTAGCATCGTCGGCCAAGTCCTGTGGGACCTTCTGCCACTGGAGATTCAGCAGGGGCCATCTAACGCCTGCTGAAAACCTTTATTTTCTGCCATACCTGTGCAGGCAATTAAGAATAGCTCCTTCACAATGGTTAACTGGTGTCTGCTTTTTAACTTTTGTTACGGCTTGTATTGTATTGCTTTATGTTTTTATTGCTATAACCCGCTTTGTTAAATTATTTATGGCACTGCAGCATACACATATTTTTATAAGTAAATAAATGAAGGGCACCATGTAACTTCCTTAATAAAATAAAACAATCCACAGGGAGGAAGGAATCCTGCTGATCAGGAGCACAGCTCTCTTGCCTAGATTAAGAGCCAGTTCCTCTCACCTTGGGCACGGCAGCCTGGAAGACGATGTCCTGGACTGGGTGAGGGGCAGTGCTCAGCAGGGAGAGAACCAGCACCCTGGTGGCTGGTTGGCCAGGAACCGGGTCCCTGGAGAAGTGGAGCATGGCTTTCAGGCCCTTCTCCTCATAGACCGTGACCGGGGGGATCGTGCCTGTTGGGGGCAAGAAGGCAGACGAATATGGGAAGCTGCCTTATACAGAGTGAGACCACTGGGGTCAACTAGCTCCACACTGTCTCTACATTGACTGGCAACAATGCAATGACCCTCCAGGATTTCAGGCAGAGGTGTCTACCAGCTATACTTGGGAGATACTAGAAACTGAACTCGAGACCTTCTACCCCCAGAACAGATAGAATCATAGAATTGTAGAGTTGGGAAGGACCATGAGGGTTATCTAGTCCAACCCCCTGCAATGCAGGAACCTTTTGCCCAATGTGGGGCTTGAACCCACGACCCTGAGATTAAGAGTCTCCTGCTCTACCAACTGAGCTATCCCAGCTATGCTGTACCACTGTCCTTCGGCAATCTGGTGGCTTGGATGAGGATGCCAGGATCCAGAGGGAGGGGCGGGGAAAGTGGCGGGGGGGACGGACGATTTATTTATTTCATACAATTTATATACTGCTTGATTGCAGAAATCTTCATCCCAGTTTGCATAAAGAATAAGGCAGTAAGGTAATTAGTAAAAACTATTACAGCATGGATCACTGCCTTGCCGTGGCGAAGGGGCTTGAATAACTCAGAGAAGCTATGAACTATGGCGTGCAGGGCCATCCAAGATGGACAGGTCATAGTGGAGAGTTTTGACCAAACGTGATCCACCTGGAGCAGGAACCGGCAAGCCACCCCAGTATCCCTGCCAAGAAAACTCCACGGACAAAGACAACAGGCATATAAAAGTTATGACGCTGGTAGATGAGCCCCTCAGGTCGGAAGGCGTCCAACATGCTACTGAGGAGGAGAAGGGGACGACAGAGGACGAGATGGTTGGACAGTGTTCTCGAAGCTACCAGCATGAGTTTGACCAAACTGCGGGAGGCAGTGGAAGATAGGAGTGCCTGGCGTGCTCTGGTCCATGGGGTCACGAAGAGTCGGACATGACTAAACAACAACAAATTACAGCATTCAAAAAAATTAAAACCATCCATAGAGCTAAAAACACACCAGCATCCCAAACATCAGGCTTGTCTAAAAATGTTTTTGGCAGGTGATGAAAAGAATAGAGAGGCAGGGAGTTCTCATGTGTAGGTGCTGCCACACTAGGAGACCGATTTCAAAAAAAAGTGGAATGGGCATTGTGTGGCACCTATAACAGGGCCAGTCCTGCAGATCAAAGCAATCAAGAGGGTGTATAATATGGTCTCAGATCACTGGGGGCTCTGTATACTAATGGTGTAACACCTTGAGCCTGGCCAGCTAGCAAATAAGCAACCACTGCAGATATCTGAGCACAGGCGTGAAATCCTAACACAGCCTCACTCCCGTCAGCAATTGTGCTGCAGTATTCTGCACTAACTGCAGCTTCTGAATCGGGCGCAAGGGAAGCACCGCACAGAATGCATTGCAGTAATCTACTCTGAAAGTAGCCAGCGCATGAACTACTTGCAGCCAAGCCTTCCCGGTCCAGGAATGGCCATAGCTGTCATGCCAAATGCAGTTGGCAACAGGTAGCCACAGAGCCTCACAGAGGGGCAAAGCCAAACCCTATACGGGGCTCTGTCGCCCCACCAGAGTCCACATCCCACCACCAAATCGGGAGCAGCTGCTCAGCTCCTGCCCTGTGAAGAAAAGCTGCCATCCTGGCACTTACTCAGAGTAATGGAACTCAGCGGAATTGAAAGCTTAGCCAAGGAGCTGCTGGAGGACGCAGGACAAGGCGGCAAAAGTGCTGGTGCCATTTCAGGTATTTGGCTGGAGACTGGAGGAGCTGCCGCTGTCGGGCTGATGGGGAGACCTGGGGAAAGAGAGCCACCGGAACGTAGAGGCAATGTCATTATCCCAGCAGGGAACTAACCCTTTCCTTCCGCAGCTCCCCTCCCCATGCCCTGGTTGCCTCTTGCTTAGATGCTAATGCTGCAACAACATCCCCAAAGGCTCCTCCTCCAGATTTGGTTATCCATGAAGACCCTGGTCCAGGATGCGCAGCGGGATCTGAAGCCAACGAGGGTGCAAGCAGCTCAGACCCACTACTCTTCCTTTCACCAGCCCAGGAGAAGGAGGATGGCTCTTGAGGCCCCTGGCCTGGTTTTCTCATAGATGGCTATCCCTGGGGGGCTCGGAAGACCCCACCGGAAGGAAACAGGGTGACTATAACAAGGACAGTTCTAATGGATTTATTTATTTTAGGGTTTGGAAATGGTTCCACAGCAGTGTACAAAAACAGAGTCTAAAGCATAATGGAAATCATAAAGTGGTGTTGAAAACATGGAGCCAACTACAGCTTGTTATGTCCTGGTTTGGAAAACACATAGAGTTGCATTCAATCATATTCAGAACCAGTGTGGTGTAGTGGTTAGTGTTGCACTAGAAAGTGGGAGAGCCAGGGCTTTTTTTGTTTCGGCCGGAACTCTCTGGAACTGAGTTCCAGCACCTCTCAGAGAACCAGGGAGGCATTCATAGTGAGTTCTGGCACCTTTTTTTTCTAGAAAAATAGCACTGGGGAGAACTATGTACACCACCTTGGGCTAGTTGGAGGAAAGGTGGAATATAAATATAATACATAACATCATCATAATAATAATAATAATAATAATAATAATAATAATAATAATAATATTTTACCCAGAGTAGACCCACTCTGAGCCCAAGTTAGTCATGGCCAGGGTTTACACTGCATAAAAGCTAAGTCTATTAATTTCAATGAGTCTACTCTAAGTAGGGCTAGCACTGAATACAACTACTGACCTCCTCAAACACTCTCCTCCTTCCTAGACACAGGAAGCCAGAAAGCAGGGCTTTCTACATCAGGGAAGATGCAGCCCCTGAGAATTCCAGTCCAAGACACTAACCTAACATCAGCTCCTCATCCAGTGAGTGGGTAGAAGAGGAGGAGAGGAGCCTCTCCAGAAAAGGCTCTGTCTTTGCGTTCTCTTGCAAGGGAGCCTGGCACCCAGCACCCAGCTCAGAGAGGTCGATGAGGGTGAGGCTGCTTGCAGCGTCTGGAAGGGGCTGAGGTCCAGCTGAAATAATAATAATAATAATAAAAAAATAATTATTTATATCCCGCCCTCCCCAGCCGAAGCCGGGCTCAGAGCGGCTAACAACAATAAAAGTAACACAATTTACATAAAATCACAATCAATTAATTGAAATGCATTCTAAAATCAATTCAAAATCAAATTAATGGCAATCATTGGGCTAGAGTTCTATGTGGATTACCGAAGGAGGGGGTCAGACTGTGCCTTGGCCAAAAGCCTGGTGGAACAGCTCTGTCTTGCAGGCCCTGCGGAAAGATGTCAAGTCCCGCAGGGCCCTAGTCTCTTGTGACAGAGCATTCCACCAGATTGGGGCCACAGCCGAAAAAGCCCTGGCTCTGGTTGAGGCCAGTCTAACCTCCCTGTGGCCCGGGATCTCCAAGATGTTTTTATTTGAAGACCGTAAGGTCCTCCGTGGGACGTAACAGGAGAGGCGGTCCCGTAGGTATGAGGGTCCTAGGCCGTATAGGGCTTTAAAGGCCGTATAGGGCTTTAAATAAAGCAAGATTTGTTTTTTAAACAAAGTAGATGGCCATCCCAAGGAGGCTTAGCTGGTAGAGAACGCTGGGGAAAGGGAAGATCTTCCACCCACAATTTCAGATTGCTGCCAGCAGTTCTCCCAACACAAAGGTGGGACTCCCTTCCTCTCCGCCCCCCGCCCCCGCCACTCTACCAGGCTTGCATTTCACTTGTCTATTACTGGGTAAGGCAGACAGCCAAGAACTAAACTGAGATCCACCACTCAAAGCAAAACGCTTCTGACACAAATCCGTTCTCTTGGGAGCAAGTTAGCATAACTTCAGCCTTGCTAAACAAGCAAGAAAACCAGCAAACTGTGTCAGGCTTTTGAAACTGTAGGTTGGCTAGCTGCTCTGGTTTAGCAAAGCTTCCCAAAGTGCTCCCTGACTGTTCTGACCTGCAGAGCAGAATGTTTTCGTTTACTGTGGTGCTTCAAAGCAAAGACTTAAAGAGCTGGCAGCTTTTTGAAAAAGGGGGGCCATCCTGCAGTTCGTGGTTCGCAAAACGGAGTAGTCACCTGATGTGGTTTTCTGCTCGCCCTTCTGACCCTCCTTTTTTCCTTCCTTCTCGAAGCCACCTCCTCACCCCCCTCTTTAAATCCCTTCCCAACAACTCTGAAGAACAAAAAAGGCACCTGTATGATAGCTCAGTCAGTAGGGCATGGGACTCTTAATCTCAAGGTAGTGGGTTCAAGTCCCACATTAGGCAAAAGGTTCCTGCATTGCAGATGGCTGGACAAATGTGGTCCCTTCCAACTCTACTATGATTCACCCTAGCCCATCTCAATCTGCCCCTTGGCTTCACTGCAAGCAGGGCCTCCCCCAGACCCTTTACAAGACAGGGACAGCCTTGCCAACCTTGACCTACCAGCAGCACCACCAGAACTGGTCCCAGAATCCCCAGCGGTGCCCACAACGTCCTTGTAAAAGCACAGCGCCCGCGTGAGCCTGTCACTTGCCTGCAGAACCTCCCCTACAGAAGCAACAAGAGCGAGAATTTGCACCACGGGCTTCACTCAACAATTACAAGAAAACAATTGTTATTTGTAGGGTGGGGGATGCTTTGTTCCATGTGTTCTGTATTATTAGCATTTTTTAAAAAAATAAGTTATCCCTGTTAACAAATTAAAACCCTGGAATTCTAATTCTCGGGGCTAACAAAACACACACAAACCCCATCTAATAAAATTGATTTCATCCCAAAATGGAAAACGAGCGAGGTCCCAACTAAAGAAGAATGGCAACTTAAGTTGACAGAATATGCACAACTCACAGATTTAACAAATAGAATAAGAGAACAAGAAGAACATACGTTAAAAGAAGATTGGAAAACGTTTGCTGAATGTATGGGAAATAATGAAGTACAGCTGAAAACGTTGGCAGCATTAAGATAAATTCAACAGTGTAAATAAGTTTTGATGGATGCAACAATGGAATACTGAATGGTATAGTTTTTGTAAAATATGCAGGGATTTATGATATGTAAATGAACCATGGAAAGAGAAGAAGGGAAGTCACTGATATCTTAAGGATGTAAAATGAGTATCTTAAATTGTAAAACAGATAAAAATTATATACAAAAAAATAAATAAAAGTGATTTCAAATCCAGCAGTTTCCTAATTTGAGGGTAGAGAGAATAGGGGACAGCTGTTCCCTTCTCAGCCAGGACAAAACTGCATTTCTTGGGCCTCTGTAACACCCCTCTCTCTACACACACACCCCTGCCCAGCCCTTCCCTTGTTTGTTGTTCCTGTTCTTACCCAGAGCCTCCTCGTCTTCCACCGTCTCGCTGGCCACACGGAAGAGCAGTGGCTTCAGCCTCTCGCACTTGGCAAACGTGGCCTGTGGAAGGACACAGCCAGAGTGGAAGTGCCGCTGGCTCAGCCTCACAGCCCAGCTGACCCAGCCCCACCCCACCCCAGCTGTGGCCTGAGGGGAGGAGGAAAGCGCACCACACATGCTCAGAGGAACTTTATTCATCATGTTATTATAATATTCCGTTACGTGTTTCAGGGCAGATTCCAGGCACCCAGAATTCAGTTAAGCCCAGTCCATCTTTCTAGCCAGAGGGTACATATGCAACCGAAGAACATCAGAAAAACCCTTGCAGCCAGAGGTCCATCAAGCCCAGCATCCTCTCCTCACCAAGGAGGCCAACAAAATGCCACAATGGGAAGCCCGCAGACAGGACCTGGGTGCACCAACGGCAGTGCTTTTCCACCTTGTGTGATTCCCAGCAAGTGGTATTCATTGAGAATTGTGGGAAGGAATCTGAAAACAGAGGTCCTCTCTCTCCCCCAGTGACAAACGAGTCAACCAATGCATACTGCAGAGGCCCCACCATTGTCCTCAAGAGCCCCCTCCCCATGGCCAGGCAGAGGGAGGTCCTGGAGCATATGGGGCTGCCCTGGAGAAAGGCCTTACAGAGCATGCTAGCTGCAGTGCCTTTCATGCCTGGACTTCAGAGGTGTTCCCCAAGGGCTGGGGGGGGGGGGGTAAGGGAGAGAGTAGGATTTACCTGCAGGAGCTCCAGGGTTGATGGGGTGGTCCCGACTCCCTTGCTTTCTCGCCAGCTTCTCAGCATCTCCTCCAACGCCTCTGCGCTGCTGCGGGCTTCCTTCAGAGCGTTCAGTCGCCTGGAGACCTTGGCCGATTTCTCCTGCTCCTGCAATGGGCCAAGCACACTCAGATTCTTTAGCTGTGTTGCAGAGGGTTGGGCCAGATGACCCCTGGGACCCTTATTCCAACTCTACATTTCTGTGACTCTATGATTCTAGGTCACAAGGCATTTTCCCGAAGCAATTAGCAGCCTCAGCTTGTTCCTCTCATACCAAGGTCTGATAATAAACTGAGCCCTAGAAAAGCCAACCAGAGAAAGTTTGAAGACGACCTAAGAATCTGTGCTTGCATTTCTTTATTTGTTGCCTTTATATCTTTTTCCTTCCAAGGAGCTCAAGGATTCTCCCCACTATTCATACATGGTTCTCCTGCACTTCATTTAATCGCCACAACGACCCTGTGAGGTAGGTGAGGCCTCAAGGAGTGAAGTTACAAGGAACCAGGCAGAGGGCCTTCTTGGTAGTGGTGCCCAACTTGTGGCATGCCTTCCCAACAGATGTCAAGGAGTTAAGTAACTATACAACTTTAAGAAGACATCTGAAGGTTTTTATATTTGTTGGAAGCCACCCAGAGGCAACCTAGGCAGATGAGTGGGGTAATAATAATAATAATAATAATAATAATAATAATAATAATAATAATAATAAAGCAGTAATTGGCCCTAAGTCACATCCAGTGAGCTTCATGGCTGTGGGGGGATTAGAACCCTGGTCTCTTCCAGGTCATAGTCCAGCACTTTAACCATTACACCACACTGGCTTCTCCATGAGCATGGAGCCCTCTGGCACCAGAAGCTGCCAGACAATGGGGGGAAATGGCAGAGAGAAGACCTACCTCTCTGATCATCCCTTTGATCAGCCTGTTTGCTGCCTGAAGGTCCTCTGGGTTTTTGCTTTTCAGGAGCCTTGTTAAAAGCTGAGGAGAGGAGGGGAGAAGGTGAAGACCAGGCCAGAAGCATATTTACCAACAAGGCTTTCAGATGGTCTGTTTTTGGATGGAAAAAGTAGCATTTCTCAGAATAAAGTTTATAACTAGGATATTTAAAAAACAAAACAAGGGAAGGGCTGTAGGCTCAGGGGACAAAAGTCTGCTTTGCATGCAGGAGGTCCTTGATTCAATCCCCAAAAGGTTTGTCAGGGCCCCCGTGGGTCACCCTGTCCGCACCCACTACCCAAGTCCATTATTAAAGGTAAAGGTACCCCTGCCCGTACGGGCCAGTCTTGACAGACTCTAGGGTTGTGCACCCATCTCACTCAAGAGGCCGGGGGCCAGCGCTGTCCGGAGACACTTCCGAGTCACGTGGCCAGCGTGACATCGCTGCTCTGGCGAGCCAGAGCCGCACACGGAAACGCCGTTTACCTTCCCGCTAGTAAGCGGTCCCTATTTATCTACTTGCACCCGAGAGTGCTTTCGAACTGCTAGGTTGGCAGGCGCTGGGACCGAACAACAGGAGCTCACCCCGCCGCGGGGATTCGAACCGCCAACCTTTCGATCGGCAAGCCCTAGGTGCTGAGGCTTTTACCCACAGCGCCACCCGCGTCCCGCGTCCATTATTAATGGTGAGCAATAGTGGCGGTGCAGTGTCCAGCTTGACCACAAGGAGGAGCAGGTTACCTTGGATTTCTCATCATCAGCATCAAAAATGGAGCTAGCCGGCCGTGGAGAAGGCGGTGGCAGAATTTTGTCTTCCGGTAGTTTGGGGTCTTGTTTGACGATCCCTGAAATAAAGCTTTGCAGTGTTGGCACACCCACAGTTCAAGGATGCTTAGGGGCCATTTAAAGTGACAAATCACAGCAGAAAAGGCATTTAAAGCTAGTTGCCCGAGCCTGGAACTCAGAGATTCAAAATGCAAGAAACTAAAAATTGAAAGCAAAGGAGCAAAAGCTGGCCTTAAACCGCCCGCAATTTGTCATCTGCAAGGCTTCAGATTCTACCACAAAAACTTTTGGATGCAGCTATTAAGAGTGTCAGAGTAGAATTTGTTTTTTAAAAAGGATGATCATTACAGAGGAATCTGTGAAACAAGTAGTATGTTAAAGGGGATGAATTGGAATATATCTGAAAGTGGGAAAACAGTTTGGGGGGGAAGGTATTTAAATTAAATTAAATTTGGTTATGTTGTTTTATAAATTTGAAAATGAATAAAAATTAATTGGCAAAAAAAAAAGTGCCGGACTAAAACCTGGGAGACCAGGGTTCAAACCTCCCCACCTGGCCAATAGGTGTGACCTTGGGCAGTCACCACTTCTCAGCCTTAGCCACCTCACATGGTTGTTGTGAGGAATAAATGAGGAGAACCATGAAGGCCAACTTGAGCTTCTTGGAAGAAAAAGGAGAGATACAAGGGCAATAAATAAATAGACCCACCAGAGTAAGTAGTTTAAAAGAGATAAGAGAGGTAAACACCAGCTGCGCAACGCCTTTTTTGTGGTCCCAGGAAGAAAAATACTTTGTTCTGCTTTCTCACGGAAAAACCTCATGAGGGAAAAGAGTGTTAGAAGCATTTTGGTCAGCAGGCTTGTGGTTTAAGACCATGTGACTTTGAGATGGGAAGGAGGTGGGGGAGAACACAGACAGAAGAACCAGCTAAATGGAGACCTTGTTTCTTCAACATTTGATAAGCGTCGCGGATTTTCACTTCCTGAGGAAACCACACCATCCAACTGAACAGAAGCTCGACGATGCGGGATTTGACTCTGTCCGTCGACCACTCTCCGAGATACTGGGAAGCCCAAAGTAAAGATGGTTGGAACCAGAAGAAGAAAGACCACCACCTTGGGGAGTCCCCCGCTCCTCACAAAGCAAGACTGTGCCCGCAGCATCTTGTACTCCCACCCACGCAAAATAAATCCTTGTACATTTCAGATGTTTTCTGCCTTCAAAGGACGAACCTGTACCCTTAACAGTGGGAACAGGGGATAACCAGTGGCCCTGCAGATGTTGCTGGAAGTACAGAATCCACCCCTCTTTTAAAAATAACCACACACAACCCCAACTTTATCTTGACCTTTAGGACTCTGAGGAGGCCCTTCTGAAGGGACCTCCCAGCCACCCCTTTTCTGACAAGGGCCTCCTCCCTTCCAGGCTTCTTTTTATATATAATAATAATAATTTATTATTTATACCCTGCCCATCTGGCTGGGTTTCCCCAACCACTCTGGGCTGTTCCTAATAGAATATTAAAAACACAATGAAACATCAAACATTAAAAACTTCCCTAAACAGGGCTGCCTTCAGATGTCTTCTAAAAGTCAGATAGTTGTTTATTTCCTTGACATCTGATGGGAGGGTATTCCACAGGACAGGCGCCACTACCAAGAAGACCGTCTGCCTGGTTCCTTGTAACTTCACTTTTCACAGTGAGGGAACCGCCAGAAGGCCCTCGGAGCTGGACCTCAGTGTCCTGGATGAACAATGGGGGTGGAGATGCTCCTTCAGGTATACTCGGCCAAGGTCGTTTAGGGCTTTAAAGGTCAGCACCAACACTGAATTTCTGAGCTTCACCTGCCTGGGCACTTACCTTGGGAGAAAGGACCTTGATGAGACCGTTCAGAAATCGGAACTTCCCCATTTCATGATGGAAATTCTCTCCGCAGTTGTTCACGCACATCTCCAAGACCTTGTAGGGGGAAAGAGGCAAACACAAACCTTGATCCTAAAAGAGCAGGCAAATCCACAGGGAGCCCCCAAGACCCCATCATGCCAGCCTTGTCCTTAGGCAGTGAGGTCACCAAGCCATTCAAGGTGACAACAAAAGGTGCAGAAAACAGAGCCAGGTAACTTTCTCTAGGTAAAGGCAGCAGAAAAGGGGACCCAGGGGTGCAGGGAGGGGGAGGTGCTATTTTCTCTGAGTCTTCATAACTCCAAATAGAAGTGCAAAGGGCAGCCATCACTGGCTGGGTGCTCTCCAGATGTTTTGGACTGCAATTCCTATCAGCTGCAGCCAGCATTTGTGGCAGAATCTATAGTCCAAAACACCTACAGGTCAGTCACTAGGTTGATGAAGGTTGGCAGAGAGACTCTGGGTTGGTTAAAATCCATATCTGCCCTTGCTCATCTCGATATGGGAATTTCAGGAAGGAGAAAAATACTCTGCACATGCTCACAGATGCTGCATTTTTAATAACTTCACACTGGCCACAACTGACCCCTGGCACTGAGAACTGATTCGAAGCTAAAGCTAACAGGCTATTCAGAATAAGCAGGGAAGGTGTTCCAAGCAGTGCCAGTTGTCAGGCATAGCTCAGTGAGCAAATGAGGTAGGAGAAGGTGGACTCAGTCAGGCTGAGACTGATTGGGATGGGTGGGGGTGGGACGAAGGTTGTGTAATGCAGATGTGACAAGCTACAAGAGCAGGAAGCTCCCCCTCAAAAAGAGGGGAAAAAAGAACCACCAAACTGCAGAATTCTCAACCCAGATGCTCATCAGCAGCTGCTCTGTCCACACAACAAATGGGGGAACAAGAAGCCTGGACTCCAAAGAGGAAATGCAAGGCCTTGCATGCACAATAACCCTGTGCCCAGGATACTGCAGGACACACTGGGCTGCACAATGCTCACACTTATTTATTGCATTTATATCCCACCTTTTTCTCCAAGGACAGCAAGTACACAGCTCTCCCTCTTCTTATTTAATCCCCACAACAAACCACTTATGGGTCCGAGAGGCAGACCCAAGGTCACCCTTCATGTCCAAGTGGGAATTTGAACCCAGGATTTCCAGGTCCTGGTACACTTACGGTTAGCGCATGCAGAGCCTCTGCCTCCTGCGGCGACTGGATCTTATGTTCCAGCAACTTCAGAGCTGCAGCAATGCTGAGAGAGAGGTAAAAAAGAAAAGCAGTCATGCCATAGTCCCTGAAATCATTCTTGAATTCACCTTCACAACAACCAGGGCTATTGCTGTCGGGGGGGGGGGGGCAAAGCTCAATGGGAGAGCATCTGCTTGGCATGCAGAAGGTCTAGGAAGGGCTGGGGGGAAATACTCCCTGCCTGAAAAACTTGGAGAGCCACAGCTGCCAGTCAGCATGCACACAATCCTGAGCTAGCACAAGGCAGTTTCCTATGTTTTCAAGAGGAAGAGGGCAGTTTGCTCAGTGATGGGCAAGAGAAGAGCTGTACTTCTGCACCCAAGACCAGCTCTCTGCTTTTGCCACACAAGATCCAGGGATATCTCATAGGCAGCTGACACCTGCCACTTCCAACTGCATGACATTTTAGGGTAATATCTGCTGAACCCTGTTATTTGGGTTTTTTTCTCAGTCTCTACAGGAAAGTAGCTGAGGAGTGGAGGTAAACCACTCGTTTCTTCTCTGAGAGTGTTGAACGTGGTTTGTAAGAGTGATCACTGCTGCTCGTGATGGCTAGACATGCTCCAGTCTGGCACCTTGCCACAGGTTGTACAGGCTTTTTAAGCAATATAGAAGAAGCCAGCTGAACCTGTTTGACCAGAAACAACTGCAAAAGAAAGCAGATAGGTGCTTGAGCCACAAGAAGTGAAACTGCTCCTCAAGAAACAATAGATCATCTCCGCCAAAGGAGCTCAAGCACACTCTTGGCATGACATAAAATGCCACGCAAGAAAAGGATGGAATGAGCAGAAATTGTGGCAGAAAGAGAGCTGAGGTTCGTTCCAAGCCCATCCCCAGTCAAGGAACATTGCCAGACATTCAAGTTTCAATCAGCTGCTATGTTTTAGGAGATGCAAACGCTCTCAAGAATTCGTTTGCTTTCAGCAAACAGTGCCCAAGGCTCAAGGGATTCCTGGGCAAGGAAACACAAGCAACCCACACACAACGAAACAACTGCAGGCCAGAATCTGACCACACACCGCAAGAAGAGGACAGAGGCGCTCTCTCCCCTCCTGCTCTGCCTGGGAATCTCCCACAATCTGCCCTGCTGTAGTGCCTCTGCACATGGACAAAGGGTAGCAAACAGAACTTTGGGGTAACACAAGCTCTTACCATCTCTCCACGCTCAAGACAAAACCTTTGCCAACTTCCACATCCACCCCAAGCTGGAAGTGGCCTAGAGCAAAAGGTTCTCCTCACCCAGTGCAGCCTTACCTGTCAGCATCTGCGTTGACCTGGTCGCTAAACCTCTGGATACATTCCCAGTTTTCCTCGGAGTTACTGGGATCTGTGGCTTTGTCTGCCATGGAAGACAAGGTTGGGAAGAGTCACAACAGTGCAGCAAAGCTGGGCAAAGCACCAATGTCTGATCAGCCCCAGATGTTGCCTGCTATCCAGCCCCAGCCCTGCTCTGTTGCCAGTGAAGGGACACAGAAAAGAGAAAGGGAGCAGAAAGTGAAATGGCTTTATGCTGGGGAGGCAGCCTAGTCCTCTCCCCCAGGCAACCATATCTAAAGGGGCTGCAGTGTATTTAGAAAATAAGCTAGGAAGGAGAGGAAGAAAAGTTACCAGACAGGGTCCTTTTTAGTGGTGGCTCCCCAGTTGTGCAATGTCTTCCCTAGTGAGGTGTGCCTGTCTCCATTGCTAGCAACTTTCAAGAGGAACCTGAAAACATTCTTGTTTACCTGCGCATCTGTTGGTAGCTATTCCTGGAAACTCCGAGATCAGTGAATGGAAGAATGTTATTGATTGTAATTGCTTTTAGACTATTTTTAACTGTAACTGCTTTAGGATGTTTTAAGTTGCAACTGCCCTTAGAATGTTTTCATCCATTTTTGCTTTCGTTTTCAAATTGTGTATCTATTTGCTAGCCTGGGCTCCTTGGGGAGGAAAGGCGAGGCATGAATTCAGTAAACATTAATAAAAATAGATACTGATGGGAAATTTGTGTTAAAAGTCTCAAGTGGGAGGATGAAAATAACAACCGTAAAGTAAATGATACACAGAAAGGAAGGCCTTTGTTTAAAAGAAATTAGATACTTTGAAGAGGATGAGATAATATTGGATGGAGATTTTAAAAGCTTTAGATATGCCCACTGATAAAACAAAGAATAAACTGAGTTTTTGGTGTGTGTGTGTGTGTGTGTTTACATTTTTTAGCTTTGTTGGCAGCCAAGAAACAACAGGGAAGATCCAACCTTTCAGTTAGAAAAAAGAAACAAGACCAGGTTTGCTATGAAAGAAAGAGACAAACTGGGGGCAGTGTATCTTTCTTAGAAATCTTTTGTTTCTGAGAGTTTTGAAGACTGCAGATTTTTAAGGGAAGTTGGAAATTGTTGCAATATCCTCAAAAGAGAGAATGATGCTTAATAATTCTGTTCAGTTGACAAAAACCAAGCTATTGAAAGAAAAATGAAACCATTGCACTTATAGGAGAGTATACAGCATTTAGGCTGCAGTCCTAGAACTACTCACCTGGGACTAAACCTATTGAACTCAACAGGACTTACTTCTGAGTAGACATATATAGGATTGCACAGTTAACAAATGAATGGCCAGGTTCTTTAATTAGGAAGGGAAATCCAGGTGTAAAGAGGATGAGGTGTAAAGAGGATGGAGAATGTTCTTTCCACCAGTTCTCTCCAGCAGCATTTTGAAATACTTTCTACTGTATTGGCAAATTGACTGATAAATATACAGGCGTTGATCAGATGCATTTTCATGCCTGGCAGTAAAACGTCAGATTGCATCAGATTACTGCTGGCTCAAATCAGAAAACAGAAAAAATTACAGGGTTTTTTTTCCTTGCGTCAGAGAAAGCTTTTTATAGAGTGAGAAAATAATCTTTTTTTCTGTAATGAAGGCATTTGATTTAGGGAAGCATTTATACAACAGACAGCCCTGAAGCCAGAATTAGCTGGGAATGTGTACTCTTGTTTTTATATATATATAAAAGTAGGCAAAATACTTCTCCTGGGAGTTACTCTTATTTGCAGAAACTAGTCAGAGGCAGCAATGCACGTGAATGCCAGTTGCTGGAAGCCACAGGAGGGGAAAGTGCCCTTGTGCCCAGGCTTGCTTGCTTTGCTAGCTTCCCATGGGCATCTTGTTGGTAACTGGGAGAACAGGATGCCAGCCCAGATGGGCTTTGGGGCAGATTCCAAAAAGGCTCTTCATATGTCTTTAACTTTGAGCAAGAGCAGTAAGAAATTGCCCATGAATAAAAGCAGTGAGGATAATGGGCCAATAAAAAAAAAACCTTACTTTATTTATTTATTTTATTTATTTATTTATTTATGAATTTATAATCCACACTTTCAGGGAGGGGAAAAACACAGCAAGGTGGAGTACAACATATAAAGTTATAAAAATCAACAAATGGCCATAAAAACCTGGTTAAAATTTATCAGTGAATATCAATAGACACTGACTGATTAAAACAAAACATCATTTTGTAAAGGCCTGTCTGAATAAAAAAAAAAGTTTTAAAAAGAAGGGAGAATGATGTAGTATTTAAGCCTGACTAAGCCCACCTGAGTCAAGAGTGGAGATCGAATAAAAAAAAATTATGGCAAAATATCAGGTTATTAAGTCCAGGAGGCAAGAAGTACCTCAAACATGACGAAACTAGAAGATCCCCAAATTATCTGCCCTCAAATGAAAAAGAGAGAGAGAGAGACGGCAACATTGAATGAAAGGAATATCCAAACAGCTTTGACGGGGGGGGGGGGGGGAATCGGAAGGCAAAACTGTTGCCTTTCAGGGTCCCCCAGTCTGGGTTGAAAAAACACGCAGCCACTTTGACTCCGTCTTGCCGAAGGGGGCCAGTTTAAGCCGCCTGGTGCAAAACCGCTTCCGAGTTGCACCGTTTGACGCTTCAGGTGGTTTGCAAGAAAAGCTCCCAGGGGAGAGCGCTTTCCAAGACACCCCCTCCAGGCTCATATGCCAGATTTGGGAGCGAAGGGCCGGCCCGGCAGGGTGGGGTGTCCTTTCTTCCTCCACCCGCGTCTCAGGAGCCAAGGAGCCAAGCTCCGCGCAACTCAGCCCGGAGAGGCGCCCAGCCAGGCGCCGTAGCCTCTGAGCGCGTGCAGAGCGCCCTCCCTCTCCTCCCCACACTCACGCAGCAGCAGCTCCAGCGTGCCCGGAGGAGCCGCCCGCGCCATGGCCTGCCTCCCTCTTCCTCGGCCGGGCAGAAAATTGGCCCGGCACGCCCAGCCCCGGGTGGGACGACCCTCCGGCGCCCAGACCCCGCCTCGGCGCCCGCCCGGGGCGGGGAGAGGCAGCCGGAGCGCCGCCCCCGCGCCCGGCGCTGGGCAGCAACAGGCCTGGCACTGAAGCCCCGCCAGGGAAAAGCACACCAGCAGCCGCCGCGAGGGGCCGGGCAGCCGCCCAGAGCAGCCTCTCCCCGGGGGCTCCGCGCCTTGGCCAGCTCGGCCAGGGGCAAAACATTGGCGGGGGTGGGGGCAAGGGGCGCATAAGGGGAGAGAGGACAGCGGGCAGATAGATTTATACATCGCTTTAAAAGAAAACAGCTTAAAGTGGTTTACAAGGGGGGGGACAACAAAATTATCAGTAAGAAAAATGAACAGCAATAATGTAAAACTTTCGAGAAGTTAAAATGATAGACTCAAAATGGATTAGTGTTCACATCAGGTTGGAAAAGCACAATTAAAAACCAAAGCCTCCAGCCCACAAGAAAAATAACGATAATCCGTATTACAGCAAAGTTCTTGTTGGGCTGGAAGTGGGGAAAAGTTTGCCCACTCCTTTGCAACATTTGGGTTGGCCTAATGGAGGTGATGCTCTTCTAAGGATTTGGATTTTTTTGGTTTTTGGAAACGTTTGCCTTTAGCTCAGTGGTTCCTAAGCTATTTTGGACCTCTTGGTCGCATAAACCCATCCTCAGACCCTCTGCCCTATGAAAAGCATTACTATAGTCAGAATAGTGGTTATCACCACCCCGAGGAAGATAATAATGCAATACAATTCAAACTTAATAGATTGCACATTTTATTAACAATTACCTTAAATGCACATTTATGCAAAACCCAATTAAACTCTGTAGTTTGAGTGATTCCACAAAACTGAGGAACTTGATCAAGTGATACCTGCTTTTCAAAGTCAGATAGTGATTGACACCCCAAAGCCCAGTGCCTCACTTAGCTGGGCTGCCCTAATCTAGAGAGAACTGGAAGACCCCAGTCAGAAGAGAAAAGTGGGCTGAAATAGAGAAGTATCAAAGACAATGGCCAAATCTATTAAAGATAAAGGGGGGAGTGATTTAGCATACTGTTCCTCTCCCCACCCCCAACATGACTGGCCTTAGGACCCTGCCTGGGTCAGCTTATCTATTGTTTGTTTTGTGCCCTATTCTTCAGCCAAAAAGGCCTGACAGTCCCTACCCTCAGGTCTACAATCTTGAGAGAGATGACACGACACACAAGGAGAAAGGGACAAAGTCAAAACTCAGGCATCCATTGCTAGACAGTTGTTCCTGTAATGACCAGCTGGCCCAGTTTAGGGACAGGAGGTTCCTCATGGAGCTGGGCATTTAGCAAAGCTGATTTGGTGAGCCTTGCTGCCCATCTCTCTTGCACTGAGGGAGTCTGCCAGAATGGCTGCCCCCAGGTGACAGCAGAGGGGAGAGGAGGCCTGGTGGGAGCTGCCACAGCAGATCTGATAGACTGAGCTCTGCTTCCCCGGCCCCCCACTGCTTGCTTACCTTCCAAGCCAGCCTGTAGCCACACCTGACTTGGAAGAGTCACCTTCCTTCACCACAAAGGGTCGCAGGCTAAGCCATTCAAGGTTGCTCATATAGGGATGTCTGAGGAGGGCACCACCCTTGTTCTGGAAAGACATCCCAAAATGGTGCTCAGAGGGGCATAGACCTTTGGAGGCCCTATGCCATGAAAAGATTTTGGTGCCCCCACATATATCTACAGTGGTGCCTCGCAAGACAAAATTAATTCGTTCCACGAGTTTTTCCGTCTTGCAAAGCACGGTGTTGGAAAAGTTTTGGAAAAGCTTCAAAAATCACCAAAGTCTTCAAAAACCTCAAAAAAGGCTACCACACCGCGTGCTATGAGTTGCTCCTCGAAGTCAAGTCGCAACTGTATTAACGGTGTTAAGAAAAAGGAAACAAACTTGCAAGACGTTTCCGTCTTGCGAAGCAAGACTATAGGGAAAATCGTCTTGCGAAGCAGCTCAAAAAACAAAAAACCCTTTCGTCTTGCGAGTTTTCCGTCTTGCGAGGCATTCGTCTTGCGAGGTACCACTGTAATTCAAAATATAAACAATAATAAACTGTAAAATAATGAAATGAAACGAAAACTACAGTAAGATGGAAAGTAATGTTTATTTTTGCATAGTTGTAGAAATGATGTTTGTGTTCAGCTGCACCATATGGTCCAAGGGGAAATTCCTTCTCTTGATGCCCTAAACCCATACTTATTTTGCTTAATGCTTAATCCAGCCCTGGGCAGAGAGACTAGGCTGAGCACAGGAGATGCTGTTACACCCAGCAGGACCACGCATCTCTGCGGATTTATGGCTGATGGTGCAAACGTCACATTAAAGATTCATATTGATTTTCAATTGTATTTTATTGCTCCTTTTCACAGAACCAGAGAATTGTAGAGTTGGGAAAGTCCCCAAGGGTCATCTAGTCCAACCTACTGCAATTAATTATCTCTGAGACTGTAATGCAGTAAAAATACCCTTTGAATTCTATGGAACTGGACCCTTGGAGCTTACTCTCCTGAGGCTTCCAAGGTTGACGCTGCTCCCCAGCCCCGGAGGAATGCCCAGCTGCGAGGCCACGTGGAAAACAGTCACAACGGCACTTTGACCTCCAGCCAGTGTTTTTGCTTTTTTTATTAATGCCACGGCAGACTCAACTAGAACCGGAAATCCCCTTAGGGTCTCAGTGCCAATGCCAGGCTGCCAACCCCAGAGCACTTTTAAAAAGAGAGAGAGAGAAGTGGTCAAGTCCGTGGCTGTGGGATGCTCTGCAGTCCACAGGAAGGTGTTTGAGCTTCGTGGAAGGCTTGACATGCAAGCTCTATTGAAAGTTCGGTTGGCTGTTTTGCTTCAACAGATCAGCTGCAAAGGGCTCTCTGGATCCGTGCACTAGCCTCTCTGGGCCCCAAGGAGACGATCATCTCAGCAACGCTGGGTCCTTCCTGAAATGGACAGGGAGGTTACTCCAGAAAGGGAGGGGGAGCCCTTGCCAACCAGGAAGGAACACCTCCCTACTTGAAAACAAGAGCTCCTGAAGCTTTGTGGAAGCTAGAGTCTGAGAGGCCTCCATTACAGCTTCCCTCTTCCATATTCCTACCACAATTCCATTGACGGAGTGCTCTACAACTTTTCTAGCTGCAGTACCACCACCCCTCCTGAGTAAACGGCCTCGGCCCAGTATACCTGAAGGGGCGTCTCTACCTCCATCGTTCTGCCCAGACACTGAGGTCCAGCTCCGAGGGCCTTCTGGCGGTTCCCTCACTGTGAGAAGTAAGGCTACAGGGAACCAGGCATAGGGCCTTCTTGGTGGTGGCGCCCACCCTGTGGAATGCCCTCCCACCAGATGTCAAGGAAATAAACAAGTATCTGACTTTTAGAAAACATCTGAAGGCAGCTTCCTATGATTTCAGCACTGCCCAATAAATGGAATAACATTAAAAAAACTGGCATCCTGTATTAGGTGTTTAGCTGGCATCTTCATGTTGCCATTCAGGCGCAAAGTAAAGACTTGCTTATCAGGGCATGTCTTGGGGTGGGGGGAGGGCTCACAGAATCATAGAGTTGGAAGGGACCCAGAGGATCGTCTAGTCCAATCCCCTGCAATGCAGGAATATGCAGCTGTCCCTGAATGGAGATCGAACCTGCAACTTTGGCGTTGTCAGCACCATGCTCTAGTCTAACCAACTGAGCTATCCATCCTTATTCTTGGTTTTATTCTAGCTCTAGCTTGACCTGTGGGTTTTTGCTCATACCTTTTCATTATTAATTGTCAGGAATGGTCCATCCGTGTTAACTGATTTCACGTATTTTTATTGTTATAAGACACCGATTTGCTGAAAATGAGGTACAAATAATTTTAGGTCAGCCTTAGTCAATGTGCTGCCCTCTGTGTTTTGGACTACAACTCCCATCAGCCCCAACATGATATGGCTAGGGCTGATGGGAGTTGTAGTCCAAAATACCTCAGGTCTACCAGGCTGGCTCTTTCGATTATTTTAAAGAGATGTAGCAACTACCACTGAGGTCCATTAGCAGAGCCAAGCCAGCTATTGGCTTTCAAAGCAGAGCAATTCAGATGATGAGATTTGGGAAGCAGGGCCAGGGGAAATTTACCTTCTGGCCACTGAGGGCCAAGCGGAGAAGTCTCATCATGCCACTGTACTGGGTCCCACTTATCTGCTCCTGCAGCCGCCTCAGGTCTTTGCCCAGCTCCTCTGGGGTCAGAGCAGCCACCGGCTGTTCCAGCAACCTTTGGGAAGAGAAGGAGAAGAAAAAAGGATATTACTTTAAACTCGTTTTTCTAAATTGTGGCTCAGCTTTCACTTGGAAAAGCTACTGCCAAGTGATTTATAGCATCCATTTTGCAGGGCAGGTTATTTCACTTGCAGAAGACCCTTCATGTGGCAAGGGTCATAGAATTGTAGAATTGGAAGGGACCACGAGGGTCATCTAGTCCAACCCCCTGCAATGGGGCTCAAATGGGGAATCTTTTGCCCAACGTGGGGCTCAAACCCACAACCCTGAGATTAAGAGTTTTATACTCTACCAGCTGAGATAATGTAACGTTCTACTGTTTATTTACCATATGAGGGAGACCGGCTGAAAACAAGCGCTTACTCCAGCATGGAAAGTACCTGGTGTCACTCAGGTGAGGAGGGAGGTGGAGGAGGGCAGACCTCTAGGTGGCTTCAACATCCCAATGGGTTAAAAAAAAACCCCACAGGCAAGGTCCAGGGCAACTCACCTGAGAACCAGCCTTCCTATTTTGTCTGCCTCTGCTGAAATGGTGTGCAGCTCCTCGTGAGGCACGGAGGGCCGGATCCACAAGAAAGAATACTTGGGTGACACCAAGTCCTTGAGGTGGCTTATGTGACCCTGGGGAGGAAGGACCACTGAGGATCAGAGAGACAGGCTGATCAGTTCCCCTGGCTGGAGCCCCCACCCCACACCCCCAACACCACATCTCTCCCTGCCCCACGGCACCTTCTTACCTTCAAGCTGAAGAGTTTCCAGCTAGGAAACATATATAGCATGAAGTTCGCCTGGCACCTGCATTATACACCTTTAGGCGCCAGGCAAAAATGTTCCTTTTTAACCAGGCCTTTGGTTGGTCTGTTTGACATTCTATACCCTTCTAAAATGTGGCTCTTTTCAGGGTGTGTGTTGTTGGGTTGTTGTTTTTATTATGATTATACAGTGGTACCTCTAGTTATGAACTTAATTATTTCCGGAGATCCGTTCTTAACCTGAAACGGTTCTTAACAAGAGGCGTGCTTTCGCTAATGGAGCCTCTTGCTGCTGCTGCTGCGCCGCCAGCACACATTTTCCGTTCTCATGCTGGGGCAAAGTTCTCAACTCGAGGTAACTCTTCCAGGTTAGTGGAGTTTGTAACCTGAAGTGTTTGTAAGCTGAGGTGTTTGTAACTTGAGGTACCACTGTATATGTTGTGATCTATTCTGTGAACCGCCCTGAGATCTCCGGGTATAAGGCGGTATATAAACTCAATTATTAATAATAATAATAATAATAATAATAATAATAATAATAAGTATTTCTTATGCAAATATTGAGGCACCCAGTAACTCAGTACCACCAGTGTATGGAAATCATCTGGCTCATTTAAGCCTATGTTATTTCATAATGATGAAACTCACAGGTGGAGGACACTCTTATTTTTATATATCTTTATTATTTGTAAAGGAAACTATGTCTGAGTTAACACTTCGTTATCCCTTTGGAGACGTGCTGTATCTTTTGTGCTTCCAGGATGTGATGCTTTGCGGTGTTAAAATTTAGGGCCTTTGTTTCCTTTCCTTTCGTCACGTTGACATTTATTTAAAAACAAAAACACACACAAGAAAGCAAAGAGGCAGGCGCACTTGCGCACAGACACACACACCCTCTTTGCCTGACTTACCATTCTAAGCAGCAGCACCTGCTCCACGTAGCCCTTCTCAAGGACCTCCCGGTCTACCACCTGGCTCCCATAGGTCTCCTCCACAGAGGCCTGCACCTCTGCCACCAGCTCTTGCCGTTGCAGGTCATCTTCAATCCGACGGGTCAGGTGGATCCTGTGCACACACACAAAGCCACTTCATAGAATCATACAACTGAAGAGTTGGAAAGGACCCTGAGGAGAATTTAAGCCATCCCCCTGCAGTACTAGAATATGCAGCTAGAATATCCACTTGGGTATCAAACCTGCAGCCTTGACATTGTCAGCAGCATGCTTTAACCGGCTGAGCTATAAGGGGTGGGATGAACTTTTAGGGATGCACTTCCTCAGTTTCTCAGCGATGCCTGTTTGCACCCTCTGTAACATCTTGCTTTTTCTTCCCTGAATGCAGCCTGACTTCAAGGAGGAGGCAGAAGAGACCCCTGAGCTGGAGGGGGACTGGGCTCCAGGGAAGGGAACAGGGAAGGGGACCAAAAGGTGATGCTCAGCAGATGCAGACCCGCCCCCCCCCCCGGGATAAACAGCCCGCAGATCAACAGCCAACCAGGAAATGCATGGAAGCTGGTGCTACCCTGCCCCTCTGGTTCCTCCACCTGTTGAACTCGGACAGCTTCTCAAGATCCAGCAGGGCCGAGTGCCTTTCGATCCTGCTCACGTTGAACTCCTCAGTCAGCTCCTTCAACGTCCTGCCCATCCGGTTATCTGCAAAAGAAACCAAGAGTTCTGATTAGATTTTGATTAGATTGATTAAAATCTCAAACAGGAATGGAAATGTGTAGAAGAATACATGACCAAAACATGCTCCAACAAGAATTTATTGATATGTATAGACTGATTTCACAAAGTTAAGTTAAGCTAAGCAGATATATAAGACTGAATGTTTAATTATTAAGATACAAAAATACTATCTCAATACAGTGGTGCCCCACAAGACAAACGCCTCGCAAGACGGAAAACCCGCTAAACAAAAGGGTTTTCCGTTTTGGAGGCGCTTCGCAAAACGAATTTCCCTATGGGCTTCCTTCGCAAGACGAAAGCCCATAGGGAAATCTCCGGGACAGCGGGGAAGTGCAGCGCGTCTTCCCCACTGTCCTCGGACCTCCTCCGAAGGCTGGCGGCGGGGCGGAGAGACCTCCTCCCGCCGCCAGCCTTCGTTTCTCCGCTATCCCGGACGGCTTTTGAAGGCAGGCGGGGGGGAGCAAAGACTTTCGCCCCCCGCCGGCCTTCAGAAGAGGTCCAGGATCGCCCCGGACAGCGGAGAAGTCCTCCGCTGTCCCGGGGGTTTTTAAAATGCTGGGGGTGGGAAGAAAAGCCCTTGTCCCCCCCCCCAGCCTTCAGAAGAGGTCGGGGGACAGACTGTCCCCGGACCTGGTCTGAAGTCGGTTTCCATAGGAACGCATTGATTGATTTTCAATGCATTCCTATGGGAAACCGTGCTTCGCAAGACGAAAAACTCGCAAGAAGAAAAAACTTGCGGAACGAATTAATTTTGTCTTGCGAGGCACCACTGTAATAAAGTTATAAAATAATAACAAGGAAGTCACGCACGGGTGGAGGGAAGACACAGGGCAAGAAATAAGAAATGGATAGATGCTGGTACATAATGAAATGTGATAATGTGAATTTACGAATGTAATGTATATGTATCATTATGAAAAGATTTCCTATATGTATTGCAACATTAATAATAATAATGTGCTCATCTTTCACAGCTGCCCACTGGCTGCCATCAGGAGCTCAGGTGAAGCCCATCTTCAAGCAACTCCAATGCAGGCCTCTTGCAAGTGGACCGCCAAGGCCACGTCTCTCAGCACCCATCAGCTGATCGGCACTGCCTCTGATGCCCTTTGGTTTGCAAACAGACCTCAAAGGGATGGCAGCCACCAGCCCTCTGCCACACCTTCACCTAAAGTCACCTCTGATGTGGGGAGCAAAGGGGAAAGGGGTATGTGGTCGGAGGTAAACAGCTTTGTGGGCTAATTTAGGCCCACAAGATGCAGATCTCCCACTCCTGGGTTAGGCGATGCTTTAGAAACACAGGAATCTGCCTTACCCCATCGGACCTTTGTTCCATGTAACTCAGCACTGCCAACACTTGACAGGCAGTTGTTCTCTAGGGTTTCAGGCAGGGACTCTTTCCTAGCTCTACCTAGAGGTGCCACTGTGGATTGAATTTCTGAGCTGCAACCCCTTCTCCAGAGTCTGGGCTTTCTACATTCAGCAAGGGGTTAGACTCCTGCTGCCTTGGTTCCATAAACACATCCCCAGTGGCCCCACTTTACCCTACAAAAAGCATTATTCAGAGTAACAGTTTGCACAACCCACAATTGCACAATTATTCAAAATTCAATTACAGTTGTACCTTGGAAGTCAAATGGAATCTGTTCCAGAAGTCTGTTCGACTTCCAAAACGTTTGGAAACCAAGGCGTGACTTCTGATTGGCTGCAGGAAGCTCTTGCAGACAATCGGAACCCGCATTGGATGTTCGGGTTCCAAAGAATGTTCGCAAACTGGAACACTCACTTCCGGGTTTTCGGCATTCGGGAGCCAAAACGTCCAAGTCGCAAAGCATTCAACTTCTGAGATACAACTATTTAATTTAATTAATTCATCAACCTTGATGATAATTATTTCCAGCTCTAGCACCAGCCTGCAGCTCCCTTGCCCAGGTAATCCAACTGCCCCCCACTTTGGGACCCAATGGAATCGATGGCACACAACTCTAGGATTCCACGGAGAAGCAACAGTGATGGGCTAAGCAGAAAATGTCCTGGAAGGCCTCAGGAAGCCCAGGGACTACCTACTGAGGAGGGACCAGCTCCAGGAGAGACTCCACTGGACACAGTCATTTGCCAAGACAAGGTGGAAAAGCGGGACACCCATAATTTTATAAGCAGGATTCAAACATAAGCAGAGAATTCACACCAACTGAGCCAGCCGGCTGGGGTGCCAAGGGCTACGGCCTCCTTACCTGCAAATCCAGAGCCACAATTTGTCATGATGTCCAACAGGGCTTCGGGCAACCAGCCATCCTGCGCAAGCTGCTCCACAAAGATGTCCCCCTGCCTCTTGGAAAGCTTGCTGCCGTCTTTGTTCAGGAGCAGCGGGAGGTGGCCAAATTGAGGTGGGTCCCAGCCAAAGGCCCTGTAGAGGAGGAGGTGCTTGGAGGTGGAGATGAGCCACTCTGCCCCCCGCAGGACATGGCTGATCCCCATGACGTGGTCATCCACCACGTTGGCCAGGTGGTAGGTGGGGAAGCCATCGCTCTTCAGGATCACCGGATCCCCTTCGACGCTGGCGACAACGTGCTTGCTCCAGCCGTGGATCAGGTCGCAGAAGGGTTCCGAGTTCTCCTCCAGGCGGAAGCGCATGACAGAGTCAGCACCCTGAGACACCTTCTCAGCCACCTGCTTGGGGCTCAGGTGGCGGCACCTGTTGTCATATCTGTAAGGAGAGGGGCAGGGTTAGGAATCACATTGGAAGCAGCAGCAGCAGCAGCAGAAGGCTTCATCTGTAACCTAAGCTGCTGGTTCTCATTCAACTGAACCAACACAAAACTCCAAGGCTTTGAGAAACCCAGAATCCCAGCTGACTGAACCACCCTGCCTTTGATGGAGGCAGGAAACTTGTCTCCAGAACTTGTACTTCTACAGGGGTCGCACATTGGCACTTTGGAACTCCCTGCCTGTTTATTTATTTTTTATTATTCATTTGCAGTATTTATAGCCCACAGTATTTTCAATCCCGGAGTGGGGAACAAAGCAATGAAAACAGAGAAAAACAACATATAAAAGTCACAAAAACAATAAACAACTAAGGTAAACAAGGAAAATTACAGGAATGCAAAGCCTGTATTTCCAATTTAACCAAATACCTAGGTAAAAACAAGCAAATCATTCAAACAGATTTGTTTCAAACAGAGCCAGTGTGGTGTAGTGGTTAGTGTGTTGGACTAAGACCTGGGAGGCTGGGGTTTGAATCCCCACTCAGCCATAAAGCTCAATGGGGCCCCCCTAGGCCAGTCACTGCCTCTCAGCCTGGCCTACCTCACAGGGTTGTTTTTAAGGACAAAATGAGGAAAGGGAAAATTGTGTATGCCACTTTAAGCTCCTTGGAGGAAAGGTGGGATATAAACATAAGAAAAAGAAAAAAGAAGACAAACAGATGGTCTTAGTGATAGTTCCCATCCCCTTTTCAATTATGGCTGCTGACTCTTTCCCTCTCTGTCTCTCCCACAAAGAGAACCTGTACTCTGTGGCTTTTGAACAACTTAACACATTTTGCCCCCGCCCCCAAACCCTCCAAGTTCTCACTCTGAGCAGGATAAATTGTTGCCCACAAGCAGCCATAGCAAAAGATCTCCCAAGCCCTTCTCCACAGTAGCAACAGAGCAATGAACATATACTAAGGAAATTTGGGGAGGGGGCGTCAAGCCACAGCTAGTGCTTCTTTCTCCTTCCCTCTTAGATTCACAGAATTAGTCCAACTCCTTGCAACGCATAAGGCAAAGGTCCTAGCTCTATTGTTCCAGATACTGCTGGAGATTGAGAAACAGGCCCCTGAAGCCGATAAGCCTGATAAGGCAAATACTGGCCTTTCCCGGCCATCAAGGCCATCCCTGAGTGTAAGCATGCTGGATCAAGGCCAGAAGTCCACAGAGCCCCACACGGACAATTCTTTGGACTCACCCAGCCCTGCCTCCTGATTCCCCATCAGCCAAACATCAGCCCCCATCCCATCCACATTCAGGACTCTCCTTGGAAGAACGCAGAATTGTCAAAGGCAGAGAGACATGTAGCAATCCTGCGGCTGAGCAGGACCCAGGTTGCGTCAGCAGCCATGCAGAGAGCACACCCAGGTCTAACCTCCACCTGATCCTTACCGCGGCGTCTGCCGGTTCCTCAGCGCCTCTTTCTTCAGCAGCTCCAGGCGCTGGGGGGTGCAAAAGCAGCGGTAGGCAGCCCCCTTCTCCAGAAGCAGCTCTGCAGCTTCCCTGTATAGGCTGAGTCGCTGGGATTGCTGGTAGGGGGCTGCTTGGCCGCCCCGGCGAGGGCTCTCCACGGGTGGGATGCCTGCAAGGGGAGGCAGGGGACAGCTCTTCAGAAGCAACCAAGAGCAAAGGGGTCCCAAACGTGGTCCACCCTGCCCTCCCGTGGACCACTTGGAAATTGCTGAGGATGGTCAAGAGCTGCCGCCAGGCGTGAGGTGTGCCGCCCACTCGCCTGCCATTTTGTCACCCCCCTCAGTCATGACACCTGGGGATGCACCCACCACCACCCCCTTCCTACGCCTCTGGGGGAACTCGAGTGCACATTTGGAAAAGTGCAGACAGAGATAGGCTTACAGTAACTCAGATCATTTAAATCCCAGAGAGGCTCAAAGTCCCCATATCCCATAATCACATGATGATTTTATCAGGTGAAGGAGTGGTGACTCTATCTGCTCCCCTGATTTAAAAAAAATCCCCATTCCCAGGTCACTAAAATCCCAACTCACTGGACTGTGCTGCAGCCCAGTGGTCAATACACACATTTCCCCCTTTTAAACAAGGCTTTTCTGATGGAAATGCCTGTAGCAAGAGTTAGAGGAAGATAGTGGTACCTCGGGTTAAGTACTTAATTCGTTCTGGAGGTCTGTTCTTAACCTGAAACTGTTCTTAACCTGAAGACCACTTTAGCTAATGGGGCCTCCTGCTGCCGCCACGCCGCTGGAGCACGATTTCTGTTCTTATCCTGAAGCAAAGTTCTTAACCTGAAGCACTATTTCTGGGTTAGCAGAGTCTGTAACCTGAACCGTATGTAACCTGAAGCATATGTAACCTGAAGCGTATGTAACCTGAGGTACCACTGTAGTATAAAAGGGCAGGCAATCTTGTGGGCACCCCAGTGACAAAATCATCAAGAAGTAGGCAGGTGAGTTAGGCACCTGTGAGAGTGCAGCCACAGGGCGAGGAGGCCAGAGCAATCAACCCTCTCCCTTTCTGGATCTTGCAAATCCCAACTTTCCAAATAGAAAAACTATAACAAAGAAAATGCACATTATGCAGGTGGAAAAATCAAGTGTGGGAGGGAGCCATCCAGTTTCTGAACACAGAGTGTCAGATGTACAATTCTTTGCTTGCTGGACAGAAGTCACATGTGTCTGAAGTGTGGTGGATAACTCACCATCAGCAAATAAATTTGTTTCCTTGAGGCCAAGGCAGCTGGCCTGGAGACTATGTTTTGCTTAGTTTTTTTGCAAGTAAGCAAGGAAACAAGGAGAGGGGAGTCTGAGCCCCTTTCTATGAGGTTAAGCATCAGGGAGGGTGGATAACTTGCTGAGAGTGATGGGGCAGCTGTCCTGTTCTCCAAGGTGGTTTATGATGATGCTGGGAAAGAAAAGTGGGGGTGGCGAGAGGAGGGGGGTGGAATATTTTCTATTTCCCCACTCCCTGGATAAGACAGAAAAACCAAGAACAAAGAGACCTACATTGGCTCCCAGTACGTTTCCGAGCACAATCCAAAATGCTGGTGCTGACCTTTAAAACCCTAAATGGCCTCGGCCCTGTATACCTGAAGAAGCATCTCCACCCCCATCATCCAGCCTGGACACCGAGAGCCAGCTCCGAGGGCCCTCACTGTGAGAAGTGAAGTTACAAGGAGCCAGGCAGAGGGCCTTCTCGGTAGTGACACCCACCCTGTGGAACGCCCTCCCATCAGATGTCAAAAAGATAACAAAGTATACAACCTTGGGAAGACATCTGAAGGTAGCCCTGCATAGGGAAGTTTTAAAATGTTTAATGCAACCCAGTCAGATGGGCGGGTTATAAAAAATAAAAAAATCTGATCATCTTGCACTGCTTCCCTGAGGAAACCTGGCAAAGGATGCAACCCCACACACTGTTTGGCCCCTGTGTTAGAGCCTGAACTGCATGCATGTGTAGGGAAGCAGAATTACCTGCCCATTCCAGCATATCTTCTATGCCTTCAGCAGCCCCGGGAACCACCCGGCTTTGGTCTGTGTCCTCCAGTCTGAGGATGAAGCTCCCTTGGTGTTTCTTGGCAAAAATGTAGTTGTACAAAGCAGTCCGCAGGCCACCTAGGTGCAGGAACCCTGCACAGCACGTAGAAAAGGAAGAACAGGGTACATGAGGCACAACTCTGGTGCTATAATCAGAGGTCGTTTGCTGTTCTAGCTGAAAAGAGAACCTCCACATCAAGAGTCATTCCACTTCCAATTACATGAGCAGGAGAGAAGTGAACGGTTTGAAATGTGCAAGCAGTTGAAAAATATCTTCCTTCTCAAAATAATATTAGAATTCAGGCTGGCTGGTTCAGAACATGCAATGCATATCACAGCCCCAAGAGAAAGAGGAGGCCGTTTACTTAGTTAACTTTAAAAAGAGGAATAGGCAAAAGTAGGGAGAAAAGGTGTGCTGAGAGATGTTAACAATGACAGCTGAAATGGAACTCCCGTGTTCAAGAGCAATCTACCTCTGATTAACAAAGGAAGGCATTTTTATGAGCTTCCCAGAAACATGCACTTGGCCTTTTTTGGATGCAGCTGTGATGGAATAGAATTTCCACCTTCTGCAACCAGCACTGTTATGATGGCAGTTGCGAGGCAAACTATATGGAAATCACCAGGTTCGGGAAGGCTGAATAAGATAGGTTTTCGGTCTGATCCAAGCACCTGGGCAATTCTTGTGCTATCCCCACATATCCAACTTCACCTGGATTCAGGGACCTTCAACCACAAGGGTAAGCAAACTTCAGGCTTCCATGATCTACTCTGATTTCTACTGAGACACCTTTGACAAACCCCCTTTGTTTTTGTTCATCCCACATCAAGAGCATAACAGCAGCATCTCAGCTCCAAGGACAGTCATAAAAACCAAGAGGCATTCAATTAGGCCTGCACAACTCATGATTCATGAAGCTGACTAGATCCCACCATTGGTATTTACTTAGATATAACTCAATGAGCAAGTGTGTAGCGGTCAGAGGCCTAGGATCTTGGGAGACCACATTTTTTTAATGACTAAGTTGTTTTTAATATAGTTTGAATGCTGTAACCCATCCTGGGACCTTAGTGTGAAGGGCAGGTAAAAAAATTAATTGATACCTATTAATACTTGTTATATGGCTTGCATAATCATTTTGCCATAGCGTGGTTTCCATTTATAACCAACAATAGTGTATTACACAAACCTCCAATGGCTCATGCATTGCTATGGAATGGGTTATTTGCCTTTCCCCTGATGGGTTCTCTTAAACCTGTTTCAGACTATCCCTTTGTTGTTGATGATGATGATGGCACAGTTACAGCTGCGGGGTTTGTTCTCTTTTTATTTCTCTGCACATCCTATTGACTTTTTACTGTAGTTTTACTGTAGCTGTAGTTTCAGCAAACCAGCAAACACGTATTTTTTAAAATATGATAACAATATCCGATTTGGCGAATCGCTTTTGCAAACTGCCCGGGAAGGCAGCACGAAAGCACCCGAATAACCCTAATCATGTCAGGCAGCGGCCCAAGGAAGTCCCCGCGGCTTCGGCAGCTAGGCGAGGAGCTCCGCGTGGCTCCGGGGCAGCTCACCTGTGGGGCTGGGCGCGAACCTCACCCGCACGCCGCACCCCCGGACTGCGCCTCGCAAGGCATCCCCCGCCGCTGCAGCCCCCAGTCCCATGGCGGCAGCGGCAGCAGCGGCCTCCCAGCTGTAGAATCAACAGGCAGCGGCAGAAGCGCACGTGGTCTAACACAAGGCCCCGCCCCCCGCGCTCCATTGGCTACATCCTGTCGGTCATTCAGTTTCCGACAGGAACAAGGGGCGGAGCCAGACTTAAAGAAACAGCGTCCTCGCTGCGGCCGCAGAAATGGGGCAACGCCGAAGTGGGACCAAATACTATCAGTTTTACTTTTTATTTTTTTAATTATTTTAAATTTTCAATAGTATCTTTATTTTTCTATTCTATATTAAGGGGAGGAAGAGAAGGTGGATTTATTTTTTATATACATTATTTTTGCGGGGTTTTTTGGCTAATAGAACCTGGATCAAGCTGCTCCAATCAATTTATTCTTTATATATACGTGTGTGCGTATTTATATTATTTATTTCATAAAATGTGTACACTGCCTGATTGTAAAAAAACCACAACTCTTCAAGCAGTTTACAAAAATAAGAAACAATATATATGAAACAATTATCAATAAGACAAGTTAGCAACAATAATCTAAAACTTTAGTATATGGTAGCACAGCAAATTAGCTAGAAGGCTGACCACTGGTGTTTCCTTTGCATCCTGCTTGGGGGGGGGGGCTTCCCAGAGGAGGATGCACCTAATTGGCCACTGCCCCTATAAGAGACAGGCTTGCAGCGGAGCTCCAAGGGCCACCCTTCTCTAGGTAAGACAACCTTAGCTGAGAGGCAGAGCAACTGCCTGCCATGCAAAAGGTCCTGGGTGGGAAAGAGTCCCTGCCAGAGTTCCTGGAGACTGGCTGTGCTAAGTAACTATGTTCCTGTAAAAGCAACCAGTCTGATTAGCTTCCATTTATTGGCTGTCTGGTCCTGTGTTCTCCTGCTCCACTGAGGCTCTTTTGAGGCGTGTTGAGAACTTGGCTTTTGATAGTGCTGTTTTTATTAGCTGTATTGTAATGCACGTATTTTTAATATTGTTTTAATTCTGTCAGAGTTTAATTACTTTTCAATGGTTGTCTTATATATATATATAGCTTTTTTGTATTTTATCTGTGTTGTTTTTATTTGTGGAAGCCACCCTGAGTCGCCTTGGGGGGTAAAAGCAGGATATAAATACTGTAACAAGAAGAGACAGAGGCGGCAGCAAGAAGGCGGTGGTCAAAACTGTGTCAAATATTTAATAAATAATAATTAAATAATATTTATTTTTACTTTTTTTTAAAAGCGTCATTCCCTTTTCTATCTTTCTTTAAGGCTTTTCCACCGCCTCTCCAGCTTGGGCGACTTACAAAACCAAACCACGTGTAACTTCAACGCTACAGCGGAGCAGCCTCCAGCAACCCTCCACCGGGCTTTTGGACTACAACTCCCATCAGCCCTTGCCGCCACAACATCCATGTTGGCTGGCTGACTGCGGGGAGAAGGAGGTGGCGGGAGCCGTAGTCCAAAACATCCGGACCGGCGAGCGAAGGTTTCGAGGCGGAAGGGGCGGGCTACGGAGGCCGACGGAGGCCAATCCGGACCGCCCGGCGCTTTTCCCGGCACCCCCCCGGGCGGGTTGTACACAATCATCATGGCTGCCGCCTCTGCCACCCCCGGTGCGCGCGCGAGAGAGCGGGGTCCGCCAGGGGCGGGGGCGCGCGGAGGGAAACAGGGGGCAAGGCCTGGGCTGTACACATTGGGGGTGGGCGACCCCCGGCCTTCCCTCTCCCCTTGCCAGGGCAGCCCCAAACTCCCCCCTCAAGGCAGCGACTAGGCTGGGTTGGGCTGGAGGTTCACCCTCACCTGCCTCCCCTCGCTCGGCCTCGTGCCTTGAGCCACTTTTTCCTAAAGCGCCACCCACCCAGGAAAGCTTCGGAGGGTCTTCCTCGGGGGAGGCGCCCTGGCACGAGGGAGGGGAGTTTCCCAGGCGGGTAGCCGAGCTCTGCCTGGCTTCAGCCCTGACACGGGCTGGGCCCGCTAAATTGGGGGCGGGTGCAGAGGCGGGGGATGTAGGGAGAAAGACAGCAAGGCATAGGAGTGAGGAAAGTAGGGTTTGCTCACCAAGCGGGTACAATTGGGGGAGGCACTCCAGTACTGGAATAAGTGCTATTAAACAAAGAGAAAATAGTTACTGTTGGGAGTGTTTTGAGCTGACACTGTACCTGCCGCTGACATAATTCAGCCCCGACTGAAGTCTTAATCTGGATTGGTGGGGGTTTTTGTTTTTATTTTGAGTGTTGTCCCAAAACAGCGCATAAGGAGTGTATGTATACAGATCCCACCTCTCTCAAGGGGGCTGTTCTCATTTGTTTCCTTTCTTTGCAGATTCGGATGACACCAGCATGGATGCAGAAGCTGAGAATCCGCCTCTAGACTGCAGGGATGGCAGCGATCCTCTTTCTGCTGAGAAACCTTTGGAGACTGATGATCCTCAAAGTGATCCACCTGACCCACAGGCTTCTGTCAGCAATGGCGGAGATTCTGAGATTGGGAAAGAGCTGGTTGAGCTAAAAATTATCTGGAACAAAAATAAGTATGACTTGAAGTTCCCACTTGATAACACAGGGGCTGACCTGAAGCAGAAAATCCACTCACTCACAGGTGAGGCTGTCTGTGTTTTATGGAGAGGTAATTCTACCACGTGACCTTCCCATCATATCTGGAAGAAATTCCTGCGTTAAAAAGTCTTCCCTGTTGATTCCTTCTTTGCTAGGCCTTCCACCTGCAATGCAGAAGGTCATGTTCAAAGGACTTCTACCAGAGGATAAAACTTTACGGGAAATCAAAGTGATCAATGGAGCAAAAATAATGGTGGTTGGCTCAACTATCAATGATGTCTTGGCAGTAAACACACCGAAAGATGCTGCTCAGCAGGAAGTGAAATCAGAAGAGACCAAAAAGGAGCCCCTTTGCAGACAAAAGGTTGGTTACAACTTCCAGCCTAGGTAGCTTGTTTGGACTGAAAGTGTACATGGATCTCCCAGGTAAAATGGGAGTACCCCTTTTGACCATAGACCAGTTAAAAGGAAGGACCTTGAGGTCCATGTGCTTCGGTGAAAGGTTAACTTGAAGCTCCTTATCTTGATAATTCCTGCAGCAGCCTTCTGGTTAGATCACTATTCCAATAACTGAGAGAGCAAGTTGCCTAAAAACTATCTGCAAGTCCAAGGTTGAAGAGCCATTTGAACTCTATTTAACTTTAGTGGAACGGACAGTGTAGTGACTGTAATTTAACAATAAATAACATTTTGTAGCCAAATGGTGCTGCCCTTTAGGTAGTCCTGTTGAATTTGGCCTTTGTCACCTTCAGCCGATAGCTAATTCTGCTATCAACTGGCCAGTTTTGAGGTGGGAATCTCGGTGAGACCTTTACATGCTTTCCTTTGCAAAGTTACTAATGTGATAGTTTTCACCAAAGTTGTGGTGTAAACTCTTGAATTTTAGGGAAGTGTGTGAATTTATAACTACTGATAGACAGAATACATACTATGCATTTCTTGATTGCATTTGGATTGTGTGACTAAGATAAGAGGTAACTAGTTGCCTGTGTATCTTCTTCAAATTCTTAAAAATCTCAGTATGTTAGCAAGTAGGTAGATGGGAAAATCTTCTAGGCTTTTGTCATGTTTATTTTTTATTTCCGCTTTGTTACAGCAACACAGGAAAGTGTTAGATAAAGGAAAACCTGAAGATGTGATGCCTTCTGTCAAGGGTGCCCAGGTGTGTGAGTAGGCTGTATCATTGTCGAGGTCCATAGGAGCCAGTGGCAGTTTCTGGGGCTCTTCCTTCTCTCCTACACTTATGTCCTGTAGAGGAGGGTGGCTTTTTTAACTTTGTGCTGTAAAGCTGGCAGAAGCTTCCTGTTGTTCACAGAAGACCTCTGTTCTCGACTTCTTAGGAGCGCCTGCCAACTGTTCCTTTATCGGGCATGTACAACAAATCGGGTGGAAAAGTGCGGCTCACCTTTAAACTCGAACAAGATCAGCTCTGGATTGGCACTAAAGGTAGGTGCTCAAAATTATATACTTTGGGGGGACCTGAAGACTTATCTCTGGGAGAGTACAGTGGTGCCTCGCAAGACGAAATTAATTCGTTCCGCGAGTTTTGTCTTGCGATTTTTTTCGTCTTGCGAAGCACGGTGTCGGGAAAGTTTTGGAAAAGCTTCAAAAATCACCAAAGTCTTAAAAAACCTCAAAAAAGGCTACCACACCGCGTTCTATGAGTTGCTCCTTGAAGTCAAGTCGCAACTGTATTAACGGTGTTAAGAAAAAGGAATCAAACTTGCAAGACGTTTCCGTCTTGCGAAGCAAGCCCATAGGGAAAATCGTCTTGCGAAGCAGCTCAAAAAACCCTTTCGTCTAGCGAGTTTTTTGTCTTGCGAGGCATTCGTCTTGCAAGGTACCACTGTACTGATGCCATGTTTAGTGTTTCACAGCTGACCCCTTGCAAGATTTCTGAGCCTGTAGAGTCATCCTGTTCGGGTGATGGTTTAGGAGCAACAAGTAGAAATATGCTACAGTTCATGTGAAGCTTGAAGAGCAGAAAAGGCATTGGTGATTTAGATACCCTAGAGCAGTGTTTCCCAACCTTTTTTGGGCAAAGGCACACGGAGGTAGGCTGGTGTGCCGTGGGAGGGAGGCGGGCGGCGAGGGGCGGCGGCGGCGAGCACACGCGGGGCGGCGAGCGAGCTCCCTCCCACATCCCATCGCCGCTCGCTTCGGCCGGCCTACTGGGCTGTCGCAGGCGGAAGGCCTGCGCATGCGTGAGGTTTTCGCGCCTTCCTCCAGTAGGCTGGCCGAAGCGAGCGGCGATGGGATGTGGGAGGGAGCTCGCTCGCCGCCCCGCGTGTGCTCGCCGCCGCTGCCCCGCCTCTCGCCGCCCGAGTCGCCCGCCTCCCTCCCACGGAACACAAGGCAACGTTCCGCGGCACACTAGTGTGCCGCGGAACACCGGTTGGGAAACACTGCCCTAGAGTGCATTTCCTGTACATCTTTGGCCAATCAATAATTTGGCCTGCTTGAAGGGTTTGACCTACCTAATATATGAGGGCTTTTGTGGCTCTTCAGTGTTTAATACTCTGCCTGTGCCCCTTGTGTTTGTTGTGCAGGAGTCTTTTTGTGGTAGGGAGTTGAGCTGCTTGTGTCCCAAGAACCATACTGGAGGGAGGCTCTGAAAGTGCTGAAACATTGAGAGCACTGGCATTCTGCACACACACACGCCAGTGGCACTTTATTTATATACCACTGTCTCATATCAGAACATTGCACAGGGGCTGGGCAGAGTGGGGGACCATTAAAAGCAGAACTTGCAGTACAGAGGGTCCTTAGAAAGAGATTTTGTTGATCTGGCTGGCTGGTTGAACTCTGTGTAGTATTTTAGTGGCTCTGTAAGCTGCACTTCCTGCTTGTTTGCAGCCCCAGGCTTTCTTTAGATGCAAAACTGGATTGAGCAGGCATGATGCGTGGAGTTGAAAGGGCTAAAGAGTCTGTGGGAAATTATGGGTATTTGAGTTTCATTTAACAAGGCTAGTTGAGGAGCAGCATACTTTTGCTACACTCTGGTTTCCATTGAAAGCTGGGGCTTACTAGTTTAGATGTTTTTGACCCTCACACAGAGCAACAGGCACCGTGTAGCCCATACTAAGCTGTTGTATGTCCCATTTGGTTTCAATAGCAGCTAAGCTCATGCTTAATTCTCACCAGATGAAATTAATGGGCACAAAGTGCTTTTGGCCTCAGTCACAACTGTGGTTGTGTAATCTCTATATTATGACTTCTTAATGGTTACTGATATGACTGAATAATATTCTAATGCAGTAATGCCCAATTTCATTATATGGGGTTTGGTTTTTCCCAATCCAACTCCTTAGCAGTAGGAGCACTTCAACCATCACCTGTTTTTGCAGCAGCCCACCTGGGGAGGGTCAGGCACCTGGTAGTTCACATCTCTGCCTGACAAATGGCCCTACCATTGGGAAAAGAGAGAGACCATCAGAGTGCCTCAGCAGGGGGATCTTCTCCTTTTGCAAAAAGGCACATCTGTTGACTAGGACAGATGTGAAATTTGACACTCTGTTATGCTGGCCTTGGACCAGCTTCAAACACGGAGGAAATATGCTGATAAGAGGTTGAAATGCATTCTCATTTTGTCGCTGTGTGGTCTTGCAGACAGACCATGCTTTTGTTTTGTTTCTTTAATTCTATCTGATTTCTTGCCACAGGAATGGTTTAGGGGGTGAACTAGGGGAACAGCAATAACTTTCAGGATTAAGCTGCATATGGGGTTTATAAATTTCTTTTGTCTTAGCAGTAGAAAGCCATTTATTTATTTATTTATTTACTTACTTACTTACTTACTTACTTACTTACTTACTTACTTACTTCCAGTGAGTTGGGTGATGCAAAGAGCTTTTGGGGTGGAGGGAAGGTCTTCTTTGGAAAAGGAGAGGCTGTTGGGATCAGGTATTGGGGCTGGTGCAGCTTTGAGAAAGCCTTTCCTTTTTCATACATTCTGATGGGATGGAGAAGCTCTGGAAGGAAGAGCGGAGGAATGGTGTGAAATGTCCTCCTGCCCAAGTTGACATGTTTTATTTCAATGCAGAAAGAACAGAAAAGTTGCCCATGGGGTCTATCAAGAACGTGGTGAGTGAACCTATCGAAGGACATGAGGATTATCACATGATGGTAAGGAACGGTCCTCTGCAAATACTGCACCTGAACTTTTGCAGATGTTAAGCCCAGGGTTTCAGGAGAAGACTACATTCCTATGAGCAAAAGCAGTCAGCATAAGGGCTAATTCAGAGAGAAGCCTTTCTTCCTTCTGCAGCACTCTCCATAGAGAGGATCATATTCCCTGCTTTTTACCCTGCAAGAAGACTCAGCATTCAGTGAACTCCTGTGAATTGTCTGCCTCTCTTCTATTTTCTACGGAATAAGTACTTCTCCCTTCAGTGGACAGAAACATACAGGGACACAGGGCCTCCACTTACATAACAATCTCATTAACTCTTCGGTTTATTTGCCACTTGAAAGGAGAGTTTATGTGTCTCCTTCTCTTTCCTCCTCTCACAAATAGAACTGAAGTTGGTGTTGAGTTGAGGACCAAGGGGTGTGTTTGTGGCCCTCTGGATGTTTCTGAACTACAACTCCCATCAGCTAGCATGGTCAGCGGTCAAGAAGGATGATCATGATTGGAGTTGTAGTACAGTTTGGATGCAGCAGCTGACTGGTTTGCACAAGTGCAGGAGTAAATAATTGAAGCAGAACACCTGGGGGGGGGGGGAGGTGCAATGCGTGAGCCCAGTTGGCAAAATTCTGAGCCCAGTTGGCAAAATGCATAATGTCTCTGCGTGTAAACAAAGTAGTATCCGGTTAAGATTCACCTTGCTTGAGGCAAGCCAATATTCTCTGCCTCAACTACTATGTCTGTAATATGGAGATGCTGGTGTTAGTGATGGCCTACATTGCTTGGTTGTTGTAAGGGTTTGGGGATAACGTACATGAAATACTTTGAACACCTGAATATGTATAAACAGAAAGTGTCTGATACCAGTTGCTGAAAACCACAGGAGGAGAGAGTGCTCTTGTGCTCAAATCCTGCTTGTATGTTTCCCAAAAGAGGCATCTGCTTCGCTACTAGAAGAACAGAATGCTGAACTAGGTGGGCCATTGGCCTGATCCAGCAGGCTTTTCTTATATTCTTCAATGTTTTGAGAGAGACCTGCTGCTCCTCAGGAAACTGCTGAATCTGGCTTGGTCCCAGTGTTGAATGAGGTGGCCATAGTTTGAGGGACCTTAATCCTGAGCCTCCTGTTCTTCTTTTCCCACATCTTCCAGGCCTTCCAGCTGGGTCCTACTGAAGCCTCTTACTACTGGGTCTATTGGGTGCCTACTCAATACGTCGATGCCATCAAGGACACAGTGCTGGGGAAGTGGCAGTATTTTTGAAGGCACGCTCACCTCTGGCACTGGAGACTGACATGAACCTAAGGACACTGCTAGGAGAGGCCTGGACATGGGTCGTCCTGGAACTTCTTATCGATACGATCTCAAAGAGGCCTGGGAGGACGCCAGAGGTGGGGATCTCTCGCCATTAGTTTATTTTTAACTTAAAAAGTGCAGCAGCAGCCTTTGTTCGGCAGCCCAGCTTCAACCATATTTAAAAACAAAAAGCAAATATGATGGAAATCAATAAACCTTAATTCACAAACCACTGTGTGTAATACACTTTAACTGTGCCAGGTGTAGTAGCCCTTCTGGTTTTCTGTTTCTGCAAGGAGAAAAACGCTGACACACCGCTGAGGATTTTCTACATGATTTGGACAAGAGACAGATATTTTCGTAACTCTTCATTAACAAGCATTATGGTTTGTTTTGAGGTATGCGCTTGTGACTGGGAGCTTGAGAAGTAGGTTTCTCTCTCTCCTTTTTAATACTAAAAGAAAACTTTTAAATGGTATGCAAACTTGGGGTTTCAGAAGCCATATCTTCCTTGTCCTTAAGTTTCCTGGTAGCTTTTCTGGTAGCAAAATGGGACAACTCTCACTCTTAACCCAAAGATGCTTGACTCCTTTTTCAGATGCTGGCAGTGATTCTTTAGTGGAGTTTTTCATGCCTGTTACTGAGAGGAAGGAAGCTTAATAACGCAGGAGACTTGCAGCCATGCTGGACTGTTGCTTACTCTGTTCTGTTCTCCCTTTCCCATTATTCTCCCTCCCATTATTAGGGGGATCTAGACTGCCTTAAGAAGCATTTCTTGGCTATCCCTGTTGTTACCGAGAATTACTTTGCAGCTAGCTTGTGGGTTTGTTATCTCTTGTTTTACGTATAACATTTGCTCTGCATCCAGACCGCATCCAGTATCACCCCAGCATCAGTGGGGCCTCTGAATGTGTGTACAGTCACACAGCTGCCTCAAGGTGCTCAGAAGGGAGGACCCTCCCTGTGTTCAAAGAAGAGACACGGCTGGTCTGTGTGAGCATATGTGCTCTCCTGCGCATTCTAGAGATGCTGGGTTTGCAGCTGTTATCTACAGCAAGAGAGCACATTCTTCACACCCTTTAATATGAGGTTAGCGGCATTGTCAAATGTTTTAGCAACTTTTCCATAAAATGGTGGTTAAAATTGAACAAAGTGGTAGTCACTTGCTTTTTGTTCATTATACCAGAACTCTGGTCCACTGCGTGGCCTGTGGTGACTGAGGAAGACACAAATTTGCTTTAGAATACAGGTTTTTTCTGTTTGGTGCTCTTTATACCATATTTTCAGCTGAGCGAGTAGCTGGCCATCACCCTGTTCCTTGGCCCACTTGGGGGACCCTCAGGTGTCCTTGTACCCTATCTTCCAAGTAGGTGTTCCTTGAGTCTTTGCCTAGGTGAACTTGGAGTGTGGCTTAACATCATGATTTGCATTGATCCTGGTAGGAACTGAACCAGAGTGAACTGTCATTCCAGCCTAGCTCATTCAGGATAAGTTCCCTGAGGTTCATGTTTTTTAAGAACAACTCAGACAAATTGCATCCATAGACCTCCCTTGTTCAGTTGAGTTGGCCATCTTATTTTCTGCTGAGCTATTGTATAAATCTTTTTGTGCCTGGTGGGGGCACATTTCAAGAACCCTTGAAGTAATTTTGACTTCTGTGCCATCTGATTTTGTGGAAGTGACCAGTCTGGTTTTGATGATTGATTTCCCCGCTACTAAACATCACCAGGTGTGAATAGAGATATATAAAACTTCAAATGTTAATGCCATAGTTTGGTCAGGGCATGTTTTCCTGGAGAAAAAACAGGCATTTGGAGAAATTGAAATTTATGCAATTCTTTCTTACCAAACCTAAACCCAAGGCTATTACTACTAACTATCCTGCATTTCATTCATGAATCTAAGAAGTATTGCAGCAGTCAATTGACTATAATCCTTCAAGTGCTACTTTCAAAAGCTTTTTATTCATCATCCTAGTAGTAGAAAAATATTCCATTACAGTTTTTTCAGTCTTTCCTCAAATGCCAAGTTTTTACAATACCCCCCCCCCGAGTATATGTGTTAGGGTACCCAATTATTTTACACATCTCTACTAGTAACTCATAACTCCTACTTGCAACTAGTAACCTTAAATACTTACAGAGTAAGGTTGGCTGCAATTTTAGCATTGGGAACGTAAGATGCTGTCTTACCAGTTGCTAGGAATCGCAAGTGGGCAGAGTGCCGCTGCTCTCGTGTTTCTGCTTGGAGGTTTGCACAGGAATTTGGTCAGCTGCTTTGAGAACAGGATTGTACTAGATGGGCAACCTTTGGCCAGACCCAGTGGGCTTGTCCTCCATTCACCAGATCAGACAGTTGGTCTATATAGTTCAGTATTTACACTGGCTGTGGCTGTCCAGGGTTTGAGGCAAGCGTCTTTTTCCAGCCTTAATTGGAGGTGCCATTGGGGACTGAACTTGGAACCTTCTGCATGCAAGGCAGACACTGTACCACTTACAGCTCTTCTCCCTTCTGATTTCCTCATCCCAGGCTCCTTTGAAGGAAGGCTGTCTTTTAACTACCTGTCTACCATGGTATACTTCTCCTTAGTGCTGTAGTTCAATTCAAGGGTCGTTTGCCTCTGGTTTTCTTTGATCCCTGTGGTGCCCATCGTGAGCATCCTTTGTTGTGCATGGAGGGTGAGCCTCAGTCTGAGCTTTAGCTGCACCTGAAAACACCCCTGGCCCAGGTCTGTACCTCCTGGATTAGAAGACTACTTGATGTGAGCATTTCTAAACATTAGCGATCTGGTGTCAATGTCACCTGTCTTCTGCAAACATGTATCCCTGTCTGTTCCATTTCCATGAAAGTGACCTTACGGGATGCATCCACACAAATAATTACAACTAGTATTGAGGTTGTTTGTGCTTTAGGGGACGAGTGGGAAGCTGTAAGAAGGTGTGTGCCTTACATCTGTATTGTTGGCAGCTGTTTAGGAGCAGGAGTCCCTTTCCCCCCACAAGGGGAACAATACCGAGTGATGCTCAGGTGGGGCAGGGGCAGAAGAGGCCACTCTCTTTTGGTCTTTCTCTTTTGGTCTGCTTTCTAGAGACATCCTGCTTTAGGAGAACAGGAGGGACATCAGGGCACTTTCAGGGTTTCAATGTGAGTGAGGGAAGTGTTGTTGCTCTCAATTCCTGGTTGTGGGCTTCCCTTTGGGGTATCTGATTGGCCTCTGTGAGAACATGAGGCTGGACTTGATGGGCCCCTTTGGTCCTGATCCAGCAGCCTGGTTCCTCTTAATGTTCTTATATTGAAGGTAGTGGGTAATTGTGACATGTGGAAGGGAGTCTGACATGTGTAATACCAAACTGTTTGGCTGTTTGCTCCAACTCCTCCAAGTGCTTCAACCCACCTTCTCAAGGAGTATGGCTTCTCTCTAGAAGGCAAAGCAACAATGCAAGTAAATGGCATAGGAGTCCTGACAGTGGGTTGCCTGCTTCCTTGTGTACAAGGGCAGCTGAAGGTTTCCAAAGGACTTGCACTAGGCTGGTTTCTCTCCAAAATTAACATTAAAGTGGCTCAAATCTTTCCCAGGAACATGGAGTTTAAAAGTGACTATGTACTTGCAAATTTCCAAGTGCTTCCTATTTGTGCAGCTAAAGGCACAATTTGTAACGGGCCATAAGTGCAGATAACGTGGTTGACATGGTCTATCCTTTTATAAGATGATGTGCTGATGCTTTGAGTTGCCTTCCAGTCTTTATATGTGAAGGGCATGTCTGCATAATTGGGGATGTGGGGAAACATCTGCATGGAATAGGCAAATGATTTCTAGGTCCAAGCATCTGTTGTCTTTTTCTCTCTCTAGAAGCAAGCCACAAATTCTTAGTCTCCAGTCTTCCTCAAGGCTCAACCATTTTTCAAAAATTTATCTGCATCATGGGCTAATGCCTTCGGAGCCCAGGGGATTTACTCAGCCCAAGCCTAAAGATCCATCTGAACTTTTAACATCTGCATTGTGGCTTTGTTTGAGCCACGGCCTCATTGAACTTAGTCCCACAGCCTGTGTTTAGTGCCAAGACGAAAGCCTTGGAAATTGGGAAGTAAAGAAAATATAAGCAATTACCTCTGAGCATAAGCAGAGTGCCTTTCTCTTAACCTATCAGGCTCCTCTTCTCTCTCCTTCCGCCTCCCCCAACACACCTGGGGCGCTGTATCCAACATCAGCTGTAACTCAGAGCAAACCCATTGAAATCAAAAGACCACATGTCCATTACTTTCAACAGGCCTCCTCTGAGTACAGTTAACATTGGAGCCAACCCTTGGGGTTATCGGGCAAGATTCCCTAGTGAGAGGGCTAGAGCTTCAGCTTGGCTTGAGTTCTTCTTCTGATCTTTGGGCATTTGGAATGCAGCTCCAGGCCCGCTTGAGCCTTTATAAACGATTCCACCTTTGACCCTGGAGGCAGCTCTTGCTTCAGGTACTGACTATGAACAAGCAGCTTTTTCAAGCTTGCTGCGTATTCACAACATCCTGCGGTGTCTTTTTCAGTCCATGTGTGTATCTGTACCCCTCTGTGATTCCTTCCTTGCAGGGGGGTTGAACTAGGTGTCCCTTGGGGTGCATTCCATCTCTACAGTTCTATGATTCTATGACTATTCAATTGAACACATTTTGATAGCAGTGTGGCTGACCCTTGTAGGTGTTGGTATTTGCAGTCCATAACCGCTGGAAAGCGCCAGCTTGTGGAAGAGTATCTAATCTGACAACTTCTTGTGCCCCATGTGCTTAGGAGAGGGCTTCTTGAATTTCCTCCAGCATGCCAATATTAATTGGGTTTCTGTGCAAGAGAGGGGCAGCCACATTGATGCAGAAGGCTGAACTGGATGGCCTCAGTAGAACTGGCTTCCTAGTGCTGCTGGTGCTTTTGTTTTTCCCCTTCATTGTCTGCCCTGTCCTGCTGCCTGAGATATCATTCTTTGCCTCTGCATGCTTCCAAACTGCAGTCCCTTTCTGTGAGGGAGTGTCTTTCTGCAGTTTGAAAGCATCGCTGCTTAAAAGCCTCCCTGGTGCCATGTTTACATGCAGGTTATATTCAGATCATTTAATGAGCCTGTTGGAAAACATTTGCTTGTGTGTGTACCTTCTTAAAGTGTCTCTGAGTGGAAAATGAGGTGTCTCTTCTTAGTGGAAGGAAATATCGAAGGACTTGACTTTAGATTACAGGTGCTGCTTTGGGCTGCTTATTAGGGAAGGCTTCAGCAGACACAAATAAGTGGGCGGGTGTTCCCCTGGGGGGGGGGGTTTAATGAAAAAACCACCTTGGGAGCATATCTCCTTTCACCACTCCCATGATCTCCATCCTTTTTGAGGCAGATTTTCAGTTCTTTCTTTTTTTTAAAAAACTGCCAGGAGGAAGAAAAAAAGCAGCCTCATGTTTCCAGCCCTGCTTTCCCCAATCAGGTATACTCCAGATGTTTTGGACTACAGCATTAATCAGCCCTAGCCATCATGGGAGATGTAGTTTAAAACATCTGGAGGACCTCTGGTTGGGAAAGGCATTTGTCTCAGTCTCATGGAGCAGAAACATCCCATGTAATGCTGGTGATTAGGAAATTACTCTGCATTTGGTGCCTAGGAAACGGGGGTGGTGTCCAGGGCTAATCTTGCTCTTGCTGAGTTGTTGATTTTCTTTCCATTTTCTTAACCAGGGCCAAAAATCTCGGTTATGTTGTGCAATGCATTTCTCCCACCCAAGGTGCCATATTTGGAGAACTCTCCTCCTCCAGACTTGCAGCCATAGGGAACCTCAGTATGCCCTTCTCCCAGCACGGACACATGCTAGCTGTTTGGTCTTACAGGACAGGCTTTCACCACTTGCCCTCCTCCCTCCTAGTCTCCCAGTCCTTCCAACAGACAAGAATGACCTGCCCACATCATGCCCACCCATTGTGGGCAGCTTCACAAGCAAATGGAGCGCCCAAGAAGGGCCCAAGCAGTGAAAGCAGCCAGCTGGGGTGTGGTTGGCATGCACATGTACACACAGACCTGTTTAACACTGGTATGGATGCATTTCAGGGGCTGGGATCTTGGTGTTCAGTATCAGGAAATCTTCCATCTCCCCCAGTATCCCTTCCTGTGTGAAGAGTTGCCCTGTGCTGGGGTGAATTTCTCTTGCGCCATCATGTGCCTGCCCTCTGAATCTTAGCCAGTTCCTTGCATGGGCAGAAGCTAGGCAGGCAGTGTGTCTATCCCAAATAGCCCAGCCTGATTCACCCTCATCCCAGGTCCTCTGCAGAGCAGCAGTTTATCATTTCCAGGGCCGGTTATGGAAACAGGGAGGCATGAATGAGGCTGGGTGAACATTAAGTCTTAGACGTGCACTGCTGAAATATTTTTAAGTGTAACTTTGTCCGGCAATTATTCTCCTTGTTCTATTCTGTAAGATCAATCAGTCTTGTCAATTAAACTTTGATAATGAACACTTTTGGTTGTGTTGAGTGGTTTTTCACATGGTACCTGTTCCGCATAGTGCTATTGAACTTGGGGGGGGGGGGTTTGGAGGTGAGGAGGATGGCATCTCAAGGTAGCGTTGGGAAAGACTCGCTACCTGGAACCCCAGAGAGCTGCTTCCAGTCAGTGTTGACAATACTGAGCTAGATGGACCATTGGTCTGGCTCCATATAAGGCAGGCTTTGAGCGATGAAAGCCCCCCCCCCTTCAGCAGTGAGGATATTTGGTAGAGAAACACATCTTTGTTGGGGATCCTCACATATAATGCTTATTACAAGTATCTCTAAATTACTAAGTAGGTTAAATAATACTTAAGAACGTAAGAACCACCTGCTGGAACAGGCTAGTGGCCCATCTGGCTCAGAATCCTATTCCCACAGTGGCCAACCAGATGCCCCAATGGGAAGCCAGCTAGCAGAACCAGAGCACAAGAACACTCCTGTGATTTCCAGCAACTGGTATTCAGTTAACTGTAGATCCAAAGCAATAGCCACCATGGCTGGTAGCCATCGATAGCCCTCTCCTCCACAAATTTGTCCAATTTTATTTTAAAGACCTCCAAGTTGATGGACATCATTCGCTGCCTCCTGTGGGAGCAAGTTCCATAATTTTAACACTGCACTTTGTGAAGGAGTACAGTGGTACCTCGGGTTAAGAACTTAATTCGTTCCGGAGGTCCGTTCTTAACCTGTAACTGTTCTTAACCTGAAGCACCCCTTTAGCTAATGGGGTCTCCTGCTGCCGCTGGGCCGCCAGAGCACGATTTCTGTTCTCATCCTGAAGCAAAGTTCTTAACCTGAGGTACTATTTCTGGGTTAGCGGAGTCTGTAACCCGAGGTACCACTGTACTTGGCATCCCTGTTGAGTGGATAAAAAGCTACTCTGTCTTGGGCACAAAGGTTTAATATAACATCATGGAGCTGCTGGACTGGTCTTGGGCAGCTGTTCATGCAGTGAAGGCCAAAGAGAAGAGTTCCTGGTTGGCCTTGTAACGTCCTTCCAATGTGTTTCCTTCTCCGCCTGCGCAGTTTTTTGTCCAGCACTTCCTGCTAGTGAGATCTGTGGGCAGATTGTGGTTTCAAGGATGTATCTGAAAAGGTGTGTGAGAGCAGCACTGCCAGCTCATAACCCAGCTCTCCTTACTTTCACTGGGAGGGGGATCTGGAGTTCAAAATGCCAGCTGAGGAGGGGGGTCTGGACTTGGGGGAAGGGCTGTTCTTTTTTCCAAACTCAAAAAAGGAAGGGCTCTTTGCACATGCTCACTCTGTGCTTTGTATATGCTCCCTTGTTGCCTTTGCTTCCTTCTGCTCTCTTCATTAGTGCCAGCAGCCTTCCTTACCACCCTGCCCAGGATGTCCCACTTCCTGGTTCTGGCTGGGTCTGAGCAATGGAAAGCCCTGACCCTTAGAAATAGGAATCTCTCATACACACATGCACGTGTGTTTGCAAAAGCAGCCATCCTCATAAAGAATTGAAATCCTCTGTGTGCCTCTGGGCGCGTGCAGAGTGCCTATTCTACTGGCGTTAGGGGGGGGGGGGAGTGTTTGGGAAGGGGAGAGCCCCGTCCTCCTGGCTGTTGGTCCCGGCAGGGCAGGGCAGGGACCCGGATCTGGGGCGGAGGCGTGTGCCAGGTGGGGCAGCAGCGCCCGGGAAGGCGGTAGCGTGGCAGGTCCGGCTCCTCCCTGCGCTGAACCTGCCGGAATGGAGCCGGGGCGTCGGGCTTGCGGGGGTCTCGGCTGTGGTCGCGGCCCCTGGAACAAATGAGGAGGAGGATGCCCGGAACCCGCGGCAAGAGCAGTCATGCGCCACTCTCCGGAGCAACAGCCCCGACGGGGCACCCGCGGACCGCGTCTGCTGCTCCTCCTCCTCGGCGCCCTGCTAGCCCAGGTAAGGCTGAGTGGGGCGTGGGGTGTCGCCTCCTAAGATGTGATGCCCACCAGCCCCAGCCGAGCCCAGCTGCAGGAGTGGAGCGGATCCTAAGCCCAGGGCTGGTGGGAGATGCTGTCGGGATGCCCAAGGCTTCCCCCCGTAGGGCGTTGGGACAGACCCCCCTCTCCCCGCCGTGGGTTGACTCGGCCCACTGGGAAGCCCGCGGAGCAATCCACCCCCCCAAAAAAAGAAACACCATTCAGCGCTATTCTGAGTCCCGGAGCCCTTGAAGACAAGAGGAGACGGCTTTCTTTCCTGCTCCCCTAAGTCTTCTTTTCCTGAAGCAGAGCATGATGCCGGCCCCGCCAAGGCGCTAGTCCTTCGCGAGGACAAAAAGAAAAGTGGGGCGTGGAAATGGGGCGCTTTCAGACAGCAGGGTGGGGGACTGAGGAGAAGGCTGGCTTTTTCCTCCTGGTCCCGAGGAGGAGGAGGAGAAGGAGAAGGAAGACTCTCGCTCTCCCCTCCACCGCCGTGTTTGCTAAGCTGTTTGCCCAAAGGGTGCGCCCGGCTGGAGTTGGCAGGCGGGCGCAGCAGGTGAGCTGGCACAAGTCCGGCTGTTGCCCTCCAGGAATGCGCCCGAATGTGGCCGGTCCCCTCCTGCAGGGGTTTCTCTGGCAGACCCGGAAGAGGGGCGGGGTCGTGGGGTTGGACAAATGTCACACAAGCAAACCACTTCGAGCGTTATTGTTCCTTTCCCCGAGAAAGCGTGGGAACTCGTTTCTTCAGGTATCTTGGGAGTAAGCCTTCTGGATCAGCCCATGGCGCATCTAGTCCAGCCTCTTGTTCTCACAGGGGCCAGCCAGATGCCCCAATGGGAAACCCCTAAGCAGGAGCCCAGCACAAGGGCCCTCTCCCCTCCTGTGCTTTCCAGCAGCTGAAGCATTGCTGCCTCTGACCAAGGAGGCTGGGAATAGCCACTCTGGCTACTAGCCATTGATAGCCCTCCATGGATTTCTCCAATCCTCTTTAAAGCCATCTATGCCATCCTCTTTTAAAGCCCATCTGCCTCCTGCAGGAGCAGGCTCCAAGGCTTAACTGTGCTCCATGCTTCTCTGAGTGGCATAGGAGCTCTTCAGAAATATGGGGTGGATGTGATCTTTAGGGCACACATCACTGGGTGCCACCCAGTGCTCCCCACAGGGTCCCCTTTCCTCCCCACTCCCCATTTTGGCTGGCAAAACTAGGTCCTCTCTTTTACTTCTGGAAGAAGGTTTAGGGTTATAAAGGCCAGGACTAGCCGCCTGAGAAACAGTTTCTACGCAAATGCAATTCTGGTTCTAAACGCAGCATAAGGGGTCTCTATAGTATAGTGTATTTTAAAATGGGGTTTTAGAGTTTTTAGGGGTTTTTGAAAGTTTTATGTAATTTTGTGTAGTTTTTATGTAGTTTTATGTAGTTTTTCCATTTCATTGCTCTGCATGGGACAATGACAATAAAGATATCGTATATCGTATACCTGGGAAGGCTCTGCTGCCAGGGTTGGAGGCTGCAGGCAGGACCACCATGAGACTCAAATCAAGCTTCGAGAAGACCATTGGTCCATCTAGTTCAGGACAGCCTACACTGACTGGCAGCAGCAGCAGCAGGTCTTGGGGGAAGACTTTCCCCAGCCCTTCCTGCAGATGCCATGAGGGAACTGAACCTGGGAGATTCTGCATGCCAAGCACATGTTCTGCTCCTGAGCAGAGGCCCTTGGCTTGAGCTGCCTTAGACTGAGTCGTAGAATCACAGAAGAGCTGGAAGGGACCCAAAGGGTCATCTGGTCCAGCCTACCACCATGCACCCAGTCAGCCACCTAGTTGGCTCTGCAGTGCTGTCTGGTACCTGTTGAGATGGGGCTGCTGAGTTCTACTAGGGTAACCCTGATAGTAAGGAAGAGGAGGAAGCTGGCAGCACAGGACCAGCCTCTGGAGCGACTGTGCACAAGAAGGCAGGAAAAGGACCTTGCTGTGGCTCTGTGTTCCAAATTCACCCCACTTCATCTCTTCCGGGCCTGCCCCCCCCCCCAGTGTCTTGCTGGCAGCACATCCACTGTTGCAGAAACGCTGCTCTTCGTGTCAACCCTTGACGGGAACCTCCACGCAGTGAGCAGAAAGACAGGAGATGTCAAGTGGACCCTGAAGGATGGTGAGTAGCAGCAGAAACCCATGGATGCTGGGTTGGGGTTTTGCACTGGCTAGGTGCCTTTCACCTTGCTGGGCTGGCCATAATAATAATAATAACAATAATAATAATAATAATCTGAGTAAGCACCCCTCCACTTTCTCCTTCCAGATCCACCTCTGCAGGTGCCGGATTACGTGGCAGAGTGAGTGTAGCCTCCTGCAGGAAAAGGTCTGGGGTGCTTTCCCCTTGGTAGGAACAGCTGTCTTCCCAGTCCACAGCCCAACTCCCACGGGCTTCAGCAAGCCAGCCAGATGGGTTCCCAGTTTTGTCTGGAGGTGACAGTCATAAGCATCCTCTTTCCATGCCCTAAGAGTAACCTGGATGTAGTTAGTTTGTACATCCCACCTGCCTGGCCTGTTTCCAAGATGCAGTCCCAGATGTTGTAGGACAAGAATAAGGAACCCTTTTCAGCCCAAAAGCCATTTTCCCTTCGGGGCAACCCTCTGGCAGATGCTCTTCTGTAGTGGGCGGAGCCATAGGCAAGAGTGGGCGTGGCAAGAAATGCAGATTTCATATCTGGGCACTAGGTTAGTTGCTACACACTCACACCATTCTATCTTCCATCCAGGCAAGGGAAAGGCATTATCAGGGTTGGGATAGGAGGTGTGGCCTGGGGAGAGTGGGATGGAGAGGCTTGGGAGGCCACATTTGGCCCCTGGGCAAGAGGTTCCCCACCCCTGGTGTCAGAGGCAGAAGAAAGAGACAGAGAGGTGGGGTAAAAGGTTTGGAAATGGTACTTAAACCATCAGGGAAAATAAGAGGGCAGTTACAGCTCCAGGGGTCCAGACAATGGCTGTGAGAATCAGCTCTGTGAAATCTGCACAAATGCTGGGATTTTTAAAATGAATGAGCTTTTCCCGATGCCAAATTCTGCTCTGGGTGCCAAGTTCAGACTGGGGTGCTGGCAGAGGGCTCTGGGATGCATTGCCTGCTGGCTGGTGGTATGTGAATCGGTGGAGGGGTGTGTGTGGATCCCCTGAGTTGTAATTCTGAGCGTAGCAAAGTAGCCACTTGCCCAAAGGGGCAGGGAGCACTTTTGCCCAGAGGAAGAGGAGCAGCAGCAACAACTGAGCAGCTGTTGTCTTTCGCCTGTGTTCCTGGCTCAGGCCAGCATTTCTTCCAGACCCAAATGATGGCAGCTTGTATGTCCTGGGAGGCAAGAACAAGGAAGGCCTTATGGTGAGTGGCCTGGGAGCAGCGGAGGGAGGCTGGGTGGCTCTAGGGGAGGCAGGCTGGCTCTCTAGCACAGGAGGGCCCCCTCAAAGTAAGGGGAGGTGGCCCTGGGCTGCCTTTTTACTCTTAGCCCATCTGTCTCTGCTACAGAAGCTGCCTTTCACCATCCCTGAGCTGGTCCAGTCTTCTCCTTGCCGAAGCTCCGATGGGATTCTCTACACAGGTATAAGCTGGTGGGATGTGTGGGGCAGCTGTGAGTCAGGGAATGATGATGGTAACTACTAAAAAATCTGTACCACTTAATATATAAAATATATCTCTAAGTGGTGTACAGAGAACTAAAGCAACAGCAGTCAACTTCCACAACAATTAGGATCCTAGTTAGTTTCTGGATGGCTGAGCAAGTATGTGAAGCAGAGGGTATTGTGGAGCCTGTTTGCATTTTGAATCAGAGTGCCTCTGAGTACGTGTGGAGTTCCTTTCCCTCACCAGTGAAGGACTGTAGAAAGTCATCAGAACAACCATCCTAGAGGTTTTATTTACAATGAAGTGGTGTACACAGTTTTATCAAATAAATTCCAGTGGGGGTGGGATTACCTGGGGGGTGGAGCTGAGAGGCAAGGGGGTGGCAGACAGGTGCACTTTTCACACTCTGAAAAGCTGGCATCACTGGATCAAACTCATCAGGTTTTCTTGAATTATAATTAAACAAATCTGTTTTAACTGGATTTTGAATCAATGCGCCAATAATGGTTCCTGTTTTGAATTTTATTGTGTTGTTATCTTCCTTGGTGGGTCATGCAAACCACTATTCTGAATAATGCTTTTTATGCTGCAGCGTAGGAGGCATTGGGAACCAAGGGGGCAGTAGCCCAGAAAAATTCAGGAACCACTGAAATAAACAAAAGATTTCTTAAGTGAGAAGGAGATTTGATCCCCAGCACTTTTCAGTTTAGAAATGAGGCATGAGCTTGTGTGGGCCACTGTGCACATTCAGATATAATGAGGCGGATTATGCCAAAAGTGCCACTCACCCACTTATGGGATGGCTGGTCCCTACTCCTGCCATCCTAGCAGTTCGAAACCATGTCGAAGTGCAAGTAGATAAATAGGTACCGCTCCAGCGGGAAGGTAAACGGCATTTCCGTGCGCTGCTCTGGTTCGCCAGAAGCGGCTTCGTCATGCTGGCCACATGACCTGGAAGCTGTATGCTGGCTCCCTCGGCCAATAAAGCGAGATGAGCGCCGCAACCCCAGAGTCGTCCGCGACTGGACCTAATGGTCAGGGGTCCCTTTACCTTTACCTGCAATGGGTACCAAGCAAAAATCCCTCTCCCCACTGCAATTTCCCCAGGGAAAAAAGAGGACACATGGTTTGTTGTGGATCCAGCATCTGGGAAGAAGCAGACCACACTGTCTACCGAGGCTTGGGATGGTCTGTGCCCCCAAACTCCACTGCTCTACATTGGACGCACTCGTAAGTCTGGGTTCCCCTTTTGGCTTGTAAACGTGATAGTTTATTGCAGGAGGGATCAGGAACTCTCTTCTTGGCTCCTGAGCAGAATCCCACAGGAAGCAGATATCCACACCATTTGCCCAACGCTGGTGCGGTCAAGAACCTGCGGGCCTTGAGTGTGCCTTGCTCCTGGAAGTGGGTGGTGGGTGGGATGTGACAGGCTCTGTGACCACACCAGTTTTTTTCCACCTGCAGAGTACATCATCACCATGTATGACACCAAGTCCCGCCACCTGCGCTGGAACGCCACCTACCTTGAATACTCTGTCCCGTTTCAGGACCAGAACAATGACTACGGTGGGTAACTGGAAAGGCAAAAGGAAAGGGCCCTGGCTGGGCAGGTGATGTGGGTCTATCCATGGGCGTAGCCAGGATTGTTAGGGAGTAGCCAAAGTTTCTGAGCTTCTTTTAGAATATCCCCCTTCCCCCCAAGTTTTTGAGCTTTTGGGGGGAAGCCATGAGTAAATACAGTCACACCTTGGGTTACAGACGCTTCAGGTTGCGTTTTTTTGGGTTGCGGACCACCGAAACCCGGAAGTTCCAGAATGGGTTACTTCAAGGTTTCAGCAGTCACGCATGCGCAGAAGCGCTAAATCGCGTTTTGCACATGCGCAGAAGTGTCGAATCGCAACCCGTGCATGCACAGATGCGCCACTGCAGGTTGCGGACACTGCGGGTTGCAAACGTGCATCCCGCATGGATTACGTTCGCAACCCAAGCGTCTACTATATACCCCAAAAAGAGGACATTGCAGGCGGCAGGCTTTCATTGGAGGGAGGGAGGCTTCTGCTGGGGGAGGCAGAACCTCAGCTAATTGACTGCTTTCTATGCTTTCCAATACTTTTTGTGGATCTAGGGGGTGCAGCTCCCCCCACCCATAGCTCCCCCCATGCTCCACCCCACCCTCAACTTTCTTTCGCAGCTGGGTTTGCAAAGAGAAGGTTGGCATTGCTTCAAGTGCCCCACAAGTGACCCTCCTCAACCCCCTCTTTTTATCCTGCACCCCTGAGCATTTCCACCACCACAGCACCAATGGGACACAGCTCACATGCCCTCCACCATCCTAAGAAAACCCATTAATCCCATTTTTATTTGATTTTATTGTTTGGTAGATTTACAAAAAGAGAAAGACACACGAATACATAAATTTAAAAAAAGGGGTGAGATTAGACGTGGATGCACAAAGCATTTAAAACAAAAACAAGACTCCTTGCACTCTGCTCCCCCTTTCTTCCCACCCAGGGTGGCCCTGCCCTCTGCCTGCCCCTCTGAGCTGGGGCATCATGCTGGGCTGGGCCTCAGTGACAGCAACCTCTCCTCCTCCTTGCCTGATCTCCAGCAGCCGCTACAAGCTGCCCAAGGGAAGAGGCTGGCAGCAGCAGCAGCCATGGAGAGGCAGTGGGATGCTTCATCACAGCTGCTACTGCCATCGCTCAGGGCAAGCTCTGGCTCATCCTCTTCTGTGGATGCTCAGTGGCAGCGTTGCTGGGAGGAGGGAAATAGGGATATTATTGGATCAAATCAGAAGCTGAGATTGCTTTCATAATTCCAGGGCTGTCCCTGGACAGTTAGGACACTTGGAGGGTATGCAACATAGAGCCTTGTGGCACATTAAAGACAACCTTTTCTTCTTGCATCATAAATGTGCACGGACTGCAGACCATTTTACCAGATGCACCAGGAACTACCCTTCTGGAAAGCGAGATAACATTGTTCAGGGAAGCCACTTACTGGTTTTCCTTAACCTTCACCCTCTGCCCAGAAATGGCCCACTTTGCCTCCAGTGGAGACGGCCTGCTGGTGACGGTTGGCAAGGAGAGTGGGCAGGTGCTGTGGATGCAGGACTACGGCTCCCCTGTGGTTGGCGTGTACACCTGGCGCCAGGACAGCTTGCGGCGGATGCCCTACCTCAACGTTGCCGTGGAGAGTCTGCGCTACCTCGTCCTGCGCTCCCAAGACACTCATTTCTTCATCCACTGGAACTACCAGTCCACCAAGGACTTCACTGCCAAGACTCGGCTGCTGTGGGTATTTGGGGGGTGGGGTGTTCTGTGGCAGTGAGTTCCGCAGGCTCAATCCACAGCAAGCGGGAGACTGCTCAGGTTGTGCTGGCAAGTTCTCTGCTAGAATGTTGAGCTTTGCCCTACGGTGTGACTGATGTGCACTCTCTCCACCCCACTTCCCAATTTTCTAGGCCAACTCTGTACGTGGGCAAGTACGCGGCAGGTTTCTACGCCTTGACGTCCTTGGTGCACGAGGGCACAGCTCTTGTTGTGAGTGCCTCTTCACCCCTTGGGTGGCCCTGGGCAGGTGGAGGAGGAGCAGGGTGCTCACAGAACCTTTTTTGTGTGTGTGTCCCCACCTGCTACAGCCTCAGGGGCTGACACTGGCCCGCAGCAGTGGCCCCACCACGGAAGACGTGACGATCCAGAAGTCCGGCGAGTGCGAGATCACGCCCAGCACGAGCGTCAAGTACCCGCAGGGCAGCATCACCATCCCCCACAGCCAGTGGCTTCTTATCGGTGGGTCCCCTTCCTCCCTAAACAGGCAGGCAGGCAGGCACACAGGCAGGCACACAGGCAGGCAGGCAGGCAGGCAGGCAGGCACACACACACACACACACACACACACACTATGAAGCTTTGCCCCCCTTTTTAAAATTTTGCTCTGCATACAAAAGAAATGGGGAAGGGATGATACCTCCCACTTTGGGAACCACTGCTATGGCTCCAGGATGCCCCCTCAAGCAGCAGCAACGTGACTCCATTGGGCAAGCATTGCAGATTGGATTGCCGATCAGAAGGTTAGCGGTTCAAATCCACACAACGGGGTGAGCTCCTGTTGCTCTGTCCCAGCTCCTGCCAACCTAGCAGTTCAAAAGCACGCCAGTGCAAGTAGATAAATAGGTACCACTGTGGCGGGAAGGTAAACGGTGTTTCCGTGTGCTCTGGTTTCCGTCACGGTGTCCCGTTGTGCCAGAAGTGGTTTAGTCATGCTGGCCATGTGACCCGGAAAGCTGTCTGCGGACAAACGCCGGCTCCCTCGGCCTGAAAGTGAGATGAGCGCCGTAACCCCATAGTCGCCTTTGACTGGACTTAATGATCCAGGGGTCCCTTACATTTTTATCTTTACCTGCAGAACCACAAATAAAGCAGAATGTTTTATTTCCCTGCAGGGCACCACGAATTGCCACCCGTGGTCCACACCACCATGCTGAGGGCTTTCCCCCAGACTCTGCGGAGGAGCCCAGAGGTCATCCTGTCCCACAGCTCCTCTCCCAGGACCCTCTTTGATGATGTGAGCGGAACAAGGGTGGGGTGTGTGTGTGTGTGCATGCTAAAGCTGCTTCTGTGATAGAGAATGGAGTGTGTGTGCTTGGACAGGGTGGGGGTCTGGATGGCGAGAGGGGACGCTCCAGAAGGCAGGCTTGCCAAGGGTGTCTGTGTGCCTAATATGTAGGTACAGGGGTATGTTTTGCTTATCATTATGGCATTTGCCTGTTTCAGTTCCTGGCCTCACATAGCCAGAGGGCACATGATGAGGATAGCTGGCACAGTGCAGACCCCCGCTTGGAGATGGAGCAAACAGAGATTTACCCCGGGTTCAGCCGCTTGGAGCTGGCGACGGCTGGTGTGGCTGCTGTGTTCCTGGGCGGGGGGCTCTTCTTCCTCCTTCTTTGGGTGAGTGGGCTTTGGTCTTTTTCCCCTTTGGGAAGTACTGTTCACCCCCCCACACACACACAGCAGTGAGTCCTGGCTCTCTAGTCCTGCCTAGGCCACCCACTTTTCTGCCCTGAGATCAGCCCTCAACTTCAAAGAAGAACGTGCTTCCTTGTTAAACTATGGAACTCACTCCTGCAGGAAGTGGCGATGGCCACAGACTTGGGTGGCTTTAAAGGAGGATGTGACAAATCCATAGTCCTGAGGGCTATCTCTCGGTGGCTACTAGGCATGAGGGCTATGCTGTACCTCCATGGTCAGAGGCACTAATGGCTCTGGATACCAGTTGCAGGAGGGGGAGAGAGTGCTCTTGTGCTTGAATCCTGTTTGTGGGTTTTCTGCAGGCATCTTGGTGGCCCCTGTGAGAACAGGACACTGGTCTAGATGGGCTATTGGCCTGATCCAACAGAGCTCTTATTATGTTCTTATATTAACCTGCCCCCTGCGCCATGATGGGAAGGGAACCTGCTGTCTGCACAGCAATGAGGACTAGTAACTTTGGAATGCTAAATCCTGCCTCGGAGGTCAAATCCCAGTACCTGTGTACTCTGTGGCAGGGTCCAGGCAGCCCAGGATCCAGGTAGCCCTCCCACTCCCATACTGGGGAAGGGGCTAAAGACATGGGTGGTGTGTTTCATTCCTGAAGGAGTGTATCCACCCCCATCGTTCTGCCCAGACGCTGAGGGCCAGCGCTGAGGGCCTTCTGGTGGTTCCGTCACTGCAAGAAGCAAAGCTACAGGGAACCAGGCAGAGGGCCTTTTCAGTAGTGGCACCCACCTTGTGGAACGCCCTCCCACCGGATGTCAAAAAGATAAACAACTGCCTGACATTTAGAAGACATCTGAAGGCAGCCCTGTTTAGGGAAGTTTTTAATGTGTGACATTTTGATGTATTTTTAATCTTTGTTGGAAGCTACCCAGAGTGGCTGGGGAAACCCAGCCAGGTGGGCGGGGTACAAATAAATCATTATTAATAATAATAATTCTTATCTCCCACCCAGCAAATGCAACAGCAACAGAACCGAGAGCAGCAGCGTCAGCAGCTGCTGCACCAGCAGCTGGAGGAGAAGTTGCAGCTCCTGCAACAGGAGCAAGGCATGGGGGGGCCCCCTGCCAGTCACAGCTCTGGGGAGCATCCCCCCACAGCCTCCAGGGATTCACCAGGAATAACTCCAGACCAGAGTTTGGGCCCTTCTTCTTCTTCTGAATGGATGGATGGGGAGATGAGCCAGAGTCTTCTTGTCAGAAGCAGCAGCCCAGGTTGGTGTGGTCAAAGTCCTGGTGCAGCCAAGGTTTTCATTTTGCTTGCGGGGGGGGGGGGGTACTGAGCTCCCTCAGCCAGGTGGGATTCAGGCAACACCTGGCATTCTGAGCCTGGAGTGGCCTCCACCTGCCCTTCTGAGCATCAGCCGCTCTCCCTCTCCCTCTCTCCTCGCAGCGGGTGCTGACCTAGAAACCATCCAGGTGGGGAAGATCTCCTTCAATCCCAAAGATGTCCTGGGCCGTGGGGCAGGGGGCACCTTTGTCTTCAGGTAAGAGGTGCCTGGGTGAACCCGGAACAGAAGGACCTGCCTTCTCCTGGAAGGTCCGCAACTCGGTGGCAGAGAAGACATGCAGAAGGATCTTGGTTTAGTCCTCAACAGCTCCAGGTAGGGCTGGGAGACAATCCTTTCTAAAACACTAGAGAGCTGCTGCCAGTCAGTGTTAACAATACTGGGCTACGTAGAGCAATGGTCTGACTCTTTATAAGCTTCCTATGTCCTGAGCCAGAGTGTTGGTCCATCTAGCTCAGCATTGTCTATATGGACTGGCAGCTGCTCTCCAGGATTTCAGACAGGATTGTCTCCCAGCCCTACCTGGGGATTGAACCCGGGGATTTTCTGAATGCAATGCAGGTGCTGGCTGTTTCACTACCATTTCCTTTTGCTCTGTGACTGATCTCCAAGCAGAGAGGGAGCAAGAGCTCAGCAGGGCATCTCTGAAGGTGTTGCCTTCTGGGAGAGTTGGGAGATTTATTGAGAGAGAGCTTTGGCAGGAGAGAAGGGGAGTGGTCCAACCTGCAAGCGCAGACCAATGTCCAAGAAGGCTTCCTCCCAAGACACCTGGAGCCCAGAGAGGGAGCTCTCCTTGCACCTGGGAGTTTCCAGCCCTGGGGTCTAGGTGCAACTGACTGGGCGCAGCTGAGCCAACCTGGTTGGCCGAGCCATGGACCGCTTCTTTCCTCTCCCTCGCCAGGGGTCACTTTGATGGGCGCCAAGTGGCAGTGAAGCGCCTGCTTCCTGAGTGCATCCACCTGGCGGACCGGGAGGTGCAGCTGCTGCGCGAGTCGGACGAACACCCCAACGTGGTGCGCTACTTCTGCACAGAGATGGACAGGCAGTTCCACTACATCGCCATTGAGCTGTGCTCTGCCACGCTGCAGGAGGTGAGCTGTGGGGAGGAAGAGGGGTGTGGGGAGGAGAGGGCTATTGATGACTCCTAGCCTGGATGGCTACGCTCTGCCTCCACAGTCGGAGGCAGCCGTGCTTCTCAATACCAGTTCTGGGCACATGCAGGGGGTCCCTGGCTGTCCTTTGCATCTGGGCATCTTTGCCACACATGGCCTGGATGGTGATGGTGATAACAACAACAACAACAATTTATTACTTATGCTCCGCCCACCCATCTGGCCAGGCCTCCCCAGCCACTCTGGGTGGCTCCCAACAGAACATTAAAAACACAATAAAACATCAAACATTAAAAACTTTCCTAAACAGGGCTGCCTTCAGATGTCTTCTAAAAGTCAGATAGTTGTTTATTTGCTTGACATCTGATGGGAGGACGTTCCACAGGGCAGGCACCACTACCGAGAAGGCCCTTTGCCTGGTTCTCTGTAACCTCACTTTTCACAGTGAGGCAACCACCAGAAGGTCCTTGGCATTGGACCTCAGTGTCTGGGCTGAACAATGGGGGTGGAGATGCTCCTTCAGGTATACTGGGCCAAGGCTGTTTAGGGCTTTAATGATCAGCTCGGAAACGTATTGCGAGCCAATATAGGTCTTTAAGGACTGGTGTTATATGGTCTTGGCGGCTGCTGCCAGTCACCAGTCTAGCTGGATTCTGGATTAGTTGTAGTTTCTGGGTCACCTTCAAAGGTAGCCCCACTACAGACACAGCAGGATGATGGGAACTTCATCTCCATTCATCCTCTGGAGTAATGAGAACTGAGGTGCTCCCACTGCCCAAGGCCAGTTGGATGGGCTCCTTCTGTTCTCTTTTTGTGATGGTATCTTGGGGGACTTAACCACACACACACACACACACACACACACAGGTGTCATCTTGCACTGGTTGGATAGCTCAGTTGGTAAAGCATGAGATTCTTTATCTCAGGGCTGTGGGTTCGAGCTCCATGTTGGGCAAAGAGATTCCTTTTTGCTAACAATACAAAGGAAAACCCTGCTTGCTGGCCATATTAGAAACAGTATACTTTTTGACTTGCATCCCTACCAACAAAAATATTTGAGATGGGGCAGGGGAGCAGAGGTTAAAAGCCCACATCCGTATACTGAAAAGTAAACTTTGATGAAACCGTGAGTACATGGCTTGCTTTGCTTTTTCAAGTTCTCTGGTTGCAATTTGAGTCCCTCCAAAATGTTATTTGTTTGGTTTGTAAGGAATGGGTTCATCTCTGTGCTCTGAGTTGGGCCTTTAAGGTTACCTTTCTGAGACTAAGTTTAATCAGTGGCGTAGCGTGGGTTGTCAGCACCCGGGGCAAGGCAAGTAATTTGCGCCCCCTAACCCATGGATTTGCGCCCCCTAACCCGTGGATTTGCGCCCCCTAACCTGTGTATTTGCCCTAACCCCAGATGTTGCGCCCGGTGCGGCCGGCCCCCCCTGCACCCCCCACGCTACGCCACTGAGTTTAATCACATATTTATGATTCTTACAGGGTCTACCAGGAAGGTAGTGGCAGAACCTCCCTCCTTGGCTCCCCAGCGAAGTCATTCTGCCCTGTCTTTCTGTCCCCCTTTTAGTATGTGGAGAGCCCCACTTTCAACCGGCAAAGTCTGGATCCCGTCTCGCTGCTGCATCAGACCATGTCTGGGTTGGCTCATTTGCACTCCCTCAGCATAGGTAAGGGCAAGCTCCCTATCCGCACACCTGAAGACGGGTGGTGGTGTTCCTAGGTGACCCATCAAAGGGCACAGGAACCTAGAAAGTTGCCGGGTCCACCTAGCTCAGTATTGTCTACACTGACTGGCAACAGCAGTAGCTCCCCAAGATTTCCGGCAGGAGTCTCTCCCAAACCTACTTAGAGATGCTGTTGGGGATTGAACCTGGGGCTGTACCCAGAGGACCAGCTGCCTCCCCACTCCATTCGATGAACACTCTGTGTGTCTTCTCAGTCCACCGCGACCTGAAGCCCTGCAACATCCTGATCTCGGCCCCAAACAGCCACGGGAAGATCCGCGCCATCATCTCCGACTTTGGCCTGTGCAAGAAGCTGCAGAGGGGGCGGTGCAGTTTCAGCCTCCGCTCCGGCATTCCGGGCACTGAGGGGTGGATTGCGCCCGAGGTGCTGAGGGAGGACCCAAAGGAGAACCCCGTGAGTAGCGTCTGCCTCGAGCCCTCCTGCCCAGGCTCCTGTGTTTACGATGCAGGCAGGGCGAATCACGAGGTTCTCTGCAACGGAGGTTGGGGATGCCAGAGGCCTGCTGGAGACCTGACGTGGCCTGGGATGGGTGGTGGTGGGGAAGCAAAGGGTCTGGCTTTGGGAGCAAAGAAAGAGGCAGTTTCCCCCAGGACTCCTTTTGTCTACGGCAGACGAGTGCAGTGGACATCTTCTCGGCCGGCTGCATATTTTACTATGTCGTGTCCAGCGGGCAGCATCCCTTTGGAGACGGCTTTCACCGCCAGGCGAACATCCTCACCGGGGCCTACCAGCTGGCGCATCTCCAACAGGAGACACATGGTGAGGAGCATCACCCACGATCATATGTGGGGCAGGTGGGGAGGGGGGCATGTCTGCTAACAGAGAGGAGCATCCCTGACTCCTCCTCCTTTGTGCATGGAGAGAGTTTGACCTACCCTCTGCCCTGCAGGCTTCATTTGCAGCCAAGCTCACCTGGAGGACAGGTGAGAATGGATCTAGCTATCAGGGTGAAGCTACAGACTGCGATGTCCCTGAACCAAACCTTGCCTCTGCTCTGCAGACTCAGCAGCTGACTTTAAGCAAGTCACTCTCAATCTCAGCCCCACCCATCTGCAAAGCGTTGATAATGTCCAGGATACCTTGCATGGGTATTGTAAGCTTAACCAGGAATGTATGGGAAGGTCCCAGCTCACTTTCTGCCTGCCCCCTTCCACCCCAGACAACGTCATCGGCCGAGAATTGATAGAAGCCATGATCAGCAGCGACCCCCGTTTGCGTCCGTCGGCCACGCAGGTCCTCCTGCACCCCTTCTTCTGGAGCCACGAGAAGCAGCTGCAGTTCTTTCAGGTGAGCGCCCTAGAAGGTGAGCTGGGGGGTGCAAGCCAGGCAGAAATCCAACAGGTGCAGCACTCTCCTGGTGCTGGCTTCACCGTGCTTGCAAAGCTTGGGGGGCTTTTAGCAAACTCCTCTGCATCTAGGATGTCAGCGACCGCATTGAAAAGGAGCCGGCGGATGGGCCCGTTGTCCGTGCACTAGAGGCCAGAGGGCAAGTGGTGGTGAGAGACAACTGGCGGACGCATATCTCCATCCCCCTGCAGACAGGTACAGGCTCTGCTTCTGGGGTTCCCCTCCCCCTCCCCACCGGTTCTGACCCACAGGGGGCAAGACAGTCTCCACCCACCATGCAGAACATCAAATTATCCTGGAAAAGCAGCTGCGAAGGTGCTCACCTGTGCCATTTCCCTCCTGCAGACCTCAGGAAGTTCCGTACGTACAAAGGCAACTCGGTGCGTGATCTCCTGAGGGCCATGAGGAATAAGGTACCTTTGTGTTTTCCCCCCATTACCCAGGTGTGTCCCTGCCCTAGAGCAGTGGTTGCTGGTGGGGCAGAAAGCAAGGAGGCCAACAGGAGGTGGAACCAGAAGCTGTGCAAAGGATATGCCTATGCAAACATGCAGCCAGCCTACGGCCTCCATTCCACGGTGGTTCTGTGCGATGTGCCATGGGTGGCCCTTGACTTCCTTTCTCCCTACAGAAACACCATTACCACGAACTGCCCAGCAGCGTCCAGGAAACCCTGGGGGCCGTCCCGCGCGGATTTGTCCAGTACTTCACGTCCCGCTTCCCCTGCCTCTTGCTGCACACATACCAGGCCATGCGCATTTGTGCCACGGAGAGGCCGTTGCAAGCATATTACTCCCCTCCGTCATGATGGGAACCACGCAGGGACATGTAGGCGGCAAATGGCAGGAAACTGATCTCCTTGGAGGATGGAAGAACTGGCTGTGGGGCCCAGGCTGCCCTGTTACGGAGGGGTGATTTCCTCCATTGTTGAGCAGCGGCATCAGCGTACACCAGCACGCTCTCTGGACCATTTGCAGGAGGACCCAGTTCAGCAAAGCCGCTCCAGGATTCTGCCATCATTGTGTTTTCGGCAAAGCAAATTTCCTGTAGAGCAGAAAGCACCTTTCGGTAGAAGAACAGTATGCAGAGGTGTTCCTTCTCAATCAGACCACTGGGCCATTTAGCTCATTATCATCTAGTGACAGGGAGTCACTCTTTGGGGTTTCTTAGCCCTGCCTGGAGATGCCACTGATAAGAGCATTTTTCAGGGCTTCATGCAAGAGAGGACTGCTTTATCTTCAAGCAGAGACAGCATAGGTATCAAAGGGAAGTCCCTGTCTCTGCAGTCTGAAGCTACCTCTAAGCTGCCACTGCAGCGAGGGGGCTTTCTGGAGCAGGTTTCATGCCAGGTTTATGGAGGGGGTGCCCACCCTCTCCTACAAAGGCCCATTGGTAGGAGAGGGTGGGCATCTCCCCATCTGTCATGGATGCTTTAGCTGAGATTGCTGCATTGCAGAGGGTTGAACTAGATGACCCTGGGGTCACTTTCCAACTCTAAGATTCTATGATTTTTCCTGAGTAAAATGCAAAAGGGCATTGCTGGCAGATAGGGTCATGTATCACCCTGGAAAAGCAGGGGAGGTACCTGAGAGGTAATGACTGAGATTAAGCCCTGCAATAGTATTTCCTGGGTAGAAGGTGAGAAAAAAAGTTGTTCCTGGTAGCTGTATTTCAATTGGGGTGGGCCTGGGGGGTTGGATCTTGGAACAGGTTCTCTGTGGCCTCCAGTTCTCCCTGTAGATCCTTCAGCTCATGGGGGTCCATTACCTGACAAAGGCTGGTGGTGTCAACATGGCTCTATCAATCTGGCTACTTCCCTCTGACCTCTCACATCAACCACTTGTTAAATTGCTGAGCACGTATTTGGGTGGAGTTTTATCCTAGCAAGTGACAATTGCTGCAATTTGTAGGTACACTGGTAGGATGTCTTGCTGGCTCATAATTTGCCTCTGAGTGTTTTTGTAATGCAATGTTTTTAAATAAAAGATTTTTTTGTAAAAGAAACAACAGTATATATTTAAATGTAAAAGCAAGGGAGGCTAGAGTGTTGTGTGTCCCCACCCGCGAGACAGGGGCTTTCTCAGACATTTTGCTTACAGAATCACCTCAATGGCTCGATGTCCAGCGTTTTGGATTACTGCTATTAATTGGATTTCTTACCAACCCTTCGCCATAAGATACCAGGGCGGCTTAGAGCAAAGTAAACAATCAGTGCTAAAATCATTTTTTTAAATTTGCAATGGAAATAACAGGGCAGGTACTATAAACATGCATCTCTGTCACTCAGGTTAAGCTGGTGGTCCTTCAGATGCTGTTGGATTCCAATCCCGATTATCCCTGGCCTTTGGATGAGTCAGGACAGATAAAGTACTTATTCATGCAGTATCTAGTTAAACCAGAGGCTTTCAACCTTTTGGGTGGTCCACGGCTCCCTTGACCAACTACATTCTTTCTATTTCACCGCTGTGGGGCTCAGGAGCCCAGTCATGTCACCCCTTGCCTGCAGAGTCAGCAGCCTCTCACCCTTTTTTGAACACCCTCCCTCATGTAGTGTTCTCCTCTCTTCTCCTTGGGAGTCCTCTGAGCAGCCCCAACTGCTGCCCCTGGTCTACGAGGTGCCTCTTCACACTGCCCCACAGGGGCCTGGGAAGCACCCCCTGGCCAGCCCCAGCGGCATCATTCGCCTGGGGAGCTTGTAGCCATGCGAGCCTTTTGGAGGCAGAAATGCAAGAGGGCGGGGGGGGGGGGGAGAGGAAAGAGGGACAGAGGCCAGTGTTGCCCACAGCACCCCGAGCATCATTCAGATGTCAAGGAAATAAACAACTATCTGACTTTTAGAAGACATCTGAAGGCAGCCCTGTTTAGGGAAGGTTTTAAGGACTGATGTTTTTCTTATGTTTTTAGATATGTTGTAAGCCGCCCAAAGTGGCTGGGGAAACCCAGCTAGATGGGCAGGGTATAAATATTCTTCTCCTCCTTCTTGGCACCCCAGGATACCACAGCACACTGGTTGAAAACCACTGAGTTATACTATGGAACTCACTGCCACAAGAGGCAGTGATGGCCACCAATTTGGGTGGCTTTAAAGGAGGATTGGACTAATTCATGGAGGATGAGGCTATCAATGGCTGCTAGCCATGATGGCTATGCTCTGCCTTCACACTCAGAGACAGTAGTGCTTCTGAATACCAGTTGCTGGAAACTCCTGGAAGGGTGAAGGCTCATGATCAGGAATCCTGTTTCTAGGTTTCCTATTGGAGCATTCCCCCAGGATGCTGGGGGTCTTTGGCCTGATCCAGCAAGCTATTCTTATGTTTTTATTGGCTGCTGTGGCTGATGGGAGTCTGACAACAGATCTGAAGGTGACTGCCCCTGAGCACCAAAGCAATGGCTTATTATTCTCTTTGTGATCACACCTAACTCCATCCCCATTGTTTTTCAAGTGAATAATATTGGATTATAAACAATTATAACCAAATTGTAAATTCTCCCTGGTATTGATAGCCCAAAATTCTTCAAGCTCAAGGTGGCTTACAAAGTTCTCCCTCTCCCCATGTTACCTTCAGAACCACCTTGTTGGGTAGGGTAGGCTAAGAGACAGGTCTCAGGACACCCAGTGAGCTTCATGGCAGTGGGGATGTGAACCCAGGTCTCTCAGGTCCTAGTCCACTACACAACACATCTTTATAGGCAACCCTACCCATGTCCACCCAGAAGTCCTATTGAATTAAATTCAGCTTACTCAGAAGTAAGTGGGGTTATTTATTTTGTGTATAAACCTATTTTAAAACCTATATATATATATATATATATATATATATATATATATATATTAGAGCGCTCATTAGGGCCATAAAATTATAAACAAGGGACAAATGTATCGACACTGAAATCAGTTTAGTACCGGTATGTTAGTTTGCCTCTTGCCCTTTAATGTTAACATTTCCAGCCCGGCTCACAACAATAGAGAGATCGACAGCAATAAGTTCAAAACCTCAACCGCCAATACAACAACGGCTGAAAAGCCGAGAAGGCGGAGAAGGCGATGCCATTCTAGGCGAAGACGCGAGCAAGCACTTGGCGGAGAGCCTCGACTCGCTCCGCGGGGCCCGGGTGAGGCTCTCCAAAAAGATCCTACGCCTGCAGCCCGGCCCGCTCCATTGCATTGCACTGCAGCGCCCGACGGGGGTCCCCAGAAAAGACCTACGACGGAACTTGGGAGCGCTCCCTTCCGCATGTTTACTCGGGAGTAAAGCCCTCCAGCTGCGTTAGACGGGTCGGACTCCCATGGATGCGCGCAGCAGCAGCTTTGCGCAAACCGCACTGGGCGGCTGCGCTGGCGCCGCTTTGCCCGCTGCTGTCGGGGCGGGGCTGGGACGGTGACGGATTCCCGGTCTCGCTCCCTCCCTCCCTCCCTCGCGGGCTCCGGTTCCCGTCGTGCTCCGCGGCGCTGGAGGCGGGTTGGAGTTTAAATCCTGCCGGCCAATGAGGAGCGCGCTCGGGGCTCCGTAACGCTCCGGCTCTAGGTTTGAAATTGGTGCAGCCACCGAGCAGAAGCCGTCGGCCGGGTCGCTGCTGCTGCTGCTGCTCATCGCTGTCACGGAGCCTGGACGGAGCGCACAGCAGCGCCATCCTCATTCTCAGGCCCAACGGGAGCGCAGCGCAAGGAGCCTCCGGAGCAGCATCCGAGGAAGGCGTCGGGGATGAGCGCGGCGGTGCCCAGCAGAGGGTCCCGCCCGGGGGCGTCGGCGGCGCCTAGCGGTGGTGCCGGGGGGAGCCGGGCGTCTTCCGCGGCGTTGAAGGAGAGCAAGGCCATCCCGGAGGTGCTGCTGGACCCGCGGAGCCGCCGGCGGTACATGCTGGGGCGCTTCCTGGGCAAGGGCGGCTTCGCAAAATGCTACGAGATCACGGACGTGGAGAGCCAGGAGGTCTTCGCGGGCAAGATCGTGCCCAAGTCGCTGCTGCTGAAGGCGCCGCAGAAGGAGAAGATGTCCATGGAGATCGCCATCCACCGCAGCCTCCACCACCGCCACGTGGTCGGCTTCCACGGCTTCTTCGAGGACGCCAACTTCGTCTTTGTCGTGCTCGAGCTCTGCCGGCGGAGGGTGAGGACCCGGGAAGGGGGAGGGCGCGCAAAGGGCGGCGGCCGCGGCGGGCTCGGGGTTCGCTGTTCGACGGGGCTGCCGGAGGGGCGCTGCAGAGCCCCGGGCTGGGGGGGGGGTTGAAGGGACCGACCCTCCAGCAGCCCCTGGCTAGGCAGGCCTGGGAACTGCCAGGCCGTAGCCATAGCTTCGGTTTGGCAAGGGGAGGGCGTGGATCCGGTTCCCCAGGCGACGGCCTCTCGGTGGGGTAGGGTGGGCGCCTTTGTTGGCCGCGTTCCCAAGCGACTGGATGTGTCGTTCCAAGTCGCTGTTTTCGGCACTTAGGGGATAATGCAAGCCCTTCTCTGAGCACCTGCAGAGTACCTTCCCCGTAATCGCTCACCACGACCAGCCCCCATCAAACAACAGCCAGGCTAGGTGGTCCTTCTCCTTAAGTCTTGACCTATCTGCTTTGTAGGAAGATTCCCACACTCCAGAAATGGAGGGTTCCATCAATAGCCTTTGACTTATGTTCAGCTGCTGCTGTCATCTCCTTCCTAAGTTAAACTTATTTGGGGTTATTGGTTTGTTTTTGTTTTATCGTGTATTTTGTGTCCTCATCTTGTATTTCTGTGTTGTGAACAGCCCTGTGACTTTTGGATGAAGGGTGGTATACAAATTAAATAAATTGAATAAAGGAAGGCTTGAACCTTCCATCATTCTCTCATCCCTGGCTATGGAATGAGATGACTGGTTCTGAACAGCCTCACTGAGATCTGGGAAGTTGAGCAATACATGAAAGCACCAGAGTTTAGCTGTCAGTTTTTAGCTGGGAAAGATGGCCTTGGTGCCTTAGGGGTGATGAAACTGGTCCACATTTCAAAGGTCCCAGAAACTGCCTGTAGTCTACCTGTCACCTGTCAACCCCTCTTGCCCGCTGGCTGAGCTGTGGCGATCCTAAAATCATAGAATTGTAGAGTTCGAAGGGATCCCGAGGGTCATCTAGTCCAACTCCCTGCAATGCAGGAATCTTAACAAAAAAGCTGGGGATGTTTGCAGACCTTTAATTAAAAGCGGGGAGGTTGGTATACCACACAGCTTTTGTGACAGGTACCAAAGGCTGGTGTGAATGGGGAAGCAACATCACATAGGACCCACTCGGAGATGGCAGGAACCCCACTGTGAGGAGGAATATGGGGCAGGGCAAGGAGGTTTCAGGTGGGTTTGAGGTTGACAGAAGTAGACTGTGGGCAGAAAAGGTAATATTGGCGTCCTTGCATTTGCCTGCCAGTCAGAACATCAGAAGAGACCCGCGGCAGAAAGCCGGTGTGGTGTCGTGTTTACAGTGTCAGACAAGGACCTTGGAGAGCAGGGTTCAAATCCTCACTCAGCCATCAAGCGCACTGGGTGTGACCTTGGGCCAGTCGCTACATGTCAACATCTTGCTAAAATCAGTGATTTGAAAAGCACAATCCACTCTCATGCCCTGGCCAAACTTTCCAGGGGTGGCGAGAGAGTTGCTGTGAACTGCATCATATTCCATTCCAGCCCCACACTTATTTGTAGGGAGGGGGCTGTCTGTCACTCACTGGACGGAGCTTCCTTGGCATCTCCACATAGGGCTGGGAATGCCCCCTGCCTGAAACCATGGAAAGCCATGGCATTCTCTGACTCTGTATAGACAGCGCTGATCTAAATGGACCTGCAGTCTGACGGTCTTCTAAGGCAGTGTTTCCCAACCTTGGGCCTCCAGCTGTTTTTGGACTACAATTCCCATCATCCCTTGCCACTGGTCTTGCTAGTCAGGGATGATGGGAGTTGTAGTTCAAAAACAGCTGGAGGCACAAGGTTGGGAAACACTGTTCTAAGGCAGCTTCCTGGAGAGGAGCTCCTGCCCGCCTTGGTCAGTTCACTGACTATCTCCTTAAGGTGCTTTTCTCATTCCTCCTCCCTCTCCAAAGTCTCTTCTGGAGCTGCACAAGCGACGGAAAGCGCTGACGGAACCCGAAGCTCGCTACTACCTGCGGCAGATCATCCAGGGCTGCCAGTACCTGCACAGTAACCGGGTCATCCACCGTGACCTCAAGTTGGGCAACCTGTTCCTTAATGACGACATGGAGGTGAAGATAGGTAAGGGGGTTGTGCAGGGTGGGGGGCCTGGGAATTATATGGCCATGGGCTCACTGCCTGGGGAGGGAGGTTTCCTATCGTGCTGCATGTGGAGGGGAAAGAGAGCTTAAGCAGCCTGGACACAAAACAATTGGATGCCGGCTGGTGCACCAGAACACCTGTGTTTTTTGCTCATTTAGCTTGGAGGCAGTTCTTACAATCTGATGGTGTAATCTAGGAATTTTAGTGGGCTTTATCTGGCTTCAAAATGTAGGGTTGACATATTTCAATACAAAAATGCCAAAAAAAATGTGATTTTTCAATTGACCCCTAAGATCCAGGACAAAGTGCTGCCTTTTGGAAATTCCCCCCAGATGTCAATTCCACCTTGAAATCCCGGTAATGTCCGGACGTATGGCAGCCCTACTCCAAATGTGTATATTTGCCTTCTATTGCATTATTTCCCAGGCTGAGTGCTTCTTGGGATGGGACAACTGTCCGGTTTCTACCTGTTTGAACTAAATGACTCTTATTCTTATTCATTTATTACCCACTCATCACCCAAAGGTCTCAGGGTGGGTTTCAGCATTCAAAGCAATATTTAAAAAAGAATTAAACAGTTTACAACCATATCGTTCGGAGCCATCAGTATTGTGGAATGGTACTTTCCCCAAAGTGCTGCTTGGGTGCAGAGCAGGCGCCCTGTACCAAGAGGTGTGACATCTTCAGAAAACCTTGTTTCCCTCTCCCTATGCTTTCAATTAGGCTGAGGGCTGTAGGTTCCCCATCCATCTTCTAGTGCTTTCAAACTCCCATCAAAGGGCACTAAAAGGAAGCAGACAGCAATTCACAATTCTCCCCTTACCAGGTTGTGGGAGTGGATTGGAGCATAAAAATATTTATACTGCACCTTTTGAAGGAGCAAATCTGCCTTAAAACAGCACTCTGCTCCCTGCAAAAAAGGAAACCTATCCTGTGAGAGTTCTCCTTGCCAGCGTTCCCCAAACCTTCCAATGTGAAGCGTGCTTGTGTTAAAAATCCCTTTCCCTTTATTGGGCCTTTACATCTCTGACTGCCTCTGAAAAGGAAGCTACTTAATGCTTCCATTTGTGGCTTCTCTGGCGTAGCCTTGACCAAGGAAGCCTCTGTGTTCCTCCTGTTTGTCCAGGGGACTTTGGCTTAGCCACCAAGGTGGAGTACGATGGCGAGCGGAAGAAGACCCTGTGCGGGACGCCCAACTACATCGCCCCAGAGGTGCTGGGCAAGAAGGGACACAGCTTCGAAGTGGATGTCTGGTCCCTCGGCTGCATCATGTACGTTTTGCTGTGTAAGACTTGAGTGGATTTAATGGATACCAGGGGTTTTCCTCATCAGTGCTGGCGGGAAATCAGTAAAGGGGAAGTTGGGGTAATAAAGTCAGGTGGTGTTAGAACTTCCAATCTTTCTCTTCCCTCCACAAGTTGCATAAAAATGTGCAGTCCCGTCCCCCTAAAACACTTCCAGTTTCCTTTCCAGGGGTGCCTCTCACGGGGGAGGGACTTTTCAGGGATGTGCCTGGTTGTATCACTTGTTCTTGGTGGGGATGACTGCCCAGGACAAATACCTTTGGTGTTGGGAATTCTCGCCCCAAACATCTGGAGAACATCAGGTGGGGGGGCTGGTTTAGGCACAGCCTGTCTCTGTTCCGCTCTGCACAGACTGGAAGGAAGCAGGGAGTCTCTTACGTTCTGCTCCCTCCATCCCCACCTTGGATGTGCTGGGAAGGGGCGAGAAGCAGGGTGGGTCATGCTCTGTGCATTTTGAGGAACAAGAGTTTCAGCGGTGTAAACATGGCTTGTTCCACGGAAGAGGGAGAGAAAGGTAGCTAAATGTTTGGGTGGGCAGTGGGCTCCCTAGCGTTCCTCTCCACCCCCAGCACCCGCAGTTGATGGGTTTCCATATATGGTCTCTCCTTTCAGGTACACTCTCCTGGTTGGGAAGCCCCCCTTCGAAACCTCCTGTCTGAAAGAAACGTACATCCGAATTAAGAACAACGAGTACACCATTCCATCGGTACAGCCTTCCCTGGATACGGGAGAGTCTGGAGTTGACTGGGGGGGGGGTCAGAAGTGGGCACCCCTTAACTCCTGAAACTGGAGTTGGCAGCAACTGGCAGGGGAATTTTGACTCAGATTTCTAAGCTGAGTCGTTTTGAGGGCTCAAGGTGGGGTGAATTTGGGGGAAACAATCGAGTCTGCACAAAACACAGAACTGAAGCTGCCCCCAAAGCAGTTTAGGGTTATGTCTACATAGCAGAATTCCATTTAATGAACAGAACAACATCTCTAATGGGCCAAAGTTTCCCCAATGCTGATTATAAGCTAAAGATAAGAAGAACACAGCAGTGAATTATTCGGGCCTCTTTTCCCCCTCAACCTCCTACTTCTTGCAATCCCTGCTCCCCCCCCCCCCCCCATTTAGCCATGGTTGCTTGCTTCCTCTCCCCACCCTCCATTTACCTTACCACAAGAGGGGGGCGGGGAGGTGCCGGTACTGAGTACCGTTGAATAGCGCCAAAAAGAAAGCCCTGCCCATATGGAACCTAGAACCTGGCCTTGTGCTCTGGGTGCGAGCAGAAGAAGTGCCTGCTGTATTAGGCCAAACAGGGCTGAATCTAGTCCAGCATTCTGTTCTCAAAGTGACCACCCAGATTATGGGAAATGTTCAAGCAGGATCTGATCCCAAGAGGCCTCTCACCTGCTGTGGTTTCCAGCAACTGGCATTCAGAAGCATTGCTGGCTTCAAATGTGGTGGCAGAGCATAGCCATCCTGGCAAATAGTCATTAATAGCCTTCTCCAGTAATTTGCCCGATCCTCATTTAAAGACACCCAAGCTGGTGGCCATCCCTGCTTGAGTGAGTTTCATAGTTTAGCCGCGTGCTGTGTAAAGCAGGACATTTTAGCAGCTCATGCCCTGCTTAGAGCTCATGGCTGTGGGGCTGGTGCGCCTGCCTGTGTCTTGTGTTTGTTCCATTTCCCAACGCTACTCTTCCTCCTTTCCAGCACATCAACCCCATAGCTGCTACCCTCATCCAGAAAATGTTGCGGTCCGACCCGGCTGCCCGCCCCACCATTGATGAGCTGCTGACCGATGAGTTCTTCACCACGGGCTACATCCCATCACGGCTGCCCACCACTTGCCTCACGATACCCCCTAGGTTTTCTCTGGCCCCCAGTGGGTTTGATGCCAGCTTGAGGAAGCCTCTCACAGTGGTCAACAAAGGTGAGGGAGTGAGCAGGGGAAGGCTTGGGTGTGCTTGCAGCCCAGGTAGTAACTTAATAAGGGGGCTGGGGGGGGGGGGAGTGATACAACAACACCTAGAATATTCCATAAGACTCATCAATAGACAAGGAAAATGCCTGTACAGTTGTACGTTGGATCCCGAACGCCTTGGAACTTGGACGGTTTGGCTCCTGAACGCCGTAAACCTGGAAGTGATTGTTCCAGTTTGTGAACATTCTTTTGGAACCCAACATTTGAGAGGGCTTCCACGGCTTCTGATTGGCTGCAGGAGCTTCCTGCAGCCAATCAGAAGCTGCAATTTGATTTTTGGAAGTCGAGTGGACTTCCGGAACGGATTCCGTTCAACTTCCAAGGTACGACTGTATTTATTTATTTCATGAAATGTATACACTGCTTGCTTGTAAAAAAACAACCCCAACCTCAAAGCAGTGTACAAAAAAAGGGTATAACAATAAGATTATCACTAAGAACAATTAACAACAATAATTTAAGACTTAAGTTAAAATAACAACGGGCCGAAAACAGATTAAAGCTCGCTCCAACTTTCTAAACATCTGGGCCAACAAGAATGGTTTTTAGCAGGCATCTTACAGCAAAGATGTAGTGCCGCCACACTAAAAGATTGAATACTTACAAGTGCGGAAGGGGGATAATGTGGCACCTGTAGCTGTGCCAGTTCTGCCAGTGAAACCCAGGCAAAATGGAGTGAGCCGAACTTGTGGGAAAGGTGTGTGGGTCTGGCTGAGGCTGCACAGGGTGTGATCTCCAACTGGGAAGCTGAGGTCCATGAGCCAAGAGTGGAACAAGGCAGCATCCCATGCATCTCTCTCTTTCCTACACAGGACCAGAGAGCCCTGCGCTGGAGAAGGTGCCCGAGAAGGAAGAAGAGGTGGCCCTGCGGGAGCCCAGGAGTCCTGTGGACAGCCACTTGGCTGACCTCCTGCAGCAGCTGACACTGGTCAATGGGTCCAATCCCGCAGAAAGAGCACCCATCAGACAAGGTGTGGTCCGTGTGTGTGTCTTGTACCTGAGCCAGCTTTGCTTGCCTGTGGGCTCCACTTCCTTAGCCTCCATTTGGTAACCACCATTCTCTTTTTCAGAGGAGGCTGAGGACCCAGCCTGCATCCCCATCTTCTGGGTCAGCAAATGGGTGGACTACTCGGATAAGTACGGCCTAGGTGGGTAGTCGACTGGGCACAGCAGCAGTCGGGGGGGGGGGGAGTGCACCTTGGGAAACAGGGCCATGAGGCAAAGTGAAGCAGTTGCCTCTGGTGGCAGATCCAACCTCCGCAGGGTGTGCTGCTCACCCTTCTCCAGCCTCCTTTTACTCCCTCTCTACCTTCAGCTCAGGGAGGCGGTTGCAAAGGAAGAGGTGGGAGGGTATTTTATGTTTTGCCTCAAGTGGCAAAACATCCCAAGTTGGTCCTGTTGGGAACAGACCAAAAACTCACCTATCAATGAGGCAAGCCCATGTTCCAAGCTGCCACCCTTACTACTTCTTAATCATTTAAATTTTTATTTTCCTGAGAACAAGAATAATAAGGGGGGGAGATACATGGAGGGCAGGGGACGGGGCGAGACACAATTTCAGGAACCGGGGAAGTCCGCAAGATAAAATAAAGAGTTGCTGGTTCCCTTTATGATGCTAATGTGGTTTTTGTGGCTATACACATTTTTATTTGCATGAATTTTGCATGACTCAGATTAAAAATGTTGGGGGGAAATACCAAAAGTAATTGGGAGAATACCAAAAGAAGCCTTGACCTAAATCCAGGGGTGGAACATCTGTCCAGAAATTACCATAAGCGAGATGTTGGCAGGTGGAGCCGTTGGTCAGCATTTATTTTATTCATTCGTTTGGGTTCAAACCTTCCTCCCAAAGGAGCCCAGGGTGGTAGGACTCACTAAGGGGCAGGAGCTTGCAATGAAATTGTCCAGATGTGATGTTATTGTCTGTGGTGCCTGTGATTAGTTGGTGCTTCCTGTATGAAAGAGGAAGCCTCGGAGCTCTGCTTCAGGGTCAAAACTTCTGCCAAAGCATGACCAAGGGGCCTCTGAGATCTGGTGGCATTGATTGATTAACAGATAATAAGCACCTGCTTTGCGGTTAGAGCCCCTGGCCACTCGGGTGGGAAAGAGTCTTGGGTTCTCTGCGGGAGACAGCTGAGACCACGGAAAGGCAAGATTCTCCTTGGTTTGGAATTAAGGCAGGTTTTGAGTGCTCCCCTCTGTTCTCCGCACCCCAGGCTACCAGCTGTGCGACAACAGCGTTGGGGTCCTCTTCAACGACTCGACCCGCCTGATTATGTACAACGACGGGGACAGCCTGCAGTACATTGAGCAAAACGGCTCTGAGTCGTACTTCAACGCACGTTCCTACCCAGAGGCTTTCAGCAAGAAGGTCAGTGACTAGAGCCTCGTGGTGGTGGCTAAATCTGACCATGTGCAAAGTGCCCCTACCTTTGCCACTGAGCAGCTGCCTTTCTGTATCTGAGATGAAGGTGTGAGCGGCTTCCAGCCATCGCTCGGCCCCAGGGTATTTTTTTCCCCTTGCGAAAGAAACCACCATTCTCATTTTGGAGAAGGGGCAGCATCGATGTGAGGTTGGGGGTCTGGTGGCAACAAGAGGGCTGTTGGCTCTTGCTGGCTGCAAGTAGGAGGCTACTTAAGAACGTAAGAGCAACCCTGCAGCTGGCCCAATGACCCATCTAGTCCAACATCCTGTGGCCACTGGGGGCCAACCAGATGCTCCTGTGGGAAACCAGCAAGCCGGATGGGAGCCCAGGAGTCCTCTCCCCTGCTGTGGTTTCCAGCAACTGGTATTCAGAACATTGCTGCCTACAACTGCAGCACAACCATCATAGCTTATAGCCATCTCCTCCCTGAATTTGTCTAATCTTTTAGAGTCATCTAGGCTGTTGGCCATTTCCGTCTCCTGTGGCAGTGAGTTCCATAGTTTAACTATGCGCTGTGTGAAGAAGGACTTTCTTTTATACTATTCTGGTGTCTGTGTGGCTTAAGGGGGGGGTGGTGCATTTAAATCCTGCTGGGCGGAGGATGCCTTTATGAGCTCTGGGCTTCTGTTGCCAATAACCTTTTATCAAGCCTTGCAGGGTCCTTTGCTGGAACGTAGCGTTTTGAGGCCTCCCTCTGCTCTGCCGCTGTTTTGCTGACATGGGTCCTTGTTTTTGTCTCCTGCAGATCACGCTGCTGAGCTATTTCCGCAACTACATGAGCGAGCACTTGCTGAAGGCGGGAGCCAACATCACCCCCCGAGAGGGAGACGAGCTGGCCCGCCTCCCTTACATGTGCTATTGGTTCCGCACTCGCAGCGCCATCATCCTGCACCTGAGCAATGGCACTGTGCAGATCAACTTCTTCCAGGTGACCTAACAGGAGCGGGGAAGCTCTCTCTCTCCCCACCCTGCCAGCTTGCATGTATTTGGGGGTGGGTTTTGAAGCTAGAAATTATCCCCCCCACCCTCCAAAAGGGACAATCAATGGGTTCCTTAGGGAGGAAAGGTGGGCTTAGAAGTTGAATTAATAATAATGGCTAGCTGGCTGGCTGGCTGTCCATGCTGTCAACTGGTTCAGCTTGGGGTGTCACAGGCATCTCTTCTTGAACAAGTTTAATGCTGCCCCCCTCCCAATACTGTACCTAAAAGGACCCTGATGGATCTGGTCAATAGCCCATCTAGTCCAGCATCCTGTTCTCACAGTGGCCAACCAGGTGCCCCCTTGGAAACCTGCAAGCATGACCCGAGCACAAGAGCCCTCTTTCCATCTGCGGTTTCCAGCAACTGGCATTCAGAAGCATTGCTGCTGTCAGCTGTGGAAGCAGAGCACAGCTACCATGGCTAGTAGCCATTGATGGCGTAAAGGTGGAACTGAGAGCAGGCAAAGGAGAGGGATTGTGTGGTAGATGCCTCCAAGGGCACAGAGGAGGATGCCCTGGCTTCTTTGCCTTTGTCTCTCTAAGGGGCAAGATTTGAGTCTCTTCCTACTCCAGTTCCTTTGGCTTCAGAACTCCTCTTGGGATCATGAAGCCGACGTGTTTGTGGAATGCTGTTCTGGCATCATCTCTGACTGCTTACAGCAAAGTGCAGGGAATCCTTACAGCCCAGGGGCCGCATTCCATTCTGGGCAGCCTTCTAGGGGCCACATATCAGTGGTGGGTGGGGCCAGAGGCAAAAGGGGCGGAGCAACCGACACAAACATCACCCTTGTGCAGCAGGCTAGATTTTGACATGCACTCATCTCCTCCATCCAGGTGAGCATGAGGCATGAACAGAGTTGAAGGGTGCATCCCATCCAGGCATATCTGAAGCTGGGCCAGTGATGAGGGTGGCCTAGGGAGAGTTCTGAGCACAAATGGAGGATTGCATTCAGGCCCTGGGCATGAAGTTACCTGCACTGGCTTAAATGGATCTAGAGCAGGGCTTCCCAAACTTGGGTCTCCAGCTGCTTTTGGACTGCAATTCCCATCCTTGACCACTGGTCCTGCTAGCTAGGGATGATGTGAGTTGTAGTCCAAAAGCAGCTTGAGACCCAAGTATGGGAAACCTTGATCCAGATATTCCTTATATCGGGAATAGCCAGGTTTTCATGGGCTCCAACTCCCACCCACCCCCCTCCTTGGCCAAGCTGATTCTAGGACCAACAGGAGTTGCCAAGGCCCAGAATAGTCATCATAGGCACCGCTGGTTTCCCAGCTTTGTCTTGTTATGTGGTTTTACAAACTGCTACCTCGTATTGCATTAATGCCACCATCCTAATCCCCTGTGGCTGCCTCTCAGAGCTGAAGGAGCCCAGCTGGTGCTAATTTGCCTCTTGCATGTCTCTTCTCCATCCTCTGCCCACAGGACCACACCAAGGTCATCCTGTGCCCCTTGATGGCAGCCGTCACCTACATCAATGAGAAGCGGGAGTTCCGCACCTACAAGCTGAGCCTGATTGAGGAGTTCGGCTGCTGCAAGGAACTGGCCAGCCGCCTCCGCTATGCCCGCACCATGGTGGAGAAGCTGATGAACTCCAAGCAGGGCGTTCCCTGCCCCAAACCTTCTACCTAGCACCTGGCTGCTGGGGTTGTGCAGCAGTGAAGGACTCTCTCGCTGTCTCTTCCAGTTCCAATACCGTTAAGGGCTGCGGCATTCCTGCCCTCCCCTCCCAGCTGGGGTCACCTCTGCCTGGCTGTGTCCTGGCACAGGGGTCAGGCCAGGGAGTGGCTTCTAGCTGGGCGGTGCTCCTTACAGGGGGGCTAAATGCCCCCCCAGCCCAGCCTAGAAGACTCTTTATTTTTTAAAAAAACAACAACCAAGGATTTCTTTTCTCCCGATTCTACTGGAGAAAAAGCCCCCATTTCTCCCTCCTCTCAGCCCAGCCCAATGAGGCCTCTGGTGCAACTTAAGAGTTGGGGGTTTCGGTTACACCATGTGAGTTACTTGTACGTGGTCTGTCTGCTGAGCCTTCCTCTTGTGGGCACTCTCCCTCCTCTTCCTGCTGTAGTTAAACTGTCTGGCATTTTGTTCTTTGACTCTAAGCAACCAGATTTTTAAATATTGAAACTAAAGTCTACACCAACTAAACTTTTTGTACATTACTTAATAAAGAAGATTCTCTGGAAGCATTCAGCGGGGTCCTCCACACTGCCTTCTCCACCCTTGTAACTCTGAAAGGGGTTTTTGGCCGCTTTTGCACATCATCCTCTAATAGAGTTGCAGATCCCAAGTCCTTGGCTGCCTTTACTCCCTGATGTTTCTTGCCTGGGGCTGCAAGTCTCCTTCCCCACAGAGAACAGGTTCCTAGGGGACATATTGAAATGGCTTCTGCTCTGCTGTAAGAAACTGTGGCCCCTTCGTGCCTTCCCTGCATGGACACATTGGGAGAAGTGAGCCAGGTCCCAAAATGACAAGCCCAGAGGATTGGGGCACTATCGAGCAACAAAGGATTGGTTCCCTTTTAGATTCAGAAGAGCCACTTCTGCAACTCCTACAGAAGAGACTCATTGGCTGCCTCTTCCCTTTTAACCTAGCTAGGACTGCCCCACAGCTGAGCTCTCCCTTTCAGGTGAAAAACGTCCACCAGCCCTTCACAGTTGTGATGCTTAGACCTCTGGTCTCCAACTCTGCAGCATGACTAGTCTTAGCTTTGGAGGGATTCAGCAGGGGGAGGGTAGTGATTGTGCCTAAGCATCATCAGTGTTTCTTCTGCGAAATGGGTATCTTGCAGTGCGTACAGCAATCTTAACAGTAAAAAGAATTAAAACTTGCCAACCTTTAACATAGGGTGCTGATGCCATGCCTCAGGATGTTTCACAGAGCAAGCGTTGGATGCAGACATGAGGAAGATGACCATGAATATTAATTGCAGGGGAGGAAAAGCAGGAGGGAGCCTTTGCTTTCCTACTGCCCTCCAGCTTATCTGAAGTGAAACTCACATCTGCTTCAGGCAGCAAAGCTGTAAGGTGTTGGCACCAAGGATGCACCTCCTAATTCCTGGACCAGGTATGGGGAAACCGTGGCCTTCCAGATGTTGAACTACAGCTCCCAGCAACCTCGGAAAGCATGCCCCCAAGGATCATGGGAGTTGTGGTTCAATATCACCTGCAGGGCCAAAGGTGCATCACCTGTCTAGTGCGAAGGCCAGGGCATCCTGAGCAAAGGGGCTTCAAACAGCTGTGATGTGGTTAGCCGCCTCCTGAATGCTTGAGGGGAGGCTGCAGCTGCCCAGTATTGGCAACTCATGTTGCTGCCCGAGGACACACACCCTGCCTTGAAGGTGACTGGGCTTGCAAATGGCAGCATACATTTAAAGTGATGATATTGCAGAAAGCAAAGAATCCTGGGAGCTGTAATTTGTTAAGGGTACTGGGGGTTGTTAGGAGACCCCTGCTCCTTGAGCTACAATTGACAATCCTCTGCAAACTGGGAATTGTGGGTCTATGGGGGGAGGGTCTGCTAATGTTTCGAATTTAATATGCCATTCGGGCTGAATATCCTAGAATAAAGGTCAGTCTCATGCCACACCTCCTAACAGCAATTTTCGCAAACCTGCTGCCCTCCCAAGGTCCTTTCAGCTCAGTATTGTCTACACCAGGCACCCCCAAACTCAGCCCTCCAGATGTTTTGGGACTACAATTCCCATCATCCCTGACCACTGGTCCTGTTAGCTAGGGTGATGGGAGTTGTCCCAAAACAGCTGGAGGGCCAGGTTTGGGGGTGCTTGGTCTGCATTGGCTCGCAGCATTGGCTCTTTCAGACACTGAGGACTGAACATGGGACCTTCCGATCTGTTCCTGAGCTGGCCTCTGTGTGGCCCCCCACCCCCAGCTCCTGACTCAGATGGCCCACCCACTTGGTTCACCACAGCACTATGAAACAACAGAGTAACAGTTTATTCTCCAAAACAGGATTACATACTGTATTATAAAAAACAAGTCACATTCCTTCAAGTTCAGAATGGTCTTTAAAGAAACAAGTACAGGTGCAACCACTCTGTCCAGCCGGCCCAGACCCCATACTCCATCCTAATGGATCAGCCCCACAGCCAGGAAAGCTGTTAAGGTACAGCAGTAAGTACTGTTTCCACCCTACACAAGTCAAGAACAGGCAAGTGGACAATGCCTTGGAAACAGCCAGCTGGAACTGAGTGCCAGGCAGCCAGGTTTCCTGCAGAAGTCCGGCCTCCGGAGTCTCCTGTTGGGCTCTGTCCGAGGCCTGGCTTCTGGAAGAGAGCGCCCCCACCCGGTTGCCAAGAGCGGGCTCGGCAGAGTCCATGTCCTGGAACGGGCCACCTCGATGGCCAGGAAGCTTGGCACAAAGGGGTGTCTCCTTCCCTCGAGCCGAAACTCTTGCGCTCCGAGACCCAAGTGGCAAGTGGGGGAATGTGCGCAGTCCGCCGCGGGGGCGCCAGATGCATAACAAGGGCACTTGCTTCTGTCGTCCCGTGCGGTTGGACGTGTGTCTTTTGGGACTCGATCCCCTAGCCTCAACCCACCGGGGAGAGGCGTCTCTGCATGGCTCGCTACTCCTGAGAGGCAAACGCGCTCCGTTTCTTCCTCCTGCTTCACTCGTGCTCGACGACATTCGCTTCCTCGGCCGCCCCGTCGGCTGCCTAAGAGGAAAGGGGCGCCGCAGCGGCCGCTGGGCTTCCTCCGACGCTCCGGCTAGCAGATGGCGCAGTTGGGGCTTTTGCTCGGGCGTCGCCGCGTGGACGCCGTCGGCTCCTTGGCCAGCGGGTCGGGGATGGAGCGGCGCCGGAGGGCCGGACTCAGGCGCCCGCTGAGCACGTCGACTTGGCCCAGCAGCTCCTGGAAGAGCCCGACCACGTTGCAGCCCTGCTTGGCTGACGCCTCGACGTGGCGAGCGCCCCACTCGCGCTGCACTGTGGCGGCGGCCAGGCGGTCGCTGTTGCCGGTGGCCGGGCCCAAGTCGGACTTGTTGGCGACCACTACAAGGCGCACCGGGGCGCCGGGCTTGGCTTCCAGGATCTCATCGCGCAGCCGCTGCAGCTCCTCGAAGGAGCCCGGCTCGTGGGGCGAGTAGACGAGGGCGAAGACGTCGCCGTGTTGGATGCAGAGGCGGCGCATGGCCGGGAAGCTGTAGCTGCCGCTCGTGTCCAGCAGCTCCAGGCGGAGGCGCAGCGTCGGGCCCGGTGGCTCCAGGTCCAACTCCAGCACGTGCAGTTCCTCCACGGTGCGACGGTGGCGGGCCTCGAAGGCGTCGTGCAGGAAGCGGCGGATCAGCGCCGTCTTTCCCACGCCCGCTGCGCCCAAGAACACCAAGCGCACCCGGGCCTCTGGCTTCAGCGACATCGTGGAGCTGTTTATCTCTGGTCCGTCCGCTACGACGGGGCGGCCGCTTTATCTGCTGCGGCTGCAGCCCGCGGCCAATCGAACAGCCGGAGGAGGGGCTCGGGCGGGCCGGTCTGCGGTGGGAGGGGCTGCCTGCTGGCCGCCCGCCAGCCCGGGCAATTGTTTGCTTCGCGGGCGCGCCCCGGAAGGCTCTGCGCTCTGGGAGCCGAGCACGCGCTAAGGGGCTTCTCAGCATTGGCGACAGGACTTCGCTGCGTGGTTTCCCCTTCCCCGCACAAAAGACTAAGCCTCTGTTCTGGTTTTTTTTTTTACAGATGGCAGCAGACTGAGGCAGTTTTTGTCACAGTAAATCACTTCCAAGCACTTAGAGGTGATGGATGATTTAAGCAAGATATAAATCCTGTTCGCAACAAATCATGGGTATTCTCTCAGCATTAGCCCCCTGCATCTGCAACAGGGGTGTGTCACTGGCCCACCTGACAAAGGTGTTGTGAAGCTTGCTTTCGTAGGCAAAGCACTTTAAACACACCAAAGAACTTATTACAGTACTAATAATACCCAAAGCTGCATACAGGCTGCACACACGCGGTGCATTTAAAGCACCCCAACTCCTGTAACTTACCCCTTAGGTAAAGGTAAAGGGACCCCTGACCATTAGGTCCAGTCATGGACGACTCTGGGGTTGCGGTGCTCATCTCGATTTATTGGCCAAGGGAGCTGGCGTACAGCTTCCAGGTCATGTGGCCAGCATAACTAAGCCCTTTCTGGCAAAGCGGAACAGCTCACGGAAATGCCGTTTACCTTCCCGCCGGAGCGGTGCCTATTTATCTACTTGCACTTTGACGTGCTTTCAAACTGCTAGGTTGGCAGGATCAGGGGCCGAGCAATGGGAGCTCACCCTGTCGCGGGAATTTGAACCGCCGACCTTCTGATCAGCAAGCCCTAGGCTCTGTGGTTTAACCCACAGCGCCACCCCTTACAAAGCTACAATTCCCAGCACCCTTAACCTACAGTTCCCAGGATCTAGTGTGGGTGTGGTTTAAATTTAGGTGTGAGTTTCTAGTAGAGGAGGGACTTGACCCCTGGGGTGCTGTCCATAGGCATAGCCAGGATTTATGTTAGGGGGCAGGCTTCGTGTTGGGTGGAGCAGAACCTCAGTTAAGTATTTTTATTTATTTATTTGATCTGGGCCTCTTGGCTATGCACATGGTGCTCTCTGAGTGAATTTAAGCTTGGACGCCACCAGCCTCTCCCCTCTCCACCCTCAGTGCAAGGAGTGAGCCTTTGTCTAGTTTTGGCCAACACTTTCTCCTCCTATAGTGGAAGGGGAAACAGACAGACTTGGTCTTATACTGCAATGCTTTCGAAATGTATTTATTTATTAACTGTAGTGGCCAAGAAAGCCTGGGGCATGTGTGGCATCTCAGCCTCTCAAGGCAGAAAAATTAATTCCCTGGAAAGGAAGTTATCCGCAGATGGAAAACTTTCCTTCTGCCAACAACCTTGGCTTGGAGTGCCCAGAAGGAGAACATTTGTAGAGTCCTAGGATGAGAAACTGGGTCAGGTTTACTGGGACAGGAACAGGGGGTGCTTAGAGATGCCAGTGCCAGGAGCTGCAAAGTCGTCTTAACTGAAAAGTGATGCTTTGTCAGGCTGTCCTCGGAGTCCTGCCAGAGCTACAGGGATGGTGCGTTTTGTCCTGCCATACTACCTCTGGCAAAGGAAGAATGTGTTTCACATCCCCCTCCCCGCAAAAAAACCTTTTAAAAGCTGCCCCACTCTGATGGTTTCTGGAACCATTTGCCTGTGCCCCCTCTCAACAAAATGATGCGAATCAGCGGCCGGTGTTAGACTTGGATGGGAGGTTGTCTGCAGTCAGGTCCAACTCATTGTGTACCTCCAGGCAATAATGAAAAGAAGTGGGGACCTGCAGCCAGTGGTGCCTGGTGCCTACTAGGCAGAGCTGGTGGGGCAGCCAACAATAGCTAGTGTCAGTGATAGACAGAGCCAATTAATTCTACTTTCCCCCACCGCTGGCCCCATCCTTAAGGAGGAGGTAGTTGACAGCCAGGGCTACCCCCTGGACTGGTTGTAAGAAGGCAGCGTAGCTTGGAGGAGTCAAAGCTGAAGTTGTGGGGCCATGCCCCATTTGCCCTAATGGACCAGCCACCACTGCCATCAGCAAAGTTGCAGTAAAAGCCCATTCTCTAAAAAGTGTGTTCCTATTCAGGCTTCCATCCAGCCTTGAACAGGAGCATTGTAGTCCTGTTTGAGGGCTCCTGGGGGTGTGGGGAGAGGGTCCCCCCCCCCCGGGAAAAATAAAACTACCTTGGCAGCTCTTTCCTCTGCTGTGATATAAAACTTTAAATGATTTGGATTAGACGGTGTGAGCCAACCCGCCAAAGCCTTCATTGCTATACAGCAGCAGAGAGGTCGCTAGGAAAAGGAAAGGGTGCAAATTCTGCTTCCCTTCTTCCTGAAATCTCTTTGTTTAGTACAGAGAAGGAAGGTCCTTAACATTACAGTGTGCACCTGGCGCCATCCGCCCTCTAGGGTACAATGAACTCTTATGGCTCAAACAGGCCAGAACCCTGCTCAGCCATGACCACCTCCTTCACTGGAGCAGAGCAACCCTTCCTCTGGCTATTTCGGCTCTTGTTGTTCTGAAGAACAATGGTTGCTCTGATACGGCTGAATCACTTTCGCTGGGAAAGCTGTCATTCACTTGGGCTGACCCACCCTGTTTGGGTTTGGGATTAGAAAGCCAGAGCCTTTGAAGAGGCCCTGGGAAGTCAAACAGAGAGGGAGATGCCAAGCCCTTGGCATGGGCCAGCCTGATGGCCTCCAGCTGTTTTGGATGACAGCTCACAGCATAATGGCGCTAGGATGGGGAAGGCTTGCATATACTCTGCAGGGTTGGGGTGGGGGCACAGGAAAAAGGAGCAGGCAGGGAAGTGGCTCTCATAATACTATAGAATTGTCAAGTTGGAAGAGATTCAAAGGGTTATCTGGTTGCAGGAGGTTGGAATGATTGGCAGGTGTCACATGACTGCCTTGGGGATTCAGATTTCCTAGTCTTCCCCACCTCCTCCTGCAATTCCACCTGCACCTATTGCATCTGGGAGTTCTTCCTCGGGTTACCAAATTTTCTGAGGATGATGCACGTGAAGGCAGAGGAGTTGGCTGGGGAGAAGGAACTGACCCACTTCCCCACCATTTAATTGTGCAATAAACAGGTGTTTTGTTTCTGGAAATGACTTGACCCTGACCTGCATGATGTGCATCCCTCTGTTGCTTTGCTTGATTATTTTTATGATGTCTTTACAGCTGCTTTTTAATTGTTTTTATTGCCTTTTATAGTATTTTATTGCCTTTTATAGTATTTTGATTCTTTTTGGAATATAGGTCAGCAACAAGTCTTTTATATAGAACGTCACTCCAGAAGAAGGAGGGAAGCTTTGAGCTACAAATGCAACGTCATTGGACCCCAAGCAAATGACCCTTTTCATACCCAGCATGGACACATCAGAAAACCTTTCTGAGGATTTGGATGCAGAGGATGTTGTGGAGCTGTGCTGAGACAGGACACTCAATAATATTTTAAACTATTTGTTATGTATTATTGCTAGTTGGTTGTGATTTCCCACCTCAAAGTGGTTGGGAGGGTGGAGGTACAGGAGAGGAGGCTGTGTCTTAGCTATTCCAGAGGTTCCATAACTGGGGTCTGTGGCCCACTGGTGGCCCCCCCATAGGATTGCAGAATTGTAGTGCTGGGAATGACATCAAGGGTCATCAAGTCCAACCCCCTGCAAAAACCTGAATCCAACTCTGTTTAAAACCCAGAGAGTCCTCCTCCTCCTTCATTGAGGTATCCTATGGGAACATTGCAGAACAGAATACCTGTACTTTGGCCAGCGATACCTGTGCTTGGTTTATTTGTTTCCTGCTGACAGATAATGCATTGTTTTGGTTTACAAAAGGATGTTTCTTTCACTGAGCCCTCGGGAGATGAAGTGCGTTGTCCACACACAAATTTATTTGCCAAGTGGGAGGTGGCTTGATATTTTCCTGTCTGGCCTTGTGTACACATCTCATGCTGAGGGGGAGCTCCTTGCCTGGGCTTCGGTCCACGACCTCTCCCCTACTTCTGAAGGGAACAAAGGTTCTGTAACACCCACCCCACCCACCACCCCCAGATGTGGTCCATGCCTGGCAGCTGTGTGGCTCTGTCCCCTTTGCTGCGAGTGCCAAAGTCTGGCTTGATAGCTGGGACCAACCAGAGGCGCCACTGTCACTTGGGTGGCAAAGTCTCTCGGCCTGGTAGAAATCACAAACACGGGGCAGGGTTTTCTTATACTGTACCAGCATTAAGAAGGTAAGATGGATCTGCTGGATCATGGCCCACCTAGTCCAGCATCCTGTTCTCACAGGGCAGATGCCCCAGAGGAAAACCCACAAGCGGGATTTGAGCCCAAGAACACTGTCCATTCCTATGACCCATGGAGGGACAGCATGGCCATTGTGTCTAGTCGCCATTGATTGCCCTCTTCACGAATTTGTATTGCTCCCCTTTGAAGCCATGTGGCCATCACTGCCTCCTATGGGAGCATGTTTAATTGCATTTCACTTTTAATTTGTATTCCGCCTTTCTCTATTACTGGACACAAGGCGGTTTACAAGCTGAAGAAACAACAAAATAGACAGCAAAGATCACACACCTAATAACAATCTGATCCAATACAAAAAAGGTCACAGTAACTTTAAAATAAACAACTTATATCGAATAAAGCAATATTCAACAATCCATGGTTATGTGGTTTGACTCTGCACTGTGTGAAGAAGGACTTTCTTTTATCTTCTCTGAATCTTCCAGCATTCAGCTTCCTTGGGTTTCCCCACTGAGATCTAAATGTTATGAGAAAAGGAGAAAAGTAGCTTTTCTTTAGCCACTTCCTCCATACCCGGCATAATTTTATAAACTTTGATCATGCCACTTTTTAATCCCCCTTTTCTCTAACCTAAAAAGTCCCCTGGGCGGCAACCTTTCTTCATAGGGGAGTTGCTCCACCCTCTCGGTCATTTTACTTGCCTTTTTCTGAACCGTTTCCATCTCCACAGTAATGAGATGACCAGAAGTGTTCACATTTGCCAACCAGCCCCCTCCATATGTTTTGGACAAACTCTCACCTGCTCCAGCATCCTATGGTCTTGGATACAAACCCAAAACACCCGGGAAACCCTAGCCTGCAGTAGGCTGAAGTAGACCACAAGCCATGTTGATTTATCCTAATGGTAGGGGACTTTTGTTTGCTGCTGAGAGCTACATCCCCTCAGGGAACTGTTGGGGGTCATGTAGGGGCAATGGGCAGGGTTGAATCCAGCCATGGGCAGGGCCAGAGCTACTGTGGGCTTGGAACCCCACTTTTCTATCTCTAGGCCACCCCTTTTCACCCTGTTCCCCCCTCCCCACCTTGTCACCTTTATGAAATTAGGCTGAAAAGTACTGTTTACAACAAGTGCAAATTTGACTAATGTTGGGTCAGTCTTTTCAGGTCATCTCAGACCAGCATCTCTCCCTTGCTTCTTCACATCCTTGGGGTGCAGCTAGAACTGGACCTCAGGGCTAGAGTCCAGGGCCCCCAAATGATGACCCAGAGAATAGGAGACAAGCAGCAAACAGGCCCCATGTCAGCATCCGAGCACTTTTTGCCTTCTTACTTTTAAAAACATTTTTAGTTGTGGGCTGGCTAATCATGCAGATAGTTACAGATGCTCGTTTTGTTATTTCCACAAGCTGTTTGTGCACCTGATCCCTGCCTTCTCCTCTGAGGAAGCTACAGGACATGGGCAGGACCCTTCCTCTCTGCCCCAGTGCTGTGTCGGGCCCTGGTGAGAAGCCCTCTCTTCAAAGCAAGCCAGGTGAGTTATTGCTGTTGACAGCGGCCGCCTTTCTTCTCAACAGCTGGGATCTTGCTGGACAGGAAACCTGCCAGCTCTCTCCTGGACAAATATTTGCCTTCTCAATCCCTTTGGCACAGGTCAAGGGGAAGAGGCAAATGCCAAGATGAAGAACAGGGAGGGTAGGTGGTTGTCAAGTCCCAGAATCAGTACCACCACTGGCACTCAGCAGGGCGCCCGGGTGATCCAAGCAGATCACAAAAGAGCTGCTGAGATAAACAGCTTGGCCAACGCAAGTGGAAGCAGAGGGAGGAGAGGCAGCAGGCTTGGCCTTTCCCCGTGGGTGGTGTTTACTTGTTCATTGGCCTGCTCCCTGCCTTCCCAGCTGGAGATTTAGGCCCAAGGGGACCTTTGAGGAGTACACTGAGGAGACAAGCTTCCCTTGAACTTCAGCTGCCCACCCCCGCCCCACATCCTGGTTGAGCTTCTCCTGAAGTGTGCAGCCCAGACATCAGGAGACTGTTTTCGGATGCATCTGGGCCACAGCCCATTTTGTGATTTAAAAATTAACCCTGCTGGTTTAAGAGCAGAGTTAAGGCTGTCTCATGTTGGGCTCTCAGGATGCTGGACCCTTAGGCTAAGGCCTTAGCAGGCATGCCAGCTGTTGGAAACCACAGGACAGGAGAGTGATCTTGTCCTCAAATCCTGCTTGCAGGCTTCCCATTGGGGCATCTGTTTGGCCACTGTGAGAATAGGATGCTGGGTCCCCTTTGGCCTGATCCAGCAGGCTTTTCTGTTCTTATGCCTCATGATCCGTGGTGATGCTGTGCAATGCCACAAGTTGTGCTTGATTGCAATGGGAGCTGTAGTCCAAAACATCTGGAGGGCAGCCGGGTTGGGGAAGGGGGTGGCACCTGGCTTTTCTGCTTCATATCTCAGGTTACCCCCATTTGCATCTTTTGTACGTATTTGGAAAATTACGGCATTGGGAAGATAAGTGTAGCTGCCAGAATGTTGGCAAGAAGATTTATAGTCAAAGGCACTCTGGGAATCTCCATCCCATATCACACAAACAAAGGAGGAGGAGATGCAGATCCAGGTGGAGAAGTCACAGTCCAGAGAAAAGGGGCCGCTGTGTCGCCAGGTCAGGTTTGATCTACAGGCTGCCAGCTCACCATGCCAGATCTTCACCTTGCATATGCTCTGTGGTCCTCACACAGGTGTCCTTCAGAAGGTATTCAATGCGAAAAGGATTCACCAAAGCTTAAGAGATTGAGAAACCACCATTATTGTGTATTTTCTTATTTTCCTACCATATTTCTAGTTTTCCTTTCACTCAAATGTCACAGGGCAGAGATACATGCAATTAGAAGCAAAGCTATACATGAATATTCAGACAGGCCCACAAAAATTCCATTCTGAGAGTTACCATCTTTCAGAATTGTCCAATGAAGCATTTATCAACAAATAAGTTATCTGGTCAGTAGGGAAGTGGGCATTCTGGCAGCCAGACAGATTTCAGGTGGTGGTGAGGCTTCCTTATTTAGAGATAAAGAAATTAATTCAGTGCTGCCCACCAGCTGGTACACACTGTAAGAAAACAGGTACAGTCGGTAAGGAGTAGGACGCGCTCTCCCTGCCAACTGTTTATGCCCTTTGGCAATGCCTTATCTCTCCCAGAGAGCAGGAGGTAGACAAAAACAACTCTGTTGATTTCCTGTCGAGTTTGGCGCTCTGCATTAAAGCCTTCGCTCATCCGTGACTCAGCCTGGAAAAGAGTCTCCAAGGAAGTCCTGGTATAGCTTGGAGGAACTAAGCAAAGCACCTCCTAATATGGGTTCTAGAACTTCCTCGGGCCATGCTAACATTTCATGACTGATCTCTGCCTTTACTCCCTTATTAAATTGACGAGAAGGAGGGAGCACCCTCAAGTTCCTTCCTGCAATACCATCTTTGCTTATCACAGGAACCCTGTGTCTTCCCTCTCTCTGGGCAGGTCATGTGCTCTTCTTTCTGCTGTAACAAGCAGGTATCCCTAACCTCATTGGGTTGGGGCAATGTCCCAGCTTCTTCTGACCATTTGCCAGGAGTTCTGCACACCCAACAAGCAAAGGGACATGTTGGAAAATAGCCCCTCTACAAGTCCCCCAGGCGTCCATCTCCTGCACCACCGGCTTTGAACTCAAGGCATGGGAGGTGCCTGCCTGTCAGTCATAGAATCATAGAATTGTAGAGTTGGAAGGGACATGCAGGTCATCTAGTCCAACCCCCTGCTATGCAGGAATATTTCACCCAACGTGGGGCTCAAACCCACGACCCTGAAATTAAGACAGATCTAACACACATGTGCATTATTTTAGGGAACTTTGTTAAATAACTGAAAATCATTCCTGAGGTGTGTAGGATATGAATTGGGTCACCTTTTTCTAATCTTGGTTGTTTGGATGCCATCTTGAAGAATGGTGGCCATGACTAATGAGATTAATAAATGTTACTATCTCAGCACTTGTGTGACTAATTCGAAACTTATACATGACTGGTTATTCCAATAGTTTCAGAGCTTGATGAGTAATGCCCATTGTTTGATAGCTCTGAGCCAACACATGGGGAAAAACGATTATTTGATTGATTTTTTTTTTTTGCCAACGTTATGTTGTAGAGTACTTATTCATTTGTTTATAGATACGATTTCTAACACATCACTCTGTTTGCCTTACCAGCAAGTGAGATCAGAATTAGACAAACACAAAGTGCAGTATCAATATAATATTTAGTCAGATACAGCAAAATGCAATAGGAGGCAGGCAGGCAGAACAGATAAAACGATCTCTTCAGAAGCAACACAACTGCTCAGGGAGACAAAGTCCTGTTAGAATAATAAAAGTCCTTAAAAATAGTTAGACAACAAGAAAGGGAACCAGTCCAGCTTCAAGGGGCACCGTGGCCTCGCAAAGTTCCCAAAGCACTTGTGCTGAGATTTTATTTGAATTGACTTGAATTGTAAGGAAAGTAATTGTGGGGATTACTATTCAGAACACATGGAAGTATATTTGCTTGAGGGCATCGCAAGTAAATCAGTAACCAAACAATACAAATTATATTTTGAAAGCATGGTATGCCAAAAGAGATTGTGAGCGGTAACGCCCCTCAATGTTGCTTCAGCGACTCCAGAATATTTGCAAAAGAATGGGACTTTGTTCACAGTACATCGAGTCCAGCATGTATCGCCGCTTCTGATATACTATCAGGGCAAATGTCAGCTTTTGCTGTTGGTAAACAAAGCCCCTAAACATCTTAGGCCCAGGTTATCTGAAAGGCTGCCTTCTCCTATATAGACTCACTAGGACACTGAGATGATCAGATGAAGCCCTTCTGGTGGGTCAGGCACTTTGGAAGTTTGCAGAGCACTGCAACACCCACTTTGGTGGAATAGCCTCCTTGCTGACATCCGGTTCATTTCCGGACCCAATTTAAAGTGCTGGCAGTTACCTTCAAAGCCTCAAACAGTTTGGGGCCATGATTCTTAAATAGCAGCCTGCACCCCTATCAACCTGCCCCTGCCAAAAGATCCACTTCAGAGCTCCTGCTTAGGCTTCTTCCTCCACAGACGATCAGGTTAGAAGGAATACAGAGCAGATCCTTCTTGACGGTGGCTCCACCACTATGGAACTTTTGACACTGTTAAGCAGGCCTTAAAGACTTAGCTTTTACCTCTTGTGTTTTGTGATCCATGTGTGGATGTGTTTTGGCTTTTAGTAGCAGTCATGTTGAGCTGGGTACTGTTTTGAAATGTTTGTTCTTGTGATTGCATTATGCTTCATTTGTTGGTATATATTGTGGCAACCCCCCTTTTTGTTTGACTAGAGGTCTATCTACGGTATTTAAAATGAAAATGATGGTAGTAAAACAACAACAACAAAGCAACCAAAACCCTTTGCAGATTTCCCCACCTAGGCTGAAAGAAGGGGAAAGACAAGCCAGGATCTGTGATGCAGCAGCAAGAAAAAAAAGGCTATTCTAGGCTGTATCAACATAAGTATAGTGTCCAGATCAAGGGAAGTAATAGTACCACTCTATTCTGCTTTGCTCTGACCGCATCTGGAATACTGTATCCAATTCTGGGCTCCACAATTTAAGAAAGATGTTGACAGGCTGGAACATGTGCAGTGGAGGGCAACCAAGATGATCAAGGGTCTGGAAACTAAGCCTTATGAGGAGCGCTTGAAGGAGCTGGGTATGTTTAGCCTGGAAAAGAGGAGACTGAGAGGAGATATGATAGCCATCTTCAAATATCTTAAGGGCTGTCACATGGATGAGGGAACATGCTTGTTTTCTCCTGCTCTGGAGAATAGGACAAACCAATGGCTTCAAATTACAAGAAAGGAGATTCTGACTAAACATCAGGAAGAACTTCCTGACAGGAAGAGCTGTTCGACAGTGGAGCGGACTCCCTCAAGAGGTGGTGGACTCTCCTTCCTTGGAGGTTTTTAAGCAGAGGTTGGATGGCCATCTCTCATGGCTGCTTTAGCTGAGATTCCCGCACTGCTGGGAGTTGAACTAGATGTCCCTTGGGTTCCTTCCAACTCTAAGATTCTATGCTTGGCTTGCCCCAAGGGTGCCTTTTACCTGGGGATAAATCCTTTAACAAACCAGACTAAATTTCTGCTGAGCCTCATTCAAGCTGATGAGGCCTCATTCAGTGCTTTAAAGGAAGGCTGTCTATGGAAGGCATGCACTCTTGTGTAAACAGAGATCTCACTGGCTGGAGTTGGTCCCAGGGCCAGTGTCCATCAGTGTTCCACCTAGCTCCCTGAGGGAAATGCTAGCCAGACCAGCTACGGAGGCTTGCTTCAAATTTGTTTAGGTGGGTTTGTTGCCGTTTGTTCGATTCACAGGAGAGCTGGGTGTGTTGACTTGTCCATGTCACATATCCAAGCCAACATCCTTGGAAAGCCCATTAGACTTCCCAAGAAAGGCCTGATCCATTCTTCAAACAACCAAGTATGCAAATACAAGTGTTTGGGTGAGAGAGATATTTATAAAGCCCAATAAAAAGTTAAGGAAGAGAGAGAGAAAGGGTGGTAGTGATAGAAGGCAACATCCTTCAAGGGAAATGGTGAGAGCTCTTTGGAGGTGGGACTGGGCTGCTCAAAGTGCTTTCAAAACTGTATATAGTTATACCTTGGTTGTCGAACGCCTTGTGACTTGAACGTTTTGGCTCCCAAACACCACAAACCTGGAACACAAACCTGGAAGTGAGTGTTCTGGTTTGCAAATGTTCTTTGGAACCCGGACTGCTTACGATTGAGTGCAGGAAGCTCCTGCAGCCAATTGGAAGTCGTGCCTTGGATTTTGAATGTTTTGGGAAGTCAAACAGACTTCCAGAATGGATTCTGTTTGAGAACCAAGGCACAACTGTTTAAAATATTGAAAAGCAAATTAAAAGCCCCCCATTTAAAAGTCCTGTAATTGCACAGGGATGAGCCGGCTGAGTTATCTTAAGAACATCAGAAGAGTCTGGCTGCTGATCAGGCCAAAGGGGGACCATCTAGTCCTGCATCCTACTCTCACAGCAGCCAATGAGAAGCCACAAGGAGGACATGAGTGCAATAGCAACTGGTATTCAGGGCCATGCTTCCTCTGACACTGGAGGTCCTTGCAAAGCTTTTAGTTATGGAGCCATAGCTCAATGGTGGAACCCTGTTGGATCAAACCAAAGGTCCAACATCCCATTCTCACAATGGCCAACTAGATGTCCCAATGGGAAGCCTGCAAGCAGGGCGAGTGCCGCACCAGTGCTCTTTCCTTGCATGTGATTCCCGGCCACTGGTATTCAGACATACTGCCTCCAATGCTATCATTGATGTCACAGGCACTGCCCAATATGTGGCTGTGCGAGAGTTGACCAAAAGCAGAATATAGCACTGATGGTGCTTGGGAGATGTAGAGAGGAACTTATTTCACCAGCAGCCTCCAGATGCAGCCCTTGTGTTGCATGATCAATAAATCAGCTGGGCCTCTTTGCAACTCAGGCATGTTAAGGATGTACAACCCACTGCAAGATGCAGTATTGGTGGTCTCTTATTTTAAGGATACTTCAGAGAGTTGCCAGTGCTCCACTCCCTGCTGCCCATCCCTCCTGCTGGCTTCCGGTGTGCTCTGCTGCCCAGCAATCCACCTGGTGCCTCATGACGGGCCAGGTTGCCTTTGCAACAACACCAATGCCCAAGATCTGCAAACAACAGTAATTGAAAGGGACTTTATTATAGCCTTTATCTTGCTGGTATTGACACATTGGAAAAGGAAGGCAGGTGTGTATTTTTAGAAGTGCTGTTTGTGTGTTTGGTGGGGCTGGGATGTAAGTGTGGGTGGGTGTGGACTGAGAAAGTGGGTTCAGTCTTCCGAACTAAGGAAAGGGTGCTTTCCCTGTAACGGTTGCTGAATCAGAAAAGGGCTGGGCATTGGCAGAGGCAGCTGCACCACTTAACTAAATCAGGGAGGGTTGTGCTAGGCTCCCTGCCTCAAATCTTGGAGGACCGCTGCTAGTCAGGGTTGACAATACTGGATGAGCCAAGGGTCTGGAAGTATAAGTCTGTGTTCCTATGTAATGGGGGGGGGAGGGGACAGGACCTCTGGCTCACAGGCCATCTTGGGCTGACACAGTCTAATTTGACCCATGAGGGCCCTTTAGTAAAACCACAACTAGCTGTCCGTCAACTCACACCCCCTTAATGGGCAGTGTGGTGGGGTTCAGTTGGCTGCACCCACCACCAGTTCCCCACAGGAACCTGGTTCGTGCAATCAAAGCAGCTGATGAGAGGGTGGTTAAATCCTGCTCAAACCCCTGCAGAGAGCAAGGTTGAAGTCTCCACTCATCAGCAGAGAATTCAGTCCTGCTGGGTGAAGCTAAGACAAGCCTGCAGGATCAGGCCAGTGGCCCATCTAGTCCTGCATCCTGTTGCCATGGGGCCAACCAGATACCCGTGAGAAGCCCACAAACTGGACATGAGTGCAAGTTCACTCTGCCAACCTTGGTCTGCCCTGTGGGTTAAACTTGATGTCACTGTAATATCAGATGATTGACAGGCAGACGTTCCCACCCACATTTCAAAGTTGGCCCGCAGGGTTGGGGAAGATAAGATCTGGTTCACTGGGCCAAAAAGGTTCCCCACCCCTGCTATGTATGGAAAGCTTAGTGAGGTGGTCAAGATAGAGGTTGCTATCTCTAGCACCCCTAAGAATCAGCCCTGTGACTCTTGCCAGAGAGGAAGAACTGCCTTCTCAGCAGGGACAAAGGAGAAAAGAGTTGTAGCTCAGGGGCTGGGCACCTGCAATGAACACAGAGCATGCCCAGTTCAGTCCCCAGCAGTGCCAAGTGGGGCTGGGCAAGGCTGCAGCTGGAAACCCTAAAGAACTGCTGCTGCCAGCCAGTGAAGGCCTTTTCCATCCTAAGGGCCACATTCCTGCTTGAGCGGCCTCCTGAGGGCCATGATGGGTGTGGGCTGACCACAGTGGCTGCTCTCTCTGTGTGTACATCTTTGTTCTCAGGCCTGTTGCTGCTGAGCAGTAAGCTCTTTGAGGTTCAGGAGCAGTAAATAGATACCTGCCACGCAAGGTCTGTGAGAGGGAAGGCGTCCTTATGCAGAACAGGCTGCAGATCACAAATGATTAAGGTTTGAGTGGTTTTGTAGTGCAGCTGTAAGTGACAAGAAGCGGCGGCCTTGCCAGTTTATTTTCTGCCCCATAGTAGATTATTCCCACGTACGAGTTGGGCTTTTATTCATAAAACCAAAGGGTTGTAGAGCTGGAAGAGACCCCAAGGATCATCCAATCCAACCCCCTGCAAAGCAGAAATCACAATGTTTTACGCATTCCATTTTAAGTGGAGCTGACATTCTCCAGGAGTGGCCAGCATCCCTGCACACCCCCTTGGGCAGAGACTGGTTCAGTTCCAGCCCTGCCCAGTCTATCTGCAAGGAATGTGCCCAGCTCAGCAGAAGTTGCCTTTGCCTTTGCCACAACTGTTTGTTCTGGTTTCTTCACCCTGATAGCCACTTTCTAGGATGACGGCCCTTATCAGCCCTGATGTGGGAAGCGTGCAGGACCTCTGCTTCTGACGGCGGCAAAGGTGACCTCGGCACTTCCGATAGGACACACCATAGCCAGCCCTCGATTGCAGTCTTGACGGGTTTCTTCACTTTTTGGGGGGAGGGGGTGTACTGTAGTCTGGCTGTGGGAGGGGGGAATCTAAAGCCTCCATCTCCAGCAAGGTAGCTTGACTTCTCACTAAGACAGCAGCCCTTGTCAAGCGATCATTTCAGACCCCACAGCATGGGCAAGCAGTGCTCCCTCCCCTGGCAGCCTGCTGGTTGGGAAGGAAGAGAAAGAGTTCACTACTCCCTTCAGACTCTGATTCTGCCCGCCACTGCATGTGGGTGGGATGGGAGAGAACAACAGATTTACCCTCAAGGGAATATAGCCTTTTGATAATATACCTTTAAAGCATTTACCTGCATTGCAGGGGGTTGGACTAGATGACCCTCGGGTCCCTTCCAACTCTACAATTCAACACACATTTAAAGTACATTACTTCTTCCAAAGAATCTAGCAGATAGAGTTTGCTAAGGGTGCTGGAAATGGTAGCTCTGTGAGGCAGAAACTGCAGATACAGTGGTACCTCAGGTTACATACGCTTCAGGTTACAGACTCCGCTAACCCAGAAATAGTGCTTCAGGTTAAGAACTTTGCTTCAGGATGAGAACAGAATTTGGGCTCCGCCGGTGCGGCAGCAGCAGAAGGCCCCATTAGCTAAAGTGGTGCTTCAGGTTAAGAACAGTTTCAGGTTAAGTACGGACCTCCGGAATGAATTAAGTACTTAACCTGAGGTACCACTGTACCAAGATTTTACACTGAATATGCTTTAAATATATAGCATGGACCTGCCTTAAGACCACAGAAGCATCCCACCCCATGTCATTGGAGGTTTTTAAGCAGAGGTTGGATAGCTGTCTATCAGGGATTCCTTAGCTGGGGTTGGACTAGATGACCCTGGGGCTGCCTCCCAACTCTGAAATTCTATGATTTCTTTGCTGCCATCCATTTTTGGGTTGCCACTGCTGTCCGCAAGCTCCACCTGCCACTGCAGCCTCTTGTGGAACTAATTTCCTTGGGCACCAGCATGGGGTTCTTGGGGGACAGGTAAGTGGGGGGGGGGGAGAGCATGCGGAACAAGTCAGGTGGCTACAACTGGGCACAGCTGAGGGCCTTGTTCCAGGACCCATCCTTAGTGACTGCTCACTGATAGGCATCGGCTCTTCCATTGCTGCAGTGAAAGGCTGGATCGTAGAATTGTAGAGCTGGAAGGGACCTCAGGGGTCATCTAGCCCAACCGCCTGCAAATCAGGATTCACGTTTTACACTTTTCATTTTAATTAGGAGCTGAGCTTCTCCAATGTTCCTCCAGCCACCCTTGGGCAGTTCAGTTCCAGCCTGGTCCAGTCTTTCTGCAAAGAGTGTGCCCAGCTCAGCAAAAGTCGCATTTGCACATTTCACAACTGTTTATTCTGGTTTCTTCACCCTGATAGCCACCTTCAAGGATAGCGGCCCTTATCGGCCCCGATATAGCAAGCATGCAGCAAGAGGTCTGCTTCTGGTGGAGACAAAGGTGCTCTCAGCCCTTCTGGTGGGACACGCCAGGGCCAGCCCTCCAATCCGGCCGTTTTATCACTTGCACGGTCCAGGAAATGTTCAGTTGAGAACACAGAGAGATTAAGGGGGGGGGGGACACAGAGAGATATTTGTGAGCTGTTGAAAGATTGCATTGAGCAACTGGGAGAGCCTTTGGGCACACTGCTGGCAGCTTTAGGCTTTTAAGAGAGCTCTTTGGTTAACTGGGCAGCTGGAAAGGAGCCCTTGACATTGCCCGAGTTTGGGTCACCCAGCTGGTCAGTCCCACCCAGCTGGCTAAGAGCCCCTCCAGCCCTGCATTTGCAAAGCTGGTTTAGTGGGACCCAACTGGACTAGGGGGGGGGGGCAGGTTTAAAGCCCCAAGCAGCTCCTGGCCACCTTAAGGATTGTCTTTTTCCAATGGCGGGCCTTGCAGTGGTCCAACAGCAGAGGCCATTAAATAAGATGGGTGTCCACCAGAACATAAGAGGAGTTTGCTGCATTGCAGGGTATTTGGTAGAGCCCCATGATAAGTTTGTTGGAGGGAAGTCAATTAGGGTTATGTTATGAATTAATGTTTGTTACGGGGGGGCGTACGGGGGGGCCACTAGGGGGCGCATTGGAAGATGGCCGACAATACCATCTTTCCGACGCACACGGGGTAATTAAGAGGCTGTTATGGGAGTAGGCAGCCTCCCTTGTTGCCCCAAGGAAATGGGGAACACTGCCCTTGCCTGCTGTGCCCATAAATCACCCCCTAATTCAAAAGAAGGGGGTGAGGGCCCTAGGCAGAATGCCCCCGTGTGGACCTTGGCTCTCCTGGACGCTGTCTCTGATCGCGCACTAGCTGCAGCAATTTGGAATAATTAATTACAAAAGAAGCAAATGCACATATTTCAAGTGAAGAAGGGGAGTGAAGTCTGCTAATTTAAGTGACCTCTGCGAAAGAAGACGACGGGTTGGAGAAACAGGAATATTTTACGATGAAGATACACCAAAGGCTGGGTATGTTGACAACGGGACTGAATGGGGGGGGGGCTTTTTTTACTTTCCTTCTATGTGATTTACAAGAACCCCTCCTCATTAGAATCGTCGGTTGAACTGACCCAAGCAGGATGATTAAGGTCTGTGTGGAGATAAACTTTAACCAAAAGTATGCTTTATGGAGATCGAGAAGCAATAAGAGCTTTTGGGAATGGCGCAGCAATTAATTCAGAGTCGCCATCTTGCCAAAGGATTTATAGCCGGGAGGAAGAACGGACTTGTTTTTAGACTGCATTCCTAGTGAATCTCCTCAGAGGTTTTGAGAAAGGAGGCAGATTGGTGAAGATTAATGATGCTAAGACTGTTTTGATGTATGGAAGTGATGTTATATGGAAAACGTCTGGATATGGCTATTGGATAAAAAAAATAATATCCACGCAGGATTACAAACTGTTCTAACCAGCTTGCGGAGACTATCAGAGGTCACAAAGAGAAAGGAAAAATATATGAAAATAACAACAAGAGATGTGGAAAAACAATAAGAAAGGACTGGATAAGAAAGGACTGTGAACATCATAAGGTTAGATTTGTGGACATTAAAACAGCAGTAAGAAGCAAGAAGTTGATTGGATCCCCTTCGGAACTTGAAATATGGGTACCCCCAACAAAAATTTAAAATTCGGCCGTGTAATTTGGAATTTATGTAATTTGGTTTGATTTGATGTGATTGGTCGGTTAATAAAAAATTATTCTTAAAAAAAAAAAGAATTAATGTTTGTTTTCTTTTTGTATGTGCTGTTTTGCTTTCTTTGTACGTTTTTTGTTGTTGTTGTTTTGTTTCTGTTTGGTTAAAAGAACTCAATAAAAAGATATTAAAAAAAAAAAGATACGTTTGTTGGGCCTTGGCTCTGTACCGTTTCAGGCACTGGGTCCAAACTGGGCTCTTTTCAGGAAGCACGGGCTCAAATCAGTTCACTGCCATGTGCAGCTGTCTGACATGGGAGGGAGGACCTGGCACAAAGAACCCGGGGGGCGCTCATTCTTTCCCTCCTTACTAGGCATCAAGGAGAGCAGCAGCAGGCATCAAGGAGGCAAAAGCCCTCCTACCTACACTGAGATTTGTACCCCAAGGCCACCCTCTGAAAAGCACAGCCCTGGAGGATGGAAGCTGCCTCCACATGGCCTTTGGTGCCATGCCAACAGCTCTGGAGGTCAGGCTGACACAGGCATCTCTTGTTGCAAAAGCCCTTTGAAAGGCCATTTTAAACACAAAGGAAGAGGAAACAGAGTCCCCTGGTGGACTCTCCTTCGCTAGAGGGATTTGGATTAGATGACCTCTGAGGTCCCTCCCAAATTCTAGAATTCTGTGTGTGGAATCACTTACAGGTAGCTGGGCTGGGCTAGTCTGGGTGGCTGGTTGAGCAGCCCCATTTATTCAGCAGTTGGAGATTTCACCAAGGAGAGTGCAGCTAGCACCCCCGCCCCTTGCCAAAGCAGTGGGTGGTGATGCCAGCAGGACACTCCCATCTACCCCGCTCTGTTTCCAGATTTGTTAGAGGAAAATTACCACTTCAAAGCACTTGACCTACTTGAGAGGATTTTAATTTGTGGACAGCAAAGTATAAACAAGGCGAACAGTGACGTGATGGTTAACAGCAGCTCCTCCGGGCTTCTGTGTTTGGAGAGGCCATGGCTAGTTAATGGGTGGCAAAGCTGTACGTGCCACAGAACAGATGAAAAGAAGCAGCACACCCACCCACCCGCCTGCCTGCCTGTATGCTGACCCTGTATCCAACATTCAGGGAACCAGTGATGTGCATAGCCACCAAACAAATGGACTGGGGGTTTGATCTGGAAAGAAGCAAAGGATCATCAGAGCGTATCCATCAGGGGTGGGAGTCATTTGCATCCCCAGATAGAAGCTGGTTCCTTCACAACCTTCTCTTTGCAGATGACCCAGCCATGGGAAAGCTGTGGCCTGTCAGCTGATACTGGACTCCCATCAGCCAGCTTGGTCAGGCAAGGTGGGAGTTGGGAGTCTAGCAGCTTCTGAAGAACCACGGGAGCCCTGTCCCTGCCCTATGCCCTTCCAGACATACCACCCCCAATCATAACCCTGTGCAGGGACCCCCATCCCTGTGCAAAATCCACAAGGCCACCCACCTCCTGCCTGCACTCAAGCCCTATGCTCTGAAACAATCTCTACAAAGCTACCCCTTGCAGGAGGAAACGGGTCAAAGCAGCTGCTTGGAGTCATTCTCCGAGTCACATATCTCTCACTGCCTGAAAAATATGCAGCTGATAAAGGGAAGGGACAGTCTGGACAGACTGTCTGATCTGGGTCACAGCGCATGCCCCCCGTCTATAATGGCCTTCACAACAGTCGTATGAAGTGGAGATGGAGGCTTGTTGGGAAGCCCTCAAGGGCCAAATAGATGACCACTTTCTCATCTTGTCCAGGCAGGGAGCAGAGCCTTCCTCACTGGAGGGTGGCAGGCAGGCAGGGAGGGAGGCTACATATGCACCTGCTTGGAGGAGAGGGTGCTGAGGGGTCTCTGGTCACGTTGACTTCTAATTAGGAATGTGTTGGGTGGGGGGGAGATGACAGCAGAAGCACACAGACCTCCCTACCCCTTGTAGGCTGGCCAGCCATCCTCCCACTCAGGAGGTTTGTCGCTGCTCATTTCACATTCCAATGCACCCTGGATCTAGGGATAAATAAATAACATGCGAGTCTCTCGCAAGCGAAGGAGTAGACAGTGGGGTCAGTCCAGGCTGGTCAGTGGCAGGGCTAGGGTGGACAGCGGGAAAAGGCCTCCCATATGGGACAGAAGAGTCCAGATTGTGGGCAAGGGTGTGAGGCAGAGGAATGAAGGGGATGCCCAAGAAGGGAAGATGGTGTTACACAAGGCAGCTTCTGGCAGAGTCTGCCAGTTGGGCTTGGAGCCAGCTGCTTGCAGGACTCTCACAAGCCACGCCAGTCACGCCGAAGCTTCTTCCCACTCTTCCTCCTGCAGAGGGCCACAGGAGGGCCAGGTGGAGACGGCTAGACCTGGGTGAGGGGCAGGAACTTCTGGTAGTAGCTCTTGGTGACGTCAATCATCAGCTCCTGTGTGCACTCGGGAAGTTCTCCAGAGAAGAGCCCTGGGGGTGAAGTGGAGTGTGAGCAGACAGCCTGGCATTAAGGAACATCCTTTGCTGTGCAGCCACTGTCCCACTATGAGTGAGGCACACACAGCTTTATAGGGCAGGCCTCCCCCCACCCCTTTTCCCCATTTACCTGGGCAGCCTGCAAAGACGGTAAAAGGTGGGACCACCGTTTCTGGAGGCAAGACTGTGTTGTCAAGGATCTTGCAGCAGTCTTTGAGGACGCACCGGCGACCCTAAAAAGGATGTGCCACAAGTCAGTTTGGAATTAGAACAGGCCCCAGGTTCCCACCCTTCCACCTGCCACTCATGCCCTGGACTTCCAGGCTTAAAGGGCCAGCAGGCAGCCCAATGCTCAACTGCATCCAAGTGGGTGGTTTTGTTCTTAACTGGCAATCTCACCAACTGCAGCACTACAGGACTTTCCTTCTGAGTACTGCAGACGCTCCTTCATTGGAGGTTTTAAAACAGAGTATGGATGGCTATCTGTCAAGGATTCTTTAGCTGTGATTCCTGTGTTGAAGGGGGTTGGACCAGGTGGCCCACAGGACTTTCTTGCAACTCTACAATTCTGTGTGTGGTTTGCAGCACAAATCTTGGGTAGGGAATCAGCCTCTGTGAAAAGATGGGCCCCCTTTGACCTGATTCAGCAGGCCTGTCTTATGTTTTTCTGTACCACACTCTAGTTCAAGGGTGAGGAAACCATGCCTCCAAATCCATCAGTTCCAGCCAATGCAGCAGATGGTCAAGGCTAATGGGAACTACAGTGTAGTCCAACTCCATCTGCAGGGACACAGCTCCCCCACTCCAGCTGAAGTTCCCATAGAACCTGCTTGAGCAGGTGAGCAAAACGTAGTGATTAACACCGGATCTTTTACTGTTCTGGCAAATGTGTGTTTTCGCTTCAGACGCCTCTGGGCTGCAGTTCCTGGGCATGAGAGGAGCCGAGTTGCTCAGGTCAGGTGCCAAAGGCAGGTTCTGGGACAGTCACGTCCCACACACTGCAGTCCCCGGACAGCCAGAAGCTCTGTTCTCTCAGCAAATAAAAACCTAACAATGTTTGCTCAGGTGGGGACGTGGGAGAGATTCAGAGAGCTCTCGAGTTACCTCGTTCTGAAGTTTGTTGTTTGGTTTGGCTGCCAGAGAGGGGAATCATTCCCACCAGGAAGACTCCGTTGGGAGATCAGGACGTGCCCTCTCTTTAAAGAGGCACAGACAGTCCGCCCTGCTTTTTAGGGAGATTGGAAGATTCATGACGGATAAAACTAAGTCCTTCTCCAAATGGGCCATAGTTAAACTTCCTCAAGACAGTGCATAGTTAAACTGTGGAACTCACTCGCACAGGAGGCGGTGATGGCCACCAATTTGGATGTCTTCAAAAGAGGACTGGACAAATTCATGGAGGGGCGGCCTATCAATGGCTACTAGCCAGGATGACTATGCTCTGCCTCCACAGTTGGGAGACACAAGAGAGGAGAGGGCTCTTGTGCTCAGGTCCTACTTAAGTGTTTCCCGTAACAGGCATCTGGTTGGCCACTGTGGTAACAGGATGCTGGACTAGATGGGCTTCCTTTGGCCTGATCCAGCAGGCTCTTCTTATGTCCAGGAAACATGTCCCCTCCTCAGGTATCTCCACACATGCCAAACCACAGCACTATCTTGTTCAGGTAAGCTATCCTGGCTGTCCTCTTCACATTTCCCAGCAACAGCAAGGCTGACAAACCAGGGGCTCTGAACTGGTGCCAACTCTGGGAACAAAGCGCTTATTCAGGGCAGCCCCCATGAGCAGCTGGCGCTTGAGCTCAGGCCACTTTGACAAAGAGGGCGCAGGCAGGAGGGATCCGATGCAATGCCCGTTGACAAAAGAGCAGGGGAGCCAAGTGGCATTTAAAGTGCAAACACTGAGTCACGCAGGACTTTTTTTAATACTAGGGCTGGATGGTGAAAGACAAAGGAGAACGTTGCTACAATTGGGGCTTAGATTGATACACTCTCTTGGGATCTCTCGACAGGCACTCAGGCAAGTTGTCAACAGGTCCCGTGGGTACAGCTTCACAGCCATATTGCCACAGGATGGCCACCAACTTGGATAACTATTATTATTATTATTATTATTATTATTATTATTATTATTATTATAATATGGTGGAGTACAGGATCAGGTTTAAAGTGCTGGTTTTAACCTTTAAAGCCCTATACGGCCTAGGACCCTCATACCTACGGGACCACCTCTCCTGGTATGTCCCACAGAGGACCTTATGGTCTTCAAACAAAAACATCTCGGAGATCCAGGGCCAGAGAGGTTAGGTTGGCCTCAAATAGAGCCAGGGCTTTTCCGGCTGCGGCTCTGATCTGGTGGAACGCTCTGTCACAAGAGACTAGGGTCCTGCGGGACTTGACATCTTTCTGCAGGGCCTGCAAGACAGAGCTGCTCCACCAGGCCTTTGGCCAAGGCACAGCCTGACCCCCTCCTTTGGCAATTCTTCACAGAACTCTAGCCCAATGGTTGCCATTAATCTGATTTGAACTGATTTTATAATGAAATGATTTTATAATGTTGTATCATTTTACTGTTGTTAGCCGCTCTGAGCCCGGCTTCGGCTGGGGAGGGCGGGATACAAACAAACAAACAACAACAACAACAACAATTTATACACCACCCATCTGGCTGGGCTTCCTCAGCTACTCTGGGTGGTTCCCAGAAAAATATAAATAATAATAAAATGTCAGACATTAAAAACTTCCCTGAACAGGGCTGCCTTCATATGTTTTCTAAAAGTTGTGCAATTCTTTATCTCCTTGACATCTGACGAGAGGGCTTTCCACAAGGAGGGCGCCACTGCCGAGAAGACCCTTTAAAAGAGGGCTAGACAATATCATGGAGGAGAGGGCTCTCAGTGACTACTAGCCATTAGGGCTATGCTATACCTCCACACCTGGAAACAGCAATGTTTCTGAATACCAGCTGGTGGAAACCACAGGAGGGGAGAGCTGCTCTTGCATTCTGCGTGCTGGTTTACCATAGGCAATTGCTCAGCCTCTGTGAGAACAGGATGCTGGATTAGATGGGCCACTGGTCTGATCCAGCAGCAGACTCTTATGTTCTTACACTCAGCCATGGAAATTGTGTGCTATAAGCGTATGGGTGTATCTTTTATCGCTAACCACATTACACAGATATGATGCCTTTTTCTCTCAGACAAATTGTGTTTCTCTCACACACTGATGAATCATTGGATTGTACCCCATGTTAGCCTTATTCAGAGCAGACCCATTACCAGTCATGGACATTACTAACTTAGGTTCATTGATTTCAGTGGGTCTACCCTGAACAAGATTTAGTTGGATACAACCCCATGGCTGTTATTTGGGGATGGCTTCATTAAGTCTGTTCAGAAAGAGTTAGGTGCATAGAGAGGTTCTAACTGTCAGTGATAGAAGTTTTATGGATGTAGAATCTACTAGAATCTTCCTGAACTTTCCAGCGTGTTCACAACAGAACAAGCTTGCAGCTGCATTTATCTAGTCAAGGTCGCTGCCTCAATGGGAGATACATAGCCTTGCCTGCTGGGCAGTTTATCTTCTGACCTTCATCCTGCTCTTTACTTTTGTTTCCATATATATTGTGTGATTTTGCTTCTGTAACTGGATGTGCTTTGGAGCAGATTTTGCCTTACTGGGAATTCAGTAAGTTCCTGTATGCATTTAAACCTCAGTAAAACACTTACTGAAGAATCCTGCTTCCTGTGTGAGTGTTTTTCTCTGATCTCTACAAGGAGTGGACTCTACTGGGGTTTTTTACCCATATCCTGGGGTTGCCCAGGCATGAAGACAGCGGGTGACTGGATTTGGCCATCAGCCCTATCACTGGCATGCAGCTCATCCTGTGCAGTGCAGAAACTATGCACAAATTGTGAAGTTTGGAACTTAACTGGTTAAGAAGTTCCCATGATGCCTCAACATTCTGACGTCAGCTTTTAGAAGCTGGGAGGAGCTGGGAGGAGTTTCTGTCTCTTCCTCCTGGGTCTTTGAGGGGGAAAGACGTAGCCTGTCATGGCTGCAGTGAGCCCAGGAGATCCCTGGGGAATGTCGGAATAAAGAACTGAAAATGGACAAACCTGGACTCTGTGTGTGTTTGTCAAAGGACGTGACAGTTTATCACCGCTGTGTTTATCTCTGCTAAGGTGTGACTGAGAGCTACCGGACGACGGAGCTGAGTGGCGCAGCTGAGGGAAGCGCGCCGGACCGGGCTGCCATAAATAGCTAATTGAGGACCAATAAATCAATTAGCGGGGTCCCAATATAACTATTGCCACAGGTTATGGGTACTTAATTACCGCTTGTAAAACTGTCACTGGAAGTGCCGGAATGCGTTTGAAGTTGGCGATCTGAGAAACGGAAGCTGGCCGGAGGTCGGAGGCTGCTTTCAGTGAGTCTCGCCTGATGTCGAGGTGTTTTGCCTGGTGAAAAGAGGCAAGGAGAGCTGCGGAGCTAAGAGAGCAGCAAGGAATCGTTTCTCCACGGAAGAAGGGAGAGCCAGAGAAGCTGAAACTGACTGTAAGTACAGCTTGGGGCCCCTTGGGAGAACGGAAGAGGATGGCAGGCTGCCAGGTCTTGGAGGACATTCAATGCTCACTTTAAGAAGTTGGGCAACCTGGCTGCTGATCTGAAGTCTACTGTTCTGGGTGCCAGGAAGCCAGAGGCCGTTTGGCTAGTGCTCCAGGGAGTTTGTGAGGCTGGAGGCGGACAGCAAGGGCCGGGAGATGGCTGCTTCAGAACAGGAAGGCAAGATGGCGCTGACCACCTTCGTGAGAGCCGGTGCACAGCTGGGAAGGGCTGTGGGCCCCAGAGGGGGGGCGAAGGGACTATTGCCACTGCTGCTGTTGCTGTGAAGCTTCAGCAGGAGGCCAGAGCCTGGAGAAAGAATACAAAAGCCTAGAGACGGCTGGAGCCCCTGTCCCTGATGCTTTAGCCACAAGGAGTGCTGCTGAGCAGGTGGGGGGGCGGACTTTTCCAAAGGCACGTTTAAAAGGTTTTCCACTGTACGTGCTGGAATGAAGTGGAGGTTCAGAGTGGGCGGAGCTGGCAAGGAGTGCTTTTCCGGAAGAAGGAGAAGGAGGCCAGCTGGGAGGAGCCCCGGGCAGTGTTTTTCCACTGGAGTTCGTCATTGCTACACGTGTAATGCAACGTGTCTGCGTGAGGAGCTTGGAGAGAGGCAAGCTGCTGGGAGCCCTTTACCTACCACTGGGGGTGCAGGAAAGCGTCCTGGGAGCCCTGGGAGCAGTGGGGGGGGGCGGTGAGCAGTAAAAGCACAGAAAAGCCTCTTTTTCCAAAGGCTGCCAAGAGATGTTTGCGTCGAAAGTCGAAGCCTGGGAAACAGGACACAGCTACAGGCTTCAAGGCCAGCCATCTGCTGCAGAGGGAGATACGTGCTGCAGAGTTGTCTGGGAACTCTGAGATAAGTCCAGTCTTCAGAGCAACGCAGGATGTTGCGGTTTCGGACGCTGCCAAGGACAGAGGCAGCGGGACGTTTGTTGCTTCTATGGCAACTGTGAAGAACAACTCCAGCCAGGACACGGTGACACGCTGGGTGTTTGGGATTCTGCTATCAGGCAGCACCTGATAGGCAAACCTGCTGGCAAAATGCGGAACTGCAGGGCTGTTTCAACAGGAACACTTGTTATGTTAGCAGACGGAATGAAAAAAATCAGTCTGTGGTGTGGCTAACGTGTTTTTCTCTCCTTTACAGGAGGAGCCAGAGGTCTACGTTGTGCCGGGACTGAATTGTTGTCTTTTATCTGTATCTGCTCTAATGAAGCAGGGATTCAAAAATTTGCTTTGAAAATGACACCTGTTCCATTTTCAGAGGGGGGCGACAACGGGTCAACATGGCGAAGAGCAAGGATAATTTCTTTGTTCTGGAGTCACCTCTGGAGGGTGGTGGGAATGCTGGAAAAGCACAGGTGCAGTGTGCTAAGGTTCCCAGTCATGTGCAAAAGTTGCACAGGTGCACAAAAGGGTGTAAACTCCGGAAATGTGGGAGGTCCCAAGGGTGCAGGGCATGCAAAGGTGCAAAGGTACTTGGTTTTCCCGGGTTTGGGAGGGTAGCCAAAGAAGCCCTTTGAGCTTGTTCACACACAGATCTGTCAGGACCCATGAGGTGTGAGAGTCTGGGTGGGGCCAGGTATGTGCCATCGCTGACAGATGGCCACAGCCAGGTTGGCTGGTGTCTCTCTCTCAAATCACAGGGGGAGGCGGCGCAACTGATCCAGGATTGGGTTGCGGAGGTGGAACTAAGGTTTTCCACCAGGGTGCAAGGGTTCAAGAGCGACCGAGGGTCACAGTTTACTGGGTCTGCTCTGGAGGAGTTTTTCAAAGAAAAGGGAATACGTCACCAGGTGACGGGTGCAAAGTCTTCTCAAGGGAGAAGGGAGGCTGTTACTGAACCCGGTGACGGGGGATCAGGTCCAGAATCAGGGTTCAAAACCCGGTGATGGGGACCAAGTCCAGGGTCAGGGTTCAGGGCAGGTTTGGGCATCTCCAAGGGTTGTTAAAGGAGTGTCCAGGTGTGAGGCTTCATCTCCGGTAAACGTAATGGAGAAAGCTCACGGAAGGGTTGTCAGGTCAGAGGGGGAAAAGTCTGACGGAAAAGACACAACTGCTGGCCCTAATGGGTCAGTAGGGTATCAGGTCACAGGTGCGTGGAAAAGTGTCGCACAGTGTGATTCTGGGAGTGTTGAAGGGGTTCAACAGGTGCCTGGGAAAGATGCCGGGAAGTGGCACAAGGCAAAGGGCAAGGTGTTGAACTCAGAAGGTCTTGTCAGAATGGTTTCAGCAAGAGGGGGTGTGAAGTTTGGAACTTAACTGGTTAAGAAGTTCCCATGATGCCTCAACATTCTGACGTCAGCTTTTAGAAGCTGGGAGGAGCTGGGAGGAGTTTCTGTCTCTTCCTCCTGGGTCTTTGAGGGGGAAAGACGTAGCCTGTCATGGCTGCAGTGAGCCCAGGAGATCCCTGGGGAATGTCGGAATAAAGAACTGAAAATGGACAAACCTGGACTCTGTGTGTGTTTGTCAAAGGACGTGACAGTTTATCACCGCTGTGTTTATCTCTGCTAAGGTGTGACTGAGAGCTACCGGACGACGGAGCTGAGTGGCGCAGCTGAGGGAAGCGCGCCGGACCGGGCTGCCATAAATAGCTAATTGAGGACCAATAAATCAATTAGCGGGGTCCCAATATAACTATTGCCACACAAATATCATGCAATAACTTTTTCATAAGAACACAGGATGCTGCCCTATACTGAATCAGGCCCTTGGTCCATCTAGCTCAGTATTGTCAATACCGACTGGAAGCAATGGTTTTCTATGGTTTCAGGCAGAGATCGCTCTACTTGGAGATGCTACTGAGGGTTGAACCTGGGACCTTCTGCATGCAATGCAGATGCTATACCAACGAGCTATGGCCCTTTCCCAATGCTCAGTGGTAGAACATCTGCATTGCATACAGAAGTTGGGGCCTGCTTCTCAGTTCCCTCGGTCTGAAGTTGAGTCCACTCCCCACAACACAAAAAGAACTGCACAGACCAAACTCCTGCTGCTGTCCCAGGTGGAGCTCTGCTAGGTGAGCAGCAGAAATCTCTTGACAGGCCTGCCAAGCCACAGCCCTTCCCATCGCCATGACCCCACCCTCCGGCCATTAGCTGTTGCAGACAAGAGGGGAACACAGCAGCTGGGACTGGAGTTTGGCAGCCACAGCAAGCAGCTGACCAGGAGCAGAAGGCTCCACTCCACAAGTTGAAATCTCTGGCATAGGAATGGGTCTCAGCTTCCGCCTGCCTCCCCAGCCAAACACGGACATGGCCAGGAAGTTCCATTTGAATGGGTGCATGTGTGGATCTTGAACTGTGGTGTAATCTGCTTAGGGCCTCAGGGTGAACTAGAGAGCCCGTGTGGTGTAGAGGTTGCTGTCAGACTAGGACCTAGGACCTGGAAGGGTTCAAATCCCCACTCAGCTAAATTCACTGGGGGACCTTGGGCCGGTGACTGCCTAACCTACCTCCCCGGTGTTGTTGTGAGGATAAAACAAGGTAGAGGAGAATGATGTAGTCCACCTTGAGCTCCTTGGAGGAAAGGCGGCATATAAATGCAGTAAATAAATAAAACTTGATTCTGAGCCAAATAAATACCCTGGCTGGTTGCCCACAGGCATCTGGTTGGCCACTATGAGAACAAGATGCTGGACTAGATGAGCCCCCTTTGACCTGGTCCAGCAGGCTCTTCTTAGGTTCTTTTGACCCCCATGCAACTGCCTGAAATTAAGTGGGACTGTTATGCTACATAGACTTTGCAGGATGCCCAAGGGGCGCCACACTTACAATGACGCAGTTCTTGCCTATGTGGACATAGGAGCCGATCTGAGCCGCATTGACGACGCAGTCCTCCTCAATGAAAACGTGGTCACCGATGTGCAGAGGGAAAAATGCAACCCTGAAGAAGAAATATACATGTGTGTTGGGGGGGGGGGGCGCATATTTATAGCCAGCAACACCTACCCCACCAAAAATAAAATAAAATCACTGAAGCCCCAGAACAATAACAAATTTGGTGAGGATGACTTGCAAAGCTTGATCAAACAACATGCAGCATGCCCAGGAGCTACCAACGCCCAAGTGGGATTGGCAAGGAAGAACACAAAGATTTCCTGGATCCCCCCTCCGAATTCCTCACAGTTGGCAACCTCCAAGCAAAGCTCTTCCGCTCTGCCCGTCCTTAGGTTTTGGCTGCAGCCATGTCAAGAAGCAGATGTAAGGCAGTACACCAGCCCCACAATGTCTAGGGCTGCTGTCTTTTGGCTAGAGGTCAATGCAGAGGTCTCCTCCCAGTTCCACTGAGACAGCAGTCACCCTCTCAGCAAAGTCTCCACTTCCAAGTATGTGGGATCCTTAACTCCCCCAGGCTCATCATCACCAGGAAAGGTCCCATGCACTCTTTGAACAATTATATTGAGTGAGGAAGTAGATTCAGCTGGTGGGACTGGTAATCTCCCCCACCAACCATGGGTCAGGTTTGACAACTGGGAGGGGCTGCTCGTCTGTCAATGGCATGGCATCATGACTGAAATCAAACCATGTGGGTGAGCAAACACAGCACTATGCAAGCCCTGATGAGCAGCTGGTTGCTGGGGCTTTGCTGGAGCTATCCAACTACAGATATGTAGGCTAAAAAATGGTATACACTCTTCTCTACTCAAATTCATTTATCTAAAAATGGAACAAAACAATGGAGCCAGGCAGCATGGGTCACCTTCACTAACCCCCACACTTTTGAAATTGGGATGTGTACGTGATGATTTCTCAATCATCTCCTATGGATAGTTGTCACTTCTGCCAAAGGATATTCCAAGTGGGGTTGGGGGGAGATATCAAAAGGAATTGAGCAGTGGGATTATCAATCTAGATAATTGTATGTTTATTAAGGAACCCAGCTCCTTGAACTCAAAACTCAGCACTACCCTGTTTCAAGGAAGCCCTCCCACCTTGTCCCAAGCAACTCCTACCCCTTGCTGAATTTCTTGAAAGGTGGACGGATGACACTTCGGCTTTTGACCACGCAGTGGCGCCCAACTCTCACATTGGCCAAGTCCCCTCGGATGATGCAGTCGTTCATGACAATTGTCTGAATGGGAAAGAAGAGAATTACTGCAGTTTTGGAGGTTTCTCAAAGCAGGGCGGCATTCTGATGGACCCTGAGAAACATGCAAATAAGATGGGATTCATGTAAATGTGAACAACACACTAAATGGTTCGTCTTCTTTGGTTGCTGTAAGAACCACTCCCAGGTGCAGCCAGTGTCAAGATTATCTTTTATTTATTTTAGTATTTTTATACTGCATTAAAGACATTAAAGAGTCTCCCTAGATGGTTCACAATTAAAAAAAACATAGAAACAATTTAAAACATAAATTTAGGAAATGGCTTTGAAAATGATGAGAGCAGTAAAAGGAAGGAAGTAGAAGGAAGAAAGGTGTTTCACAGTTTGCTGTAGCCTGGTCAATGTAAATAAGCAATCAACACACTTGAAGGGGCCCACCTCAAGAGCCCCCTTGCCTCTTAGTACTCTCCAGGTTATCCCACTGCCCCCCCTCAGGGAGCAGTACCACTCACTTTGGGAATCACTGGCCTACCTGAACAAGAGGTCTTATTTTCCACCCTTTGAATCTATCAGTAGGCCATGAACTGTTCACTGCACTTACAATCCCTTCCTACCCTGTCCCATAGGCAGCCTCTGGAGTTCAAGGGCCCCTCACCTTGCCATTGAGCACGATGTTCTGGCTTCCACACAGCACAGACTGCCTGCTCACTTTGTTCCCAGATGCCTAAAGAGATAGAGAAAGGCAGAAATGATTAGCAAAAACAAAGCTCTTAGAGAAGGTACTTGGGGGAAAGCCCTGTGGTCTTTGCAATATGGGTGGGAGCACCAAACGGCCATAGTTATCTGTAACCCAATGGCCTCCAGATTAACTACCATAATGTTACATGTGGGGTGCATGCCTCTAAGTATTTCTCAAACTTCAAGGGTGAATGGATGTGTTTCATTTGATATGATAATTAAGTGCTGTTGTGCTATTATTTTATTATTTCACTGTGCATTCAAAAAAATTCTTAGCAGCTTTGCATGAACACAACAATAGCATATAAGTTCATAGGAAGCTGATTTATACCCAGTCAGATTAATTGTCCCATCTCCCTCAGCACTGACTGGCAAAAGCTCTCTATTTAGCCACCCAAGGAAGCTGAGAATTGAACCTGGGGGTTTTGCATGTAAGGCAGGGACTGACCAATGAATTATAACAGCCCTCCTCCTGATCATGGTAACTGGTTATTAATTGGGAAGAGCCAATGGAAACACACGTTGCCAGTACTGAAACTGCTGCACTAGGTGTTGGTTAGTTTCCAAATAGCCATTTCTATTACCTTTTCAGCAATCAGGTGCCCTCCTGATGCTTTGGAGTACAAAACACCCAGAGGGCACCAGGCCAGGGACGTCTCCTTCAAAGCCTTTGCCAGCTTAGGAGCCAGGTACCTAGAGGGCCACCTTAGTCCATGTACAGTGATCATGGCATAGGACTCTTCGCCACATGCCCCCACCCTCTGAAGCTAAGTGGGATTGGGGGTTCAGGCACTAGCCAAAGGCCCTTCCAGACCTCACCATCACAACACGCACTCTGCTGCTATTATATTATTTAGACACTTTCCATCCTGCTTTTCAGGCAAAAAAATGGGGGCAGCCTTCCAGAGCGGCTTATATATCACTTTAAAAAAGGCGGCCCCGCCCGCAGCCTTAAAATTAAAAAAAAAAAGACAAGGCACGCGAGGAGAAAAGGCGGGGAGGGAGGAGGAAACGAACGAATTGTGGCCTCCGCTCTGCCTCCATACGTTTCATGCATTATTCTGAGGTGAGCGCCCTGGCATGGCGGTGCTTCTCCCACTCCCACGGGCCTGGTTCCCGGGTAAAGAGGACTAGCGCCTTGACTCGACACGCACCGTCTCGATGTACTCGGACTTGTTGTAGAGCATTTCGCTCAGCTCCATCGCGAAGCCCCCGCGTCACACCCAGAGCGGCTCCCCGACTCTATTGTCCCCGCGGGGCTACCGTACAAACGTCCCACTTCCGCCCTCCAGCGGGCCGTAGACTTTGCAGCCTATCAGCACAGACCTTCCCGGAGGCCTCCAAACACTGCCAGCCAATGACTGAAGACAAAAGTGACGTGATACGTTTACTTCCGGTTTCTGTTTGGAAACAAGGCGACTCCCCCCTCCCTTGCCTTATTCTCCATGGTGCCCTGTCTTATTTCAACATTCGGCTCTGACTAGAGACATCCCTTTGTTGAGCACGCTCTGGCGTCGCAGCTGCGGAGAATAAAGCGCAATATTAAGTGGGTGGGTGATAGCGACGCGGGAGGGGGAATGAGCCGCTCTACCTTCCGTCTCTATGGCGCTAGCTCCCGTTTCTTGACATGGCGCATGCGCAGAGACATTCCCTCGCTCCAGGCGAATCTTGCGTTTCCATGGACGCCGTTTCGCTGGTTCAGCTACTGCGCAGGCGCAGCTGGAGCGAGGTGCGTGGCGCGCAGAGAGCGGGAGATATGGAGCCTCCGCGGGGCCACTTCCCGGCCCTCAACGCTCAGGAGAAGGCCCAGGTGGGCGCCGGGCGAGAGGGGCCGCGAGGGAGGGGCTTTAGCTGGAGGAAGAAAGGGCGGGAGGGTCTCTTGAAGAGAGGGGCTTTGGCCTGGCAGCTGGGGAGGTAAGGCCCGCCCCTCTCCTCTTTTCCTGTGGTAGAGATTTCAGGAGGCGGGACAAGGGAAGAGGGCCCTCACTATGCGGTATAGAGCATGTGCTTTGCACGCAGAAGGCCCCACGGGTGGGATTTCCAGATATGGCTGGGAACCTTGGAGAGTTGCTGCCAGTCAGTGTAGACGGTACAGGCTAGATGGACTCAAATAATCTGACTTTGTGTAGGGCAGCTTCCTATGTCCTTGCTTAAACCAGCTGTTTATTTAGAACCATGTGGACTGGATTCTTCCTCAACCTTGGGTCCCAAGATGTTGCTGGGCTATCACTCCCATCATTCCTAGCCAGCATGGCGAGGGGTCAGATATGATGGGCGTTGTAGTTCAAGAACATCGGGAGACCCAAGGTCGAGAAAGATCATGGCTTGGAAGAACATTCTCACTTCAGTTTGCATACAAAAAAAAAAGTCTGTTTTTAGTCCCCACCGGCATCTTCAGGTGGGAGTCAGAAAGACCTTTGCTTGAAACCCTCGAGAGCCACTGCCACTGTTGACAATACTGAGCTAGATGGAATCTTACTTTGTAGGGAAGGAATATAAACACTTGCTTTGCACACACAAACTCCCAGGTTCAGTTCCCATCAGCATCTCCAGGTGGGAGTAAGAAAGACCCCTGTCTGAAAACCTAGAGAGCCACTGGGCCATATATAGATCCATAACTTAGCAGTAGAGCAACTGCTTGGCATGCAGCTGGTCCCATATTCCACCTTCAGCATCTCCAGGTTGAGCTGCCCTTACCTGAGACCCTGGAGAGCCACAGCTGTTCAGTGTAGAAACACTACTGAGCTCGATAGGGCAATTTCCTATGTACTCCTTTTGGAGATCTGTTTAAACCAGCCTCTCCCAACTTTGTGCCCTCCAGATGTTAGGCCTATAACCCCTATCAGCCCCAACATCATACAGCTGTGTTGGCTGGGGCTGTTGGGAGTTGCACTCCCAAAAACCTGGAGGGCACTAGATTGAGGGAGGCCAGTTTATACTGTTGGGGATGCGGTTTTAAGTTACACAGAACCCTTCATTTTGAGTACATTGTTTTGGTGTGCAGTCTTGTGTTCCTCCTTCCTCCAGCAAGACCAAGTGTTTGGCAATGCAGTTCATGTAGCTGCTGCCTTCCTAAATCTTGTTTTAAAACAACTTGTGGTGACCACCTTGTAACATCTTTGTCTTCCAGCTGAAAGAAAAGTTGGCCTTATTGAAAAGAGAATACAGCAAAACATTCCACAGGTTACAGGTAAGTAAACAATAGTGTCTGCCAAGGACTTATAAGCAAGGTCCTGAGGGCAGCAACACGAGAGCAGGTCTTTTCTGCAGTGGCCCCTCGCTTGTGGAATGTGCTCCCTGGGGACGCTCACCTGACTCCTTCCTTACATATCTTTAGGTGCCAGGCAAAAACATTCCTCTTCTTCCAGGCCTTGGTTAATTAAACAATCTATGGCCTTTAAACTGGGGAGGGGGGTATTGTTTTGTTTGTTACTATAGTGTGTAATTTTGTGTTTCTGTGTTGTAAACCCCTCCTGTGATCATCTAATTAAGAGTGATACAAAATTTTAATAAATAATAATATTTTTGGCAGAAAATGAAATCACATCTGATTAAGCACCGGTCTTCCCATTACCCTTTTTATTGTTTTTGTAGCGTGCTGAAAGAGCTGAAAAGGTGAACAACTATGTCAAGAAAACGGTTGCAGAGAAAAACCTGTTGCTTATGCAAGAGGAAGCTGAGGGGGACCTTGCAGGTAAGCCTGGAAAGGCAGATCCATGGTTCTTTGGGTGTTTATCTGTCCTGATGAAGTCATTGCTCCATGGCTCTCACTCTTGTATTATAGGCTCATTCTACCTTTCCCAAAAGGCAGAGCACTTTTTGTATTGCACCCAATGCTGTTCTTGGGCAGGCCTCTTGGGCTGAGGACTAAGTGAGACCATTACAGGGAGTTGCCATAAAACTTAAATTAATTTTTCTTCTGTTGTTTCTGCTCCAAAACTTTGCATTGTTGAGATCTTGGATTCTGTTCACTTAGAATCCCGCACATTTTCTGTTTGGCTATGTACAGATGAGGCCTGGTGTTCCAGTTCAGAACTAGCCCCTTACTCTGGGGTACTTGTGAGTGCTTATTTTCTAAAATGAGGGGAACTGGGACTAAAGCCATCTTAAAAATTGTGCTGGGTGGACTAAGGACTGTGAACTCAGTTCTAGCACTCAATTATTTAATTCTAAGTGTTTTTTATACCTGACTCTGATGAATCTCTGGGTTTTAATTTTTAAAAAAGGAAAGTTGATTTGTCAAGCCTGAACTCTGCTCTCCACTCTTTAGGAAGTGAAACAGAGTCTTATGTTAAACTGCCTTTGTAGTTTTCAACTTTTTTGATTAAAATGCGCTTCGTTTTGCTGTTCTGTGTGCTTCCTTGATGGCAGTGTGCTGTTATTTTTTCCTTCACAGATGGTGGCTGTTCAAAGAAGAGCACTGCAAAAGCTGCATCAGTCACCTTCAAGCCTGAGGCCTTCAACCAAGAAGACAGCTTGCTAGGAAACTTGAGTTCTTCGTGTAGCAACCAGGACCGCAAAAGGGTTCTCTTTAGTCCTGTTCTTAAGAAAAACCAGAATAGTTTGTCAAGAAGTAGAACCAAAGTGCAACAGAGAGCATCTTTGGCTTTGGAGGAAAGAGAAGAATCTACATGGGATGCACATCTGGGAAATGTGGGACCCCAGCCAGAGAGCTCCCAGGGCTCCAGGTCGCCAGTTTTCAACAGAAGTGACAGTTTATTGGCGGACCATAGCATCCCAGTGGCCTCCTCAGGGAACACAGCTGAAGAAGGAAGAGGCAGCGATGTTTCTCCTGTGTTGCTGCATCTGGATTGTTTACAGGAAACATCTGGGCAAGCCACCTTTCTTCATGATCTGTCGCGTGAAAACCAGGAGTCTTCACCTGAGCATCTTTGTGAGGAAGGCCTGTTTGATAGCTCTGGAGGTCCAGCTGTCAAGAATATTGTGTCACCTGCAGACATGCAGATTGAATCTCCACAGATGGAGGAGGCAGGCCGATTTGCAGGCTTAGCTGTGACCATTGAGGCTGCCTCTCATACACATGGAATGCAGCAAGAAGGCAGCCGATGCCAGGAACCTCAGAAATTGGAGCTCAGCGGCAGTGACGCTCCCACCAGCAAGCCCAGTGGAAATGGTTTAGGGGATCAGCTTGAAGAAACTGGATCTCCCCTCCTGGATAGGGCTCCAGCCACACCTGCTAAGGATGTGCTGAGCTCTTGCACAGTAGTTGAGGGGCTCCTGTTTCCTGTTGAGTATTACGTAAGGACAACACGGCGAATGTCCAGTCAACAGAGGGAGGTGAACTTGGCGGCCGTCATTCAAACCCAGCTGGGCAAAAGTAGGAAAGGACAGAGAATTGTGTGCAAGGAGAAGAGCACAGATCCAGCCTCGCCGTCCTCCCAAGGGCAGACAGAAAGTGGTGAGCAGAGGGAGGCTGTTCCTTTCCCATTTCCCAATTCTGGTGCCAGCCCTGGCACTTCTCCTCTTCAGTCTCTTTCTAACAAGAACACATCTTCCAGCGGGGATCTAGTACAGAGTGAAGGCCTAGTGCAGCCCAGAAGAAAGAGAAAGCTGAGAGGGAGGTCTAATCACAAGGCCTTGTCCGCCACAGCAGAGGACCCAGCAGAGAATGTGGAGCTGACAATTCCCAAGGTTGATAGTTCTCTTGTGCCAAGTGAAGCTCAGGGAAGGAAGGAAAACCACCATGGAAGAGACAAAGCCACAGTGCTTTACACTACAGCTGGTGGCAGCGTGGAATCCAAGCCGAGTGGCAGAAAATGGCCGGCAGGGTCTGCAGTTTCTGCTTCCACACACCCTGAGACTGTCCATGTCTCACAGGTGGTGAACTCAAAGGCCAGTGTTCCCTCCAGCTTCATGGGAAGCCTGGAAGAAAATGACAAGACATGTTGTCCTGACAGTGGGTCTCCTGAGCAGGCTGGGAATTGGAACAACGCTGGGGTCAATCTGGCACAAGTGGATAGAGACCCCTTGCCTCACTATGCACCCCTAGTTGCCTCTGTGAAATGCAAGCGGAGGGGAGCACCCCGAGGTATGTGCCCCCTGGACCCAGAGCTCGTTCAGCTTTATCACCCAGGGGCAGCTTGGGGAGGGGGCTCCTACTTGGTCCCTTTAGAGCAAGGGTCGCCAATGCAGTATTTGTGGGCACCACAGTGCCCACCAGTTTCTCCAGTGGCTCTCATGAAAGGCCTCAGTAAATATCCCCTCGGGAATATTTTGCTCATTTCCTGTGTACACTGGCTTAGCTTCTTCAGTGGAGACCCCTCCCCATGAGGCAAGTTGAGAAAGCTCCCTTAGGTGGCGTATTTTCATGAGGGTGGGTGGGCTGACCTGCAGGATCTCCTTAGGAAGTTCTTTGTGACTGGCCCCTTTGAAGTGAGTTGGAGGTGCTGTGCAGCTGGCACACAAGAGGAGCTCCCTGATTGATTGATTGATTGATTGATTGATTGTGCCCCATACTAATTGGGGATGGGGAGGGTTTTTGGATTTCCAGCTTGATCACTATATGCTAATTTTACAGGCCCCTTGGTGGTCTTTGATATTTCCCCATTGTTTTGGGGCCTTATTGAGCTGGGGGATGGGGGCAGAGGACAAGGCTTTTCAAAATGTCCCTGGAAGCACACAGGTCCTTTGCAGGGGAGTTCACAGCTTAGAGCATCTAGGTGATTCAGCAAAGGACACCTGAGAGCATGTTTCGAACCAGCAGGTCTCCTGCTGCTAATTTGAAGCAGGGTGGCTTTAAGGATCCCAGGAGCCCTTCTAGAGTAAGATCCTCACAACTGCAGTGAATGCCAGGCTAAGCTGTTTCTCTTTTGTATTTGCAGGTAGAAGGAGGGCCAGCCTGCCTGTGGAATCTCGGGATCCTACCTCACTTTACCTCTTTGGGACAGGTTCCCCCAAATTGTCCCTTCCTTTTCATGGCAAGAGAAGTAAGATGTCCAGTCTTGAATGGCTGCCCTGTGGCTTAGAGCTCCAAGAATTCCACCTACCTGAAGATGAATTTGGGCTCCTTAAACTGGAAAAGCTCAAAGCCTGTGCTGTAAATCTGCCGGAGACTTTTGACACTGGCCAGTCAGCCAAGTGCCTCCAGGACACTAGTGGGGCTGGCTTTGAGAAAGATTCAGCACTAGGAGAGAATCCCATTTCCCTGGAGAAAGAGCCACCCTTTCCAGTGGGCTCGCCTCGGAAAGCTCTTCCATCAACTGAGTTGTTCCTCTCTCTAGCCCTGGAGGGTGTCCCAGAGTCCCAGCTGCCTACCCCAGTTTTCCCCCGTTTGGGGGCAACCCCAGCCTCCCAGGCCTTGCCAGGCACACCTGGCGCATCTGCTTTGCAAGCTCATGCCAGCCCTGAGCCAGGGGACTCTGCAGGTATTTCTGCCTTGCCCAGGAGCAGGCAAGAGGAAGAAGAGGGAGGTGGCGAAAGGATGCCCTCATTGTCACAAGGCCAAAGGGAAAAGAGCTGGAAGCCTGATGAGGACGTGGCCAGCTTTGAAGAAAGGCTGCTATCAGCTGGCGAGTCTGTTGAGTGTTACAAGGAATCCCCCAAACAGGAAGAAAGAGCAGAGGAGCCTATGGTTGGTTGGTTTATTCATACCATTTCTGTGCTGCTTTCCAAACAGTGCACAAACAACAATCAACAAGAGCAGAGCATCATATTTACAGCACAAGTTATATAATTAAGAGTTTCAATGAAACAAAAGAGCAGCTAAAAATGCAGCTTAACATTATTACTCACTCCACCCACATTCTGCTGTAATTATCAATCAGTGATTGCACACTCTTGCTGGGTGGTACCAACCGCTCTCTGCTTTTGGTCATAATTGTAGAGGTCTCTGGGATTCCCAAGGAGAAAGCAGAGGCGTTTCTGTCAGAGCTGCAGGCTTGACCTTCCAGGAACTGCAGTTATAATCAAAACTCGCTCCCTTGTGTACCTCTTTCTTTCCTTTCTCTTGGCTCCATGACACTCCCTGTTCTTTGGCCCTGCCTAAGTTTCCCACAGCCTCTCTGCGTCTTTCCCTTTCTTTGCTTCCATGTCTTGCCCGTTTCTCCCTCCCTTCATCCCTCAGTCTCTGCCCATTCCTCAGGTTCTTGTTGCCTACTGTGCCGTCTTTCTTTGGTCACCTTCACCTGGAGTTCACTTGGGTCCCCTTAGCTACCCATCCCTCAACATTCCTGCCTACTCAGCCTGTTTCTGCCAACACCTCTCTCCAGTCATTCAGCCCTGTGTGAGAGTCCCCCCACCTTTCCCAGCCAGATCGACTTTTCTTTCACAGAAGCTGCATCAATTGCCAGGGTACTGTGGCTGAAACCTTATCTCTGAGCAGGTAGAATGTTCATGAGCATTCCAAGACCATTCCCAGCAAGGGGCAAGTCACTGTTGGTTTTTAGCCTACTAGGTGCGGAATACCCTTGCGTCCAAAAGAAGGCAACCTAGTTCAAGTTTCCTCCCTTAGGCAGGATATTTCATGCATAAATCCTTGGTATAGCCTACCTTGAGTGGGAGACTTCTGTCGCTCTACATGCTGCTGAACTGCATCTCCCAACAGCCCCTTTAGGCATGATGGGAGTTGCAGATCAACAGAATGTGGAGCACCAAAGGTTCCCCACCTCATTCAAGGGGTTGGAATATTGAGAGTTCATGTTTCACCTTAACTTCCTGGAATCTTGATTTGGGACAACTGTGCTTGAGCCAAGCTTAGGTACCCTTGTCTGCCCAAAATCACATTTCTGCAGATGTAATAGTAATAATAATAATACTAATAATAATAATAATACTAATAATAATAATACATTTTATTTATATCCCGCCCTCCCTGGCCAGAACCGGGCTCAGGGCGGCTAACATCAAAATATATGATACATTAAAACATTACACTTACAGTTTTGGCAACTCAGTACACTCCAATTAAATAAAACCGAACAAATCTAGCCAAACATCAAGTACCTATATGGCTAACAATTATTGCATTGCTTATCAACCTACTATTAGCATCCCAGGTGCCTGGTGCTTAAGAGACAGGTGGGAACTCTGCTGCCCGGAAGCCATATGGTTCTTCATTTTATTACCTTGATGTTTTATTGCAGAATGAAGTGACCGTAGAAGACCTAGCGGAGGACAGCCAGAGAAAAGGGAGCTTGCGGATGACCTCAAAACTAAAGGTCAAAGAAGAAAACCATGTCACTTTTTGAAAAAGTGCTTTATTGATGTAAATGCATGTCTGCCCCCCCTTTTTTAAATGCCTTGTTCCGATTCTACCTACTTCTGGACACAGATGTGTCCTTTTTCCCCTGGAGGTTGGGCCCTACATGGACAATGTTATTCAGGCTTGCTAGGACTGATTCACGCTTTTGTTTATTTTGCCTTTTATATACTTTTATTCTGTTTTATTGGTTTGGGTTTTTCATTATAATGGATATTTATTTATATTGTACGTAGCTTACACTGCTTAGGGATTAAAAAAATTAAGCGGCTCAGAAATGGTTATGAATATGTAACAAAATATTGTAGAGCTGCAGATAGCCACTTGCCTGTGGAGTTGAGAGGAGTGGCACAGTGGCCCCCACCCTCTTGGGTGCTCTCCTTTCTCTTGCATCCTGCCATCGCTCTCTCCTTTCCTAGGACAGGCCTCCAGGATAGTGCCAAGAATCCTGCTTTTTTTTTTTTTTGCATGTGTGTTTGTGGAGGACAGAAGTATTGTGGTTGGGTCCCATGTGTGCTCTCCCTCTCAGTCTCAAGAGGTGGGGAGGAAGTGGAAGGGCAGGATTAGCCGGGTTCAAGTATGTGCAAGTACTTGACGTCGTCAGGGCATCTGGCATGAACAGGAGAAAGGCCTTTAGAAATGAAGCACCGAGAGACCACATCTGGTCCATAATGGGAGGAAGGCCTGGATTGTGCAGGTGCTTTCCTGGCAAGCTTGAGCCTCGGCCCCTTTATTGAGCTAGCCGCTGGTCTGGTGCCTGCACACATCCCGTAAGCTGCTTTTCCCTGTGTAGGGGAGCACCAACCCGCTGCTGCTGCTGCTGCTGGAAGCTCTTTGTGGCACATGATTTGCCTTTGCTGGCAACATTTCCCTCCCACCCACCTGCCCCCTATTGATTCTTTCTCTCTTGTTTTGTACAGAGCTGCTCTGGATCATGCTCGGTGGACGTGGGCACCGTGTGGTGGGAGGCCGCTGACTTCACAGCACTGTGTGTTGTGACAGCTTGTGAGGCTTCCGTTTCCCTCTGGAGGCATCTGGAGTCCGGCCACTGGGGCTGTGTGCACACCTGGCACTTTACAAAGGTTAGAAAGAAGGGGTCTTTACTCCTTCTGAAATAGAATATGTGTGGTCTGCCCCATGGTGGCTATCATAGCACCAACAACTTGCTGCAGTTGCCCTTGAGTAACTTCTGGAAACAAAAACTGGCTCTGGGCTTCTTCCCATTGGAGCATCTGGTTGGTCCTTGGGAGAGCAACATGCAGGACTAGATGGGCCCCCTTTGGTCTCTTCCAGCAGCCAGGCTCTTCTTGTCCTGGGAGGGGGAGCACGGATGAGGAGGAAGAGAGTTGATTCTTGTTACTCTGGTTCCCCAGGTTCCGGTCATTCAGATTGTTCCTCTTCCAGGTGTCCAGAGCCTTGTGTGTGTTGCATTGGGAGGACTGGAGATTTCAGAGATCAGGTGAGTTGTGCCTGTTTTCAGAGATCCAAAATGTGTGTTCCTCTGCAACATAATCATTGTGCACCTTAAGTGTTACTTTAAAAACGCTTTTTGGCCTCTGAGTAGAGGCCAGCTCTACTGTTGTGGCCTTGAGGAAGGAACCTTGACAGTTAAGTCTTTGTGGTTATTTCAGAGTGCTGCTGCAGAGAAGTGAGATTGACCCTCTTATAACATGATGCTCTGCTCTTTGGGTATTAATAACTCATCCAACTGTACTTCTGTTAGGGCGGCTGAAATGTCACGAAATAGTGTGCAGACTCTCAAATGCACCTCATCTCTGTCTCTTCCACTATCCCACTTTGCATTGCTTGCCATCTAGCCTGATGGAGATCTCCTAGAAGTTATGTCTACCAACTAGAATAGCTTTAGAAGAGTAGGATAAGGCCATGAATGGCTACTAGTCATGATGGCTATGTTCTACCTCCACTTTCAGAGGAAGCATCCTCTGAATACAAGTTGTTCGGAATCACAAGTGAGGAGAGGGCTACAGTTGCATTCAGGTTCCCCTTGTGGACTTCCCAGAAGCATCTGGTTGGCCTCTATGATGCTGGACAAGATGGGCCTTTGGTATTTGGTCTGATTCAGCAGGGCCTTTTTTATGTTCTTCATTTCAGAGAACTCGAAAGCTTGCAGAGTATTTTCTGACATTTCAGCTGGTTTAATAAAGGTATTGCTCTAATACGGATTTTGCAATGCTTCTTACAGACCAGTACAGTTACCTTTCACCTTCTTAGCAAGCGGTGCTACAGGTTACTGAGTTATCACAGTTATGCATAGAAAAAGACACAGGAAACCTCCCATCAATGACTTTGTGGCCTTTGGGAGAAGCAGAAATACAGAATTTCCTTGCAGTGCTCTGTAAAAGAGCTGAACATAGCAGACCCTTTTCATAGTGAACATGAATACACCCAAATCTCAGAAGTTCACAATACATACTGTAAGACAGAGACAAGGAATTATGAGGGCTGCCTTGTCAAATAACCCTGTTTTTCTTGCACGGTAGCACAGAGATGTTACCAATACACTAAGGTTCTCAGCATACCTGCCTGAAGTAAGTGCCATTGACATAAGGGAGGGATTACAAACATGCTTGGAATCGGGGCCAAAAGCTACCATGTCACCTTTTCTTCTAGGTTCTTGTTTTATTCTTCTGAAGATGGCTGTGTTAAGCAACCCCTCGTCAAAACTGGAAACATAAATGCTGTTCTTGGACTAAAGAATAGGAGGCTGGTCAGTAGTTGTGGGTCACTCCAAGACCAAGAAGTGGAAGTCCTCTCTTTCTCTGAGACAGGAAGGTGAGAGGTGGCAGCAGTGGGAAAGGAAAGTTGGTGTTGGGGTGGGGGTTCCACTGATCTCCTAGAGCAGCAGCAGAGACAAAAGGTGTTTTGCTGTGTTTGAGACATCTTCTACTTCTTTCAGCTTGGTTTCAACATCCCTGGGGGTTTCTTTTGTTTCTAGGAGTAAAGAGAGGCAGGCTTTGATGCCTCCTGAAGAGACTGTTTTGGCTTTTGCTGAAGTGGATGGGATGGAGGAGGCTTTAATTGCCTTGACTACCACAGATTGCTTGGTGGTCTGGTAAGCATCTGTATGGAGTTTACTTGCCCCACTGCCAGAACAAAGTTTTTCTCTAAATCTAAAAACTTCCCAGTGTCCTAAATTAATGAGACTCTGATGTTTGACTTATATTTCATAAGGAAACCAGAAGAAAGCTACACTGCAATTTTATAAACATATATTCCACCCCCACTCACATGGGAGGAAATATTTGTTTGTGGGGAGAGGAGACTAGTAAAGGACACTTTAAATATTTTTAAATGATTTTTTTAAATTAAGACTTGGTAATTCAACAGCATGCATTTGTCTTATATTGTTTAAATTTTGGGGTGGGGTGGAAACAGTATTTTTAACATGCTAATCTTAGCAAGCCCAGAAAGTCATGATTGATAGTGGATTTCCTGTGAACAGTCCTGAGACCTGTGAGTATAGAGTGGTATATTACTACTACTACTACTAATACTAATACAGTTGTACCTTGGTTTCTGAACAGCCTAGTTCTCGATGTTTGGCTCCCAAACGATTGAAACCCGGAAGTGACTGAAACTCTCTTGGGTTTCAGACTGGGGAGCTTCTCCCAGCCCTACTTAGAGGGGCTAGAAATTGTACCTAAGACTTTTAAAATGCAAAACAGGTGCACTACCACTGAGCTACAGGCCCTTCTTTGTACACAAAGCAAGCTACGCAAGCTGGCATCAGTAGCCCAGTTAACACGCCTGGCTTAGAGGCCCCTTCCCAGCTCACATCCATCTCCTTGGATAAGGGCGTAGCTGACAGGCAGCCGGTGGGAGAAGTCTCTCCTCTCCTAACTGAATCGGAACCAAGGCTTCAAAGCAGATAAACATACGTGACCTCATTTTTGCAGCGACTAACATTTAGTCTTGGGGTTATCCTGACTATCAAGATGGTGTTTACAGGCCTTCCAGAACATTTTCACTGTTTGGTTCTACACACCACCTCCCCTTTTGCTGCACTCTGTACAGGAGCAGGTGACAATTTGCTTTCTCCTTTTGCAGGAACTTGACAACTGGGCAGCTGCTGAGGAAGGTGCCTCTTGGTTCTTCCTACCCAGGATCTGTCTGCCACAAAGCCTATTCTGACTCGGTATGTCTCTTAAAGCAGGTTCTGCTCTGTGAAATACACAGTGCTGCAGTTTGGGCTAGGTCAAGGAGCAAGGCATCTTGGGGAAAAGGGGATCTGGGATTCAAGTTGCACCCTTGCCCTCCCCTGATGTTCTTGTCTTTGTGTTGCACTAGCTCCCTAGCTCTAGACACCACCAAGGTCCAACTTTGACCTTGAAGGCCCTAAATCCCTTTAGTTCTGCATTCCTAGGAGGTTGCCTTCCCTCCTACATCCCATTGCAGTGCAAGGCATCAGCAAAGTCTCCATCAATATAGCCTTCTGTTCTCTGGGTTAAAATGTTTCTGGATTGGCATCTAAGAGCTAGACCAAAACGTTTCCCGATCTGAGATTTTAACAGAAGCTCTGCTTTCAGTCAGGTTTGCAGCAAGCTGCGTGCAGCTTTCAGACTGCAGCATGCCTTGAGTATTTGAGGTGGGTTAGAAACAGAGTCACAATCTTGTTAAGGGGGTACCACTTTCCTGAGCCCTGGATCTCCTGTCCCTCCCCACAATTCCACCACCAGTCGCTGCTACTTCTGTTGCTTGCTGAATTAACATTTCTACTTGCTTTTCCTTCCTTGTGGATCAGGGCCTCCTGTTCGTAGTTCTGAGCCACCCGCATGCCAAGGAGAGCAACTCATGTGTGAACCCTGCCTTCCAGGTGGTTGTGCTCAACCCCAAGACAGCGAGAAGTGCCAGGCTGATGTCCTTATCCCTTCCCCTGGGAATCACAGGAAGGCAAGTTGTTGCTTGTTGTTGTTGTTTCTACCCATAAAACCAGCAGTTAGAGCAGATTGCAGCCAAACTAGGGTATGGGGGTCTGACTGCCCATTTAGCTCATTTCTTCCTACTCTGGCTGGCAGCAGTTCCCAGGCTCTCTGGCAGAGGTTTCTCCCAGTCCTGCTACCTCTGATAAGGTTAACTGAGCGCAGCAAGGACTGGGGATGTCCTGTATTCAAGGCACATGCTTCCCCTCCCCCACTTTCTTTCCAGCCCAGTGGAGCTACATTCCTGCTGATGCTTCTGTAGCTCTAGGTCACTGGGAGGGCACTGCCTCCTTCCTGCCAGCCTCCTGTGTAAATCTGATTTTAAGTACTGGAGCTTCCTGGACTCTGGTGAAGGGAGCTGCTTCCTCTGCAGCTCTTCATGTCAGGAGTTCCTAATGAAGCCTTTGCTGACGTGTGTCATGATGGGTTATCGTTCAAGTGCAGACCACTTTCTGCTTGCCACCTTCTCTGCCCTTTGAACATCCTGGACCTCTTCCACAAACAGCTTTTTTTCCTGGTTGATGATGAGGATCATTAAAACATGCTGTAACTTCCACTTTTATTTAAGCAGGCTTTTTAAGGATCCAGATTTTACTGCACTGTTGTGATTTTAACAGTGATTATTGTTGTATAAAGTTGTAGAAAAGTGTTAAATCTGTTTTTAATCGTGTGAGTCCTCTGTGTTTCTTGTTTTTATTTTGACTTTATGCTCTTGCATTTTAGTTCTACTTTTAAAAAATAATAATAGTTATGTTATGGGGCAGCATTAATCTGGATATTGCTTTTGGCTCTAGGTACTTGGAGGGTGAAGTGAAGGGCGCTTCTGCAGCAGCTGTGCTAACATCTGGAACCATTGCTGTCTGGGATTTATTTTGGGGGCAGTGCACGGCTCTGCTGCCCCCCAACTCTGAAGGGAGCTGGTCTCTCGCCAGGTGGTCTGTCACTGACACTTGTCTGCTGGCTGGGCAAAAGGACGGCAGTGTTTACATTTACAGTTACACAACAGCTTTGAGGGACTCGCTTGGTTAGATGAGTTAATTTGGACAAGATTTCCTGCACTTGAACAACATGTAAGGACTAGTGGATCCATTTCTCCGAAAAGTTGAATGCTTTCAAAAGTGTAATGAAGTGGCCTTAGGAGAAAGTTATATTCTGTTTATTCTGGCATTGCCAGTATAGTTGTGCCTGCTGGGGCCAATGGTAGTTTTATCCCAGAAGGCTGGTCTCAGGAATTGATAATGGGCACTTTGAATGTTTTCTCTGCATACCCCAATGGGCTTCCCTGGGCACAGCATTGTGCAAAATCTATTGTTCTTACTGTTCACCCTCTTGGGCAGGCTTTGAACTGTTAAAAACATTTTCTGGAGTGTCTTAAATGTAATATTAAAATTTCTTTTTCAAAAAATGTATAAAGTTTTCTAGGTGACGGGTTATAAATTGCCTAAAATTTTCCAAGTGCTGTATGTGTATCATTGAAAGATAAGACAGTCCATTCACCCAGCCTCACAGTGATAATAGACCCAATAGAAAAGGAAGAAATAATAGACACAACAGAAAAGGAAAAGGTAATGGGGAGGGAAGAAGAAAGCAAGTGTTGGAACAGCTAATCCTTTACTGTTCATTATGATGTCTCCCTCTCCATAATTATCCTCCTGGGCTGCAGAGAATGGTCTACAGATAGCTGGCATGAAAGTGGGATGGAGTACAGTGGTACCTTGGTTCTCAAATTTAATCCATTCTGGGAGTCCGTTCGACTCCTGAAACGGTTCGAAAACCAAGGCATGGCTTCCGATTGGCTGCAGGAGCTTCCTGCACTCAATTGGAAGCCACAAAAGCCACGTCGGACGTTCAGCTTCCGAAAAACGTTCGCAAACCGGAACGCTCACTTCCAGATTTGCGGCATTCGGGAGCCGATTTGTTCGGAAGCCAAGCCATTTGACTACCAAGGTACCACTGTATTTGAGATTTCAGGCACACGTCTTCAAATTTCTAAAGGACTGTCTCTTGGAAGATGGAGCAAGTTTTCTCCTGCTCTGGAAGGTAGGACTTGAACCAATGGCTGCAAACTCCAAGAAAGGAGATTCCAACTAACCTTCAGGAAAAAACTTTCTGACAGTAAGAGCTGTTTGTTTGACAGTTTGGAACGGTCTCCTTTGGAAGGTTGTACACTCTCCTTCCTGGGAGTTTTTTAAGCAGAGGTTGGATGGCCATCTGTCATGGATGCTTTAGCTGAGTTTCCTGCAATGTAGGGGTTGGACTAGATGACCTTTGGGTTCCTTCCAACTCTACAATTCTGATTCTATGGGGGATCCCTGCCCTCCTCGGCACAAAGTAAGTAGAGAGGATCTGGGGTGTTGTACTGCACCTGACTGGTCCCTCCTGTTCCTACCCTCCTGCTGTCGTAGACTGAAAATTCTATTGACAAGAATGAGGCTTCCAGACTGTTACCCATAAAAAGAATGAAAAAAATCCTGGAGGTTTAGCATAATGCTAAATGTAATGATGAAAAAATGACTCCCTCTACAGTGAGAGTGGGGAAGCTTTGGCCCTCCTGATGTTACTCCCATCAGCCCTAGTAAAAAAGGTAAAGGTAAAGGACCCTTGGAAAGTTAAGTCCAGTCAAAGGCGACTATGGAGTGTAGCAGTCATCTCGCTTTCAGGCCAAGGGAGCCGGCGTTTGTCCATAGACAGCTTTCTGACTAAACCACAAGCCGGAGTGCACGGAAACACCATTTACCTTCCCGCTGCAGCGGTATCGATCTACCTGCACCAGCATGCTTTCGAATTTCTAGGTTGGCAGGAGCTGGGACAGAGCAACGGGATCTCACCCTGTCATGTGGATTGGAACCACCAACCTTCTTATCGGCAAGCCCAAGTGGGCCACCTGCGTCCCTTACCAGCCCTGGTAAGCATGGCCAATGACCAGGGATGTTGAGAGTTGTAGTTCAGCAACCTCTGGAGTGCCAAAGGTTTCCCACACCTCTACAATGATCAGTGGGGGTGGGAGGCTGGTGTGTGTGTGTGTGCACATTCACACATGCACTACACAGCTACACCCTCTGCAGGCAGACCTCTTGGCTCATCTAGCTCCATATTGTCTGCCCGGGCTGGCAGTAATTCATCAGAAGAATATCCGCAGCCCTTTCTGGGACCATCTGCATGCAAAGGAGGTGCTGTCTGGCAGTGAAACTTAGGGCTGCAGGAGGAAACAGGGCAATGAGGCAGCCTGGAGGGCTATCGACGCTACTCCAGTTTTACTCGGAGTAGACCCATTGAAATTAACTGAGGTCCGTTACTTGTCATTTGAGTCACTGGACGGGGCAAGAGGAGGAGCCACCACATGAGCCTGAGGGGAAGGCGGGGCTTGCTTTGCATATGCAAACACGGCGCGCTGCATGCCGGGAGCCTCCCCTCCTCAATACCCTTGAAACCCGGCGGGCGAGCGGGCTGGCGCGGGGCATTGTGGGCGTCGGCGCAGGCGCACTCGCGGGGTCATCATGGCGGCCCGTGTCCTCCTGCTCTCCTCCACCTGCCTCCGCCGCCGGTGTTGCAGCGGGAGCCGCGGCTTCTTCTCCGCCTCCTCCTCACCGCTCGGACGTCTCAGCCTCCCGCTACCGCCCGCCTCCCGCCTCGCTTTCTTGGCCCCCCTCCTGCCGCCAGGACCCGCCAGGCTGACGCCGCAGGTGAAGAGCGCAGGCGGGAGCCCGTCCGGTGCAGCGCAGGGTTCGGCTTTGCGGGCCGCCCGGGATCCCGACGCGGGGGGTGGTCTGGAACCCAGCTCAGAGGATCGCGCAAGATTCGGGGTTTTTTCGTTTTCCTGCCCCGCCTTTCAACCAACAAATGGCCGAAAATAATGATATTAATTAACACAGCTAAAGCTGGATCAAGAATAGCGACAAAGAACGGGGTCAAAACCTGAAGCAGCACCGACTCCCCGCTGCATGAGGGTGGTGCCTCCCCCTCGTGGCCTTTCTTGGCCTTTTACTGCTGCCATGGGGAGATGATGCTGCTGCTGCTGCTGCTTCCTTGGTGGGGTAGTCCCAGTTTCGTTTATTCTTGCATTTGCTACCACTTTGAGGTTTAAAGCTGTTTTCGTTGTTGTTTTTTACAATCAAGCTTTATGTAAATTTTATGAAATAAATAAGTGAATCTATGTATGTGCCATGCCTCCCCTCCAAGGATCTCAAGGTGGCAAGGATGGTTCTTCCATCTTGTTTTATCCTCGCAACAGCCCTTTGAGGAAGGTTCAAGAGAGAGAGAGAGACCAAGACCAGCCCAATGTTGCCCAGTAAGCTCTGTGGCTGCATTGAGGATTTTGAACTTTAAGGTCTCCCTGGGCCTAGTCCAGCAATCTGGGCACTGAACCACACTGGCCCTGGATTGTAGGCTGGGCTTCCTTCACAAGCACAAGGTGCTTTGCCATGAAATGGGAGATTTTATGTGCACACCAAGGCAGCAAATGCCCAGTGGAAAACCCCTTGCACTGCCCTCCCTGCTTTTGGAGTTCCCTGTGGCATCTGATCCCTAGGAATTATATTCTGAGATTCTGTTTTTCAGCCAAAGTTGTTTTTTTGAAGGCACATTTAGTTTGCCACAAATTTTAGGGCTTGAGAATGATCTATCAGGCTCAGATTTTCAGGAGCTGTGTTTCAAAATCAAACATGCACACTGCAGTGTCTCTATCTATGAATATCTGGGGAGCTTTAATGACCAGTTCTTTTTAGGTGTCACCTGTAAAGAGTTAGTATTTCAGGTGAGCGTGCTGAGGATATTCCCAAATCATGAAAAACATATTTCTGGCTTCTCCTATAGGTCTCTGGATCGTTGCTTCAATTATGTCGTCATTACTCTGAGATGCCTCCTTTGACCCTGGATAACATCAAAGATCGAGTTCTTTACGTCCTGAAACTGTATGATAAGATAGATCCAGAAAAAGTGAGTAACTGGGTTGCAGCTTCTGTTTTCACCCTCTTTTTCTTGAGTCCCAGATTCTTCATGTGTATGATTAACATACATTTTGCACTGGAGCAAACTGCACCTTTGATTGAACCACAAAGGTGTGTTCCCTATCTTCCTAAAACTTTGTGCCAGCCCAAACAGGTCATCTGTTATGACCATAGCAGATGATAGGAAGAAAGTTGTCTCTCTGGCTTAATGAAACAAATGAGCATCCAGACACCAAGAGGAAATAGGAAATGAACAATAAGGGGGGGACAATTTCACTTTAAGATTGTCCAGTAATGGGAACAAAGTAGGAACAATGTTCTGGGCGGAGTGGAGAGAAGACCTCTATGTAGTAAAACCCAAATCTCCCTGGAGTCTTTGGCCCCTATTTTCTTACTTTTGACATTATTTGAATGGTTATGGACATTGTCCATTATACCATAATGTGGGGTTTTCTATTTTTTCTTCCAGCTCTCAGTAACTTCCCACTTCATGAAAGACCTGGGCTTGGACAGCTTGGACCAAGTGGAGATCATCATGGCAATGGAAGATGAATTTGGTAATGTGTTTGATGTGTGCAAATACATCTCAAGATGTGCCTGTTAGAATGTCACAAGGTCAGAGTGTGCCTGCTGTGGAGCTCAGTCTTAATTGAGAAAAAACAGAATTTAATACATAACAAAGTAACACTCCTGGGCAGTTGCTCTGAGCATCTGAGTTAGTCAGGCCTGGAATGCAGATGCTTTCGTCTTCCATAACATTGGCAACAGCCCACCTGGTGTGCCCTTTGATGTCTCTGTCACAATGTCAGGGAACATCAGCTCTGTGGCATTCCTTTGGCAAAGCAGTCTGGGCGTTCATTCTAGCAAGGAGAGCCAACATGCTGCTCTCCAGATGTTGCTGTGCTGTTACTTTCACCATCCCTGACTGGGCTGGGGCTGCTGTGAGTTGTAGTTTAACAACATCTGGAGAACACCATGTTGGCTACTCACACCATTATACGAACTGCCCAACTATGCTTTTAACGTGACAATCCTTTCATTCTCCTTAGATATGCACACATTTCCCTTTTCTCTCTTATTTGACCTTTTAGTATAAATTTACACTCACTTAGTTTCTCTCTATATTGGTGTTTCCCACAGTTCTCTGTGCTTCATGGCACATCGGTCATTACACCACTTCCTTGTCTTCAGCTCATCCATCTTGCACTGCTGTGCATACTGATATGTGATTTGGACTTGTAGGAATTTATACCAGGTCAGATTATTTGTCTTTCAAGTCCAGTATCATCTACTCTGGCAGCAGTGCTCCAGAGCCTCCAGCAGAGAGAGACATCCCCATCAGCTGCTTCCCTGATCCTTTTAAGTACAGATGCCAGTAGCTGAACCAGGGACTACCTTCATCTAGGGGGGAAAAAGGGGGAGGGAGGTTTCTGTCACTGGGTTGTGGTCCATCTCCAGTTGCATTTCTGACAAGACTACTGGAAAAAGATGGAGCTCATGCATTTTAGCATATCCCAGCTTGCTGAACTCCTTTCACTTATATAAGGGGCCTAGTACGGTACACAAACTGCTACTTCTTTGGTGATCACTTGTAGCCATGTAAGATTGTCTTCCATTAATATGGTCTTAACAGTGAGTCTGTAGGTGACTGTGGAGGCCAATTCTGGATCCACACATCCTTTCACAGTGGGGCTATAGGTTTTTGGGTGGGAGTTTATCACTGTGAGGATTTGCCAAATGTGCCTTCCTCTTAGCACATTTCTGCCTTTCATCCTGAGTTTGTGCTTCTTCAAAGTCCATAACGCCTTTGTTAGAGGCTGTTCTTCAATTGGAGCACTCACAGGCCAGTGTTTTTCAGTTGTCGGTGTTTATACTACATTCTTACAGATTAGGGTACCCGAACTATAGTGACGCTCATTGCTAGTTGCATAAATTGCTTCTGTTAAATTCCCTTTCCCTCCCCTTACTCTTTAGTAGCGCTTTAAGGAGTTTCCGGGAGAATCTCATAAGCAATGTGCTTACGAGCTGTTCTTGTATGTTTACACCCTGACTCCCAGGGGACACAGATCATTCTGTTAACTTTCCTGCACTACATGGCACCCCCTTTGCCCCTCCATTGGAAAACTACATCGTGATCCCTTGTCTTGTTGACTGAGATTCCTTCACCTCTGGACTAAACAGGCCACATCTTTTTCAGGATTTGAAATCCCTGACGTGGAAGCAGAGAAGCTGATGTGTCCGCAAGAGATTGTAGATTACATTGCCGATAAGCAGGACGTGTACGAATAATTGTTTGTGTCGAGCTGAGTAAGTAGAGACTCCTGCTGGAAGGAGTGTGCAATGGTCTTGTGGTAGAAAACCTGCATGGAGTGATGCTCTCCTCATTCAGAGGGCATCTGATGCAAGGGAAGCAGAAGATGGATGTCTTGGGGAGGACTTCATGCTCTTCATTCAAAGGCATCAGCCTCTGCTAGATAGAGAATCTTGGGTAGCATGGAGCAGCCCCCATTAAAACTTATTTGGGATGGTGGATTCTTTGATTCATGTTTTGCTTGGGAAGGCCATGGGAGCCTGCTGCCTCTCCTCGCTGGCGTTACTACACTTGGCTTGAGGACACAACCCTCTATCTGTGTCTGTAATCCACCTTTCTGTGTTCATGGAATAAGCAACACGCAGCTGTGGGATGTTACTCTGGTGCTAAGGGAACACCATCCCCCTGTGATGTTGTCCTCCTGGAATTGAGGCTACTGCAAGCTGGCCTAGCACATTTTGCCAAATACAGAGGAGCACAGCAAAGGTCCTGTTATGCCTAGGTAGCTGAATGCCCCTAGAACTTTTCTGGAAAAGGGAGCACTTTATTCTAAAGTAAAATGCAAGGCAAATTGCAAGAAGAGTAAGTGAAGGCTGTTCCAGAGTGGAGAGGCAGCAATAACTGGCATTGGAAGTTGAAAAGGTGACCTGGGGTGGGGGTAGAATGAGAGATTGAGTTTTAGCTCTATAACAACCTCCCTTTCCTTTATGATCAGTCAAAACCATGTCAAAAGGAAGTGGAACCCCCTAGTTTATAAGGAAGTATTTCACTGTGTGTGTTACTTCTTGGTGATTTTTTGAGTTTCTAAGCCATACATGTCTCCCTCTCCCATCCACAGGCAACTCTGTTCTGTCCTGAGGGCTAGGATGATGTCAGCAGGAAGAGGGGACCGTGTCATGGAAGCTCTGTGCTGTATTGAATCATCATTACGCTCAGAGGAATAGTCCTGTTGGCTGCTGTATTTAAAGCTGTGTAATATATGTTGGCCTCCAAAATAAAAAGACTGATACTGACTCCTTTATTCTGATTTTCACTGGTTCCAAACATGTGTGTATTATGTGTCTCAGGGTTAGGGTTACAGCTACATTTCCTGTTCTCTTCTGGTTAAGAGGTGTGGTCCTTCTCCCTACTTGCATCTGGGGAACTCACAGAATTGAAGAGTTGGAAGGGACTATGAGGGTCCTCTAGTCCAACCCCCTGCAATGCAGGAGTCTTTTGCCCAATTGTGGGGCTCAAACCCATGACCCTGTGATGAAGAGTCTCATGCTCTACTGACCAAACTATGTTAAAGGCACCTCTTGGCTGCTGAGCCAAGAGGTGGGAGGAGCTCTTGAGCTCAGGTCAGACAAGGGGAACCTTTTTCAGGCTGAGGGCTGCATTCGAGGGGCCACTTGCCAGAGACAAAGGTAGGTGGAGCCATGAATGTGAATTCTCCCTTTTGTACAGCAGGCTGATTTCTACACCCCCCCCTCTCTATCCTCCATCCAGACTTTGTGTCCAGAGTTCAAGGACACATTCCAGCCAGGCAGAAAAACTCAAGGAATGTGCTAAGCTGAGCTGGTGAGGGGTGAAACTATGGTTCAGGGAGGGTCCTGTGAGCCTTTGGCTTAGATGCTCTGCAAAGGCCCTCTGGAACCCCATGTATTCCGTGGCCAGGTCCTGCCCCAAAAGCTTTGCCCTGTTGGGACTTGCTCTGCTGTTGTGTTTGGAGCAGGGGCGTGGGGGTTTTGTGGCCTACCAGGAAGCCTTAGCACCTATCTGCCCCAGCCATGATGGCCAATGGCCAGGGATAGTGGGAGTTGTGGGCCAGCAACAGGCAGGACCACACTGCACCCTTCCTTGAGCTAGCATGATGGGACGTAGTGGTGGCCAACTACTCAGCTACCAAGACTTCTTGCTCCTGCACAGCCAAGTGGAGGCGACTTCTGGGTTTCCAAGCAAGGGAGAGGGATTGGGGTGGGGACACTTTTTCACATGCTGCTCTGGACAGCCACATAACAGTGATGGGCACACTGATGCCAGAGCTAATTTTCCCTCTGTACGGTAAGCTAGTTTCCCCACCTGTACCTTCTCCGCAAACAGAGGCATTGGAGAGTTCAAGGACACATTTCAGCCAAGGAGAAAGGAACATGGGGAGGGGGTGTGTGTTCCCTAGGGCCAGAGAGAGAAGCCTGAACTGTCTCTTTGCAGCTGGCCTGCTCGTCGGAGGCTCCGAGAGGGCCAGGGAGTCCCTGGGATTGAAGTCCCGAGCAGGGCGTCAGTCGAAATCCCCGAGCGCCTGCCCCGGAGAGGGCAACCAGGAGACCCCCTCGGCTGCTCTCGGCCCCACACGCCCCTCCCTCGAGGGGGAGGCGTGGGGAGTCAGGGCACTCTGCAGACGCTCAGAGAGCAACTTTTCCTCCCCACGTGCGCCGGCAAGCTCTGAGGCTGCTGCCTCCCTCGCCTCCTCCCGTCGTGCCACCGCGGGCGTCCCGGAGTTGGGGGCAGGCGGGGACTTCCCGTCTCCAAGCCGGGGGGCTCCGCTTTCCGGGTCTGGGGCGGCGGCGGCTGCTTCTCCGCCTCCTCCTTTTGTGCCCGCCGCGCGCTCGCTGGCTCGTGTCGCGCACGGGAGGTGGCGAGCAGGGCGGAGGGCTCCGCTTCCTGGCAGCGACGGCGGCGCGCTTCGGAGGGAGCCGGGCGCGCAGCATGGACCTCCACCGCCGCCGCTGCTGCTGCTGCCTCCGCCGCCTCCGCTGCTCTCTCGTGGCGCTCCTGGCCCTGCTGGCCGCCGCAGGTAAGGCGCGGACGAGGGGGGCGCGGGGTGGGCCGGGCGCTCCGTCGGGCACCGCGGGGCACCGCGGTCTCCTCTCCTGCCCTCCTCTGTCTCTCTCCGCGCAGGGCGCTCCGGAGGCTGCGAGCAACGCCTGGACGCCTCGGCCGCCCCCGAGGGCCCCCCCTGCTCGGATCTCCTCCCCAGGCAGCCGCTCCCCGTCGAGGGGCAGGAGGCGGCGGCAGCGGCGGCCCTGCCAGACCCGCTGCAGGTGGACTTCGAGGGGGGCGGCCGGGAAGGCGGGCGGCAGCGTCGGCGGCCCCGCGGGGACCAGCAAGGCGCCGGTAGGACCCCTCAGCCTGGCCTCGCCATCACCCCCTCCTCCGGTAAGGACCCCTTCCCTTTTTGTCCCTTCCCTCGAGAGGGCTCCAGAAGGTCGCCCGGCTGGCCATCGGTCTCGCTGTCCTTGGCATCGGGGAAGACCCCGCCCCGTCGGGTACTGTCTGCCGGGGGTGGGAAAGGCTTAGGGCGCTCTCTGCACACGCTCGGAGACCCGCTTCTCTCGGATGATGTTGTCAGTGCCCTCCAAAATCGGGCAACTGCCCTTCTTCGCCGACTGAGGTGCTGGGCACCGCTGGGGACGCTGGAGCCGAAGGTCGCCCGCTGGGGGAGCCAAGTGGCCCCAGGCATGGGGCAACCCAACAAGGCGTCTTGCTCACCCGAGGACCCTCCACACTCCACCACTTGTTGCCTGCCAGGAACTGCCAGCATCGGGTATCCCGTGTGGGTGGTGGAGATTTGGCAGGTCTGAACCTGGGGCTGGTGTGGGGAGGGTGAATTTGGGAGGCACTGGTGCTGCAGGGTGCCCCCATCCCAATTTTGATCACTGAAGTGGCTTGTCTGTGCCCACCCCCCAGATGTGTCTGGACTCCATCTCCCATCATCATCCTTGACTTTTGGCTGTGCTGGTTTGGGGTGATGAGAGCTCAGCATCATCTGGGAGCCACAGGGTAGCTCCCCAGCCCCCTGCTTCATGGAAGATACACCTGACATTCCAACAGGGAACATTTTTGCACACCCCCAGTCATTAAGAAATTACTGCTCATCATTTAGGAAGATTTACATGCCACACTTAATTTTTTTTTTTAAATAGCTAAACTGCTTACATAATTATGATGGCCGTGTGCAATACTGTAATTGTTTAGTGCATTCGAATGTTTACGGGGCTTTTCATATTTTGATCTCAACAACAGCCTAGTAAGGTAGGACAACAGCAGCAGCAGAGACAAATTTAGGGGAATGCTACCACACTGTGTGCGGAGCCGAGAGGGGGTGCTGCAGCAATGACAAACAACGGAAGGCAGAAAGTAGAAGGGGGTGCCAAATTTTAAAAAGAACATCAGAAAATAAAAAGAGCCTTCTGGATCGGGTCAGTGGCCCGTCTAGTCCAGCATCCTGTTCTCATAGTGGCCTACCAGATGCCCCAGTAGGAAATGCATAGGCAGGACCCAAGCCCAAGAGTGCTCTTCCCTGCTCTGGTTTCCAGCAACTGGTATTCAGAAGCATAGCAGCCTCCATCTGTGGACAATGGAGTTCATAGCTTTAAAGCACCCGCAAGCACCATCCCCTTTAGATGGCCATGTGCATTTTTCCACTGGCTTCAATATGTCCCACGCTGCTCTTGCTGCATTTCGGGAAACCAGCTGCTCCTTCTGCTAAGTGGGGAGGGGCCCGGACCTCCCCCCCCCAAGCCTTACCCTGGCAGCACGCCCAAAGGATAATGCCCGGCTGCGAAGCCCCATGTTCTTCCTAATGTCTGCCATGTTTTGGAGGCTGGTTGTGGCTCCTTCGTGGGGCAGGAAGGAGCACATGGCTCTTCGTTCTCCTCCCTTGCTATGTTCCAGGAGGGGTCTGATCTGCAGGGTGCTGCTCTGTCTACAGGTATCTGCACCTTTGCCGCCGCCTGTCCCCTTGATCGACTCCTATCTCCACTCCAGAAAGACATCGTCTCACCTGCGAGGATGTATCTGTGTGGGTGTGCAGTTAGCTGCAGGCAGGTCTTTTGGGGTTGGTGCTGGCTTTGTGCCAGAGCTGGGTATCTTTCTTAGAGCTGCATTCCTAGACTGAGTAGAATGGAAATATTACGCAAGAGGAAAAAAGCAACAGAACCACAGTAGGAAGCAGCTGCCTCTGTGGGATCCCAGCAGAGCCGTTGGGGCTCCCATCCAGGGCTAACCTTCCTTCACAATCCCTAGATTAAATATGTCCCATCTCATGCTTGCCTACCAACCCCAATGAAAACCTCTTGCTAGTGACCCAAACTCTCTTTTACCTTGCTTAGGGTTTTCGTCGATGGAGGAATGAAGCTCTCGCCCTTGACACATGGTTGTGTTTAGAAGAAAGCAATGCCAGACAAATTCATAGCACACTTATGTGGTCTAGATGCTCATCTCTAGGTTGGGATGGGAGGAGGGCAGCAAATTATGACTCTGTTCCTTTGGAAGAGTGTGGCTAGGCATGTACCTTCCTCTCTGTAAGACAAAGTGTGGGGAACATTTTTGAGCCTGAGGGCCACATTGCCTTACGAGCAACCTTCTGGGGGCCACATGCCAGGTGTGGACAGAGTCGTGGGTCAAAGTGAGTGTGGCCAGAGGCAAAACAGCAGTTTCCACCGCCATTCCACACAAAAGTCAGATATTTCTGCACAGCTCTTGTCTTCCACCCAGGCAAGCAAAGTGACATCATTACACCTCAAGGGCACTTGAGGAGATGGCAAGGCAGGTGAGGGCCAGATAGTCATGGAGGGCCGTATTCTGCCCCCCGTCTCCAGGACAAGAGACGCAGGGCTGATACAATGCCCCTCTTTGATTGTTCAACCTTAGGTGGAGAGTAGGAGGGCAAAGGCTTCAAGGTTTTACTCAACTCTTAATCAGTGAGGTCATGGGCAGCCTAGACTGGCCCGGTGGTCTGGCTGCCAACTTAATATACCGCAGGCTCTTACTGGCCTGGGCTTATCTCTCTCAGTCCATCTGTATGAGTGACATGCAGTGCTCTAAGGACAACCTGGCTGCTTGGGGGGGGGGGGAGGAGGGAGGATTTTCCTTCCCCACTGGCAATCAGACGAGAAGTAGTCATTGTAAGCCTATCAGAGACTGATAACTATGGGGTGCATGATGCTCTGCCTGAATCCAGATGTTCGCTATGATGGATGACATCACAGCTGTGTGTGTGTGGATGCAGGAAAGAGTAGTGGCACTTATCCTACAGTCGCTGATGCACACCCTTCCTCATTCCCTGGGGTCTCTGCCTTCTGCTTTGCCCCCAGCCGTCAAGTCCTGTGTCTCGTATGTCAGTGTATGAATGCAGAGGATCCAGGAGTTCCTCGTACAAAACGTGGATTTCTTCCACAGCAGACACGATGCCAGCCTCCTCCTCCGAACCAGCCGTGTCAGATAGCGGTCTGTGCCAGAGAAAGCTCGTTGCCTTGGCAACACAGAGAGAGTGATGCAGAATATCTGGGTGGGTTGTCTTGAGTGCCTGTTCTGGATTATTAGCTGGGCTTCTGTTGAATATTCTGCCACTGAGACGGCAGCTCCAGAGCCATTCTTACCCAATAGCTATGCTGTGGCCCCTGGGAGGCTGGGGGGAGATTTCTGCCCCACCCCATGTTCTTGCATAAGGTTTCGGTTCCCAACTTCGTTTTGGGATTGAGAGCTGTGTAACTACGGTCCGGATGTGTGTGTGGTGTCCATTTGTGGTGCAGAAATCCGGTGAGAAGCAGGGCAGCTGCTCCACCCCCAAATCAGCAAAACCAGATCAAAAGCAAATCATTCATTCATTCTCTTTGTATGCTGCTTTTCCATGCTCAAAGCAGCTTACAACAAAGAAAAGAGGAGAGCATTTCAAAATCAAAGTGCAAAAATAATTTCCTAATAGCAACAAAACACCACAACAGTATAGAGAACACCAGACAAAAGCAAAGCAAAGCAAAACAAAACAAAACAAAACAAAACAAAACACTTCAGTGCTATAAATAGAGCAAGGTTGCATAAACAACTACAGTGGTACCTCGGGTTAAGAACTTAATTCATTCCGGAGGTCCGTTCTTAACCTGAAACTGTTCTTAACCTGAAGCACCACTTTAGCTAATGGGGCCTCCTGCTGCTGCCGCGCCACCGGAGCACAATTTCTGTTCTTATCCTGAAGCAAAGTTCTTAACCCAAGGTACTATTTCTGGGTTAGCGGAGTCTGTAACCTGAAGCGTCTGTAACCCGAGGTACCACTGTACATCCAGCATCCAATTGCAAAAATAACAAGGGAGCTTTACAGTTGCACCGAGAGAGCTCTGTGTTTAAATGCATTTTTGGAACAGGAGGTTTGGGGGCTTTGGCTTATCCACCCTCCCGGGGCTGCCAGCGTGTAGCATCAGCGCAACACCACTGCCTGGTACCTCCCGGTGCTTTAACCTCCTTGCATCTGGTTGAACAAAGGGCACTTGCTGACATTTGCAGCTCAGATCCCGAAGACGCCTCCGCTTTTCTGCCTGTAGGGGTGGCAGTGAAGATGGTGCTACCCCTCGACTTCCCTCCAGGGAGCTCACTGGCTTTGCTTTCCCTCCACCCCACAGGGTCAGATTTCTCTGGGCTGCAGGACTCGCTAAGCACCAGTAAGACGCTGAAGACCCTCCTCCATGGCAGCGCTGAGCCCTCTGGCATCACCTGGCATCGTCTCTTATCCACTGATGCTGCTGTCCCCACTGCGTGGCACCCAGACTTGCAGACTGGATCTGCTGTCCTTGATGCCAGCCAAGAAGAAACATCGAGGAGGCCAACGGAGGTGGAAGAAAGCAGAGCAGCAGTTGCCACTGGGAGAGGCACTCAGTTCCCCACTCAAGAGAGCACATTGGGGGCTGGCGGGCTGCCCCAACCAAGTCCACCCCTCATCACAACCAAGCCTGTGACCTTCTCAGTATTGCTTCCTGGGCCCATTTCCCCAAAGGATGTTGCAGGTCAAAATTCTTGGCCCTCTTCTCTTCCGGAAGAATCCTCCAGCCCTGGAGCTGGAGAGGAAGCCCCTGAGGTCTGGCAACCCACCAGCCCCGCTCTGCTTCTGGCCTCCAAAGTGCAAGCTGCTACACAGAGCCAGGCTGAGCCTCAGCACCCTTGGCCGGAGAGCCAGGGACCCCCAAGTGCTACGACGGGTGGGAATGAGACACGCAGCGTGGGCCCTACAGATGACCTGAAGATGCCCACCAGAGCTGGCAGGCTGAGGCCCCAGGAGACCCAGTCACCCACTGCAGAGACTCAGGAGACCCTTCTTCTGGCTTCCACTCCACAGCTGGTTGCGGCTGATACTGGGGCAGCCCAGGAAGAGGATGTGGCAACCATCACAACACAAATATTGCCACAGGGTTGGAGCACAGCCCCGTCTGTGGTGGGTGCTGAGGGGCCAGGGGGCAGCACACCAGGCGTGGAGCCAGAAACCAGATCTCATGAATCTTGGAGTTCCATGGGACCCTCTGATCCTGGCTCCACCTTGGCTCCACCCCCAACACCGCCGAGATCCAGGGCAGGATTGGGTCACACAATGGAGACAACCCAGGAAGCCATAAGCGCAGGCAATTTTGTCCCCAGTGGAACAGCCCTGGTGCACAATTCCACAGAAGCCATGAGGGCAGCACAGCCTGTAGTGGATGCTCAGCCTACTTCTGCAGAATCCCCACATCGTACAGAGGTGGCTCCCCACTCATCCTCATCTTTCCACTTGGGGACAGCTTTGCCCCTGAGGTTGGCAGACTCTGCCACCCATCCTGTTTCTGCCAGCAACCTCCCTGTTGGGTCCACATTGCTCACCTCGTCTGTGGACCCAGGTGGTGTCATGGAAGAACCAAGAGCTCCCAGAGCAGGTGGGCATACCAGCGCAGACGTGCCCACGTTTCAGAACGCCACAGACCCGCTCACGGCTGCGGAGACTGCCTCCAGCGGGGCTTCCGCAGCCACAGAAGAGCCTGGATCTCAGAGCCCCTCGGAGCCTGGCAGTGCCTGGCCCATGAAAGTGGGTGATCCTGTACAGCCATCCTCACAGCCAAGGCAGCTTACACCCAAGGGGGCTGCAGAAGAGGACACCTTGCCCACCATGGTCCCCACTCCAATGGAGGTCTCTGTCAATTACAGAGAAAGAACAGGGGTGCCTAGTGACGCCAGGGAGGGCCCTCATAAAGCCACAACACTCCCCACCCAGCAGGCAACAAGAGAGGGGACCCTTTGGCAAGCCACAGAGGCAGCAGAGCCCTTCATCAGCAGCAGCAGCCTCCCAGGAAAGGGTGCCCCCACTGGCTGGACTCCCAGCCCAGCCAAGACCCCAGCGGGCTCTGAAGCTGCCTTGCTCGCTCCAGAGGGAGATGATGTGAGCACAGCTCCTTCGCTGAATCCAGAGCTTCACTCCCAAGCAGCCAATTCCTCCAGTTTGGTCTCTGGAACGGCTGTGCCCACAAGCAAGATAGGAGCCACTGGGGCCATGCCCATGACCCACCGGCAGTGGACCTCTCCAGGCAGGACAAGGAGCTGGGAATGGGGGAAGAGGCCCAGCGCCACAGCCGAAGGTGGCTCCATCAGGGAGATTGCCCGTTCTCCGCTTAGTCCGGGGGGCCTTGTCCGAACAACAGCCGCTCCGACAGGGAGCAGTGGGCACACACAGCCGCCTTTGCCAGCTCCAGGACCAAAGAGCACTGCAAAGGAGGAACCTCTCATTGCCAGCACTCGGCTCTCGCCAGCCACACCAGAGAAGTCCACAACACAACTGAAGCCGGCCGTGCCCAGGGAAGGCCGCCCTAGAGCCCACCAGGTCTTTGTGGCAGAGAATCAGCTGCCCCGCCTGAAAGGTCAGTGGGGCACCTCTCTCTGCAAACCGAGGGAGGGAAGCAGAGCTGACCTGGGGGGCAAGGTTAGCGAGCTAGGAGGGAATTCTGTGGCAGGTGAGTTCCCTGTAAACTGAGGTTTAGTGGGGGCTGGAAAGGACTGTCTGCGAAGGTGGTGGACTCTCATTCATTGGAGGTTTATAAGCAGAGTTTGGTTGGCCATCTGACGGGGATTTCTCTCTCTCTGATTCCTGTATTGCAGGGGCCTGGACTAGGTGGCCCCTGGGGTCCCTTCCTACACCTTTCTATGATTCTGTAGTGCCTGTTGGGCCTGGTAAGGCTGAAGGCAGAGAGGTCACAAATAGCTGGAGTTAACTGATTCTAGTTTACACCCTTTCCTCTCCCCTGATGAGTTTTACAGAGGTGGGGAGGAGGAAGAGGACAGCCAGGGCTGCCCCCTGGATTGGTTGTTAAGTTAAAAGGCAGAAGGTGGGGGCTGGCAGAGGATTTTCCCGGGGGAAATCTGGGCGTACGGCAGCTGTACCCATTTGCCCTAATGGACCAGTCACCCCCAGGTAGAATTTAACACACAGGAGGCCCCACCACCTTGCTGGAACTAAGCTGGTCTGGGTCTGAACGTAAAAACATAAGATGACTTCCTGGTCAGGCCAAATGGGACCCCACCTAGCACCATGTTTTGACAATGGCTGACCCAGTGCCCATTGTGGGAAACCCACAAGCAGAGGGCATGGGCATAAAATGAAAACAAAACCTATAAGAAATGCTCAGTTTCTACACCCATTCTCCTGGTCCAGCTACAGCTGTGGCCATTGGCCTCTTTGAAGCAAGTTTTCTGTTGCAAAGACCCCCACTCCTGGCTCTCCCTTTTAATGCTATAAGCCTGCGGCCTCTGTGCTCCCTACACGTGTGGGGCAGGTGGATCCACCCTCACCATCCTGCCATGCTGTGGCAGCTGCCATCACTTGGGGCCCTGAAGGTGGTAATCGAATCGTAGACTCATACAGTTGGAAGGTACAAAGCAGGAATCACTACTAAAGAATCTCTTCCTCTCTCCCTCCTTCCCTCACCGCCAATCTTGGGCTGAGGTGGGCCCTGTTTTCCTTCTCCTCCCTTCCTGCAGCCACTCTCCTGCATATCCCTTGTGAGCTGGTCCTGGCCATGGAGTTTTCCAGAAGCTTCTGGAACCCCGACTCACTCGAGTACCAGGGCCTGGTGCTCAGCGTCAACGAAACGGTGAGTTAGCCGTGTCTGTTTACCCAGGACTTGGGTGGGATTTTAACTGGGTTGTCCAAGGTCCTGAAGCCTAAAGGGCACATTCCCTGCTGGTCAACCTTCCCAGGGCCACATGGCCATGGGGGCGAGGCGGGACTAGAGGCAAAAGTTGGCGGGGCTGCAAATGGGAATCTGGCCTTTGAACACTCGGCTAGTTTCTATGCACCCTTCCCTCTCATCTTCATCCAGACAAGCAAGAGACATGATTAGAGTACAAGGAAATCATTCTGCTTGGACACAGCACTCAAGGAGGGTGTGAAGCATGGGCCAATGAGGGGTGTGGCCTGGGGAAAGTGGGTGGGGCCTGATGATAGTTCCAAGGGCCAGGTGAAGAGGACTGGAGGGCCACATTTCATCTCCAGGCCTGAGGTTCTCCAGCCCCTCCCAGAGTTTATTATTTTGAACTGATGATGCTTCATTGTTTTAATACCTGAGGGTTTTAAAAAATAAATTGTGTCTGTTTTGTTGCAGGTGTTATAATTTAATTGTATTTTATGCGTGATTTATTTCATGTTAGCAAGCCCCTCTGGGATCTGTTTTGGTGAAGGGTTGGAGATGGAAGCTCCATAAATCAATGACTAATTGACTACCCTTCCTTCCCCTTCCCCTTTTCTCTCTCTAAGGTCACACCTCTCTTCGATTCTCTGCCGGGATTTCAGCGACTGGAAGTGAAGGCAATCCGGTATCTATCCATCCATCCGCCTCTCTCTTTGGGTTTTCTTGTCTGCCGTATCCCAGGGCTCAGGGAGGGCAAGATGACTGACACCACTGTGTGGCAGGTGAAAATGCAAAAGTTCAAAATGGTCCCGGGTGGCTCCTTGGAAGGCAGCTGACATCAGGAAGGCCTTGATGACTCTGAGGAATCTCTGAGGGTGCAGGAGGTGAGCAGGGAAGAAGGCAACCTACAGGCCAGCTCCATCTGATGGCAGAGTTGGATCACCAGGAGAGGCTGGTTGCAGGAAGGCCTTTAAAAACTCGAGGAACTCAAGCAATTTCCTAAAGTATTTGGTGCACTCATGAGTCACATTTCCAAAACCTGTCCATGCAAAATAATTTTGCTTATGGGTGATGACTGGGCGCTGAAACTTCCTGTGTTAGGAATGGCAGTGTGTGTGTGTGTGTGTGTGTGTGTGTGTGTGTGTGTATTTCATGACTCCGATGGGGCTGCCCCTGCTGCCACCTTCTGTGTATTGCATTGCACTAGATGGTCCTTGGGATACCCTTCCACCTCTGCAATTCTACCATTCTCTTATTCTCTCTGCAGGCCCGGGAGTGTGGTGGTGGCATTTGATGCCCTCTTCCTGGTAGCGGCTCCCGGCTTATGGGCTGCTCTGAATCGCTCATCTCTCTCGGAGCGCTTGCGACCAGGGCTCTGGGTTGGCAATGCCCGGGTGCTGCAGAGCACGACGCTGGGTAAGCTTTTGTCGACAGGCAATTTGCCCATTTCCCAACCCAGCCGACATCAGTTGCCCAGGAGATGCCACTGGGGGCAGAACCTGCGCACCTGCAAAGCAGCGGCTCTCCCACTGAGCAATGGCCCCCTCCCCACAAGTTTCTAGTCCTCAAGATTTTAAATAAAGTGGCTGCTTTCCATAGACACATCAGAAGCTGCCTTTCGCCAGTGGGCCCACCTAGGTCTATGTTGACTGGCAGCGGCTTTCCAGGGTTCTCGGGTGGAGTCTCTCCCAGCCCGACCTGGTGACAGAACCTGGGGCCTTCTGCATGCCAAGCAGGGGCTCTGCCACTGAGCTGTTGCCTGTTCCTACAGAGCGGCACCTGGACCTCTGCTCCGTTCTCTTTGCCTGCCAAGCCGGCTACGAGTGCGTCTCCACCGGGGAAGACGGGAGTGCCGTCTGCACCTCCGCGTGCCACCGCGACTACTGCAAGAACGAGGGCATCTGCACACACGCTGTCAACCACACACCTGTCTGCCAGTGAGTGCCACGGCGCACTGGCCTTGCGCCCGGTCCCTCTGCCCCTGCACACACGTCTCTGCCTTCAAGGCCTCTGTCTGATGGTTTTCCCCTTGCATTCCCCAGGTGTCCCGTGGGCAGCAACTTCTGGTTCCTGGGGGTGCGCTGTGATTACAAGGTGACCCAGCAGGGCTTGCTGGGGGTTGCCTGCGGCCTCTTGCTGAGTCTGGTGGTGGTCGGAGCTGCCATTGCCGGTCTGGTGATCCGCCGGGTTCGCATGCTGCTGCTGGAGGCCAGAGCGGATCAGACCAAGAGCAGGTGAGACCCTGCCCCTTCTCCTCCCTTCCTGGACTCCATGGAGGTGGAAGGAAGGGAGAGAAACTGGGGCACTGCTCCCATTGCTTTCCTACCTCCCCTGCCAGTTTAATCCATGCACTGGCTACCTTGGACAGGGCTGGTTTAAACGTGGAGCAAAATAAGCACAAGCTTAGGGCAACAAGGGAAGGGGGTTAGGGTTAGACATTTTCCATAGCTGGATTTTTAACAACAAACGGTCACAAATTGCTCAGCTGAGCATTCATTTTCTCAGTTGAAGTACAGTGGTTCCTTGGGTTATTTTACCTTTGGGTAACGTAACTTTTTGGGTTGTGAACGCAGCAAACCTGGACATGTATACTTCTGGGTTTCACTGCATGTGCAGAAGTGCTCTATTGCGCCACGTGCGTGCGCAGAAGCAGTGCCTCATGTTGCGGATTTTTTGGGGTACATACGGACCGCCAGAATGAATTAAGTTCCTATCCAGAGGGTCCACTTATTAAAAATCCCAAAAGAACAACTATGCAACAAGGCAGGCTTGATGTCTTATCTCTACTAAGTACAGAAGTGGACGCGTTAAGGTAAGATTAGTTTAGAGGATCTGATCCACGACTTTGCAATTAGAAAAAGTTTGAGAAAACTTTTCAACTATAAAGTATACAAAGATAAACATAATTTCCCATCCTTTTGTGTTTCATTTCAATAAATAAAATTTTATTTTATGGTTTGTTATTGTTTATATTTTGAATTGAATTTTGTATTTTGAATCAGATATATATAGGGGCACCCAAATCTTGTTAAGTGGTTAGGGCATCTAAAGACCTTAATCCGGCCCTGACCTTGGAAGGACTTTCCTTCATCAAAGGTTTTTAAGCAGAGGTTGGGTGGCCACCTGTCCAGGCTTCTTTAGCTGTGATTCCTGCATTGCAGGGGGTTGGGCTAGATGACCCTTAGAGATCCCTTCCAGCTCTGCAATTCTATGATGTCTTCCCCCCTGTTCATGACATTCCTCATTAGCCTCTTCTCTTAGAAAGGGCACCCACAGGGGCGGTTTGCAGTGCTGAGTCTGCTTCCCTTTCTCTGGGCCTTGTTGGGCTCACAGGGTTGTTCACTCATTGCTCTTCCCTTATTATTATTTATTAGATTTGTATTCCACCCTTCACCCATAGATCTCAGGGCTCTTGTCTTTTCCCATCTGGTGTGGGGCTGTGGGTGGGTAGGAAATGGGATGGGGGCTGCTAGGCTGAGCTGAGGGATCTATTTCCTCCCGCCAGGCCTGCTTTCAAGGGAAAAGCAAACACCCAGCAGCTTCTGGCTGAACTCCAAGGGAAATCCGGGGGTGGGGTGTGAGGGGGTAGAGAGTGTGTAACTGAGCTTTGTGTTGAGAGAGAGACGGGGGGGGGGGGATTCATAGAATCATAGAGTTGGAAGAGACCACAAGGGCCATCGAGTCCAACCCCCTGCCAAGCAGGAAATTCATTTCAGCCCGAGCTCTTTAGCACTCCGGGCTTGAATCTCTGGCTACAGGCTCTCAGCATATGCAGAGTGTAATCCCCTTTCTAGGCTCTGAGCATATGCAGAGTGCAGCCCCCTTTCTAGACTCTGAGCATATGCAGAGTGCAATCTCACTCCTAGAATGAAAAGATTGGGCAGAAGTTCTCACTGTGGGCATCTTGCCTAACCCCCATAAACATCCTCTCACCCACTTTGACCTGCAGAAATGGCACTGTTACAGGTGTCACATAATACCTGTTCCACATTTGTAAGAAATAGATATTTTAGTGTGGCAGCACCTACAGTCTGGAACTCCCAGAATCTTGACATCAGGCAGGGACCTTCATTGTACAGTGGTACCTTGGGTTAAGTACTTAATTCGTTCCAGAGGTCTGTTCTTAACCTGAAACTGTTCTTAACCTGAGGTACCACTTTAGCTAATGGGGCCTCCCGCTGCCGCCGCGCCGCTAGAGCACAATTTCTGTTCTTATCCTGAAGCAAAGTTCTTAACCTGAGGTAATATTTCTGGGTTAGCGGAGTCTGTAACCTGAAGCATATGTAACCTGAGGTACCACTGTACTCTTTTCTGTGCCTGCTGCTAGAAACATTTTTGTTTAGACAACCCTGCTCAGGCTTTTAGAATGATAGTGTGTATATTGGCCATTTTAATTTTTTTGAATGTTTTAATTTCTTTTACTAATAATTTCTTTTTCTAAACTGCTATGAGGTTTCCTACCATTCACCAGCATATACTTTTTAATTACTAAGGACTTCCCAACAACATGTTACTTCAGCATGTTTTGTTTTTGCTTTTTAAAATAACTGTATTTACAGTATTAGGATTTTAGATTAGTTTCCATTACATGGGGGGTTGGACTTGATGACCCTCGGTGATCCCAACTCTACGATTCTATGACTCATAGCAACATAAGGGATCATAAACTCTTGACCCCTCCAGCTACCGCCGCTTCTGCCGCCTTGACGATGTCTCGGCCCACTACTGGTCGGAGCCTTGGCTGGCCTCAGCAGTCTCCTTGGACAACCCGGCCTTCAGCAACTCGGAAGAACTGCTGCACTTGCAGATCCTGGACACAGCCTGCTGCAGCTGCCAGGACGACTGCATGGGCCCCGACGGCTACTGCAAGCAGCCACAGGATGCCCCCTGCATCGGGGCCGCAGGCCGGCCGAGGTAACCATCACTGCAGCCATGGTGGGTGATGCAAGGGGTGGAGCACGAAGGGTTCTGGTGAAAAGGGGGGTCAAGGACTGCAGCTATAATGGCACAGGGGCATACAGTGTTTAGTTTCTGAAAGGGAGGTGCCCTGTCCTCAAGCATCAAGTTTCTCAGTGATGGGACACCTGCTTGGCATGCAGAACGTCCCAGGGTCAATCCCCAGCGACATCTGCAGGTAGGGCTGGGAGAGACCGTACACACCTTTGTTCTGGATGCTCCTCACCTTCGTGCAAAGGTGGGGGACTCAGTTGCAACAGGAAAATAAAGATGTGCTTTGCTTTGACTTTTTCCTACCTCCACCCATTCTTCTCTGACTGACAATGGACTCTGGGGAATCTAAATCCCTTGATGGAGAGTTGGGCTATAAAAGCCAACACCCATTTTTTAAATATATCAGCTTGAAACCCCAGAGAGCCGCTCTCAAGTCAGTGAAGGAGACTGTAGGCGGGCCAGCGGTCTGACCAGGTCAAGATAACTTCCTCTGTGTTTGGCAATTGCAAATTCATCCTCCTGTTTTTTAAAAGATGAGATGCTCTGCTTAGAGGGCCGCTGGATGTCACAAACCACCTTCATTTGCCCTGTGTACATATAGACTAGCATATGCAAAGGTCTTCCATTGCTTAGCAACTTCCCACCCCCCAGCAAGCAAATCATGCTTGATCTCCAGCAACAGGCAATAGCCCAGGAGGGTGGAGAGCAGGCTGGGCAGGGAGGTGGGAACTCCCCAAGGAAAGGACAGGCTGAGCCCAGAGGACTGACCTTCAATTGTCACAGCTAACCTGGCTGGCCTGAGGCCAAGCAGCTGGCATAAACTTTCCACTTATGCTGGTTTGTTTGGTGCTAAAGGGAAAAAAACCTCCCCAAACATAAGGCCTCTAATAGCGCCGTGGAAAGAGGAACTCAGGAAAAGTTTGATAACCAGCGGCAGAAAGGCAGAGATAAGCCCCCACACTGCTAGACTGCAGCCTTGCGCTCCAATTTCTTGGCTGCTTTTCCCAAGGCAGCATCTGACATTCAGCTTTCTCCCTTTGGCTTGGCTTGCTCTCCCCAGCCCCTCCTCCTCCAACCTCAAATCTTGGAATACAAGCATTGATCTAACCATGGATCTTCCTTCTGCTGGATGGGGGTAGATGCTTGGTGGGGAGACAGGGCTCAAGAGGGGAATCTAGGAGAAGAGGTTTTAACCATTCAGGGTCAAAGTCACATGCCCAACTATCTCATCGATCAGAGTTGGGTCAGATGCCTGAAGCCCAATATTTTATTACTGCTAAGAAGTGGAGAAGTGTTTAAAGATAAGCCCAGCTGCTGGATGAGGCCAAAGGGGTGCCACCAGGGGCCCATCCCTTCCAGCATCCTGTTCTCACAGTGGCCAACCAGATGCCCCAATGGGAAATCCATTAAGCAGGACCCCAGCACAAGAGCCCCCTCCACCTTGTGGTTTCCAGCAACTGGTATTCATTATTCAGAAGCAGGCCACCTCGAATATCCTTCCCAAGAATGCACCATGGCACTAGTTCCTATCAACAGAGACACTGGGCTGCATCCAATAGTTGCAGCACAACTAATTGTGCTACTTCCCCTTTTCCAAAAGCTCTGATGAACCCTGGAGCGGTCAGAAAGCCGGTGGAAGGACGAATTGGCATTTGACAAAATCTACAACTCTTTCTCCCTGAACCCCCACCGTAGTTGATTCTGGTGCGCTTTAAGTCACTTTTAAGCAGGATGTGGCAAAATGCTGGCCTTACTTTCATTCCTCGGGGAAAGTCATGGGCTTCCAAGGAAGAGAGTTGGGTGTTCCACGTTTTAATGTTTCCTTGCATCCAATGCCCCAGTATAGTCTAGCATGTGTAGATACGGCTTCCTCCCATTTTGCATCTTGGACATCTTCCTTCCAATCTTTTTAGCGCCCATTACAACCATTGGGACGTGAGCTCCAACAGCATGAACGACCCTATGATAGACTCCGGGAAGGCCAGTGAAGTCTCCGTCTCCAGCTGGCCCATGGAACCTATTCAGTGGAGCCCTTGCCCTGCTCTGCACAACCCCTCCAGGGAGCAAGTGGTGAGTGAGGCCCAGGCACACTTCCCTGGGCTGTGGGTCTCTAGTTTGGGGAGGTGGCGCTTTGGCACGGAAGCGCACGGGGTAGTTTGGCACAGAACTCTGATGAAACACAACTATTCTTTTCCATATTGCAAAACAAAACAAAAAAACCTTATTTGCATGTTATGATGAATCTCCAAGGGGGCCAGAGGGTATAAGATATAAATTTGCTCATGTAACTTGATTATGGTGGAGACTACGAGAAGAGACTTTTGCTCAAGGTCACTCCATCAGTTTGGCGACAACCAGTAAGTTGTCTGGCTGCTCACCCATAAAGTAAGTGTCCTACATTGTGGCATCTTCTCATTGGCCCTAGAAAACGAGAACGGGCCTTCTCTGCAGTGGCTCCCCATCTGTGGAATGCTTGCCTGGCGCCTTCATTATACACCTTTAGGCGCCAGGCGAAAACGGTCCTTTTTAACCAGGCCTTTGATCTGATTTACATCCTATGCCCTTTTAAAATGTGCTTTTTTTGGAGGGGGGATATTGTGTTGTTGTTTTTATTTTTATTATGTATTTTGTGGTTTTATATCTTGATTTTATTCTGTGAAACACGCTGAGACCCCCCCCCCCCCAGGTGTAAGGTGGTATATAAATTCAATAAATAATAACAGAAATCAGCAGGAAGGGGAGAGAGGGGTTGGGCCCTTTCAGCCAAATTAGCCCCCTGTGGCATTCCCAGTATAAAACAATCCCTGGAGCCCCACTGTCTCTCCTTTCCACAGCACAAAGCCCAGAGGCCTCACTCTTACTGCGAGGGAATGGAGCTGGTCAACCTGGAGAGAAGCTGGACAGCCTGAACCCTTCCAGTCAGACACAGGACGTGTCAACGTGCTCGAAACCAACCTTTTAATTTCTACCTGACCAGCTCAGAGATTGAGGTGGCTTTGAACCCTGCGAGCAGTGCAAGCCCATCAAGGCAGGTGGCCGATGTCAGTTTTCAGTGCAAAGGCTTGAGGAGGCTCAACCATCAAGCAAACTAGCCTTACTGGTTTGGTGTTGGATTTTTTATTTTTATTCTTACGAGTGGTTACTCTTGGGAGGAACAGCACAGCACTGGAATCCAACACTGGGACAAGTCTGAGCAGTTAGTTCCTATTTGGACGCAGGAGTTAGTTCCTATTTGGAGACAGGAATCTCCTTGACAGAAAAAGCTGGACAAGTAACTGGATTAAAGGGTGAGGAGGAAGAGCAGTTACTGTTTTGTTTTGTGCAAGTCGCTGTAATGGAAGTATTAAACGCCAGAGTTTTAAAAAAACAAAAACCAAAGCCCAGCATTTTTTCCCCACACGCTCCTCAATTTCTAAGTGTCCTGTCAAGGTGAGAGCTGGCCCTAAAAGGAAACACACAAATACTAAACCCTTGTTAACCTAGCATAATCTAGCGAATCTGCCTGAGCACCAATAGCAGAGGGTCCGGGGGGGGGGGGGAGACTGGAGAGACACAGACAAACAATACAAATCACGAATGAGACCGTTCCATGGTAAGCAGCCAAAAAATGTCATGATTTATTAATATCTGGAGAAACTTCATAATTAGAACACAACCCAAACTGTACATTTTACAATCACACTCTATTTGTAAACAGTTAAAAAGCCACTGGCGACTTTTGCATCTTCAGACACAACAGTTAGAATCAAGGCAATGAAATGAGAGCGTCTTTCAGCACAGTTAAAAAAATTGGTTTCGTTTCTTTTTTTTATCCTTGTTTAGTCTTTCATCCTCCAACTAAACAAGCTTCAGGTAATAACACCATTTGTGGCAAAAGAGAAGATGATTTTAACACTTTCACAAGAAAAGTATTTGCAGGAACTTTTAAAACATTTAAAATTTATACAACAAAATTCTGTAAGCCCAAGTTCTTGGTTACAGTCTGCATAGTTACTTCAGCTTTAAGGTTAAACACTGAACACAGTCACGAGAGCAGGAAGAAGGGCCACACCAAAGGGGGGGGGAAGGGGGAGGAGGAAAGGAACAAGGGGGCCGGCTTTACAAAAATTGGGGGGAAACTAGAGATTAAGAGCCAAGCACCCCTCTCCCACCCCACACTATTAAAAAGACAGCATTGGAAAGCACAGAATGTCGAACTCCAGCGATTTGAAGCAATTTTTGGCAGAAGAAGGTTTACAGAGCAAGTAGTAATCAGTGCTAAAAGTTATTTTCCTATAAGAAACTACAAGGAGTTTTACGTAGGGACCTTGGTTTTTCCTGAGAGCCATGCTCTTAGATTTAGGAGGTGGGAATAGAAAAAACACAAATGGAACATGGCCAAACACTGCTCGTTATTCCCAGAGATAGAAAGCATCTTTTAACATCCACAATTTTTTTTGTTTTTAAAAAATATTTAAGTGATGGTCGAGTAAACATTGTTTCTCAAAAGAAAAAGGAAAAAAAAAGGAAAATAAAAGATTTCTGTAAACAAGGCAGCACCCCAACACAGGAGCCCCCCCAAAATAAAACAAAAACAAAAATACCAAACGCCTATTGAAAGTGCAGGACCCCCTGCCCAGACAAGCAGGCCGGGTTGCCAGTCATAGCTGTGCGTGCAGTTTCAGAAACTGCAGAGCTCCATTCTTTAGTTTAATTCCACATGAACAAACAGGTGCAAGGCTTTTCCGCTCGGCATCCTAGGTACCAGTCTCATCATTCGATTGTTGGGCGCTGGAGGGCCGCCACGTGGCGGCTAGGTGGGCAGGCAGGCGTCAAGGCATAGTGGGGCACAGCCTGGTCCAAAGCAAGGAGCATCCTTCTGTCTGTCCTCCAGGAAGCGCCACCCGTGAGCTGCTGCTGCTGCTGCCGCCCCCACCTTGACGATTGTGGGGCAGGGAGAAGGAGTCTGTGCAAAGCCTAAGAAAGCTCAAACTCCATCATCAGCAAGTTGCAAAAATAGTAAGAATGATGATGACAATGATGATGAATCCACAAAGCAAAAAATAAAAATAAAAAAATAAAATAAAAAAGCGATGGAACACATGAAAAGCAAGCTGATTCTACGTAGTTTTGTTTTTTCTTTAAACTATGTATAGCACTATATCCTGGAAGTGTAAAATCTATAACTTTTTTCACATTATAATTATTGGCCTGCACGATTCAAGTATTCAAACTGGGATGTTTTGGGCTAAAACAAAGAGGGCGGGGAAAGAGGGGAGGAAATGTGCGCACGAAGTAACCGTTTCCACAGGTGACCCCTGGAGGCTGCAAGTGGGGAGGGCGGGTTGGCGGGGAGGGATGGGGCGGGGGAGTCCAAATTTAGTGCTGCTTTGAGGTCACAGTTTTGTTCACTGAAAGAAGAAGAGGTGGCTACATGGACTCCCCTCCGGCCCCCAGGTGGTCAACGGAGAGGAAAGCATTGAGGGGGGATGGGCTGCTCAGCCCTCCCCTGGTGTCGTTGTTGCCCAGGGAACCCCAGAGGCTTGTGGAATAGTTAGGGCTCCCCCAGAGGGATGTGCCGTGGAGGTCTCCGCTGCCCGTTCCTGAAAGCCCAGCACCATTCCAGTGGCTGTTTAGGTCGTTGCGGTTGGAAAATGCGTGGGAGCCATCGAGGCGCCCCAGGCGGGTCTGACTTGTGCCCAGAGACTGCCAGGCAGGGGAGGGGGAGAGAGACTGGCCTTGTGCAAAGAAGCGGCTGATCTCCTCTTCACTGGCAAAATCAGCAAGGATCGTAGTGTTCCCGAGGACACACCTGTCCGGAAAGAGGCCCAGAAATGGGTTGAGGCGGGCACAAGCCCTTGAAAGCAGGCAGCATCTTCTCTTCCTCGACTCATCCTCCACTACTCCAGCCCACCTGCCTTCCTCGCGCACAGAGATTGCAGCATGCATCCCTCTCCCCACTATTCAGGCTCTGGCTTGCGCCAGTCAGGCCCTTCTGAGGCAGGAGAGTGGTAGAATACCTGCTCTGCATGCAGAAGGCCCCTGGTTCAAACACTGCCCCCCATGTCATCTGCAGTTAAGGCTGGGAAAAGACCCCCTTGCCTGAAACCCCAGAGAACCGCTGCTAGTCAGAGTAGACCATACAGAGTTAAGAGGGAACCAAGGGTCTGACTCGGTATAAGGCAGCTTCCAGTTAAGACCAGCCCTTCATTCAGAAACATGAGGACTAGAATCTTATTTTTCAGGGGAAGCAGCGTAGCTCAAGGGCAGGGCAGAAGGTCCCAGGTTCAGCCCCCCAGGTCATTTCTAGGGCGAGCCAGGGGAAAAAAACACTCCCCTGCCTGAAAAGAGCCACTGCTGCCAGTCAGTGTGGGGACAATGCAGAGTTTGATGGACCAGTGGTGTCACATAGCCCAAGGCAGCTTCTGGTGTTTCTAGGAGATCAGTTCTATCTGCAGCCCTCAGACTACCCTGTGCTCAAAGCAATTTTAAGAGTTTTGTGCTTTTAAATCCCACCCTGCCCTCCATCTCTCATAGCAAATGCATCTCCAGCAGTGTATCTGAAACAGAGTCGACCCTAAGGACCAATGTTTCTTATGGGAAACGTCTGCTCCCTGCCCAGTGAGGGGCATTGTAAGGGACCACCCGCTTACACAGAAGTGTGCCAGCTAGACGCTGCTGCTCTCGGCTTCCCCTGAGGCCCCAATCCTTGCCTTCTGCACACCGCCCCCCCACCCCAATGAAGCAGGACAGAAAAGCACCTCCCCTCTTCCTCCCAGGCTCCCGGCCGTACTTACATGTGGAGAGATTTTTGTGCCTTCACCACCTCTTCTTTTGAACTGTAGCGGACCAATGCATTGCCGTGGGGCAGGTTCAGGTGGAATGTGATCAGCGGCCCGTGCTGCATGCACAGTGTCCGCAGGGTGGAGCCATCAATCTGGATAGGGCAGGGGGGGGGGAGGAGAGAGGCACACACAATCACTCACTGTCCCTACCTGCCTGAGCCCTCAGGGCAAGGGGAACAGGGCCCAAACCTCCCTGGAGGCTCCTGGCACAAGGCCAAGCTGTGCCCTCACTCACCTGAGGTGTGAGGTTCTTCAGGACAAGACAGTTGGTTATTCTCCCTGAGCTGCTCTCACCCCAGCTTGAACCTGCCGGAAGCAAGAGAAAAATGGCACTGCCTTCGTGGAAAAAGGTACCTGCAGGCCCCACATGGGAAAGCCAGGTTTTTTTAAAAGGTCCTCTGCCCCACCCAGTAAAGGGCCAGATTTCACCCCATAGCGAATGAGGCCGAAGGCTTCTAGTTCGTGTGTGTGACTCAAACCAGCCACTCTAAAGCAACAGTGACTTTGCAACAGGAGGATAACTGTGGTACAGGGCTTGTTGGTCATGCCCTCAGGCTGCCATGTTCCCAGCCACCAGTCAGTTCAGAAGGCTGGCACTGGAGATGCTGCAAGAAGCAGGGAGATTTGAGAGGACAGAGTGTGGGGAGGGTCTGAACTTCAGGCCCTGTTTCAGCTCCTGATTGATGGCCCATGATCCTAATTTCCAGGGCCTCCCTCGCCACCATCTTGGGTTGCCCTTCTGGCAGGCAATGCTACCAGCTGTGACAAGGCAGCTCTCCCACAGCCTCTAGAACTGAAAGCAAGGAAAGGTGTTCTTTCTCCTTCTGCAGACCCCACCCTCCTCTCTTTCTCACTCCTTCAGGCAAAAAGCCAGCCTGGCCAAAGGCAATCCAGACACTCACCAGGGGTATATCTGGCATCGGAATTGCTCCAGCTGCCCCCGAGCCGCGCAGAGTTCTCCCACGAGGACAGAGGCAGCTTCTGCCCGGTCAGTCCTGGCGGTGGGCGCGAGGGAGCGGTGATGCTCTTGGGTGGCAAAGGAACCTTCCACAGCTCGTGAGCCAGAGAGGTGTTGTTAATGGAAGCAGGAGACCACGTCGATTTGGAGTCACTGTTTCTGGCTGGGAGGAAAGGAAACCAGAGGCATGTGAAAAAAAATAGGAATGGAAAAGGAGAGCTGTTCCTGGTGCCCCTCCCCAATCTTCCCTGTGGGTTGATCCGGGCAGCACAGGACTCTGGGCAGATAAGGGCTGGGTGGAGAAGCAGGAGTTCATGGTGGCATCCAAGAGGAGGCAGACATGGCCTGTGTGTGACGCACCCGACCTCACCTGAAGAAGAAGTGCTTTGTGCTGTACTGCTGAGGGAAACATTGTAGTTGGAGGCACGAATGGATGACCAGGCACTAGTTGAAGGCAGCGTGGTGTTCAGAGATGAGGATGACCCTAACAGGAAAAAGTCAACAGCTCATCACTCCCCTGGAGGACACCAGCAGCAAGGGAGAGACAGGCACCTTTGTTTCTTCACATGCGCCGCAGCATTGAAATGCAGGTTCCAGGGCTGAACCCTGCTGCAAACTGGAACGCAGAGCCCAGCGAGGTGGGTGCAGCTCTGGTCACCCAGGCACAGCTCAGTTCTCTCCTGCCCACAGGAACCCTTTCTTCCCCCCAGCACTGCTCAGACCAACAGACCTCAACTCAGGGATCAAGCCATGGCTGGCTGCAAGTTACTCAAGGCAGGGGGGGGAGGGAGACCCCTAAGGCGATGGTGTTCCGGCCCTCTTCTCCCACTCTTGCCAAGATGCACACTGGCTAGTGAGTTCCACCATGGCTGCAGTTCTGCAGAAGCAGCATGCAAGGCTTGCTTCGCCCAACTGCAGCAGAATGGAGGACGTGCAAAATCCAAGTGGACCCGATTGCCTCACACCTGGGCTTTCCAGAATGTCTCCTAGGTGGAGAGCATCAAGAATCTTTGAGATGGGCTGGGGGGACCCTTCTTGCTCAGGTCAGGTCAGGCGAGACCTAGCCAGCTCCTTGTGCAGGGTATGGAGAAGGACTCAGCAAGAGTCTCAAGAGCTGCAGGATTGCCTTCCTCTAGAGACTTGCCAAAGACCAAGCCACTTAAAGCAGGCATGTTAACAAAAAGCTCAGAAAAATAGAAACTGACACAACCTTTGGACCAGAATTCTCAAGTGACCAGCCTCTGCTCCCAGATACATACCGCTGTTCCTGTCCCTGAGGTGGTCGGCCTCCCGCACAGTGTTAATCGACAGATTGTTTGTGACGCTGCCGGGAGTGATGTACGGGTCAGTTTCAGGGTCGATGTTTGGATAACCTTTCCACGGCTCACCAGGACGAAATTCTAGCATTTTGAAAAAAGTATCAGGAGGCTGAGCTTATTCCATGGGAGAACTATTGGGCCCAATTCAGCCTCCAAGTGAATGCTGAGCAGATGATCACCATACATGGTGCTGGTGGGGCTGAGGCTGTTATTTCAGACTGCAGGGGAAGGGCAGGGATGGGGGACCCACTTCAACTCACAACGGGACTGATCCTTCTTCGATAATTCTCAGAAAAAGACTGGGCTTTCCCCTGAGTTCTTTCAAAGTTTGGAGAGAAATGCGTCCTCTTAGGAGCTCCTTTGTAGTCCCCCTTCCCAGCTGCAAGGTCACATGCATGTCCTCCCCCCCCCAAACTTAACTTGTGGAACTTCCTAGCACAAAACTAATACTTCCAGCTGCCTCTTGGGTCCACAATTTATTGTCACGGCCAGAGAAGGCACGTAGGTGAACTCCTCCATCCTTCCCTAAAGATTTCTCAAGTCCCCCTTCAACCAGTTGCTTCCACCATCTTCCCCCGCCCAAGAAGGGAAGAACTTGGCTTCCTGTGCCCCAGGCCCCAAATCTTGGGGGAACAGACTGGTGCAAGTCACCCACCTGGTGGCCAATTGACACTGCTAGAACCGTTAGGCGATTTGGCACGTGGCCAGCCGTCCCCAATCGATCCAGGAGGGCTGGCTGGTGAGTTACTGCTGTTCATGAAGTCGTAGGGAACAAAGGGAGTTTCCTCCAACCTAAAGCCACTTGAAATAGCACCTGGAAGAGAGGAGACTGCTGATCAGTTTGGCCACTGAGCTGCCAACAGCAACCACAAGATTAACCCCTTCCTTTACACCCACAGATCAGAACATCATTCTGAGTTAAGTCAGAAGTAGTCCTCCAGTCCCTGCCAAAGTGTAGCAGGTCACATCCCCACTTGCACCCAGGTGTCATCCTGGTCCAGGGTAAGGTCTTCATTCTCCTCTAAATTAGCTATGGCTGGCAGCCAAGGCAAATGAGATGTGCCTGCATGGGCAGAAACTGGCAGGCAACTGCTGCAAATTCCCAAGACCATCGGCTTTCTTTGGCAACCAAAACAATACACCCCAGTGTGAATGTGGGATTATGCTTCAAACCATGCAAGGGCCTCTCTGAAAAAATAACCATGCCAGGAGCTGCTCAGAGTGGCTGGGAAAACCCTAATAATAAACAAATAAATAAATATTAAAAATTAAAATTAAAAATATATACCCCACCCATCTGGCTGGGTTTCCCCAGCCACTTGGGGCGGCTTCCAACAGGATATTAAAAACACAGTAAAAAATCAAACATTAAAAACTTCCCTAAACAGGACTGCCTTCAGATGTCTTCTAAAAGTCAGATAGTTGTTTATTTCCTTGACATCTGATGGGAGGACATTCCACAGGGCAGATGCCACTACTGAGAAGGCCCTCTGCCTGGTTCCTTGTAACCTCACTTCTCACAGTGAGGGAACTGCCAGAAGGCCCTCAGGAGACAGATTCTAGGGAGGCAGCTTTGACATCCTACATGACATTTTGCCCCCGTGTGGCCCCAGGTCCATTTCCCCTGCCTACTCACAGCCCATTCCTCTCTCCTCTTGCCACTCTTGTCACATTTTGCATAAACCTCAAAGGATTTTTGAAGGGGAAAAAAAGTTTTGAGCGCTACATCAACTCTTAAGAAGCATCCAAAATATGCAACCTTTCAGGTATTGTACCGATTTACATCCTTTAGTCCAGGCTTCCTCAAACTTGGCCCTCCAGATGTTTTGAGACTACAATTCCCATCATCCCTGACCACTGGTCCTGCTAGCTAGGAATCATGGGAGTTGTAGGCCAAAAAACATCTGGAGGGCCAAGGTTGAGGATGCCTGCTTTAGTCAGAATAAAAGGTGTATGGTACGAAAGCTTTATTGCCACCTTTCACAATGAACATCCACAAATTACACCCCTTCTCTCTGCAGCAAAAAAACCTCCATCTTCAGGAGGTCCTCTTTGCAGCTGGAAGACAGTGTTTGGGGCCCTCTTTGCTCCCCCTCCCTTGCATTCCACTCACCGTTTTTGCTGGCATTTTGATCCAACGATGTGTTAGCAGAAATACTGTCCACAGTCATCCATTTTCTCAGCCGGGACTGTGGCTCCTTAATACTGCCCATGTCCATATTTACATTCAAGTTTGAGTTCAATCCTGCATCGAAGAAATTGGGTTACACTCCCTGGACTCCAGTTCAGCTAAGCATAGCAGTCTGAATAAAACAGGCCTCTGCTACCTTCACTGTCAAGAGGCAGAATTTATTATTATCGTCACAGACCAGTTCCGGCTCACTTAGGAAAATCATAAAACACAACAGTAATACACTGAATTGCAACTGGGTATGTCAGAGACAATTCAGATATAGCGGCAGTTAAAAAAATATATTAAATCTTGATCACTAAAATATAACCTAAAATTATCATTTAAAACCCTAATCATTTTGGTAGTACAGCTTGTTCCCTAAGTTTTATGGCAGTGTCAAGAGGCAGGATTCACTATGAATACCAGCTGCTCAGAACCACAAGCGAGGAGAGTGCTGCTGCTGTACTCAGGTCCCAAAAGAGGCATTGTGATTTTTTGAGCTGGGAGACTGTCCCTCAGCAAAACAGAAGCAGCAGCTCTTACACAGCAAGATGGGACACTTTTCAGAAGGCTCTAGTAATTAAGCCTCAAACTGAAGAGTGGAATTCAAACTGAATCTTGGGAGGAAACGATTTTATTTATTCAATTCATAACATTTCTCAATAAGAAGGAATTAACAATAAATTTTAGACTTTCAAACAAGTTAAAATAACCATAGGCTAAATACGGATTAAAGCTCACATCAATGTTCTAAACCTTGGGGTAGGCTTGTCTAAATAAAAATGTTTCTAGCAGGCGCTGGCCTGACGTCAAGAGGCAGGGAGTTCCACAGTGTGGGTGCTGCCACACTAAAATATTGAATTCTGCCGATCAAAGCAGCTGATTGAATGGAATTGAATGGAAAACCTGTTAAATTATACATTCACTTGCAACTGGGAATCTTGTTTCCTTTGAGGATCCTAAAGGGGTACCTCCATTGAGGATTTCCATTGAGGATTATGTCTTTAATCTGGTGAAGTCAGGCACCAAAAGAAAGCTAGGTAACTGACTAGCAGGATTGTTATTGCTGGCTGCAGAATCAGAGACAAGAGGCTTAGTCAGGCAGCCACTGGCTCTCTTTTGAGAGAGGCTAAGACCAAGCACTGACCCAGCTCACAGCCTTGGTCACCTGATGAAGATTAGCCATAAGACGAGGTGGAGAGGACACTCACCTATGGGAAAGTTGCTGAATGCATTGATTTGTGATGGCCCTTTCTGCAGCTCTGGGTTGGTGTGGGGCACAACGTTCTCCACGAAAGACTTCATGGCAGAATGATGGAGCTGCTGTTGGGATGGGAGCAGCTGCTGTTGCTGCTGCTGCTGCTGCTTCATGAGTAGGTTTGGATCCAGCTGACAAGACTGTTGCATCATCTGTTGCTGCATATTGAGAGCGCGACTCTTCAAGCAGAGAGAGGGGGAGAAAATTGATTTGAGACAGATGTCCTGTCTGAGGCCTGCACAACTAGGAAGTGGCTCCACTGTAGCTGTGAAACACAAGCCACGGCATATATAGCAGGCAGCTATAGAATCATGGAACTGTAGAGCTTGAAGGGACCCTCAGGACCATCTAGTCCAACCCCCTGCAATGTGTGAATATGCAAGGATCGAACCTGCAACCTTGGTGTTATCAGCACCTGAGCTGCTCAGTGTGTGCAGAAGGTCCCAGGTTCAATGCCCAGGTAGATCCCCCTGTTTGAAATCCTGGAGAGCCATTACTGCCAGTCAGTGTTGTACACAGTACTGAGCTGGATGGCCTGACTCTGTCTAAAGCAGCACCCTAAACTTCTAATTCAGTCTAATGGGTCATATGTTCTACAGACTTTCTGCCCTTACAACCTGTGCACAAAGGTGGAATTGGCTTAGCATCCAGCGAAAAAAGCCGTAATAATCGTTCTTATAATAGTCAAACAGAGCAGCAGAGATAATTCAGAAAACACACACAACCAACATGACTTGAATCCACATGAAATCTTAAATAATGTTGTCTATGTATTGCTGGCAAGGGTTTTGTGAAAATAATTTTCAACCTGCAAAATGGTCACCGTTAACGTACAATATTTAAACAAAGCGAGTCCTTGATCTGGTCTGCATAGGTGGTGAATTTGCACTTGTTCTTTGAAATAAAGTGGTCTGATTAGAACAACCTTTAGAATAGCTTTATCCGGGGGGGGGGGGGGGGGAGAGAGAGAGAGAGAGAGAGAGAGAGAGAGAGAGAAAAGAGACGCTCCTTTGGCCATGCATGAAGGTAGCAGGAAGGAAAATAGGAGAATCATAGAGTTGGAAGTGACTGTAATAATAATAATTCATTATTTATACCCTGCCCGTCTGGCTGGGTTTCCCCAGCGACTCTGGGGTCCTCCTGCAGTGCAGGAATCTTTTGCCCAACATGCAGCTCGAACCCACAACCCTGAGATTAAGAAGTGAGCTAGTTCTTCCACAACAGATGATTCACCTATTTTGCCAAGGTGCGTTGCTAAGTGCACCCTGGCTTTTGCAAAGGGCTATCCACCGTTCCCGTGAAATATTCCAGTTCTCAGGCAAACAGCCCTGAACTGGCAACAAGAGATTTGTGAAGAAGGGGATAACGTATGGGTCAGCGGAGAAAGACCCAATTCAACCTGATCTTTCCCGATCAATTCAGGTCAAGAGAAGGCAGAACCAATATTAAAAATGGAAGAGAAAACAAAAAGGTTCCGCAAACCCTACCTGCTGTTGCTGCTGTTGCTCCTGGCGGCCGCCACCCCCAGCAGAGGACATGTTTCTCTGGCTCGGCACTTTCCTCTGCTGGGCCAGCAATCGCTGCAAAAAGTCAGGAAGAAGTCAGGGCAGAGTCAGGGAAGATGAGCACTTTCTAAGCAAAGTTGGGGGAGGAAGTGTCTCACTTACTTGTAATTGGGAGATCTGTGAAAGCTGGTTGAGCTGGGAGAGTTGGTTCAACATGGCTACCTGTTGCGGGCCGAAGAGTGGATTCAGGCCCCCGTTGTTTGGTGCATACTTCAGCAAGGATACTGGAACCTACAAAGTGGAGAAAAGCATGACAATGACATGAAGGTTGGAAGTTAGTTAGGATAGAGGGAGGGAGACACGCAACCAACACCTTCTCACCACAAGCATGAAGAGCTGCCCCAGCAGATCCTGGCAGCCTTGCTTGACTTGGAGGCCCTTTACTTAGCTCTTTAAAAACTTGGGGGGGGGGGGGAGGTCTCATAATGGGATGTGGAAGGGAGAAGAGGGGAGGTGGGAGGTGGAGAATGTGACTTGTGTTTGCTTTTACCAGGGCAGGTGCTATTGGGACCAAGCCTGGCAGCCATCATTTTTGAAGAGAGGAATATCTTTACAAAACTAGCACACCCATCCACCCAACTTCTCTTTCACAAGCCTCACCTGAGGGGAGAGCAATGGAGGAGGCACTTGAGCACGTGGATTAGGCTGAGATGAGTTAAGAGGCTGTGCTGGAGACGGCTGCATACTCCGGGGCTGTGCTGCTAGATTTCCAAACATACTGGGGTTGCCATTCTGCAGAGAGAACGTAAAAAGAGGGCTGAGCAGCTGTTCCCACCCTCTCCAAAGACAGGAGCAGGGGTACATAATCATAAAGTGGCAGCTTAGGTCAGGAGTGACAGAAATTATGGTCTGGCGGCTACTGAAGCTGCTTCTTGCATTGCCCTTAAGCGCTGCATTCAGCACATGTAGGGAAAGGGACAACCTTCAGCCTAGTGCTGTTTTGGTAGGAAGGTGGCATTTCTAAGAAGGTGAGCTTGGAGCTGAGATGTACGTTGAAGCAAACAAGCATCACCCTGAAACCAGACAGTAAGACTGAGTTTCCATCTCCCTCTGAATTCTACAGAGAGAGCTACTTTGTGGGCTTCCTCCCACTGGGGCATCTGGTTGGCCACTGTGAGGCTCCACCTGCTGCAGAGCTCTTTTGACATTCTTATATCCTTGACTCTTAGTAGACCCTGGAAGCAAAAAAGAATGCCTGCATCCTAGCACTCCTGCAAGGAGCTGAGGGAAGTATGCCTAGTGCAGTGCTTTTTTTTCTAAAAAAAAGGTTAGGGGTACTCTCATGTTCCTACTCATATTGAAGTACTGCCCCTCAATGAGGCCAATCTTAGATTCACAAAATGTTTAAGGGTATGTGTACTGCTGCGTCCCCAGAAAAAAAGCACTGCCTAGGTGTGTGGGCACATACGCACTGTCCTCATGATGGAAGTGGGATGTAGGTTCAAGTGAAGGGATTGGGATTTGCCTAAGCCAGCTAGTGATCTTTCAAAGCTCAGGGGAAATATGAATCAGGCTTTTCCATGTATTAAGACCAGTGTTTCCCAAACTTGGGTCTCCAGTTGTTATTTTTTTGGACTACAAATCCAATCATTCCTAGCTGGCAAGACCAGTGGTCAGAGATGATGGGAATTGTAGTTTGAAAACAGCTGGAGACCCGAGTTTAGGAAACACTGTCTTAAACCTATAGTTCAAGCTACAGCACCACAATGGAGCTCCAGTCAGTATGATATATCTATCTGCCACCGAAGGAGACACTGGAAACCCACTAAGTCCTTCACCAGAAACAGGATCCTTGGTTAATGAGGGGGATGCCCTGAGGGAAGAAGGGAGCCCCCAAGACATACTGCAGTGGCACAACTGCTTCTCTTCTCGCCCCTACCACCCTTTCTTGACTAAAGTGAACATGCCAACAACAAGCAGAACACAAAGGCTAAGCCTGTGCTTGCAAAAATAGGCACACACTGCCCTCAGATGGGGCTGTAAACACAAGCCCTGTCCACCTAAGGGTCTGGTTCCTGCACTGTAGGGAGTTGGACTAGATGACCCTTGGGGTACCTATGAATCTATGATTCTGTGCTGCCTTCAGTTCTCCATATGCTATTGCAAATACGCGGACAGCGGTTGGAGGGTTGAGAAGTTAAAAAGAAACTACGAATGAGAAGCAGGGGAGAGTAACAGGCACATATAAAGAGGAGACGGTGTAATGAGGCAAATGAAAAGGAAGGAAGGTGCTCTCCGACCGTGGCTGTTTTTACAATGCCGTGCAGATGACTGAACCCTGGGGGAGGGAAGCCAGCAAGCACAACAGCAGCCCCCCCACACCTTGTATGGCACCAAGGACGAATCTGGGAAACCTGATCTAGAGGATGACAGAAGATTCTCCTGCCTGAAAGATATTTCATCTGGAGAGGCTACGAGAAATACGTATCTAGAGCAGTGTTTCCCAAAGTGTGGTAAGCGAAAGGGTTTCTAATGGTACACAAAAGAATTTGCTCTAGTCGAGATGAAATATTATTATGAAAAATACCCACAAATTAACTTTGCCCCAGAAGGGGTTTGCCGGTAAGACTAAACTTGCAAAAAGGGGCACATGATTATTCTAAGTTTGGGAAACACTATCTAGAGGGTTGCAGGTTTTTTAAAACCATGTGTGCACTAAGTGGAAGAGGACCAAAAGGTTTAAGCTGCCATTCATCTTCTCTAAATGTCTGTAAATCAAGGGGGATGAGACAGCATGCTAAAATCTGAGGAAGTACCCAATGGCTTTGTTGAAACATCATGTAAAGAGGATGCTCACAGCCTTACCTGTCTAACAGAATTCAAGTTTTGCATACCCAGCCCTGTTAGGGAGCCAAGGGCCTGGTTAGGTAGTGCACTGTTTGAAGGGGGAAACTTCACGTTCTGATTGGACATAAACTGCATGTTCTGGGAATCGTCTGCTACAACAAGGCCATCCTGGTTGGGCAGACAAGTTGAAGGAGCAAGGGTTGGACAGCAAGCCAAGCAGCAGGACGGATAGACGGACAGGAAGAGGCAGACAAGTCCAGCATCAACGGGGTGGGGAGAAAAAGTCAGAAAACAGGAGAGAGGAGGTTAGTGCCACTGCAGTCCAGAGCCAGATGGTTCTCTAAGCAGATGGCAGATACTCTTTTATTTTATATACTGTTTGATTTGTAAGAAAACCTCTAAGCAGCTTACCAAAAATAAAAAACTTTAAAATTATTGATAAAATAATAGTGGGTTGTATTCAGCGTTGCATGAAGTCAGGATCCCATTAGTGAAAGGATGGCTGCTAGTGCAATGCAACACCCCCCCCCCAAATCTATTGTAGGGCTTTCCCCATCCCTCCCAAGCCCATTTGGCAGACACAGAGCAGGGGGGGAGTCCTGTTGTGCTAGCAGCAATCCTGAGCCAAAAGGATGAGTTTGTGGAATATCTAATAATAATATTTATCAGTCACATTGTTGGAGGAAGGTGAACTCAAAGCAATTCACTAAACTAAACATTAAGCACAAGAGCAGTGAAAACGCTTTCCTGAGATGCCCACCCTGATTGAGAAAAGAGGAGTGCAGACGCCTCTCTTAAGGGCCTATGACTCATAGCAAAAGCAACAGCATTAGATGCTCCTGGTGGAGGGTGCTGGGCTTTCATTTGATGCACTGAACTTAGTCCCCCACCCCTGCAAACTATTTTCAGTGAAAACACATCAGCGTCCCTCAGAATCTTCCCCTGCTCTGGGTTCTAGAGGCACCAGAGTCAGTCTCCCACTCACTCATCTGGAGATGGGCAGCCTAGAATTAAAATTAAGGGTTAAGCAGAAGCACACTACAGCTGCAATCCGAATCCTATTTATCTGGGAGAAAGCCCCACTGAATTAAGAAGGACTTACTTCGGAGTAGACATGGAGGAGCACAATGCAACTCTTCAGTAACACAGCAATTTTTTTAAATACAGGAGCAATCATTTTATTGCGTACAGAAGCAATTGTTTTTTTACTGTCCCTTGGGAGGAGACAGGCTCTCTCACCTTATCAAAGTAAGGATTTCGATCCACGGAAGACTCTTTGGAAATCTGAGGACGGGCGCCTGGGCCTTTTCCTATCACCCGGCTGTACTCTCCAGCATTCAGGCTGTGCTTGTCCATCTCCATCCGTTTGTCAGGCAAGATCCCTAAGGGGAGATGGGAAAGCATCTTCACACAGCTGCTCTGAACAGTGGATCTCGACAGAAAAGACTAACACTGCCTCTTGCTTAAACTCCACGGGCACAAGAAGTTCTCCTAAAGCAGGCATGTCCAAAGTCTGACCTGCTGGTCGATCATGCATGTTCACTTCATCAAATCTGGCCCTCTTTGAAAAAAGTTTGGGCGCCCCTGTCCTAAAGCAACCTTCCCCAACCTGACACCCTTCAGCTGTTTCGGACTGCAACTCCCATCAGCCCCAGCCAGGATGAAAATAGCAGTCCAAACCTTGCACAGGAAATTCCTGCGAAGACAACGCAGGTGAAACCGAGTCTTTTTTTGACAACAATATGCTCAACTTTAGGCGCAAGTTATAACTGGGATTGCTGATTTTTTAACAAGGCCTGAGCCATTTGGACTAGAAATGAACACCATTTTTAAAAGACCACAAATAAATAGGAACCTAGGAAGTTGTCTTTATACTGAGACAGATCACTGGCCCATCTAAATGGACTGGTAGAGGCTAGTCCTTCCCAGCCCTACCAGAAGATGCTGCCATTGGGGATTGAACCTGGAGCCTTCTGCATGCCAAGCCAGCGCTTTATCACTGCACCCCCCTTCTATCTTGAGTCACCTTTCATTCATCCCACCACAACCCCACACCTGCACTTACCTCCAGATACATCCATCTTATTGCTCTGCATCATTTCTTCTGGTGACTCTCTCTAAAGGAATAACCAAGAGGAGCTTAATTACAGTCAGCCTCTGCTTACTGGTATACTCCAGGCTACCCCTTCTGTTTTTCATGAGGGAGGGAAGGCAGGCAAGCAGGCAGAAGATTACAGAATGCATCTTAACAAAACGTGAAAAAAGCAGGTAATATTAAGCGGGGCTGGAAAAAGAATGAATTGCCATGGGATGAGTCTCTGCCCTGCCACGCACACCCCACTTCAGGACTTACATGGAAGCCGAGATTCACAAACTGTTTCACAAATGGATTGATCCACGTTTCGTCTTGCTTGTTTCCATTTTTCATTGTTCCCTACAACCAAACACAAACAGCATGGAATCTTCATTATTAGATATATGGCTACTGATCAACACCTACATAGGACTTTAATGGGGCACAGGCTTCAGGTAGTTTAAGAGGTAGAGGGAGCTTCTCTCTGTCTTGCTCTGCAGCTAAACTCGGTTACCTTAGAAGGCATCTTTTTAGGGTATGGTGGCCAGTGTAGAGAGGCGTTGGCATCTTGGGCAGAGTTGCTGTTCCACATCCCAATCTCAACGTCGTCCTCTTCCTCCCAGTTCGACTGATGGCTTCCTGGCAAAGGCATGTCGCCCCCACACCAGCCATCTGGAACTTGCATAGACTTAGGTCCTGATAAAAAAAATCATCACTCTTTACTCATCAGATACAACATGCCCCCCCGCCCCGCCCTCACTATAGCCGCTATGCAGCACTATCACCTGGGGAGCTGTTATTTTACAAAGAACAAGAGTCAAACTAACAGCAGCCAATGACGAAGGAGGGATCTGAACGCAGATCTCCCAGACCCAAGTCGTAGGGCCTCCCTTCTTAATTCAGCTCTCCAAACAAACACACCCTTGGTTCCCCGCACCCCCCCCCCCAGACCTCGACAGCTAGCAACTTCCTTAGTGCAGTTCCCCACTTCCAGCCCACCTAGAAAAGCACGTACCAGGTTTATGAGAAGGCTGCTGCCCAGCAGATGTGTTCCCCCAGCTACTGGCACTCATAGCATCACCGACCGATTCTCCCCAGCTCGTACCAGCATCAACAGGCTTGCCCCAAGCTGATGTGCCATTGTCTACAGTAACAGGAGCAGGAAGAGGCTCTCCCCAACCTTTCAAAAGAGGTTCACGTTATTAGCTGGTCCCAAAGCCAGGCAACACATGGCTAGGCTAACTTTTGGATTGTTTAAAGAAAATTTACTGACGTTTTTAGTAATAATTTCAGTTCCATTGTGAGGAAAGCTGTTCTATAACCAAATGGAAAGCTCACATTATCCTACCACCAACGCAAACTGATCTTCAAAGAAGATGATCTAATAATAATAATAATAATAATAATAATAATAATAATAATAATAATATTTATACCCTGCCCATCTGACTGGGTTGCCCCATTTGCTGTGTTAATGATTAATGCCTGTTGATCAATAAGCAAGAAAAATGCTATGTGTGGCACTTGTTCATCCCCCCAAAATACTCACAGGAAAGGATATAAATTCTTATTTTGCTCCTTGCAATTAAAACAAAATATAAGTAGGAATTGACTAGAAGGCAGCTGAAGGGTGGTGGTGGTATCTTTGTATTGTTTGAAAGGCAAAACACCAAAATCAGTCAGCCTTCTGCAAATCTCCCAGGACCTTTCAACAACCGTGAGTTTTCATTGATTTGACAAGGCTAAGATGTACCACTGAATGATTTTCTGGCTACTTCTCTACACAATTTTATAAACCATGGTTTGCACCCAACTTTACACCATAGCTTAAAAACAAACAATGGTTAAACACAAATGACCAGCATGCTTGTGCAATGCAGCGAATACAGTGCTTGCTCTGCTTCTGCCCTGCTCCTGTTGCTCCACTAGGAAATGAGCCGGAGCCTGACTTGTGATACCTGAACATGGGAAGATGGTTTGTTTCTCTCCAGACAAACCACACCTGGAAGCCTTGGTATACAGTGGTACCCCGCAAGACGAACGCCTCGCAAGACGGAAAACCCGCTAGACGAAAGGGTTTTCCGTTTTGGAGGCGCTTCGCAAAACGAATTTCCCTATGGGCTTGCTTCGCAAGATGAAAGCCCATAGGGAAATCTCCGGGACAGCGGGGAAGCGCAGCGCGTCTTCCCCACTGTCCTCGGACCTCCTCCCGCCGCCCGGCATCGGAACGAAGCTCCGAAGCCGGGCGGCGGGGCGGGGACACCTTCTCCCGCCGCCCGGCTTCGGATGGCTTTCCTGAAGACTTGGGGTGGGAGGAGGGTTTTCCTTCCCACCGCCAACATTCAGAATGCTGTTCTGAATGTTGGCAGTGGGGAGTAAAAACCCTCCTCCCATGCAAGCCCCGGGAACAGAGGGAAAGCGCTGCGCGCCTTCCCCTCTGTTCCCGTACCTGTCCTGAAGGCTTGCGGTGGGGAGAAAAGCCCTTCTCCGCACCGCCAGCCTGGCAAGCGGTTTCCCTAGGAACGCATTAATTGATTTTCAATGCATTCCTATGGGAAACCGTGCTTCGCAAGACGAAAAACTCGCAAGAAGAAAAAACTGGCGGAACGAATTAATTTCGTCTTGCGAGGCACCACTGTATTCTTGACTTCCCACTAGCTTTTTGGAGCGAAACAAGCAACAATGCTTTTCAATAGACATTCCCGTAGCCTCCCCCCCCCCCAGTAGTGCCTGAGGGTTGCCTCAGTTGGGCAGATCACGGAAAATGGAGCCTTACCAGAGCCGCTGCCACTGCCGCCACCAGTCTCCATGCTGCTCACGGCGCTTGAAGGAAGCCCTTGCTGCAGTCCCTGTGCCTGCTGGTCTGAACAGCCGCTGCCACTGTTCAGAGTGTTCTTGTTCCACATATTCACATTCTTGTAGTTGTACTTGCTCGGGTCGCCCCAAGCAGAAGTTCCATCGTCAATCTCCATTTTGCGGCGAATGGACTCGGGGGATGGCTCCTCCCACCCGGTGGGCTCCTCTTCCTTGGCTGCAGACGGCATTGGTCCTCCCAGCCATCCTGCGGCCGGCGGCTTGCTTGCCGCAGACGGTGCCCCCCAGCAGCCCACCTCTTGTTGCTTGCTCCAGTCTGGGGAAGGAGGGCGCTTGGAGGGTGCCTCTCCCCCCCAGCTCTGGGAGCGGCTTGGCTTAGGAGATTCTCCCCATCCCTGGCTTTGGCTTGGCTTGGCAGACTCTTCCCATCCCGTGCAGCTCGTTGGCTTGGCGTTGTTGTTGCCACCGCCTCCCCCCCAGTGCGCAGCGCCAGACTTGCCCGGCTCTTTCCAGCCAGAGGTCGACTTGTCGCTGTCACTGCTGCCGGAACTGGATTTCTTCACCTCGCCCCAATGATTGCTTCTCAGGTTCTCCCCCCAGCCGTCGACAGCTGGGGCCGCCCACCCGGGGCTTGCCTTCTGCCCATCTCCCCACCCCTGCTTGAGCTTGTCTGGGTCGCTCCACTGCGATGATGAGCACCTGTCCTCTTTGACGCTCCCCCATGATTGATTGCCCTTGGCCTGTGCAGTGGAAGCAGAGCCCTCTTCCCACCCCCCCTGGGTGCCGGAGACTTTGGAGTCCCCCCACCTTGTAGCAGACTTTGGATCGCCCCAACCCTGGCTGGCTGGAGCGTTGTTGCCATGCAGGCTGGACCTCTCTGTGAGGCCCCCTGAGCCGCAGGCTTGGGCCACGCAGCCCCCCCAGGCCTCCGTCCCATTGTCAGTCTTTTTCTCCCCTCTTGAAGAAACCTCTGTGTCCCAGGCAGTGTTTTGTTTGATCGGAGTCTGTCCCCAACCGGAATTGGAAAGGACCCGGGGGTCCAGATCTGTCCTGTTCACTATGCTCTGGAGCAACGCGTGCTGGTCAGCTTTCCTCCTTTCGCGGTTCGCCCCTTCCGTGGCGGATCTTTCCTCGGGGCTCTCGGTACTGCCGTCGCTATCCCCAATACTGCTTTTCGTCCACCCGCCATTCTGCTCAACATTCTGAATTGCTGCAAAACTCTGGATGTCGACTGCGGCACTCTCCTCCTCAGAAGATTTCCGCATGTTTGTAAACTTCTTACTGTTCCCGCTGCCGCCCTTGGAGGCGTGAGGGTTGCTTGGAAGTTTGTTCCACTCTCCGTCGGCTAAGGTGGTGCTTTGGGCAGGACCCCTCCGGCCGCTGCCTCCTCCTCCTCCTCCAGAGCCCATTCCAATCCCACCCCCCCACACCACATTCTGGGTGCTGGCCCCCCCGCCTGCCGCCTCCCACGCCCCTGCTCCTTTCTCCCCATTGATTTCAAAGTTAGTGCTGCTGGTCCCGCTGAGCCCAGGCTGCATTAGGTTTGCATTCACAGTGTCGCTATTGGCTTGGCTGTTTGAGCAGGTGTCTCCGGAGTAAGCGGGGCTGTAGGTGCCCCACAGAGTACTGGGAGTTCCACCATTTTTTGCTTCACCATTGCTCAGGTGAGAAACGGAAGTGCTGCTTATTACTGGAGAGGAGGCCTGGGGCTGAGGCCGACTGCTCTTGGCACTCACGCACCAGGCCCCAGGCCCTGTATTACTACTTGCCGGTTCAGTCACCTGCATCGAACCAGCAGGGTTTGGTAAACTAGAGGTCATAAAGTTAGTAGTGTTATTATTATTTGGTCCATTCACTTCGGGGTTAAGGCTCTGAGGCTGCCCACTCCGCGAAGCCTTCCTTGTACCATTCGCTTGGGGATCACAGTTTTCCTGGAGGCTGGCCCAGGAGCCGCCAAGGCTGGACGAGTTCATACTCTGATTGTTCGCTATCTGACCTAAACCTGTGCTGCAGCTACCGCTTCCTCCGGGCCCTTTCAGGGCATGCCCATTGTTCTCCAAGACAGGCCAGGCACTGCGGTGGCCGTTGGAATTCAAAGTGCTGGGATTTAATCCTCCATTGGATGAGTTGAGCGCGCTCCAAGTGTTCATTCTATTGTTGCTACTTTCCGACATGCCGTTAGGAGCATCGGCGGGCATCGGCGAGCAGGAGCTCACGAGGGAGCCGAGGGACACGCCCCACGACCTGCCAACGCTCCCGTTGCCCACGTTATTGCTGTTGCTACTGTTGCCAAACTTGGCCTGAGGACAGTGGCCGCCGCCGCCGTTCCGCAGGCCATTCACTTCACTGCCCGGGCCCCTTGAAGCCATGGCGATGAGGTTCCTCTCTGACCCAGAACTCGAGGCAGAAGCAGAGTCAGTGTCCGTACATTCTGAAGCCAGCTCCACGTCACTGCCGGTGATTGAGGGCCATGCCTCCTTGTCTGAGCCGTCTACAATAACTTTATCCCAGTTTGTGCTGGAGTCACCACTGGAAGAGACTGTTCCCCACTGAGAGTTCTCATAATGGGATCCTAGTGTGCTGTGGTTCAGATCTAGGAGGAGGAGGAGGAGGAGGAGGAAGAGGAGGAGGAGGAGAAGAAGACATCGTCATCATCATTGGAAATGGTACAGCAAAAAAGAACACTCAGTACAGTGAGCAAAGAAACAGAGGCAAGAAGACTATCCAGAATTCTGGAAAACAAGGACCACAAGATGTTGCAAAAGTACATGGCTTAGGTACTTGCAATATTCTTAGCAAAAGGGCAGGCACAGGTATGTCCATATATTCCACATGTGAAATGAGCCCTCATACCTAAAATGACTTGCCTCTCCCCTTTTCCCACTCATTAAGATCTGCAGGAGGGGTGTCTCACTACATCCCACTGGTAGCTGAAGTGCAGCTAGTGGAATGGTGGGAGAGTGCCTTGGCTATGGAGCTCATCTTGGCCCCTCCCTCTTGTTAAGAACTCTGGCCAAGCTCTGGAGCTCTCTTGCTTAGACTATTACAGACTTCTCTGGTCTGCTGTGGTCTCGCAATGGTCAACTCATCCCTGCTCAGGGCTCCAGATTCATTCACCTCTCTGGTCACTCTGATCATCTGACAAGTGCCTACAACAGCTTGCTGTCCGTGCAGACTTCTTAGGACCGAGCCTCTTATCACTCAGAGTAAACTGCTGGCATATAGAAAGCATGTGCCCCCATTATGCTCCTCTTCAAAATGTTAAGTCACACAATGGGTGCACCAACCTTCCTACTACATTGAGAACAGTCCTATATTCTTAAGTGGAGAAACTCTCTAGCGCTCCTCTGGTCACAAGTGTGAAGGAAGAACTGACGCCAGCAAGTGTATTATTCCTCCTGCCAGCTCCACTCCCCCCAAGTGTGGAAAGGCAGGTGACACAGCTGAGGGCAGAGAGACCATGTGTTGTGCCTTGGCAGGTTCTGCAGCTGCAGTCTTGGCATGAAGCACAGGAAAAGAACATCCGGTTTCTGCAGAGTTGTGACATTTAGAAATGGAGGCGAAATGGGTCTTAAGGAGCATGGAAAAGAGCTAGGTTGGGCCTTCCTCCTAAGTGTGCAGCCCCCCTGCCAAATGAGCCAGAGAATTTACAGGCACTTGTCCCTTTCATTGGGAGGTCTTTGCCGCCTCCTCACCTGCTTGCTTTTTGCTGCTGCTCTGCCCTTCGCCACCGACTGCAGGTTGCTCGCTTGTTACTGGGCTCCCTTCGGACTGGCCGTTCAGCAGTTTAGATGCCGCCCCCAGGGTTGCAGCGATCCCCGGCAGTGGCTGCCCTCGCTTCAAGAGTTGCTTCTGCTCTTGGTGCCGGAACCGCGGAGGGACTTCGCGAGGTGGGTAGCGAGGCAAGGACGACGACTGCTGCTGCTGACTGCTGACCAAAGCCCTCTTGGCATTATTATTGCCACCAACACTGCTGGTTGCTGTGGTTGTGCCGGCAGTGGAGGTGGCAGGTAATAGCTGATTGACACTGGGCTTGGCAGGTTCCGGCACTGCACTTGCCCAAAGCAAGATGTTTGACGGGGGAGGGGGAGAGAAGAGGGAGGAAGAGCAGATGTTAGTAAATTGTTTTAGGAGACCATTAAAAAACAACAACAAATATTCATTCAACAAAACACACTAATTGTTTGTTCTCAAAAAGACTTCTAAAACATAGAACTTACACAAGGGGTTTAAAAAGGCGGTAGCTATGCAGTCAAACCTCGATTCTCAAACGGCTCTGTTTTCGAACGTTTTGGCTCCTGAATGCCGAAAACCCGAAACGTTACTCAGAGCTCAAACGTCTGGCGTGGCTTCCGCTTGAGTGCAAGAAGCTCTTGCAACCAATCGGAAGCCGTGCCTCAGAACCCGAACAATTCTGAAGTCGAATGCTCTTCCGGAACGGATTATGTTCGAGTTTCGAGGTTTGACTGTATGCTTTATATACATGACAGACTAGGTGGCTCCTGCTCTTGCTGGAAAACCCTCCCCTTCCCCAGTGGCAATGGAACCGCTGGGATGATGGGAATGATGAAGCACCCCAGTGGCAGAGGGGTCAGGAACAGAATAAACAGCTGGCTTGAGCATCTCTGGGGAAAAAGACAAGTTTGGCCGGGACAAATCTCATGGAGAAACAGGCACCAGGAGGAACTCAATGTTGGTAATCAGAAAGGAGAAAGAAAAAGCAAACAAGAAGGATGGAGGAAAGGCAGGCTTGAGGGGTGAGCCTCATGTTCAATTACCAATGTATGTCCATGAGTTACTAGAGATGAGTGATTTTAATTGCCTTGTTTGTCTCCAATGCAACCCAGGCTCACACACTTGAATGCTCAAAGATGGCTTCAGTTAACTTTCATAAGAAAACCATTCAATTTCTCACTTCCAATTCTTCCTGGAAAATTTCTTAGCGCTAAACAGAAACTTTAAAGCAGTTGTGCAGCCCTTGATTTGCCTCAAAACTTAACAGCGGGGAAGATGAGCAAAGAACATGTTTTCAAGATGCATAAGCCTTGTCTTAATTTTTTAAAACCTGTTTTTAATTTTTTTTAAAACTCTACAGTAGAGATTAGAAGAAGCACATCTAATGTGCTGCATAAACATCACTTAACTGCTGGAAGGGTATAGTTTTACAGGGCTAGTTAGTGAGTAGAACTCTTCTCTCAAGTCTTCACTTAGGCATGAAAACAAAATTACAGTTGCTTTAACATCTTCAGTGCAGACAGGAAACAGTTTCACTAGCTGAAGAACCACCCTGCAAGTGTTGGTTTCACTCCTTTTTCTGGCACAAAGCAGGCTGCATTTAGACCTCTCTGCTTTCACTGTCACTTACAAACATAGCAACATACTTTCCTTTTGAGTGCCTCACTGAGCTGCCAGTCTGGGGGTGCTAAAGGGCACATGTGGATTTCATATCACCAAGATGAGACATGCAAAATGCAAAAGTTCCAATGGAGGCCCCTGGGGAGGATGGATAGCTACAGTTGACTCCCCTAGAGCCATGAGAAGGAACAGGAAATGAGTCAAGGTGGGGACTTCTGACAGGAAATACCTGCCCTTTTACAGATAAAACAGCAATGGCTCACTAAAGCACAGTTAAGAGTGTGCAAGATTTTCTGGGAGTTCTGATGTGAAAGGAAACCAACTTTAGTTTTAATAAGAAAAGGGGCACTTTATACTACTTTATAGGAAAGAAAGTTTTAATTTAAGGAAGATGTTGAAAAGCTGGAATGTGCACACAGGAGGGCAACCAAGATTATCAAGGGTCTGGAAATCAAGCCTTATGGGGAAGGGTCGAAGGAGCTGGGTATGTTTACTGAGAGGAGATACGATAGCCATCTTCAAATATCTCAAGGGCTGTCACACAACTCGAACCAAAGGCTTCAAATGACAAGAAAGGAGATCCCAATTAAACATCAGGGTCTGGTTAAATGACCCCCCCGTGGGCCGCTTGTGGCCCATGGGCCTTAGGTTGCCGACCCCTGAACTAGAAGATCCTTGGGGTCCCTTCCAACTCTACAATTCTGATTCATCCATCACAATTGGAACAAACGAAACATGCCACCAGGCTCCAGTAGGGTAGATTTATTTGAACCTTAAGAAAGACTAATTTAAGTGATTACCAGAGCAATCCTAAAGATGACAAAAGGCCGATTGAGGGTCTGCTGAAAGTAGGGCGAGTGCCACAGATCTAGCTATGGGACTGTACAAGATCCCCCAAGAACATAAAGAGCCCACTAGATCAGGTCAAATGGGCCCATCTAGTCCAGCATCCTGTTCTCACAGTGGCCAACCAGATGCCTGTCGGAAACCTGCAAGCAGGATTTGAGAGCTAGAGCACTCTCCCCTCCTGTGGTTCCCAACAATCGGTACTCAAAAGCATTCCTGTGCCTGCCTGTGGATTGCAGTCTTCAATCAGGTTTCCAATTTCGAAATGTATACATACTTCCTGAACAAAATCCATACTGACTAGGCACTATAATATTTAAAGCACTGCAGTCTGTAATTAAGCAGGACCTTAATTACAAGCCAAGAAGCAAAATCCAGAATTTGTTGCAATACTGCCCATATTAGCATTGCATTGCAAAATTATAACCACTTGAAAACAATAGTCTTTTGTTTACCCATCTGTGCACATCTAAGTAGACTAAGCAAGATCACTTACTTGCAGGCTAAAGCTGAATCCTATGTACACTTATTAAAGTAATTCCACCAAAAAGACTGTGACTTATATGGGATCAGATTTTTCTTTTAAACCAGGCTATTATTGCTTTTCTAAATTAAAGAGGCACCTTTCATTCTTAAAAAGTTAATTAATTTTTATCCACCCTGGGCACGTGTGTACTACAAGCTGGTCTGACACCCTTAAGTGAAGCAAATTAGCCTATTATTCAAAATGCACCATTCTTAAGTATACTAAGTTTAGAGTGCACTGAAGCTTTTGTTTCCTAGTCGATCTAAGATGCCTAGCATTTTGGAAGATACTACTCAGAGCACCCTTATAATGCCAAAAGGACTCTTAGCCAGTTTCACTCATGAGAAAAGTAAAATTAAATTGAAAGAAAGGAAGCCTTTTTGAAGTCTTATAACTGCCCCCAAATCCCTCTTTTCCTCTGCTTTGCACTTAATGCAATCTGAAACAAAACATTAGATGACTCCAGACATCAAGGGACATAAAAAAATCAATCTGCTCAACAAAAGATTTGCAGAGCAAATGTATTTGTGCAATCTGCAGTACTATCTTGGAAATATCTCCTAACGAGAGAAATTTACGTACAGGATAGTTTTTTAAAAACCCCAAAAAACCAAAACCAAAGGTGAGAGCCAACATAGCATGAGAGGGTGTTTGCCTTTGCAGTGGGGCTTCTCCTTTCATTCCTCCCCTGAAGCTCCAACCACACCCAAAAAATCTGCTCCGGAGTTTTGGGGACCCTCCAGAGCAATTTTGTGAGTGCATTTGAGGGGGGCGCAGGAGGGAGAAATCAAAGAAACCACAAGCTACATTGCACAAGCAGGTTTCCGTTGTGCAAGCAGGTAGACATCTTGGATGTTGTTCCAAATTTCCTGCTTTTAGACAGAATGGAGGCATTCAAAATGTGCAGCAATATCTGGTATCTAAGGAGGACCACTGGGTCTGGGGAGGGGGACTTTGCTCTCCATCCTCGAACAACTAGGAAAGGGCTTTGAATTACAGGAGTTAAGGCAGGCATCCCCAAACTCAGCCCTCCAGATGTTTTGGGACTACAACTCCTATCTTCCCTAGCTAACAGGACCAGTGGTCAGGATGATGGGAATTGTAGTCCCAAAATAGCTGGAGGGCCGAGTTTGGGGATGCCTGAGTTAAGGCATAGGGTGGGTGGTGGGAGGAATTTCTCATTCATGCACTTTCCTCCTCTCCTATTTCAAAGCTCTTTGCTCATCTCTTCCAGCCTGTCCTTCAGAATAGGGATTCAGTGTTCAACATGACAAGGGCTGGGAGAGGCTCAAAGGTGTGAGGATTCTTTTATGCGCCCCTCTGGAAAGTAAAAAAGGTGGTGTCTCAAATAGAAAAGGCCTCATCACTAAAAAGCCAGGTCGTAGGCTTTCTCATGGAAGAATCTCCAGCCCACCAAAGGCACATTCAAGGCTCTTCACCAGACAAAGAGGAGTCATATCAAAGTTACGCCAAACCAATAACCATAACTCACCTTTGTTTTTTTGTTCAGCGGCCTGAAAAACAACAACAACAACCCAATTAATGATTATCAGAGACTTGCTTTCCCAACACTGGGCACAAACTGGCAGCTTATAGGGCATTATCAGCATATGCATCTTTCTCAACATAAATATGAAGCAAGGTTGTCTCCCCCCCCCCCATAAAACTGTAGTCAGACCCCTTTAAAGTTGAAGGCTTCTCCCCCTGTTTGCAAAGAACTCCCAGCATTAAAGGCTAAAACATCTGATAATCATGCGATGCGAGGTTCACAAACACATACATTTTAGGCCCATAAAAGAGCCCTGAAGCTGGATCAGATCAAAGGGCTCCCATCCAATCAAGCACCCTGTTTCTCACAGTGGCCAATAAGATGCTCCTCTGTTCCATCATGACTAGTAGCCATCAAGAGTCTCCTCCTCCTCCATGCATCTGTCTAAGCCCATTTCAAAGCTGCCAAAGTTGGTGGCCATCACAACCCACTAAGTGCCTTAGTTTCTGACTCACCTTTTTCTGAGCAGCTTCTTTCTTCTTCTTGTCGTCTTTCCTCTTTTTCCTTTCTTCCATCAACTGTTCTTCCTCCTCTTGCACCAATTCCCTGAGAAGGACAGGGCTGAAATTAGACCTCCAAAGACACACAGCCAATGTCTTCCCTGCGGGGCATGGACCCCAATTTATTCTACTGTGGGTAAAACTTACTTGGATACAACCCACACTAATTAGCTAGGAATTAAAAGTCTAGTTCTGCCTACTATACTGAAAAACATTAAGATGTCTGTCACTCCAACTTTAATAATCCTAGCAGTCTCTTCCTAGATATACCTTTTAATTCTGCAAGCATGCAAAGAATTATGGCGTGCACTTTTTAATTCAGTTTGAATTCGGACTAGAAATGCTTTTCACAAGGTGCAAGTCATGCAATATATATTTTTTAATCTGGTAATTGCTATGCTCCAATATTTGATTTGTTACACTTACTCCAAGGCAAAACTAGAAACAAGGGAAAGAAGGAACTGCTGCCTACAGAAAAGGAAGGGGTTTTCAGAGGCAAGGAAGGTCTGGAGTGCCTCACAGGCTCCCAAACCAAGGAAGGGGAGCCCAAGGAAGTGCTGGCAACTAAGCTGCACAAACAGCAAACCCTCCACTTCTCCCAACCAAAAAAAAGAGGCCGCAGGGTTTGGGGGGAAAATAGCAAAGGTAAGAGAGGCCTGCAGGACGGTGAAATATTTTGAGTTCTGCCCTCACAAGAAGCATACAAGGTTGGGTGTGGAAGAGAAGGCAGACACCAGCTCGCCCAGCTAAAGGCATCACATTGCCAAAACCACAAAACAACTTTGTCTATGTATTTACAGCTCCTGCCGTTCAAATTAATTAAATAACTAATTCAGTACTAAATTTTGTACCACTCAGAGAGGCACGCAACTGAAAAAGCCATAACAGATCAAGAAAAAGGAATGGGACAGATCTTAAAACAGTAAGATACGTAGATGACACTATAACAATAACTGGCTTAAAAGTAAGGGGGAAATATGAAAATTGCGCTGAAGTAGAGAGGGTCATTAAGCCAAACAACAACAGGCAAGGCCAGGAAATCACTTTCTGAATTGCCATGGGAGGCTCTCTTCCAAACCAATTCCTTCCACATGGGACTGTGCTGAAGAAGACAAAGGTGAATCACTGAGCAGGAAACAGACCCACCCTCAGGACACTCCACCTGCATTAATTGACAAAAGGCAGCTGCAATCACAGGGCATTGGCAGGGGGGGCTGGCTGCTTAATCCTTTCAGCTGCTTTTCTCCCCTTAAGTGAGCTAAGTCCCTTACTTCCATGAACATAGCTGGGGAAGGAGTTATTTAAAGTAGAAAGCAGCCAGACGGGTTAAGCAGCCTTTTCACCCCACTCTGTGCTCCACTGAAGACTGCAAGCCTCCAGAGGCTGCTTTTCACTAATTAGCTAGAATTGGGCAAGGTGTCACATGATTGCATGCTAGGTATAGCTTGGTCCCCGGTAGGGCAAGGTGGGGACTGTGAGGGGATTCAAGTTGCTGCCAAGTCAGTCTGCTCCCTGCATCAACAAAAAGGCACAGCAGACTCCGCAAGATGGCGCTAGCCTGACTCAATGGGTCTAAGCAAACAGCTTGACAATTGTTGCTTTATGAAGCCCTTCCAGCTGTAATGGAATTCTACTCCTAGTTTTATTGGCCTCGTTTTGACCCACTTAAGTGCCACATGTCCTCAATTATCGCATCTTGTTGCAACCAACCAACCCCAAAGTCTCAATTTAAGGCAATTACAGGGACAGTAAATTAGGCCGAAAGCAAGCATGTTTGTCCCCCTCATAATATGCTCCACTGAAAACCTTTTACAGATGTGTAGCATTTACCCAAGTAGTCAATAGATCCAAGCAATCACAATGTGATATATATATATATATATGTGTGTGTGTGTGTGTGTATGCAAATCATGCTTGCATTACAATTCAAGTCCTCTTGAGACTTGACACTCCAAATTGTGGGGACCCAGGGGGCTATTGGTGTTATAAAGCAGCATGCATAAGCAGATAGGGAGGCGATTTAATCCACAGATAATGAGGTTATCTGCACAAGACCACACCCAGAGATCAGCTCACACCCAGAGTTCAAAGAAGCCCAGACAACTGAATGCGCACACACTATTCACACCTTTTGTGCTGCAGCCTGATAAATCTTCATATGGAAGTAATTAGGTGCTGTCTATCACAGTACTATGCAAGACAAACTAAGCAAGCAATCTTTTCTTCTACCAACTTCAGATAAACTAGGAGCATGCATACACTCAGGATAGACCTGAAAGAGATCTAGGTCTAGGAATTTTGAAAACTGCACAATATGCTACCAACTGTAACTGCCACAAAAGATTCAATACTTTATAGGTTTTATACCACACAGTCCACTGAGCAGAAGATCAAAAACAGAACAGCAATCCTAAAACTTTAATTCCTGAGTGTCATAGCTGAATGGTGACTGAAACCCTGGCCTCCTAGGTCCTGGTTCAGCACTCTAACCACTACACCACACTGCCTCTCACCTGATACTTAAGGTAAAGGGACCCCTGACCGTTAGGTCCAGTCGCGGACTACTCTGGGGTTGCGGCGCTCAACTTGCTTTATTGGCCGAGGGAGCCGGTGTACAGCTTCCAGGTCATGTGGCCAGCAGGACTAAACCAGAGCAGCTCACAGAAATGCCATTTACCTTGCCGCCTATTTATCTACTTTGACGTGCTTTCAAACTACACCACACTGCCTCTCACTTGATACTTAACCAGTATCAATACTCAGGAAACACTGTGCCATCAGAAAAAGTGCCTTTCGTGTACTCTTTTCCACACTGCTAAAAATATTTTTGTTCAGGCATGTATCCACACATGTGTTTAAATGTTTTTAGCTGAACAGTTGATTTTAATTATATTTTATTTATATTTAATATACCTGCCTTTAACTGTCTTGTGTTGATCATTTAAATATTGGTCATACACCTTTTAGAGCAGGGGTGCCCACACTTTTTTCATAGAGAGCAAGATTTGATGAAGTAAACATGTGAACACGCGTGAGGGCCGACCACAGTTGTTGAGCTTTTTTTTAAAGGATTGAAGCTGACCTTTTTTTGAGGGTTTTACCCTGGGACATATACTGCCAAATTAGGCCCCCAAAATGGACTTTGCACATGCTTACTTTAGGAGAACCTTTTGTGCCCGTGGAGTTTAAGCAAGAGGCAGTGTTGGCCTTTTCTATTGAGATCCACTGTTCAGAGCAGCTGTGTGAGGATGCTTTCCCGTCTCCCCTTAGGGATCTTGCCTGAAAAACGGATGGAGATGGACAAGCACATGCCTGTCTTGGAGGTTCTATTTACAATCAAGCCGTATTTAATTTTTGTTAAGTATTTAAAATAGCATGTCCTTTGCACCTCTAGAGAATGAATCACAGAAGAAAATCAAAGACAGGAGGGTAGCTTTTGGTAGGGAACAAAAAGCCCAGCCCATGATTTTACTGTCTTATCAAGAAGGCTATCACAAAGTGTCTGCCAAATGCTTTGCTGAAAGTGAGATATACTACAGGCATATCCCCATCTCTCTGCCTTGCTCGGATTTAATCTGTACAATTTCAATCAGCTTGCCTTCGACTGCATATGGTCAAAATATTGCAAGTTTATTACACATAAGATGCAAAAATGCTGTACAAACTTTCCCCCTGGACACCTCTCAGCTCGCATTTTACCTTCGATATGTTTAAGCACCCAGGCAGTCTGTTTACAAAGGCTCAACAGGCAATTTCATTCACAAACATCAAAGTGTCAAGCAGAAGCCAACCTTCCCAAGAATCAGTTACATTCGGTTTAAGAACAAAAGGGCAAATCAAAGAGCTGAAACAGACATCCGCCTGTGCTAGATTCCAGGCCTTAAGGCAGCTGGCCTCACGCAAATTATGTGCCTTTTGCTTGGTGCATTTATGGAATACTCATCTTAGAAATGCAACTAATGATTAGTTCAAAGCTTTGAGGTCAAGACGACAAAACCTTTAAGCAAACATTAATCACCTCTGGCTCAAGGACTCCCGCAAATCAGCAATGGAGCTGAGCAAACTATGCATACACAGCCAACTCATTCACAGCACTCTTACTTTGGGGGCAAGCGAAGCGGAATATGAGACTTATGGTCTGTATGACTTGCACTGGAAATCAAGGTACCCAGAAGAAGGGAAGCTAGAAACTCTGCAAAAGTTATGGTCAAGCAGCAATGGCAATCAAGTTGGAAGGTGGGGTAAGCCATAATCTGAATAATAATAATAATAATAATGGCAGGAGGAGGTTGGCAGTGTTGCTCTTGACTCAAGCAGCATGCAAGCACTGGAAGGGGTTAAATGGAGCTGTTTGCACAGCCCCTTCTGACTCATCACAACTTCCGATGGTGAACCTCCAAATACTTGGAAGTCATTTATAGCATCCACTTAGGCCAAGACCTTGAAGGTTCCGGAACACTGCCTGTGCTGGCTGCTAGGGAGATAGGGCGGCCACCAAATCCACCTACACATCGCCACCTGGCAACCCGGCTGACCTTGAGGCCTCTACGTCAATAAATTGGAAATATTAATTCATGTTGTTGCTATTTTGCTTGTTGACCTTATAACAGAATTGTCTGGTTGTTTATTGGTCCTGTTTATATGATTTTTTAAATATCTGCATGTTGTTTTTCTGTTTTTATCACGAAGAGTGGGGCTATAAATACTGTAAATAAACAATATATACCGTATTTTTTGCTCTATAAGACTCACTTTTTCCCCTCCTAAAAAGTAAGGGGAAATGTGTGTGCGTCTTATGGAGCGAATGCTGGCTGTGCAGCTATCCCAGAAGCCAGAACAGCAAGAGGGATTGCTGCTTTCACTGCCTAGCGATCCCTCTTGTTGTTCTGGCTTCTGAGATTCAGAATTTTTTTTTTTCTTGTTTTCCTCCTCCAAAAACTAGGTGCATCTTGTGGTCTGGTGCATCTTATAGAGCGAAAAATACGGTATTTTAAATTATTTCATGAGAAGGATGGCACACCAACTGTTTGGGCAGCAGTCCTATAAGCAGACTAAGACCTGGCAGAGCAAGGCACACCCATGAAGGTCACTGGGAGGCCTTGGGTCAGTCACAAGTGCTCAGCCTAATCTACATCACAGGGATGTTGTGGCGAGGGGGAGAATGATAAGCTCCACCCTGAGCTCCCTGGAAGAGAGCTGGAACCTAAATGTAATAATAAGGGGCAGTATACAACTAATAGTCCAGTCAGTGCAAGGGTGTACACTTGCCCAGATGGACTTTCCCTCTCTCCCCACATGCACCCTCTCCAAATCTACTAAAGAGTCTTGGGGAACCCCAGGAAAGATTCTGCAGGGGCGAGTGACATCCCAATGCACAAACTGAAACACTTGCACTGACGGAATGTGTTACTCAGAGCTACTTTGGATGCAACCCAAAATAAATCAGCTGTGGATTGCAATCCCAACAGATCTCTGCACTAACTGCTGCAGGCCAAGTTTCCACTGTCCTGTAAACCTACCCCAGGCATTTCAGTCATTAGAAGTGACTCTATTATATGTACTGCCATCTTGTACCGTGCGGAAGATTGAGACGTAAAATCAGGCCTTCTCAGTAGCAGCTCCTAGACCGTCAGATCACAGAGGGCAGTAGGTTCCACAAGTCTGCTTCATTTTGCACGCTCAAGTCAATGTCAAAACAGCTCTTCTTCTTTTTTTATGTTTCACAGCTGTTTGGGATTTGTGTGTGCCCACATCCCTGCTGTGATTTGCTGTGATTTACAATTTCAAAAGGGTCAAAAGTAGGGTATAAATGATCTTAAGAAAGAAAACAGTGTGGAGGGTTTATGTCAGACAAGCATATCCAATGGGGTTTCCATGTCAAGTTAGATGGTGCAGAAACATCTATTAAATTAACGGGAGGGGGGACAATTTCCTGAAGGTTCAACAAACAAGTCAGTATTTTTGCCCCAAACAGAGTACACAAGCACAATTGTTGAGCCACCAACTTAACAGCATATTTTGCCAAGGGAGTTCATAAAGAAGGAAAATCATTAGTTTTCTCTGAAGCCAATGTGCCTTCAGAGGGCATAACAAATGGCAAGAACTGACTAGAGCTGGGGGATATATCACCCAAAACCGCTTTGAAATTCACATCCTAATAATTGTTTCATAATATTTGAGCTGGCAATATATTGCAAATCTCAATGTGTGTAAGGGCTAGGAAATATCTGGTTTTCAACATTGTGATAACTCACCAGCAAAACATTGTGTCACCGTTGCAAGGCCTTGCAGGCTGCTACTGCTACTGCCGACAGCTCCTGGCACTGCCAAGAGGACTTGCAGGCCACCAATGATTTTGCCGCCACCGCCAGGCCTTGCAGGTTGTCACTGCTACTGCTGACACATACCGCAATCATGGCAAGCTGTTTATGCCACTGCTTCTGCTGCCTCCTAGCAGGCCTGCTGGCAGTCCCAGATTATTTCTATTCACTATGACTCATCGCTGTACTTTGGATTGTCTGAACAGGACCATTTGGTAGCCAAACCCAAACCCAAAAGTCCTGCTGGGATGCATTTTGGCTTGCCTGCTGATGAAACTGAGTGTGAGATGATTGATAATATTGTCATTTATCCGTTTTAGGCCCCTAAGTAGTAGCAGCTGCCAGGACATTGTCCTGTTTGCCTCTGCACAGTTCCTTCCTTATTTCAGATATTGTGATACATCGAGATGTTTAACTGATATATTGCAATATTGAAAACAAGCTATCGCCCAGCCCTAGATCTGACCACATGCTTTGAAACTCTGCTCAGAGTTTCATTAAGATTCCTGCCTGTCTATGATGAACCACTCCACAGCATGAGCAGTGCTGTAGGCAGCAGCAATTGGCTCAGGAAGAAGACTCAGACCATTACTGAACACTCTGAAAATTTGTTACAGAGCCGCCTTGCATGAGCTCCTAAGCTCTGGCCAGATAGCTTATGTCACACACTCTAAACATCCTCACCACAAATGCAACATTTATTATGTTGTTTTTATGCAGCAAGGTGCTGATTGCTTTAAAGAAAGTTCGTGCCCTTTATTGAGTTTCACTTCTAAACCCCAATAGGGGTGTAGCAGCAGCAGGTTGTGCTTTGATGGCATTAAGTTCTAATGCTAGTCAGCATTTCCTCTGTTGCATTTATTTATTTAGCACCAGAGATGCCAGGTTGGGTGATTTCAGTATAAGCAGTACCATTATTTCAAATTTACCCTAGCTGCACACGCGCACAGATTAGAGGGGTAAAAATGATACTGCAATTAAGCCACCCTCTGGCAGTGAGGTGTAAGGCCCCTGACCATTCATTTGCTTGATAGGAGTCCCATGCCACCCTATAAAAATCCTCATGTAATGAAACACACTATCCTTCCACTGCCAGTTTCACTTTAAACATGCCTGCAGCAACAGATTTGACCAAGAAAACTACAGTTGTGTTCACAATGACAAAGGCATCCTTGTAGAGTTCAGGGCATTTACACTTGCTTCTCTATTCACACCAAGAATTGTGTGAGCAAAATCATTCAATAAAAATTATTTTTAAAAAAGAAAAGAATTGTGTGAGCAAAGTCCTTTGCATAAATCAGAGTTCTCAACTGTTTTCTTTTGTAGGACAGAAAAGGGGGCCCTTCCTTCCAAGGCGAATAGAGACGAGAAGGAATTGGGGAGTGGGAAGGACAGGGCCCTTTTTGGTAGCATTTGCAGCTGAGTGTTTCAACTGGGAGCATGCTTTCTTCAAAAGCAGAAGTACAAACACCTCCCTTGAAAGGGAGTACATATATTTCTTCTTATTTACTCCTCACTTGTGACAACGCAAGGTTGAATGCGTTCATCATAGCTCTTGTTCATTTTCATACTGTTATTGTATATGGGCTTTATTGTTGAAGTATTTATTTTATTTTCGTGAACTTGGGAAACCTGGTGTCTCACTTAGCTGGTTTTGGGAAGGCAGCACCAAGAGCTGGGGTCAACTTTTGGCCTCACCAACCCCTGCCCCACAACAAGGTGGTGTGCGGTCCACGGGTTCCATGTTGAAGTACATTTGTGGCCCACTTGGTATGAAAAGTTGGGCTGGCCTGGTGAAAGCCCTACCAGACTAGATGGGCCCAGTGGCCTGACTTGGTCTAAGACTGCTTCCTATGTTTCTAAGAATTAAATGGCAATGTTCAGTAGATTAACAATAAACTACTCTCCTTGACCTTCTACTGATGTGCAGAACTATCACAATTACTACACATTAAAAAACCAAACCAAGGCAAGATGTAGTAGCCTTGATTTCTGCTCTGTAAACTCAGTCAGGGTTTTTCAGAAAGTCTTGTTTTTAACTGTATAAATCTTGACAAGATACAGTTTTCATTTTTCAACATTTGGGTGTATGCTCGGGAGGCTGTTAGAGCTGAAATGAGGTATACAGACGTTTAAAATAATTAACTTCCTGTCTATTGGCTAAGACCAAATTGTGGCCAGTTAAGGGGGGAAAGTTATCAAACACAGAGTGTGGCAAGGGGACGGGGGTCTGGGTGGGGCTAGACATCATTATTTAGCCATCTGTAGATGGCTTAACTGTAAACAGTGTATAAAAAAGAGAAATATGCGATACAGTTTTTTAAAAAAAGTTAATAGGTGTATTTGTTTTCAAAAAAATCAGAATGTAATTAAAATCAGTAGTTAAGCTAAAATTACTAAATAAAACACAGGTCAACTTTTAACATATTTGGATAAGAATCCCTAATCAAAAGTGCTTTTAGTTTCTATTTAACGAAATGTATATACCACTTAAGCAGTTTACAAAACTACTAAGCAGTCTACAATAAATATTTAAATCCTAAATAAAAAGTTAAAAACAAAGACATATCAAAATAATTAAAAGCAAAAGAAACTAAAATACATCAACATCTACATAACTGGATAGGCTTACATATGCAGAAATGCTTTAAGCAGACGCCAAAACGGGTACAGTGAAGGCACCTGCTTGATATCAATAGGCAGGGAGTTCCAAAGTGTAGGTGCTGCCACACTAAAAGATCAGTTCCTTACAAGTGCAGAAAGAATACTATCTGACATATACGCGTAATGCAAGAAAACAGAAAGCACTTGAGCAGGTACTTTGCAGGGTTTTGATCTGAGTGACCTGGGTTTGCAGTGCGCTGCTCATTCTCAATTGCCTAGCTGCACTATGGGAATAGTGGGCTACCTCTTTGCAAAGATAAAGGAGGAGCACAAAAGTACTGAAAAATAATTTGGTCAGATATTTACCCCCCCCCCCATTCCCACTCCAAACTCTTAAGCTAATTCCAAAGTTTCTATTACTACTGTAGTAATGGGAAGTTTCAAATTTCCCTGGCTATTAGCAAGCAGCTACTTCTCACACTCCTTAATACAGCACATAGAAAGGAACAAATGTTTATTTCACAAGATGCGGCTTGTGTTGAGTTCAAGGCCAGCGATGATTTCCAGCCAATAAAAATCCATCTGGCTAGGCAAGGATGAAAAACACACACAGCAAACAAACCCTGCATTCATTTTTGCTCTTGCTTGCTTCTGGCAACAGTTTAAATGTAGCAAAAGAAAATATGTTCAGCAAGATATTTAAAGGAGTGGAGGACGCCGCTTCACAAAGGACCCCTCTGCTCAATTACTTTTTATAAGGAAGCTTCACCACATTTCTTTAAAACAAATCACGCAAACTGTCAATTGTCTAAGCGCCCAATTCCTACATGCCCTTCAGTTCGTTCTCTGCCCTTTTATTTCTGACTTACCTGCTTAGTTTTCTTTCGACTTCTTTGGTAGCTTTAGCTTCCAACACTCTGAAAAAGAACACACATATCCCCAATCAAGAAAACAAGCCCAGGCAGTAACAAATCAGAAGTACAAATGCAGGCATACTTGTCTGACCAATGATTTAAAGGATTGTTTTATTGTGCACAGTTAAATGAGAAATGAATATGCAATGAATAAAAATACACATATGCACTAGCTGATTGAGAAAAGCAGTGAACACGAACACACACGTTGGTGCAGGAGAAGCAAGAGTTCAGCAGCTGAAAACCCTCATCAGTCCCGTTCTGAGCACAACATGTATTTCTGGCACCAACAGGAAGACAGCCATGTCAACCGCTTGCAAGAAAACCCAAGGAAGGAGCTTTGTGGCACCTTCAAAATCGACACATTTAAAACTGCTGTTGTAGGCAACGACCCATTTAATCAGATGAACTAATGTGAAGGTGCAGGTGAAAGATAACTGAGGCCAGCAAAAGCAGCTAACAGGATAGACTCAGATAGCACCAGAGACAAAGCTGGAATGCACTGAGAAGCCCTGTCCCAAAGAAGCTAGAACTATACAGCTCAGCACCAGCTTGTAAGATTAGCAAACAGAAAGTATATTAATAATATAGCTTCAGAACAGAAATTGCTATTGCCTGATGTGCTCCACAAGAACATTCACTGCATGTAAGGTACACCATACTTGCAACACTCTGCCCTAGGTGGGACTGAGGCCTAGGCACCAAACATGGAACCACAACATTAAGTGCTCTCAATATGTCCAAAACAGATTCGAATCTATGGCTGAGTTGGAAACATGCTCTGGGCTCAGAGCAAAGGAATTATAGGAGGTGGGTTAATGGTTCGGCCAGATTCTACCTGCAACAGAACATGGTGACATATGTACTTGTATCAGCTGTTTTGCTAAAGACGCAGCTGCTACTGTATACAAATGTGTGCCCAACAAATGGATGGGGTGGTATTTTCATACCTCACCAGTGTCCATTCAATTAAAATAAAAAGGAGGGGGGGTGTTTCAGAACTTAAGTGAATGGTGCTGGCAGCTAAAGAGGTAAAAGCTCAGCAACTTGTACTCTATTGAGGCCCTTCAACGCTGCTCACCCTGCAGGGATCTACAGAGGGCATCCTAAGGGTACAGCCACTGTCAGGCCAACAGGGTGGCACAGACTTTTATGCTATTTATTACAACAGGGGCACCCCTCCTCTCCATCTAAGAATGCACCCTAGGGAGCTCGACTGAAAGCACCTCCTCTGCCCATGCACCCCTTTAGTTCTACTTAGATGCTATTTTTTGGGTGGGGAAGACATCCTTTCCTTCCATCTGGGCAAATCTGGGGCGAGCAGGCTGCACCCCAGCCTCATTGCAAGTATTTCTCATTTGGCATAAGGGCCCCCACCGCCTCCTGTCTGCAATGAGCGCAGGATGGGTGGACGGCTGCCTGCGCTGCACTCCTTCTCCTCTCGCGCCATCCTCCGCTGCGGGGAGGGGGGGGCGAGCGAAATTTCCGCTTCCTCGCAGGGGCCCCCTTTCACGCTTTCTTGCATTTGCAGCTGAAGTAAACAGAAGAGGAGGAGACTCTCTCATTCTCTTTTCCCCACTCTCTCTTCCCTCTCCTTCCCCCGGGCGCCATGCACCGCTTTGCAGCCTCCCCGGGGCAAGGGCGCACGCAAAGCGCGGGCACGGGGCGGCGGCGGGGCGCGCGTTTCTCTCTCTCTCGGGCAGCTCCGTGCAAGGCGGAGCGCTGGCGCAGCAGCAAAATGGGGGGGCAGGCCCGGCCCTCGCGCGCCATGTTTAGTGAGGGGCTTTTTTTTTTTTTTAAGGTGCTGGGGAGATATATATGAGAGGAAAATTTTGTCCCGGCTGCACCTTATCCTGCAAACGACACCCCCCCTAACCCGGACCACGGCGCCCCCTCCTCACCGCATGTGCTTTGGGGGGGGGCGGCGGGGGTGTCGCCTGCTCCGCCTCTTATTCCCGGCGCCCCGGCCTGGGGGTCCCCGGCAGGGTGGCCTCGGCTGCCTCCTGCTGCTGCTGCTGCTTCTCCACCCGGGTCGGCCGCCTCCGCCTCCGCCTCTTCTTCTTCTCCCCCCTCCCAGCCGCCGCCATTTCCAGCCTCCCTCACGGAGGAGACTCCCCAGCAGCCCCGTCGCCGCCACGCCCCGGAAGCGGACGCCCCGCCTCCCCCCGCCGGTGGGAAGCACTTCCGGGGGGGCTCCCGTCGCCGCCAACATGGCGCCCTAGCAACGAGCGGGAGAGGGAGAGGGGAGGGAGGTCGAATTGGCGCGACGGATCCGCCGTGGAACGAAGCGTTAGGAAAAAATGTGGTGGAAGAAGGGGCAAAAGAGTCCCCTCCGTGGATGTAGGGATGCGGCTTATTCATCAGCTCAGTTGCTGCATTTATTATAGCCCGCCTCTTTTCCTCTAAGGAGCGCTAGGTGGCGCACACGCTCCCCCTCCCCGCACTCCATTTTATCCACACAGCGACCCTGCGAGGTAGGCTTGGGTCCATCTCGCTCAATATTGCCCACACCAGGCACGTCCAGCGGGTAGATCGTGATCTACCAGTAAATCACCGGACGTCTGTGGTAGATCACTGGCTCCCCCCAAAGAAGCTCAACAACTTTGGCTCCCCTAAAAAAAAGCGCAACATTTTAGCCCTTCACCTCCAAAAAGCGGGGCTTCCCTCCTTCCTAAAAAAAGCGCTCAACAACCTTGACCTGAACTCCCCAAAAGATCACTGGCAGTTTTTAACTCTGTGAGTAGATCGCAGTGTCTTGGGTGTTGGCCACCCGTGGCCTAGACGGACCGGCAGAGACTCTCCAGGGTTTTAGGCAGGAATCTTTCTCCCAGCCCTAACTGGCGATGCCTTGGGAGACAGAGCCAGAGACCTGCATGCAAAGCATGTGCTCTACCTGTGAGCAATGGCCCTTCCCTGGTAATGTGGCCTTCCTGCCATCTCCCACAGATGTCCCTTTAACGCCACCCCACCCCACCCTCCGCAGCTTGTGGCTGTGCCTTCAGTATTTCACTTTTTATAACCTCCCTCTTTAATGTCTATCCATGGCATCCTACCCAACTGTTGCTTGAGCTGTGTGAACTTGGCCTTCCATGGTGTACACTTGACTATGTCTTTTTATCACAAATCCCAAGATGACACAGTCACTTTCCCTCGAGATTCCTGCCACTTCCACTCCTTCGATCAGTTCTTCCCTGTTGGTCAAGATTAGGTCAAGGGTAGCAACTCCCCTCCCCCCCCCCTCCTTCACCAAGAGAATATGAGATGGCACCTCTAGATGTTAAGTTGACTCTCTGCTGCCTGCCCCATTAATGAGCTACTCTTACCCATAAGCCTGCCAGAGATATGGCATATTATCAGCAATTCCCTCATGTCCCTCTGATGCTTTGCTTCTAACAACTTAAGGAGTTCTAGGAAAGCAAATTTCTTTGTGGATGTTTTTCGTGCTATTCAGAAATACAATTTATGATCTGAGCAATTACAACTGTTCAGTGTCGTTATTTATATCAGCCTTCATGATCCTGATGTCCTCCAGATGTTTTAGACTACAACTCATGTCAGCTCCAGCCAGTCTCAGAATGTGTTTTAGTCCTGCAGCTGTCCTGTGAAAGTTATGAGGTTGGGCTATGAGAGACAGGGGGAGAAATAGAGAAACTATTTTGCTCAAGGTCTGTCAGTGAGCTTCATAGCCTAGGAGGGATTTCTGCTGGCAGTGGGTTTCCCTTACCTGACACCAGGGGCTCCTCCAGATTTCCTGTTTACTGAGCATTCATCTTGATTTGCTTATAGAAAGCTTATGCAGAAGTTACATGATGACCAGTCTTTATTGAGCATTTATGGGACAGTTAGATGACAATGAGCATTTGTCCTGATTTGCTTCCTGTTAATCATTAATTCATCCCACACTTTTCTTGTCACTTTCCAAACTGCAAAAAGTTCATTTTAAAATTTGTTTTGCTAGGGCAACAGAGCACTTTAATCTCCTTTAATTGCACAAACCTAAAATTCCGGTATGCACTTTGAACCCTCCTCCAAGTTAGTGACAGGCTGGAGGCATCCCAACAACTGAGTTGTCCTTGAGTTCCTTTGCAAGCTGTTAACAGGTCATGATCTGGATCTGACCTTAGATCCCTTTGAAATCAATATGACTTAAATTAATTCATTACTATATTTGCTCATTGATTTCAGTGGAGCATAAGTTCAATAACAGACTGGATAAAAGAATCTAATAAGGAATAACCACAGTATGAGGCCACCAGTCAAATGTGTATTCCTCAGCCTATCTATCTCCAGTTACAACTCTGCTCTTATGCTCCATAGTCAGAGAGATCATATAATTCCTGCCATCACCAGCTTGATTTATTTTGAGTCGAGGCACAAAAGCAGCATTTAAATACAAAAGACTCGCAGGATTCACAGAACACTTGAAGCATAACAATCAAAGCATTGCCCCCCCTTCCTTTATCTTCCTAGGTCTGCAATTTGTAGTCAAGGCTTCGAGAAAACCTCAATAGGGGAAAATCAAGGGAATGGGGTGAATTTCCTGTGGCCTTTGTCTAGCATCTTAAGGAGAGGAGAATGGAAAACCATGAGCAAACCGATAGTTTTTGGAAACATATTTGATTTGTGTCTAAATTAGTTGTATGGCAACGAGTTCTTGATGCACAACACAGTGGGCATAATTTTAACACGAGGTTCGTGTTGCCCCTGATCCATTCAGAGAATGTTCAAATTGGAGTCCAGCGGGTGATTCATCGTGTACACCAAATCCTGCCCTTATTTGGTTGGGGCCAAGAAGAGCTCAGAACTGTTAGAACCCAATACTAAAAATTTGTCAAGAATGTACAACTTGCTGTTGAAATGGAATACTCAAGATGAAATGGTGAAATCTAATATGATTAAATGGGCACAGGATATTGGGCATGACATTGAACTTGCTGACTGGGAGCAGTTATGGACCACTGGTGTTAAATTTACGGCATGTAATGCCTTAAAAGAAAACATTATGAAAATGATCTACAGGTGGTACATGACTCCTGCTAAGTTAGCAAAGATCTATCACTTGCCCAACAACAAGTGTTGGAAGTGCTGTGAAACGGAGGGAACCTTCTATCACCTTTGGTGGACCTGCCCGAAGATTAAGGCTTTCTGGGAAATGATCTATAATGAAATAAAAAAAGTTCTGAAGAGAACGTTTGTTAAAAAACCAGAGGCCTTTCTCTTGGGTATGGTGGGCCAAATGGTGCCAAAGAAGGATAGGACATTTTTTATGTACGCCACTACAGCAGCAAGAATCCTTCTAGCAAAGTATTGGAAGACGCAAGATTTACCCACGTTGGAAGAATGGCAGACGAAGGTGATCGACTATATGGGACTGGCAGAGATGACTGGCAGAATTCGAGACCGGGGGAAAGAGGCGGTGGATGAAGATTGGAATAAATTTAAAGTTTATCTTAAAAACTGCTGTAATTTGGAAAATTAGGGGCTCAGAGTTATAAGAGATAAAGAACTACAGTTGCATTAATAACTAACTGAAGTTAAATATATGAAATATATTTAAGTTATGACTAGAGGGTTGCTGAAAAATCTTGAAACAAGAATGCAGAAAAGGGGTGGTATGGGGAAGTCGTGTTTTTGTTTGTTTATGTTTATGTTTTTGTTTTGTTTTATGGAAAACCAATAAAAATTTATTAAAAAAAAAAAAGAAGAGAAAGCAGAAGAAAGCACGGGCAATGAATTGAAGCCTGGCCCTTGGTCCTGGAGTCTCTCTCTCTCTCAGAAAAGAGAAGAAGCAGAATATCATGCCAGTCCTTTGATTAAACTAATCTTAGTTGAGTTCTGTGAACTCAGGAGTCAATCCCACTACTTCTGGTTGAGTCAGTCTGGATCAGGCTGTGCACCTATTTATTTTTTGAGCTGCCGTCAAAACAGCTGCTGAAGCAAAGCAAAAAGATGAAGCCAAGCCTGGGAAGAACCTGTGGGTTTCTGGTTCATCTCCAACCTGATCACCATTGCACAGGAGAAGAGCCCAAGTAGGGCTGATGAAATGAGAATGGGATCCTTCCCTTTTATGGGCCAAACTCCAGGTGATGTGGGGGGCTGAAAGCAGGAGGAGAGGGCTGGAGGGCCCCCCCCACTGCTGTTTAACCCTTTCCCTGTCTACTGTTAAAAAGGTAAAGGGACCCCTGACCATTAGGTCCAGTCGTGGCCAATGGGTTGCGGCACTCATCTTGCTTTATTGGCCGAGGGAGCCGGCGTACAGCTTCCAGGTCATGTGGCCAGCATGACTAAGCTGCTTCTGGCGAACCAGAGCAGCGCATGGAAACGCCGTTTACCTTCCCACCTATTTATCTACTTGCACTTTGACGTGCTTTTGAACTGCTAGGTTGGCAGGAGCAGGGACCAAGCAATGGGAGCTCACCCCACCGTGGGGATTCAAACCTCCGGCCTTTTGATCGGCAAGTCCTAGGCTCTGTGGTCTGCTATTAGTCAAATCAAAATTGCTTTTCTCCCCAATTGGGGAAAAGGTCGGGGGGGGGGGGAGCAGCTGGGAGAGCCAGTATTGAGTGGGCAAAAGGGATAGGGTTATGTAGCCCTGCTCCCACCATAAAGACCTAAGAGGAGGCTGCTGGATCAGGCCAATGGCCCAAGTAGTTCAGCATCCTGTTCTTAAAGTGGCTGGCCAAAAGCTTGTGGGAAGCCTACAAGCTGGAGATGAGGGCAATGCTCTACTCTCAATTTCCTACTCTCTCCATGCATAGCCAGGCCCTCCCATTTCCTGCAGTGTTTGTGAGGACACAGCCACACACAAAAACACATTTCTCCAAATTAGTGACACGCACTACCTTTGGAGAGCTGTTTCTCCAAAAACAGAGATTTGATTCCATTTATTCAGATTTTATCCAGACGTAACGGATGGATTCATTCAGCCTTTCCCAAGCTGGTGCCCCCAGAGGCTTTGGACGGTAACTCTTGATGAGGCTCACAATCCGAAACATGAATGGGCACCAGCTTAGGGAAGGCTGGATTGATCAATTAAAATTCATAGGATTAATCAACTAGGCTTCCCTTAAACCAGGCGGCTGCCTTGTCTAGGTGATATTCCCAGGCTGCAGGTGAGGTGTGTGTGCATGTGGTCCTGCTGCTCTCTCCCCCCCCCCCCGCAATGTCCAGCCTCCTCCTCTCTGCTGCTCCTGTCCACTCCTGAATAGCCATTTTGCCCATAAAAACAAAGGCTGCTTTTGAAATGGATGCCTGGCCTGGCAACTTGCCAACCTGTAATAGGAGACAAAGGAGCAGAATACAAATGGGGGGGGGGGGAGCTGGGAAGCACAGGCAAGAAGCACCGCAGAAGGGAATGCAGGTTGCCATGGAGACCAAGGCGGCCCAGCCGGCGGTGGGGGGGGGGAGAAGGAGGAGGAGGAGAACCTGTGCGCTCCAGTTGGGCTCAGCACCGCCATCTGCAAGCGGAGGAATGTTGGCACGGAGCCCAAGTGTAGCACTGGCGGCTGCTTGAGGAGGAGGATGGGCACCCGGAGTGGCCGCCCAGGGGAGGGTGTCCTGTTGACCCTCATGGCAGATGGTAGAACCTCCATGTACAGGGGCAGCCTACCACCCAGAAGCATTTGCTGAGCACAAACAAGAGGGGAATGGTGATCAGTGTTGCGCCCTCCACATGGGCTTCCCCCAAAAGCTTCTGCTGTTGGGAACAGGATACAGGGGGCTGGATGGACCTCGACCTGGTCTAGCAACCTAGTTCTTACTTTCAAAGAATTGTGGAGTTGCAAGGGACCCCAATGTTCATTTTGTGCAGCCCCGTACAATGAAGGAATCAAGAACCCCTGGCACATGGCCACCCAACCTCTCTTTAAAAACCTCCAACGAAGGAGAGTCCACCCACCTTCTGTGGACATCCATTCCAGAGTCTTACCATCAGAAAGTTATTTCTAATGTTTAATCATTCACTTTGATGCTAGGCAGGAGCTTACAAACTGGCCTTGTTATTCATGCACGACTAATTTATCTTATTTTAATGAACATTAAAGTAGCTGGCATTCGTCCGTTTCTTTCTTCGTGGGAAAGGGAAGTAAGAAAACGAAGCAGAGGGGAAACGCAGCATGGAAGGAAGGAAAGTCTCTGAAATCTATCTGTAGCTCTTCCATAGGCTTTTATCAGAAACAAGATCCCTTTTCTTGGAACAAAATAATCGTTATGTGCCTCATTCAAGGGCTGCCTCTTTGCATATTCCTCTTGTTTCCCCCTCTACATTCCCCTCAGGGGTCCGATTCACTGACACAGAATATAGTTACTCCTCTCTCTGTGTGTCTCAATCTCTTTTCAACTTTCCACACCACCACTTCTCAAAACAAGAGACAGTTCCCCCTTTGCTTAAGACAAATTTTGAACAGAAGGCGCATTTCAAATTTTGAGGAGTACTGTGGGTGCCAGTCACAAAATGGCTGCCATGGTGCTCTCCACCCAACCTCTGGGCAAACTCATGCTTACCATAGGGAAGCCAGCCATATTCTGTTGGTCCTGTGAAGATACAGCTGTTAAGGGCATAAGGACCCTATTTCCCCCCCAATGACAACTCTAACATATGGACATAAGGAGAGTCAGCTGGTTCAGGACAAAAGGGGGGGGGTGCATCTAGTCCAGCATCTGTTTCTCACTGTGGCCAAATGTCCCTTTGAACCTAGGAATCTAGATAGACTGCCTCTGGACCTGGAGGTTTTACAGCAAGGGTCCTGTAGCTGGGTCAGGCCACAGCAGGCCTATCTAGTCCAGCATCCTATTCTCACAGGGGCCAACCAGGTACCTGTGGGAAGCCAGCAAGCAGGACCTGGGTACAAGAGCCCTCTCCCCTCTTGTGTTTCCCAGCAACTGGTATTCAGAGTCATCCTGCTTAAAGCAAAGCCTAGGCTGCCAACCTGTTAGATGCCTTAAATACAAAGAGACTTGCTTCTGAGTAGACACATATGCTAGTTGTACTGCAAGTACAAGGGACGCAGGTGGCGCTGTGGGTTAAACCACAGAGCCTAGGACTTGCTCCTGCCCACCTAGCAGCTCGAAAGCACGTCAAAGTGCAAGTAGATAAATAGGTACCGCTCCGGCGGGAAGGTAAACGGCGTTTCCGTGAGCTGCTCTGGTACGCCAGAAGCGGCTTAGTCATGCTGGCCACATGACATGGAAGCTGTACGCCGGCTCCCTCGGTCAATAAAGCGAGATGAGCGCCACAGCCCCAGAGTCAGTCACGACTGGACCTAATGGTCAGGGGTCCCTTTACCTTTACCTTAGGCTGCCAACCTGTACTCACTTAGATGCATTAAATACAAAGAGACTTACTTCCTAGTAGACACATATGCTAGTTGTACTGCAACTTAGCTGTACAGTTAATTCTTTTTCTTTTTAAGTAAATTCTTATTGAGTACTTGGTGTTGGGTCCTGCACAGCAAGAGACATGCCTCAGCCACTTCCCAAAGCTTTCACGTTTTGCGTTTTGGATTTTTAAACACCCACATGCCCTTATTCTGTAATAGGATTTGCAGAAAGTAATTCCTAGGTGTTACCCGATCTCAGACGAACCCAACTGGTTGTCGGGGGGGGGGGGGGGGCGGCGCGTGGAAGGAATGGCAAACCATGGAGCGTCCGAGAACTGCTTGAAAATAAGACAGAGGATTGTAGCCAGCAGTTGCTCAGAGTAGACACATTGAAATGAATGGGCCTGAGTCAGTCATGTTTATTAGTTTCCATCGGTCTTCTCACTGCTGGGATAGCTCAGTTGGTAGAGCATGAGGCTCTTTATCTCAGGGTCATGGGTTTGAGCCGCTGTTGGGCAAATGATTCCTGCATTGCAGGGGTTTAGACTAGATGGCCCTTCGTGGTCCCTTCCAACTCAATAATTCTTCCGCAACCTCTTAGCTGGAGACGTTGGGGACTGAACCGTTTGCAAATGACACAAAATATGGCCGCCGCAACCACTGCTGCAATGAGACTCCCAGACAACAGGCCAAAGGGGAATGTGGCTCTTGGGCCCCCAAAATTTAGACACCTCTATCTATAAAGGTAAAGGTAAAGGGACCCCTGACTATTAGGTCCAGTCGTGGCCGACTCTGGGGTTGCGGCGCTCATCTCGCTTTATTGGCCGAGGGAGCCGGCGTATAGCTTCCTGGTCATGTGGCCAGCATGACTAAGCCGCTTCTGGCGAACCAGAGCAGCGCACGGAAACGCCGTTTACCTTCCCGCCGGAGTGGTGCCTATTTATCTACTTACACTTTGACGTGCTTTCGAACTGCTAGGTTCGCAGGAGCAGGGACCGAGCAACGGGAGCTCACCCCGTCACGGGGATTCGAACCACCAACCTTCTGATCGGCAAGTCCTAGGCTCTGTGGCTTAAGCCACAGTGCCACCCGCGTCCCACCTCTATCTATACTCTCCACAAATCCTGTCAAATAATTCCATAGTGCTGTGATTCTTGTATCACAGGGGGTTGGACTAGATTAGGGCTACCAGACGTCCGCAGTTCCTGGGGACAGTCCCCGGATTTGCAAATCTATCCCCGGACAAATTCCCGTCCCCGGAATGTCCCCAGATTTGCAAATCTGGCCCCAGGAAACATGGCAGCGGCAGCCTCAGCAGCCCATAGCCAGCCTGGTAGTGCAGTTGGCTCTGGCTGGCTTCAGGAGCTGCTTGCTGCTCTCTGCCGTGGCGCCCACCATTTTTCCTGCACCACGGCAGCAAGCAGCGAGCAGCTCCTGAAGCCAGCCAGAGCCAACTGCACTACCAGGCTGGCCCCTCCTGGGCAATGGCTGCCTGCCCATGACTCCCACGCCTCCCCTGATCTGTCAAAACAAAAGGGGAAGGGGAAAAGAGATCGGGGAAGGCTCAGGAGTCACAGGCGCGCGGTGCACCGTTGCCCAGTTAAAAAAACCCCTCTGAGCATTTATGTTTCACAGGGTGCGAAAGAAGGGCTTTGCACGTTTATACAATATGCATGTGTGCTTGGGCCGAGGGTCTTTTGCCTCACCATCCATACTACTGACTTCCTGTTGCTACTCAGCTTCAAAAACAAAAAAAAAACAAGTGTGTTGCCGGATTCATTGAAAAAAAATCTGGTAACCATAGACTAGATGTACCTTCTATGATTCCATGTTGAATGGCCACCTCCTGCTGCCGTCAGAGGTGAAGCTGTTGTGGTGGCAAACTCCAGGATCTTTTATGCAACTGGTGAAGGTGTACCCATATGCCCCACTGTAAACCTGGACAGCCGCTCTCTAAGCACAGATGAGTGCAGCACCTGAAGCTGCAACATGTAAAAGAAAATGATTTTTTTGAAAAAAAAAACACAAACCATTTTGCATTACAGCCATACATGCAAACACAACACAGAAGACTGGAGCTCATGTGCAAGCAAAAAGGAGGTGTTTTGCTGCCTCCTGCAGGCAGGGACTGGACACTGCAGGCTGGAATTGAGGGGGGAATCTCTGCCATTTCCCTTCCCATCCCAAAACATGTAACAGCCGGCAGTGATTATTCAGCGATGGTGGGAAACACTCTGTGCACATCCAGTGCACTTCCCATATTCCAGAGCTGGTCTGTCATCCCCTCAATTAGCTCAGAAGCAAATTGGGGGGTGCCCCAAATAAATAGGGCTTCCTTCATGCACCTCCCCCTTCCCAGCACAGACTCTAATTCATTGAATATAATTTTCAAGATAGGGTGCCCAAAATTCACACAGTGCTCCTCATTATTGTCTTCTGGAAAGAAAGAGGCACGGCAGCTACAGATCTGTCCTGGTTCTTACTTGGGGCTCCTCTAGAGGACATGTTTATTCCCCATCTATCCTTATTTGTTTGCAGAATGGCTGGGTGGGAATGAGCAGCAGTCCTCCTGCATCCTGACTGGTGCTTGTGAAGTGTTTATATGTCTTCCCGTCAACCGTTTGTTCATTTTCTATGCGTTTCTCCATCACTTTTTTCCGAAACCATAGTTTTTATTTTATTTTTCAAGTGGATTTGTTGTGCTAGGGCAACAGAGTGCTTTAATAATCCACTTTAACTGTGCAAACATAAAATTATGGTAGGTGCTTGAATCCCTACTGAAACAACAGTGGCAGTCAGGGGACACCCAGAATCTCAGCTACAGATCGTGGATCTTACTTGGAGATCCATACAAACAGCTTACCCGCAGGGCATCTTTCCGCAGGGCCTGCAAGACAGAGCTGTTCCACCAGGCCTTTGGCCAGGGCACAGTCTGACTCCCTCCTTCGGCAATCTTCACGGAGCTCTGGCCCAATGGTTGCCATTGGTTTGATTTTAATTAACTTTATAATGAATATATAATGAATGATTTTAGAGTGTTGTGTTGTACTGTTGTACTGTTTTATTGTTGTTAGCTGCCCTGAGCCCGGCTTCGGCTGGGGAGGGCGGGATATAAATAAATTTTATTATTATTATTATTATTACCAGAAGGTTCTCAGATGGTTCCCTAGGTGTCTGCGAGTCCACACATGTACATCCCATAATTAATCATAAAAACCTATGGAACATAGGAAACTGCCATACACCAAGTCAGGCCAACAGTCCATCTAGCTCAGTGTTGTCTGCACTGCCTGGCAGCAGCTGTCCAGGTTTCCAGACAGGAACTCTTTCCCAGTCTTACTGGGAGATGTCAACAATTGAATTTGGGGGCTTCTGCATGCAGGGCAGATGCTCCACCAACCTCCGAGCTCCACCTCTTCTCCAGATATAGCAGTCTAATGAATCATGTGTGGTACCTCTGCAGGTCTTGTTAGCTTGACAAATTGCAGTGTGTGAGAATGTGGGCATGTCGACCTGTTCTCCAGATTAAGGTCCTTTGTGCAAAATTGTATCTCCAGAATAGGGGTGGCGAGAAAGACAGTTAAGCAAAAGCAAACTTGAGCGGGATTCCGGCCTTGCCTGTTTCCCTGGTCATCTGACTGCATCCCTGGACTTTTCAAACATTTATGAATGGGGATGAATGATGGTCAGTGATGATGAATGAAAACAAGTTGAAGTTTGGAGATCGTCCAAAGTTCTTGAGCTTTTGTTTTGGAAGATAGCCCTATCCAAGCCAGGCCCTCCAGCCACTGTGCCACCCAGTGCGCCCCACCCCCGCCTTCCTATGCTACTGATTGTGCATGAAAGCGCACCATGCGTTTAAACCACATTTATAGCACACGGCAGATGGCCATACAACCTCTGCTTAAAAACCTCCAATGGAGAGTCCACCACCTTCCAAGGGAGTCCTTTCCACTGTCAAACAGCTCTTATCATCAGACCATTCTTCCTAACGTTTAGTCAGAATCTCATTTTTTTGATCACTTGAATCCATTGACTCAGCTCTTTCCCTCTGCAGCAGCAGAAAACAAACTTGTTCCATCTTCCATGTGACAACCCTTCTATTTGAACTATTTGAAGATGGCTATCCTGTCACCTCTCAGTCTTCTCCAGGCTAAACATACCCAACTCCCTCAACTGTTCCTCGTGGGGCTTGCAACTCAAAAAGCAAACAAACACAGCCCGCCGAGCAAAATATTTTTCTGTTCAGTTGGCAACTCAGCTCATGACAGATCAGGTTGGTGGCCGCTTTGCTGCAGGACAAAACATCGGTGCATTTTAAATCCATCCTCCACTCAGGATGAAACGGTCAAATCAGCTATGATAAAGTGGGCTCAAGACATTGGTTACAATATTATGTTTGCTGACTGGGAACGGTTATGGACCACTGGAGTAAAGTTCACGGCATGTAATGCCCTGAAAGAAAACATTATGAAAATGATATATAGGTGGTACATGACCCCAGTCAAGCTTGCAAAAATATACCACTTGCCAGATAATAAGTGTTGGAAATGTAAAGAAACTGAGGCAACATTCTTTCACCTTTGGTGGACATGCCCTAGGGTTAAGGCTTTCTGGGAAATGATCTATAATGAATTGAAAAAGGTATTTAAATATACCTTCCCTAAGAAACCAGAGGCCTTCCTTTTGGGCATTGTTGGCCAAATGGTGCCAAAGAAGGATAGAACTTTCTTTATGTATGCAGCAACAGCAGCAAGAATACTTATCGCAAAGCATTGGAAGACACAAGATTTGCCCACCCTGGAAGAATGGCAGATGCAGCTGATAGACTACATGGAATTGGCAGAAATGACTAGCAGAATCCGAGACCTGGGAGAAGAGCTGGTGGAAGAGGACTGGAAGAAATTTAAAGACTACTTGCAAAAGCATTGCAAACTGTATGAATGCTAGAATGATGCCGGATATAAAGATAATATGGTATTAGTGATATAGTTGAAAGGTGTATGTAAAAATGGTTTACAGAACAAAGGTGAAGTCAGAATAATATTATGTCAAACTTAAACAAAATGAAAAAATGGGGAAAAACTGGAGGCATAATAGCTGAAATGTATAATATGAAATAAGATTTGAAAGAAGGTGAGGTATTGCTGAATAAGACTCTGTAAAAGGGAACACAGAAAAGGGAGATGCGAGGGAGTCTGGAAAGAGGATTATGAGAATAATATCTAAGAAATTGGTTTTTTCTTTTTTATGTCTTTTCATGTATTTTTTCTTTTGTTTTTTTTGATGGGCTTTTCACTGTGTTTTCTTTTTCTGATTTTTGAGTGGTGTTTTTTCTTTTTTCTTACTTTGTATTGTGAAGTTTGTTTTATTGCTTGAAACTTTAATAAATATCTTTAAAAAAAATATAATTAAATCCATCCTTCCTGCCATGAACTGCTCAGAGTAACATGCATAGTTCCCCCCTTTATCCTTACAACAGCCCTGTGAGGTAGATCAGGTTGAGACAGAGAAAGAGTGAGGCCCAGAGTCCCTCTGTAAACCTTGTGGAGGAGCAGGGATCTAAACCCCAGACCTAGCAGTCTGACAATCTCGCTAGCCACTCCAACACCTGCCTTTTGGAACCCGGAATTTCCCCGTCCTGCCGGAATGCTGCTCTTGGAAAGGGCCGCTGCTGTGGCGACGGCGGTGCATTGCGCCATGTGCTTAATAATGCCAGTTAATTTGATTTGAGGCACTGCCTCATTATCACAGACAGCTTGCAGCGTGTCAGGCCAAGATAATTACAGCGTCTCTCCACTGACGGTGGCAGCTCATTCATTTCCCCATTATCACTGGCTTTCCTTGGGATCAGCACCTCTCCTGGATTCCCTCATCCCCCCCCTCCCTAATTAGGTTCCATTCATTCCCATCCAGAGACGCCTGCTCAGACTCATGGGCAAAAACCAGCTCTATTAAATGGACTATTCATTGCATCCAAGCTGTAAGGCCAATTGCCTTGATGAGATTGCTGGTGTGCTGTGTTGAAAAGCAGGGTGGGAAGCGTGTGACATCTCACCAAGTACAGATCCTACATGCCGCTACGCCAGGGGTGGCTAACCTGTGGCTCTCCAGATGTTGCTGGACTCCAGCTCCCATCAGCCCTCACAGCCAGCATGGCCAACACTCAGGGATGATGGAAGTTGTAGGGAATGCAAGGAATGTGACTCCCATGAATTTTGGAACTGGGAATTTTGCTGGGCACTAGACTAGACTTGGAGGAGCTGGAGACTGAAGGACCAGAAAGAGCATCCGAAAAATGGACTAGATAGAGTGAGACCCAGTTTATGTCATGTGTGAAGGTTCAGCGCAGATAAAAGGAAGTGCTTCTACACACAGCACCCGCCCTGTGGAATGCCCTCCCATCAGACGTCAAGGAAATAAGCAACTATCTGACTTTTAGAAGACAGCTGAAGGCAGCCCTGTATAAGGAAGTTATTAATGGTTGATGTTTTACTGTGCTAATTTGCTGGAAGCCGTTCAGAGTGGCTGGGGCAACCCAGTCAGATGGACAACATGTAAATAATGAATTATGCATTATATAAAGTGTTCATCATAGTAGTCACTCAAAAAACCACTATCTTCCTCAGTTCAGGCACGATCACCCAAAAATAACCACAAAAAAGCCAGACCATTACATTTACCTTTTACTATTCAGTCATCCAGAGAAGGGTCAAAGCTTAGTGGCAGAGCATGCAGAAAGTCCCAGCTTCAATATCCATGTGTGACTGGGAGGAAACCCAGCCTCAAACCCTGGGGAGCTGCTGACAGTCAGTGTAGACAACACAGAACTAGGTGGCCCAAGGGTCTGACTCGTATGGTGAAAGGCCATAGCTCAGTGAAAGAGCATCTCCAGAAGGTCTCCAGCATCTCCAGGTAGGCCTGAGAGTGAACCCTGTCTAAAACCCTTGGATAGCCACTGCCAGTCAGAGCAGGCAATACTGAGCTAGTTCAACCAAAGATCTGACTTGGTACAGTGGTACCTCGGGTTAAGTACTTAATTCGTTCCGGAGGTCCGTTCTTAACCTGAAACTGTTCTTAACCTGAAGCACCACTTTAGCTAATGGGGCCTCCTGCTGCTGCCGCGCCGCCGGAGCACGATTTCTGTTCTCATCCTGAAGCAAAGTTCTTAACCCGAGGTAATATTTCTGGGTTAGCGGAGTCTGTAACCTGAAGCATATGTAACCTGAAGCATATGTAACCCGAGGTATCACTGTATAAGGCAGCTTCCTATCTCGCCATTATCTGCAAGCCTTGAAAAATAGATAACGTCTTTGTCTGGCACCCAAAGGAAGGCAATGTTGGTGCTGGGTGGGCTTCCCAGAAGAGAGCACTCTCTAAGCAAGGGGCTGCCACAGAGAAACAGAGATTGCCTTTCTCTGGCCATCTCTCAGAGGGGGCATTCAGAGCAGGGCCTTGGGTGCCCATCTTAGGATGTCAAGGCAAGAGTTTTCTGCCACTGTTCTAAGTTGTGACAAACCCCAATATTCTGATGCAGCTCAACAGTGCCCCCTAGAGCTCCTGGGGTTCTCACCTCCTGCAGTTAGCCTTCAACAGAAAGCTATCAGGCTGCATTGTTTCTGAGTATACATCTTTTGGCTAAGCCTCTCTGTACTGTACAATGACTCAACAGGTCTGAACTGGCTGGGCCTTTGTATTGTAAGTTCAGAATCTTTAGGGAGGTTGAAATGGACTTTTAGTAGTTTTGTGGCTGGCCACAGGAACCACTGACATCAGAGATGGAGGCAATTTCATGATTGGCTAAACAACAATTCATCTTAGGATGGAGACCCAGCTCTTACTGATCTCACATCAGTAAAGCTTCAGCTTTGGTCTTCCCAGAAACATTGAACTGGGAGTCCAAAGATGCTGTCTCTCAGAACTTCTCTTCTACAAGGAAGTCTGCACATGCTCTGAAGACCAAGACTCCACTAAAGCAGGTAACATATAACTAGTTATATTAGACCGACTTTATTATTTTTATTTGCAAACCTGTCTCTGTATTGCATTGTCCTTTTGCCCCAACAACATTCTTCCTATTTTGGAAATTTTGTTTTTATTGGTTTTAAAAGGCTAGAATTGTTCACCAAAAGCTTTCCCCAGTGCTATGCTTGCCTAAGTTATGTTTCTGTAAAGACAATTCAAGAGGTTCTGTGAAAGATCTAGTGATTTGGGGTTAGGGGAAATAAATGCAGTAATCTCTGCTTTTGTATATTTTCCCCTAGAGCTGTTCTGAAGGAAGCGGTCCTGCCTCTCCATAATACAGTGGTACCTCGGGTTACATATGCTTCAGGTTACATACGCTTCAGGTTACAGACTCCGCTAACCCAGAAATAGTACCTCGGGTTAAGAACTTTGCTTCAGGATGAGGACAGAAATTGTGCTCCGGCGGTGCAGCGGCAGCGGGAGGCCCCATTAGCTAAATTGGTGCTTCAGATTAAGAACAGTTTCAGGTTAAGAACAGACCTCCGGAACGAATTAAGTACTTAACCTGAGGTACCACTGTAATAGGGTTAGGCTGAGAGGCACTGAGTTGCCCCAAAGACGGGCTAAGTGGGGATTTGAACTCTGGTCTTCTGACTCAAAGTTGCAGCTGACTCTAACCACTGCACCACACTTTTCTTCTTCTTCTTCTTCTTCTTCTTCATAATAATAATAATAATAATAACAACAACAACAATAATAAAATGTATATGCTACCTTTCAAGAAAAAATACCAAGGTGTTTCACAAGCAAATAAAGGCCAGCCTCAAAAGAAGAGGAAAGTAACCAATTGTAAAACTGCAGCCGCCCATAATTAAAATATATCATAAACACCCCCATTAAAGCAAAGTCCATTAGAGAAGGAAAGGGAGTTTACCAGTGAGGAGTGGACCACCTCAACCCCATCACTGATATTACTCAGAGACATCCTGCCTCCACTATTGGGAGGTTGATAGCCTTGATCTCCATGAATTTGTCTAATCCCTCTTTAAAGGTAAAGGGACCCTGACCATTAGGTCCAGTCGCGGATGACTCTGGGGTTGCGGCGTTCATCTCACTTTACTGGCTGAGGGAGCTGGCGTACAGCTTCCATGTCATGTGGCCAGCATGACTAAGCCGCTTCTGGTGAACTAGAGCAGCGCACGGAAACGCCGTTTACCTTCCCGCCGGAGTGGTACCTATTTATCTACTTGCACTTTGATGTGCTTTCAAATTGCTTGGTTGGCAGGAGCAGGGACTGAGCAACGGGAGCTCACTCCGTTGCGGGGATTCGAACCGCTGACCTTCTGATCGGCAAGCCCTAGGCTCTGTGGTTTAGACCAGTGTTCCCCAACCTTGGGCCTCCAGCTGTTTTTGGACTACAATTCCCATCACCCTTGACCACTGGTCTTGCTAGCGAGGGATGATGGGAGTTGTAGTCCAAAAACAGCTGGAGGCCCAAGGTTGGGGAACACTGGTTTAGACCACAGCGCCACCCGCGTCCCTTCAATCCCTCTTTAAGGTCATCCAAATTGGTGGCCATCCCTGTATCTTGTGGTGGTAAATCCAGGGCTTTTTTCAGGAGCTCAGCTCTGGCATCTCTCATAATGCCATGAGCTCAGGGTAGGGTGATGGAGGAATAGAGAGCCAGCGTGGAGAGAGGGTGGATGGAGGACTCTGTTGAGAAGGGCTGTAGGTTAGTGGCAGCGCACTTGCTTGGCATGCAGAAAGTCCTCAGCATCTTCAAGCAGGGCCAGGAAACCCCTTGTCCAGGCCTAGAACCCTAGAGAGAAGCTGTCAGTCAGTGTAGGCAGCACAATGAGTCAGATGGACCAGGGGTAAGTCTGACTTGGTATAATGCAGCTTACGATGTTCCTCACGAATCCAGCGTTTAATGAGAGGGAATTGTTTTACCCAGGAAGCAAATTCCCATCCTAGATCTTCTCATCCTAAAATCAACTTTAAAGCTTCCTAGCAAAAAAAAACCTTGGACCTATTTATTTGCTATTTGGCAATTGTCTTACCCTGGGCCACCCCTCTTGTGTTTGGAATTTTCAGTCCAATTGCCCACAAAGCAAGGAGACAGAGTGGTTCAATTTTTTTACTCGCACTAAAACTTAAATTGCTGCCATTGTGGGAATGGGCACTGCAGTTATTTTGAAATTTGCCAGGATTGATGCCCTCAGTTGGGGCAACCTTGCCTACAAAAGTAATGAAAATTATAGATCATTTTTAAAAGAAAAACTTTAAAGGTGCCCAGGACAAAAAGCCCCAGGACAAATTTACTTGCAGAGTGGTAGGTTTGACCCCCTATGCAACAGCTAATAAGCCTGCAAATTTCAGCCACTTCTGCCAAAAGGGGATTTATCTATTTTATTTTATTTTTAAAATTGAAGTACCGAAAGAGAGGGAAGCAAAGGAGACCCTGGCAGTTCTGAACTGAATTGAGCAGATTCCGAAGTGCCTTGGACTGAGGCAAGTTGCTTTCCAAAGTGCTAAATTGGGATCCAAACCTAATTGTGTGGTTGGTGCTCACCCAAATGTATTTTGAATGGATTTTGCTTTCCCATTACAATGCGCTTTCTTTTCCATCTCCTCCCACTAACTTAAGCATCACCTGGGAGGAACATTTTCATCCAGAAAGAGGAACTCTTTTGCATGCAGAATAAAATGAATAACCCCCTTTATAAACACTGGCCTGCCCCCTTTCTTATTACACAGCTGTAGAAGCCATCCCTCTTGTGAGGTGGAAGCCTGAGGTTCACCACTATTGCTAAAATGAGATGCAAATGTATGCACCATCTTTGTTCCCAAGGAGGAAGGCAATGTTCTTGAACATAACCGATGAAATTTCTTTTTCTTTTTCCAGTTTTCTCTGTTGACAATGAAACAAAAGCTGGATGTTGGGATGGGGGCAATCATTCACTGCCTCAAATCCTCCTCCTCTGAGCATGGCTACCAACCACACCACATGCTAAGTCAGCCGGACACCCCTGCCCAAGTCCCCTCCCACCATCTCCACGGTAACGACAATGGCATTGCATCCTAATGAAGGGCCAGCCTGCTGACCTGGAGAGAGAAAGAGCGGGATGTCCTGCCTCCTCTTAAATTTCGGACTGCTTGTCTTTGCAAGCCCAGCCTGCGATCTGAGGGCAAGATCAGTTCCGAACGGCTAAAAACTGCAGAAGAGCAAGTGGAGCTGTCCCTGAACATCACAAAAGACTGAGCGCTGGGGTGCCAGCTTGCTTTTTGGGTACTGCCAAGCTTTGACGCTGAAGCGTCTTGAAAGTGACATCCCACTTTGGGGAGAGGGAGAGGGAAATTATCCCCCCGCCTGCAACCGGGACAATTCGCCACCAGCTTCAGAAGCTGCTACTTGGATGAACAACCACCCTTTGGGTGCAAACCAGGGTTCCTGGCTGGCCACCCTCCAAAATTCTCTCGAGAGGCTCAAGACTCTCCAAGCTCAACAAGGTGCCAAGCACTGGGCGATAGCCCCACTGCTTGCACCAATTCAGGCACTGGGGCTGCCGAGAGCATTTCTCAAACCAGCAGGTGAACAGAAAAAGGCATTCCCAGGAAGCCCCCTTCCCCCGCCGCCACCCCTGAGCTGGAGATACAACGGCAGCCGGCAGGCAAAGCACACGGAACAAGGCACCCTCTGCAGTGGCGCTGGCGCACCAGGCATTGTCAGGCAGCCTCCACGCCGGCTGTGCCGTGTGCATGCTAATGAGTTACTCTGGGAAATGCTGCGCAAATTAATTGCTCAAAGTATCTGTTAACTTACCAAACAGGGCGGTGTAACACGCAGGGAGAGGGAGAGGGGGCAGGAGTCTCATGGTGCAGGGAGGGAGCTGGGCAGGCAGGATTTACTATGCCCAGGTGGTCTTTCCAGGGACTCTGAACTGGGGAGGAAATGAACTATTACAACAGCAGGTGAAGGGAGGAAGGACAGAATTCCCGATATTTTTTTTGTATTTAATTTTTTTAAAAAAGCTCACATAGCTTCTTAGGGTCACATGCTGCCTTTAGCACCAGTCTGGGCTGTCATGTGATCAAGGTCACTAGTCACATGGCAACATCCCCCCCAACCCCCCCCCCAAATGTGCCTGGATTTTAACGTCTCAGTGAATGAATTCATTGCAGAAGCTTTCATTTAACCTTTGCAATTAAGCAATTGTTCCTGAGGGGGTGGGCAGGCAAGCGTGCGGGGGGGGGGGGGGGTTGCGAGGAAAAAGAAGAAGAAAGCCAGCTAAATGCCAATGAACCTGCCTATGAATATTTAATACCCGCGCCTTCGATTTCTCATAAACCGCAACCTGGACCAGTGCCAACTCCATTTGAATAGCCTCCTTTGTTAATCGCAAATCTGACGCCTCTGCCGTCCGTCTGCAGGGCTGTGGCTCTCTCAAGCTGGAATCTGTCACAAAGGATACCGGGGGAAGCATAACTCATAACCACCGCCAGGCTTCCCTGTCCTGCATCTCAAGGTGCGCGGGCAGCTCGTCCTAATGACTAATTACGAGAGGCAACTCGCAGCCATCTCCAACAAGGCTGAACAGCGCTACCACCTCAGTCCCCATTTTTTTTTTAAAAAAAACTTTAAATCTTAAAGCCGTGCATATTAGAGATGGCTATGGAGATCCACAGTGCTTGAGAGCATTTATTAAAGACGAGAACAAAGAGATGGTTGGGAGAAACCTGGTTCCTCCCCCTGCCTGAGCCCCCAACACTGATTGAGGCTAAATCCTGATCTATTCCCACTCCCCCCAGAAGATGGAACTGTGCAACTTTAAGAAATAGGGAGCTAGTAGTAGTGCAACATCCCAAACATTGAAATAAAGAAAGAAAGAAAGAAAGAAAGAAAGAAAGAAAGAAAGAAAGAAAGAAAGAAAGAAAGAAAGATCTTGATAAGTGAAGCAAGAGTATTGCTCCTTGGGATGGGCAAGTAGGGATAGGGGGGCTATTAACTTCAATTTGCACTTAAAGGCAAACCTACCCAATTTACACTTCCCAAAACAGCATGTCATCCAAAACACAACCACCTTTTGAAATTTGTACTTCTCTGAATTTTGCAATGCAGTTCTCCAGCCCAGTAAGGTACTCATAATACTGGGGTTAAAAGGTAAAGGTACCCCTGCCCGTACGGGCCAGTCTTGCCAGACTCTAGGGTTGTGCGCTCATCTCACTCTATAGGCCGGGAGCCAACGCTGTCCGCAGACACTTCCGGGTCACGTGGCCAGCGTGACAAGCTGCATCTGGCGAGCCAGCGCAGCACACGGAACGCCGTTTACCTTCCCGCTGGTAAGCGGTCCCTATTTATCTACTTGCACCCGAAGGTGCTTTTGAACTGCTAGGTCGGCAGGCGCTGGGACCGAACGACGGGAGCGCACCCCGCCGCGGGGATTCGAACCGCCGACCTTTTGATCGGCAAGTCCTAGGCGCTGAGGCTTTAACCCACAGCGCCACCCGCGTCCCATAATACTGGGGTTATGTGTGCATAAATATGCATATACAGTCATACCTTGGAAGTCGAACAGAATCCGTTTCAGAAGTCTGTTTGACTTCCAAAACCAAATCGCGGCTTCTGATTGGCTGCAGGAAGCCCCGTCAGACGTTAGGGTTCCAAAAGAACGTACGCAAACCGGAACAATCACTTCCAGGTTTGCAGCATCTGGGAGCCAAAATGTCCGCGTTCCAGGACGTTCGGCAATCAAGTTACAACTGTATTAGTGAAACTAACACGCAAAAGCCATTATATCAGGCAGTTTCATTGACTGGCATGCATATTAGGAGAAATTCACACTAAAAACTGATGAATTTTCAAAATGACTTTAAAAAAAAAAAAAAAAAAACCCCCACACACTGATATGCAGAACTGAATTTGAGACTGGAAAAATGAGAGAAACCAAATTGGATAGATTTCATCAGCTTCTGCATTTTCATCTGGACCTACTTGGCAGCCATGCACTAGCAACTTGCTGGGGGGGGGGGAATTAAATGCTGAATTTATCAGGATCCAAGCATGTTACTCTCCATCCCAGACTACTGTGCAGAATCACAGAACACACATGGCTCTGAAACAGTGGGCTGGTGGGAATGGGAGCCAGAAGCCTGAATTGGGATATACTTGCGGCATTGAGTCCTGGAATCTTTCCCAGATCGATACCGTAGCCTAGGGCCAAATCAAGTCAAGACAGGAGATGAGCAATCTCAGACTGGCAAGACTGAACTGGGTCCAAGAGCAGCTGAGCAGATTGGCTGCAGAACAGCCAGAATAGCCTAAGGGAAGAATCAATAAGAGCTGCATTGCAGGCAGAAACCAGAGGCCCAAAAGCAGCAGAGGGAGGGTTAGCCAGGAGGTGATTTTTGGTGCAAGACCTGCATTCCCAGTCTAGGCACCGAATCCTCTTGGGGTCAGGGACCACAGTGTTGGGTAATTTCCTTGCCACCTAGGGCGGCCACCCAACAGGTAAGGGTAACAAATCCTTGTGACAGCCTAGAGTTGACCACCAATGTGGTGTATCGGTTAGAGCAGGCATCCCCAAACTCAGCCCTCCAGATGTTTTGGAACTACAACTCCCATCATCCTTAGCTAACAGGACCAGTGCTCAGGGATGATAGGAATTGTAGTCCCAAAACAGCTGACGGGCCAAGTTTGAGGATGCCTGGGTTAGTGTTGGACTAGGGCCTGGGAGAGACCAGGGTTCAAATCCCCACTTGGTCATGAAGCTCACTGGACAACCTTGAGCCAGTCACTGCCTCTCGGCATCACTGAAGGGTGTGTGGGGGGGAGACCCTTGTGCTCACTGGAGCAAAAAGGAGTGATTTCTGCATTGCAGGGGGTTAGACTAGATGGCCCTTTGCATCCCTCTCAACGCTACAATCCTATGATTCTATGAAATGTAATGGATGAATGAATGCAAACACTCAGATTTTCATAGGCCTTGAGCTTTTTGAGAGCCAGTGTGGTGTAGTGGGGAGGAGTGTTGGTCTAGGACAGGGGTCAGCAAAATTACCACACCTCAGGCCGGTGTCTCCAGCGCCGAATGCGCGGCAGGCCGGAGGGCGGGGGAGCGTGTGCCCATACGCGTGCGCACACGCTATTTCTGGCACACTTCCGGGTCGAAGGAGCACCGGAAATAGCTTGTGCACATGTGCACAGGCCTCCTCTGACCCGGATGTGCATTGGAAATAATGCTTGCGCATGCGCATAAGCTATTTCTGGTGCTCCTCCAACCCGGAAGTGGGCAGCCACACAGCACAACGCCGGTAAGATAGGGCGGTGGCAGTGGGTGGTGGGGGTCACCACAGGCCGGATAAATGAGTCCCTTGGGCCTTATCCGGCCCACGGGTCTTAATTTGGGGACCCCTAGTCTAGGACCTGGGAGACCAGGGTTCATATCCCCATTCAGCCATGAAGATCACTCGGCATCCTTGGACCACTCCTTCCCTCTTAGCCTAACCTACCTCACAGGGTTGTTGTGGGGATTAAATGAATTATTATTTTTTTTTTTGGGGGGGGAGAACTATCTATGCCACCTTGAGCTCTTTGGAGAAAAAGGTGGGATACAAATGCAATCAATACCATTAAGTGAGCCAGAGTTGGTGCACAATGGCTGAGGGCGGCCTGTGCCCCCAATTAAGGGGGAGAAAAGGGGTGGGCTTGCTTCCTACCTGCTCTGCCGGCACAAGGAGAGACAGGCCGACGAATGATGCCGGAGAAGTCTCGGGCTGCACCCCCCACTGGCTCTCTGCAGCACAAAGGGATCCACGGCTGGTGCCAGGCACGGAGGCATTCATGTAGGCCAAGGAGACGCTCCAGATGGCACCTTGGCACATGAAGTGCCTTCCCTCCCTCTTTTCCTGGGAGGCAACTTGCCCGAGCTTTGTCCCTTGCGGAGGATGCCAGTGGCAGGCAGCTTCCTCGGCGCTCCGCTACCTCCTTGAGACAGAGAGAGATGCCATCTGGGCGAGGTGCCACCAGCTCCCCGGAGCCTGGGAAGTGGCACGCGGCATCCACAAGAACAGAGAGGAACCTGGCACTGCAACCAGCCAAGATGAGCTGCTCTGTCTCTCTGGAAATGAGCAGGCCAGAAGAAGGGTGGGCAGGCGGGTGGCACTGGAAAACTGCCAGCTTGGTTGCTACACAGTGAATGCCCTTGAGTGGTGGAGCACAAGGAAATCCGAGGAAAGTTGAGTTTGGCTGCAGGAAAACCGGAGGCCAGAGCATCCACTTTACACACAGACAGCCCCAGGTTGGATCCCTGCTGGTGGCATCTGCAGATAGGGCAGGGAATGTCCCTGCCTGAAAACCTGGACAGCCACCACTTGTCAGTGTGGACAGTAATGAGCTAGATGGGCCAATGCTGTGTTCCTGTTTAAATCAGGCCTTTGTTCAAAACCACTAGGACTAGGATCTCTGCTCAATGATGAACACCTGCTTTGTGTGCAGAAGGTCCCAGGTCAATTCCTTGGCATCTCCAGGTGTGGGTGGGAAAGTCCCCTCTCTGAAACATTAAGAGAGCTGCTGCCAGTCTGTGTAGACAGTAATAAGCTGGATGAACCAATGGTCTGACTCAGTGTAAGGGAGCTTCCTCAGGTGGTATTCACAGGAGGCAACATACAACCAACCCTCTCCTATCTGGAGGGTGCCTGGCTGGGGAAGGCTGACCGCTCTGTTCACCCAGGCACACTTTCAGTGTCTGGTGTCCTGACTTCTGTGCTGCGGTTTTTCTGATGTTTAGTCCCTTGGTTACAATGGATATTGTGGTGTTGTGAGATGGCCCAGGGCAGGACTGAGCTGTAGTCTAAAACATCTGGAGCAGTAATTATGTTTGCATAGAAATCTGGAAATTCAGTGTATTCTGAGTATTTGAGAAGTTTTGTGTGTTTATAGGCCCATTGCAATAATACAGATGAGCTTATGAGCTGTAAAGTTAACAACTGTCTACGTGTAGCTCTGTCACAGCAGAGATGCTTGCAACCACAGCTATCAAGTACTATACATCTTCACTGCCTAAGCAGTTTGGGTTCCCCAAAGGAGGCCCATTTCCTATCATTAACTACAGAGGAATAGCCAAGTACCCTGTGTAATTAGAAAGTTGGGGCAAGGGGAAGAGATGAACCTGTAAACTCACACCTACTAAGCAGCCTCTTCCTTGCCTTCCTGTACATGGGGGAGCCTGTCTGAATAAGCCAGCTCCTCTCCAGCCCACCCAACACTCTGCCTGTAGGGAAGTCCAATTCTTGCTTCCAATGGATCTCTTCTTGCCATATAGAGAATGTGGTGGCCCTTGAAGTGGTCAGAGGAGGCATTGTTCCATGATTCTAAGGACCGTCAGTTTGAGAGAGATGCAGTTCTCCAGTACTGCGCAAAATACCCAAGTTTTAAAGTCAACATAAATGGTAGTCTATAAATGGCAATTTCCCTCTCCTTAATCGAGGCAGCATGCAGAGCTGAGATCCCTTAATGGGGAAATTAAAAGGCTCAGCTAAATGAAAAACTGTTAACATGCTGAGCATCTCAGATAGGGAGGAACCAAATCCAAAACACTGAACCAGAGAGGAGTTGTTGAAGAGGGCTGTAGTCCTCAGCATAATGGGATGCCACTTTTAAGAAGCCCCATTTAAGTGAATATCTATAAGCAACCAACTTTAACAAATACCCCAGTATGTTCTCAAGCATTATTGGGCTTCTCCAACAGCCTTGGTTGAATTGCTCATGGTGGTGTTGAAATGTTAAGGGTGAGTGGAACTCTGAATTTCATATACCCAGGTCCAAACATAACCTGACTGTTAGGACAAAACTGATATGGGAGAAAAACACGTATACCTGCCCCTTCAAAACATGGGAAATGAAGTTTTATTACTAAACCAGTGAGGGTCTCTGAAGGACAAAACATGCCAAATCAATTTTATCTTAGCTACTAACTTAGTAGTTCATGGAAATGTGGTAGACAGTATTACTTGGTTGCAAAAGAGCATATGATAAATTCTCTCATGATAATATTTTTGACCTATGGTTAAAATATGGGCAGGATGATGCTACTGTTAGGTGGATCTGCAGCTGGTTGAACAACAGCACCAGAGTACCCATTAATGGCTTACATCCACCTGGAGAGCTGTCTCATCTGGAACGCCACAAGGCTCTGGGGTCTAGGTCCCGAGCTGGTAAATGTATTTATAAATTTGTGGTGGCAAAGGCATACGGGAGCTCATTAAATCTGCAAATGACACAAAGTTGTGAGGGGAACCACCAAAGACAAAATCAAGGATGAAAATGAACTTGGCAGGTTGGAAAGCTGTGCTGAAACGGAGATGAAATTCCAGAGATGAAAGGTAGCCTTGTGTTTCGGCACCAAAGTCACACTATAAGTTGGATGAGGGAGTCCTGACTTGGCAAGCGGTACATGTGAAAAGTCTTTCAGAAATGTTAATGATAGCTGAGGCTGCAGTAACAGGATCACAGCGTACGTATCGAAAAAAGGGAAGTGTTTCACCTCTGTTCTGTGATCATTACTGCCTCTAATAATGGAGGTAGCACACACCCCTTGTTACCATTGATAGCCGTATTCTCCTCTGTGAATTACGTCTAGATCACCTGCGGCAGGAGTGCTGGAGTCCATATTTGAACAGCCTTTCACAGAACAGTGTCTACCTATGTCAATTTGCTCCTGTAAGAACTAGTAATGGCCACCAACCTCAGTGGCTTTAAAGGTGATCTAGACATATTCACAGAGAAGAAGGCTATCAATGGCTACAAGCCACAAGGGGTCTGTGCTACCTCCACTATTAGAGGCAGTAATGGCAGGTGCTAGAAAATGCAATTGGGGAGAGAGGTGCTGCACTCAGGTCTTGCTTGTGGGCTTCCCACAGAGGCAAGTGGCTAGCCACTGTGAGAATAGGGTGCTGGACTGGATGGGCCATTGGCCTGATCCAGCAAGCTCCTCTTTTGTTTAATACCTCTTGTGGAAACTCCCAGTGACCACTTTGCAACCATGTGTAGGGCTAGGAAAACGGAGGGAATCACAGCCAAGTATTAGTGTGCAACAGCCAAGTTAGGGTTGTACCTTTTTGTCTGCTTGCTCTAACACCGTGGAGGAATATTAGGACTTTCTTTGGCCCACTGAGGAGAGCAGGAGCAATGCAGCACCCACTCTCCAAAGTGTCAGAGAAAATTTCATGTTCAACTGACAGCACCATTCCATGATTTTACCTGAAATTTTGAGGCATTAGAAAACTAGCATTGCAATTTAATGCTGCAGGATATATATTTTTCTTATTAAAAACAGGAACTCCTTACTTGTTTAACCTTTTGAGGCAATAAAACATGCCAATTTCAAAAAAACAATTTCCCCTCCAAAAATCTTAAGTCTGACAGAATTGACAACTGACAGTGCTGATAATGAAAGGCTGAAATGACTCTCCCAAATTGCTGGCAGGAGCCAATGCTGGCTAGCTGCACAGAACGAGCCCCAGCCACCTGCTCTGGCTGTTTAGCAGAGCATAGGGTTTGGGTTGTTACTCACCAAGCTAAAGGACCCTGTGTCAGTCTGGAATCCTGCCTGAGGCAATTATTGCTGGCTGTCATGTAACTTTGAATCAGCCAGGTTGGAAAACCAAGCTTCCATTTAAACCAGTTTACCCCAACCACCATCCTCACTATGCATCAAAATGTGGACCAATATGGGTCCAATGGCTAGGGGTCACACATTGTGTTCAGGTCCCCAAAGGGAGCCCACCCCCAAAGGCTTGAGGAGTGCTGCTTTAAGTACGCAGCCTCCTAGGATGATGCATTTACTAGTCCAAGTTCTCTACATGGAAGAGCGAACTTGACTGCTTTCAAAGATTAATGCTCACAGAGCTTCCTAGCCACCCACCCTCCAGTTTAACATTCTCTGTGTTAAACCAATAAATTCTGTCGGAGACAGACAATTTCTCATGAAGGGTAGAGCTCATTGGGGAGGTGAGGGTCACCTTCCCTTCCTTGCCTGATTAAAGCTGGTGCTGCAAATCTAACACATTGATTATAAAGTTTAATGAATTCTTTTTTTATTGTAATCCAAAAGTAACAGAACAGGGCTGTAATGCATTCCACAAGTCCTCTGGCTGATATTTTAGAACCGATATCAGCCCTTTTCTTTTTCCTGACAGGCAATTAAAAAAAAAAAAATTAAGTGTGAATTTTTTCACAGTACAGTAAACACCACCCAAACTATTTTAATGGTGGTTAAAAGAGCCCCCCCCCAAATAAAAATAAAATTAAATAAAAAACCCACCTCCCTCCCCCATATCACATGGTCACAACTCACAAGTCTGTACAAAATGTTCACTTTATAAAGCTCTGATGTAAAAATCAAATCAAGCAGCAATTGTGTAAGTGCAGCACAGGGCCCGTCATGGCATTATTTACAAGGCTCTCGTTTGTTTACATTATAACAAAATTTCACACAGGCGACTCAGTCCCTCTGTAGGTCGGTCCACCCCCTGCCCTGCCCTCCGCCCTAGAGGGGGGCCGCCTTAGCTTTTTGGTCGTCTCCTTTCTCCTTCTCCTTGTTCTTCTTCGACTTCTTCTTCTTGTGTTTGTGTTTTTGGCTCCGCTCTGCCTCCGACTCTGTCCCGCCGTGCTTCTTGTGCTTCTTATGCTTTTTGTGCTTCTTGTGCTTCTTCTTGTCCTTCTTCTTCCGCTTCTTCTTGCTGTCCTGGCTGTCGGCCGAGCTGGCACTGCTGCTGCGGCTCCGGCCTTGGCTCTCAGAAGGGCTCTGGCTGCGGCTGATGCTGGGGCTGCTCTGGCTCTGGCTCCCGCCAGCTGGGGGGGCCAAGACTGCTGTCCCCACCGCTCCCTCCTTGGGCTTACTGTTCTCGGGGGCCTTATCCTTCCCCTCCCGGGTGGCTCTTCCAGGGGAGTCCTCTTGCTTTGTAGAGACGTTGCTGTCGCTGTCACTCTCATTGTAGTCTGGGACGAAAGCTGCCTCGTCCGTCTCCCTCGTTGGGTCAGACGAGAGACGGGCAGAGTGGCTGGGCAGTGGCTTCGGCTTGGTGGTGCCCTTGTCATTCGGCACCGTTGTCCCTGGCTCTCTTGCCTCTGGTGAGCAGCGCCGGTGCAAGGACTTGTTCCCACCTGCCACCTTCTCCTTGTTGCTCCAGGTAGTCTCAGAGGACGGGCGTTTCTCTCTCTCCTTGCCCGAACTCCTCTCCTGGGACTTGTGTTGTTCTGCAGAACGTCTGGAGTCGTAAGGAGCTTTGTGGTCATTTGGCCTCCGGTCCCTCGGAGGGCTGTAACTGCCTCGCTTTGAGTCCCCAGCCTCCTTTTTGGGCTGCTCCGTTCGCTCATCCCTGGCCTTGTTTTTTTGTCCAGAGGTGGCAGAATCACGGCTGCGAGGAGGAGAGACCTTTTTCCGTGCCAGGTCGCTCCTTTCCTCTCTTCGCTTGGAACCAGAATAGTCTCTGCTACTGCTGCTGTCGTAGTCAGACTTTTTGTCCCAGTTAGGAGTGAAATCCTTCCCAGAGGACCCATGGGCAGCTTCATGTTTATCTGAAGACCTGGCCTCTTTGGAAGAGTTAGAAGAGCAATTCTTTGCATTGCCTTGTTCGGCACTGCGTTCAGAGCGCTCCTTCTCCTGTTGAGTGCCACTCTTCCTTTTCTCAGAAGAGTCTTTGTCAGATACAGCGTGATCCCTCTCTTTGAGTTTCCCTTTCTCATTGGACAATAACACTGTTTTGGAGTTTTTGGACTCAGGCTGTGAACTTTCAGGATCCTTTTCACTGTGTTTGAGGGAGTTGGATGGCTTTGTGCTGACATTCTTGACGACACTTGAGGGCTTCCCAGCTGCAGAGGTAACTTGCACAGATTTAACATCCTCCTCCTCTTCTTCCTCCTCAGAGTCAAAATCGTCTTTATCCCACTTGGACTGAGGAACTTGGATCATGATGATGACATCTTCGGCAGGGGCTGTTATGTCATTGTTGTACTCTTCCATGGTCTTGATGACAGTTCGCTTCATGTCCAGCTTATCTTCTGACTTTCTCACAGGGCTTCCTCCAGCAGAACTGGTGCTAAGGAAGACATCAAAGCAGCATCATTTAATTCCAAGTTTAGATTGTGGGGATATTCTTTTTTTTTACAGGGCCAAAAGCCCCACTTTACTATTTTATTTTCACATAGAAAACAGCCCTTGCATCAAGGAACTGGCCTGGGGTTTATTTTTTTCCTCAGGAACATTGGGGTCCAGAGTCCCATCCCCCCTATCCAGGCCACATGTGCGTTTTCCCACTACAGAAAAGTAAACTTAGTAACCAAGCCTTAATTCTTCTCAGCCTACACTTTAGAGAGAGGGGCTGTTGTGACTCAAGAGATTTCTGTTTGACAACAAAAGGCGCAGGGAACCTCGTTGACACAGTGGGCTGGATTCAGCTATGGCAAACCTTCTGCAGGCCATGCTTGGCAGGTGGGATTGTTCTTTTGCGAGCGTGCCATGCATTCAATGTCGTTAAAATGCGGCAAGGAATGCAAGCCATGCTGCCAGATCAGATCCACTGGAGTGGATCTAACCTGGCCAAAAGTAGCATAGTGGGCACTCGGTGCCAAACTGAAACAGTGCCAAATGCAAGTGGTTCTTGCAGAGGCTCCCAATTGTTTCTTTGCTGTTTGCATTTGGCATGGAATATAAAACTGTACTGCTTTCAGCAGACATCAGGTCTGCTTGGGAACTTCAATCAGGAGCTCCTGAGTGGATCCAAATCCAGATGTAGCCTTCCCATGAAGCCTGGGTGACCCCTTGCAGGTCTTATTTTAGGACTTTCCATCAAGGGAAAATAATCATTGCCTGACACAGCCAATTAGGCTATTTTCCCCACCTGTGATGAGGGCACTTTGCACACCTGACATCAAATGATATTGTGACAGGTGGGTATGACAGGGGGGAGGGGGAGAATGGGCCTCTAGGGCAAATGAAGAACTCTGAAAGGCCCCCTCACCCACAGATCACAGAGTAGCATTGATAAATTAACACTAGTAAGCCACATCAGGCAATGATTCCTTCCCTTCGATGGAAAATGCTGAAGTGAGATTTCCAATGGCCAATGGCAAGTGCACTTTACCTAGCCACAGGCACAAAATAACCGACACAGCCCAGACATCAAGGAAAGGTGGGCAAATAGCTTCATAAAAAACCTCATGCTAGAAGGGAAATTAAAAGGCCATGACTCAATCTGGACTGCTTGGGACTGGAGGGCAACTGATCTATATTAGAGGGATTGATCTGGCTTGTCCATAAGACGAAAGATCCAGATCCAGACCAGCCAACGTCAGCTACTTATCTTCTACTCCCACCTGGGTTTAAGAGAGGCCAAATCAAAGCTTAAGAAAGGAGGCAGTACTCAACATGACATGGACAGGAAGTGAAATTAATTTTTAAGTTTTAATCAGGAGGTACCTGGTATAATCAACCAGCGTCAGACCAGATCCATCGGCAGCTGCGGCTTTCCTCCTCATCTTTCCTTTCGCCTTCTCTTGTTTCCCTTTGCTGCTGAGGGGTGGCTCAGGCTTCTCGGCTGGAGTCTCCTTCACTGGGGGGACATTTTCAACACTGGCAATCTTCTTGCCAGTTTCTCGGTTCAGCTTAATCTTTTTTGCTGGAGCAACTGGCAAAACAGCTTTGTCCTTTTCAGGGGTCCTCTCTGCTTTTTCACCCTCTGTCTCAGTTTTCCCCTTTGGCAATGGTTTCGACTCTACAATGTCAGGTTTGGACATTTTTAACGACGGCGTTTCGTGATCTTTGTCTCCTTTTTCCTCGGCTTTCCTTTTCCTTTTCTCTGGCTTTGCATCCACAGGCTTGTTCTTGTCCACAGGTTTCTTTGACTTCTCCTCCTTACTCGATTGCTTCTCCTGCTTGACTTCCTTGGGGGGATCTTTCTTGGCCTTCTCCTCCTTTGTTGATCTGGTTTCTGGATGCTCTTTTGAGCTTCGGGGATGAACCTTGCGTGGCGTACCAAGTGCCTTCTCATCTTTCTGAGAGGACACTGACCTGATAGGATCAGCCTTTGGCAACTCCTCCTTGGCTTTTTTCGCAGGAGGATCTGCCCGGGGGGATTTTTCACGATCTGCCTCCACTTTCTCTTGGGGTGCTTTAGCTGGCTTCACTTGCACCTCTTTCTTGGTAGTGGCAGGGCCTTCTGCTTTTCGCTTTGTCTTCTCGGCTTTTGCCTTTGGCTTCTCTTTCCTTTCCTTGTCAGAAGTGGGTTTGAAGGCAACGGAATCTGCTTCCATTGGCTCATCTCGGACAGGAGTAGCATCATCCCTGCTTGGGAGCATGAAGAGTGGGTCAGGCTTGCTGCCCTCTTCCCCAGGGGCAGGATCCCGTGGCTTCCGCGAGCCTTCTAACAGGTCAGCATTGGGGAAGCCTTCGCCCTCGTCCCCCTTCCTTCTCTTGCGGTGCTTCTTGTGTTTGTTTCCCTTCCCGTCTCCTGGTGGGATCTCAACCTCCTTGTCTTTCAGTTTGGCCACCTCTTTCATGCCATGGCCCTCTCTACTTGGAAGCTTCTCAGAGTAGCCAGTACCTACATTCCGATTCCGATGGCCCAGCCCTCCAGGGTAATCGTCTCTACGGCCCCGAACGTATGGGGAATTCTCTCGCCTAGGGCCAGGAGGACCAAAGCGCTCTGGAGAGAAGTTCTCCCTGTTAAGCAAAGGCCTGGGCTGGGCTCCAGCTGTGTAGCCCTTGTAGTATTTCTCGTACCACTCCCGGTAGGTCTCCCACTCCCGGAATCTCTCTTTCTCAAATGGGTCTCTCATATCCACGGATCTGCCATAGTACGCTTTCATGTCGTAAGGTGGAATTTCTCGGTATCGGCCGAAGTATTCCCTTTCCCCTTCTGCCTGCTGAACAGGGCGCTTGTTTGGGGACTGGCCTCTGTAAACTGGAGACCTCGATCGAGAATGATATCTTCTGTAGGGGGGTGACCTGGATCTTGAGCGGTGATAGCCGTGGGATCTTGACCTGGAACGGTAGTTCCGACTCTTCCCCCTGCCCCTCCGTGGGTAGGGAGGAGACCGTGAGTAGGAGCGGGAATGGGAACGGCTGAATGACCGAGAATAGGATCGAGAACGGGATGAGCCAGATCGGGACTTGGAGTACGTATAGGAACTTCTTGAGTATGAAGATGCACTGTATGGCGATTTGGACCTTAAGAAACAAAGCAAAGGGGGAGGGGGAAGGAAAGATGTGTAACTGTAGCCTCTTCACTTTTGTACAAATTATGTGGCACAACCACAGTGAAGAGCATTCCCTTTTTTGTCACAGAATCTGTTATGAAGCAGTCACTGGAGATACCTAGAAGGAGACAATGCACAGAGCTCTTCTGGGCACCCCTAACAACTCATTCAAGCTCAGTGGGACTTTTACAGCTTTATTATTATCACTATTGTCAATGAAGAATAGCTCCTCACTCTGCACCAATTGCTTTTGTACACCCAATATTTAAGAAGCAATTCACCAGCTGATGGTGAAAGCTCCTCTTTGGAAAACATTTTCATGCACTATGTGACTAGCTAACAGAGTATCCAGAAATTATTTGGTCTGCAGACAATCATTAGCCTTTATTTCAGAGGTTACTTTCACAGAAAGCTACTACTGGACATTTTGTGTGCATTCTCAAAATAGCCCAGGAACTATTTAACCCTTAAAAATCCAAAACAATATTTCTTTCAAAGCCTTAGCAAGTTCAGAGCATGTTGTTCCTCTGAATATTTGGGAAAAGTTGTTGTATAACATTGCCTGCAGTTAGCATCAAGGTTGAAATGTAGGACAACAGATGCAAATCTGTATCCTGCATTAGTCTTCATAGGAAAAATGCCTATGAACATAGTAAGCCAGGTTTGGGGAACCGTTGGCCCTCCAGATATTGCTGAACTACAACAACCATCATCCCTGGCCACTGGTTATGCTTGCTGAGGGGCTGATGGGAGATGTACTCCAGCATTATCTGGAGGGCCAGAGGTTCCCTGTACCTGCACTAAGCCATGCTATTTCTGACTGTTAGCCCACCTTGCCCAGTACCATTGGCACTGAGTGGTAGCATCTTTCCCCATCTCTGTACTACATAAGACCCAAAAACTAGATATGATGCCAGGGACTGAATAGGGGATCTGCAAGGTGCAAAGAACGGGGGATTTTGTTCCGGCTCATCTATACAGGCACAATAAAAACAATTACCGGGAATAAGAGCGCCTGCGTTCCTTCTGGATTTTTTTATATTCCATCAGTTCCTTAGCAAAATCATTTGTAAACTCATCAAGCTTTGACTTTTTCTTTTCCCTGTCAAAAGTGAGAGATCGTGATGTCAGGTCATTGGGCAATGTTAACGGCGGCATTAAGAGAACCACACCACTCAAAAAAGGACTCTGCATGCAACTGAGATGTGAACATGCTACAACAAAGCAAAAAGCAACGCAGGTTTCCAAGAGATGCTTCATGGCATTTTGTTAGAATTACAGTTTTCTGGGTTTGAGATCTGAAGGATTATTTTTATTGGTGAAAACCAACATTTGAAATCTCACGTTATATGTCATTTTTGCTTACGGCAGACGCATTTTTAGCATAGTTTTGCAGTCTGATATTCTACGGAAACAGAAGAATGAAATATAACGGAACTTCATTCAGAGCCAAATACTTACTCCTCTTTAAGTCTCCGCTGTTCTCTGTAAAACTCCTCCCTAGAGAGAGGAGGTGCTTGTGTCGTTGGGATGGCATTTGAATGAGCCGTTGGTACTGGTGTTGGTACCCAAGGTGTTGATATGTTTGCTGGAGCTGGGGGGTATCCCGGAGGGGGGACAGTGTACCCAGCAGGTGGAGGCTGACCAGGTGGAAACTGAGGAGGAAACTGTGGTGGAGGTACCCCCGGTGGAAGAGGAAGTGCATGGGGAGGAGGAGGATACAGGGGAGGAGGAGGCACGGGCACAAAGACTGGTGTTGATGCTGGCAGTGTTGGGGCCTGAGTCCTTTGTGTACGGTCACTATGCGGGCGTCCTCGGTTTGAACTTCTAAAGAAACCCAAAAACACGTTGTCACTGAGTGTTACACTTGCCCCTTGTTCTCAAGAGAGAAACGTGAAATGGATAGCACCCCTCTGCAGTAACTGCCCATCCTCAGTCTTACAGCCTACCCAGTCTAAACTGTTCTTTTGCTCCCCCTCAGCACTTCCGGTTCAACAGATCCTCCCAAGAGCCCTCCCTGTCACACACAACACTTACCACAGTTTTCCTCCTCCAAGCCTTTCATGAACATTAGTTAATCTGCTACTGCTGCTGTTTTAAATGCCTGCCATCCAGCATCCCCATCACAACTGCATTTTTTTGTACACTGGCATTTTGTAGATGTTAAAAAAGGATACCTAGCACAGTATGTCTAATACAGACCTGTCAGGGTTTGGATTTCTCTACCCTCTGCCTATGGCTTGCAATTCAAAAACTTGAGGGTGCCTTCAAGCAATCTAAATTCTGCTGCCTGACAATTTGAAACCCCGGCCCTCACCCTGTGCTAAAAACTACCTATTTTAGCCCAATGGCAGCTAATGATGTTGATGTTGGTACCAGCAACTGCTGCAAATATGCTGTAAAATGTTTTGCAAACCTACTCCACATATTCCTCAGCAATTATGGAGTCAGTTGTCTTGTAACATCTCATTTTGCTCCCTGCCTCCTTTCAATTATTTTAAAAATTGTTAATTTACTAAGTTGTCAGAGGCTGATTTACCCTGTTGAAATGAATGGGAAAGTGAAACTACTCACTAACTGGGGCCTATTCTATCCCCAGCAACTTATCAAAACAGGGTAGGTAAAATAACTTTAGTGTTCAGCGCACTGGAGTACATCTTCTGTCCAGTTTTTCTGCACATTCCTGTGTGTACAAAGCCCCAGAACAAAGTATTGCAGGGGTCCACTAAATCACAGGAATGAATCTTATCTTAAGCAGTTAATTCTCCTCTAAGCTGGCTTTCAACACTGATTTATCATTTGTAAGAAAAAACCTACTAGGCCTTGCTTGGGTTCTAGTTCATCTTCTCTTCTGTTAAAAGTTCAGTATTTCATTTATGCATCTCTTCTGTTTTCTCCTCTAGGGCTTACCGATAGCTCAATGAGCAATTTGAGTAGACGTTGTGGGGTTCAATGTATCCCCAATAGCTTTTGGAATAGATAAGAGTTTGTATTCAACTGTGTTGAGTTGAATAACTTCCACTTGTGAAACGGAACTTCCCTCTCTCTCCTCCTCACAAGCGCCCCCAACATCTTTTCCCAAACCTGCCATGGGGTATTGGGGAACCCCCAGAGTAGATTCGGGGGTTGGGCTGCAGCAGGAGGAGAAGGTCCACTGCACAAGCAGAAGTTGTTTCAATCATGCAATGTCTTCGTTGGATACAGCTCTATTTTTCTGGAATGCAGTATCGATAAATATTATTTTTTATAATAAACTGGAGTTGTTTTGAAATCAATCATATTTATTTCTAATCTAGGACTTTAAAGGTGTCCCCGGATCCCGATAACAGTTTGACACTTTAAAAAATGGAGTGAGGTTAGAGTGTTGCTCGATACCAAACTAGATCCTTTAACCAGCAACTTTTAAAAAAGCCTCTCTATGCATATCAAGCTGTTTAATGTGCTTATCATGTTCTAAACTTACTACCTAAGATACAAAAAATATGTTTTGGAGGTATACTTACGGCTCCCAGCCTGACCTATTGCCTGCAGAGCGAACAGGATTAGTTCTCATTGGTTGACCTATGTTGAAAAGGGGAAGAAGTTGCTTATTAAATGTAGATGGCAGGCCTATTGCAAAAAATAGCCAAGAGCAAAGTTGTACCACTTACCCATGGTGGGTATTGAATGCCCATGACAGCCCAGCTGTCCTGGCAAAGCTGGCTGCCCAAGCACAGGAACCTGATAGCCCTGCAGAAAGGAAGAGGAACAGAATTAGACTGTGATGCTGCTAAAATGTGCAAACAAGTTTAGTTCCAAAACAAAGCTTACCTTCTCCTCCATCACAGTATTAATTGACAGTGTGGAAGGTGGCTTTGAGTGTTCTGAGGCAGTCACTATAGCAGCAGCTGGTCCAATACCATCGCCCTCACTGCAGTGAAAGAGGCAAATTCAAGGTTAGGAACTACTAGGCAAGAGACTGAAAACGAGAGACTGGGTGCTACAAAGTCATTCTGCAGACCCTGGAGGTAGTCATATTCACAATACTTTAAAAAGGTGGGGAAGGGCAGGCAAAACAAATCAACACACATAATTAAATGGTTGGGAGAACCTCTCTATGAAGAAAGTGTTTTGCGGTTAAACAAACTACATTGTAGTTTGAAATTTAATTAAATAATACAGATAAAGAATGATTATTGCTTTCTTGGATGCTTGCAGCACCCAAAGGAGAAATTCTTGAAATTCACTAGGATATTCTCACAGCTTCACCTAGCTCACTTTGTCTTTTAAGATTTCAAACCTAAAATCTTAAAAGGCAAAATGTGATACAAGCATAGCAATATCAATCAATCCCTGGAGATTGCATGAAATTCAAAACAATGTAGTAACTCATTAAAACATATAAGCATCATTTCCCTCCCATAAGAACACTCAATTTTAACAGGCCAAAAGCAAGCATTGGGCTTGAAATACCTTACTTTGGATTTGATTTCTAAGAACCCCATGTAACTTGAAAACTCACTGCCAGCCTTAGAAAAGTTACTAAGACATACAAACACACTCAAGAACTGGCAGTCAATCCTTCCAGGGAGATAGGCATACAAATGGTTAGACACCACACCACCAGAGCCCAGGACAGTATAAAAGCGAAGCCAAGCTGTCAATCTAGTGGCCTCTTTCTACAAATCGACCTACCGGAAAGGTCCTTCTGACTTGTCAGCATGAATTGCCAGGGACATTGGTGCAGAGACCTCACTACCAGATGTGGTGGCAGAATGGCTGACTGACAACGTGGCTGTTGAAGATACTGATTGGCCAGGAGCTGATGACAAGGTGAGGGATGCAGGTGTAAGAAGAGGAGCAGAAGTGGCTGGAATTATGAGGGGATCCTGCTGCCTGGAACCTGTTGGCCTTTGTAATGAAGGCACATTCCGCTGAACTACCGGTCTAGGTGGCTGGGCCTGTTTGCGAAGTCTTTTTGTGTAGCCAGTTTCGTTTTTGAAGTTATTTACAGCCTAGAGAAGAAAAATCACCAGTCAAGAGAAATGATTAAGCATATCAAAGCTTCCCTAAGATTGCATCAAAACATCTGTGCTACTTGGTATCAGGCCTGGTGAGGTCATAAAAAATCAGATCTTGCTGTGGATACCTTTACTGCAGGAAGGGACACAGCATGTGGGTCAATTTCTTGGGTGGCAGGTCACAGAGGGACCAAACCAGCTTAACTCCCACCCCTTCTCATCCGGGCCAACACAGTGGATCAGTAAGAATAAGGGGGAAAGAGATGTACACTTAGGCATGCAGAACTGGATACAGATAGATCTCAAGTTACCTGGCGTAAAAATTTGTTGGCAATTAACGCATCAGGAGAAACATCTGTCTGATGACAATTTGGGCAGGTATGTTCCTCCGATTCTAGCAGCGATGTTCTGATACCTGTGAATGATTTTTCAATGCCATGTGAAATGTGTAACTGTTATATAAATCTTCACACTCTGCTCAATGGTACACATGTACTAGCACAGCTACTAAGACTGCAAACAACAAATGCCAGAAGACTTCTAAATGTGGATGTGCTGTAACTAAAAGGACACTGCAAAGGCCACAAAATAGTAGATCAGTACAGAAATCTAGTAGCAACTTTGGGATCCAAAGGGCATGTCCCAAAGCTGTACACCCACTGCAGTCCCATATGCCTCCTGAAAAGCCACTGCTCCAGAAGGGGGTGGGTGGTTGTCCTTCTAGAGCAGTGTTTCCCAACATTGGGCCTCCAGCTGTTTTTGAACTACAATTCCCATCATCCCTGACCACTGGTCTTGCTAGCTAGGGATGATGGGAGTTGTAGTCCAAAAACAGCTGGAGGCCCAAGGTTGGGAAACACTGTTCTAGAGGCATGGAGGTGCAGAGGGAAACTCCAATGCCTGAAAAGGAATGTCCTTGCTTTATAAAGCATTCCAGGTCAGAATTTAAGCAAGACAACAGTTTCAGCTTTTTTATTATGAATATTATTATTAATTGCCTTCTTTTGTACATCAAGATGATGTACAAAACAGCTATAATCTACAGAAAATAATAGTGGATGAAATTGAAAATCACACCAAATAAGCACCCATGGCAGAGCCTTGCAGACCAAAAATGTCTTCAACTGTGTCAAAAGAGTGCAGATAGCCAGCTCTTGTCTTATCTCAAGAGGGATGTTGTTCCATAGAACAGGTGCAACCACACTAAAAAAGCCACTCTTGAGTTACTGTGGAAAGGGCTTTTGATATCTTAGAGTGTACCATATAGCCAAAACGCCAATGAACTTAAGGAAAAAGCGGAATTCTGTGGGTCAAAGGAAGAGTAAAAATTTTGGCTAAAAATTAACGAGTCCAGTTCCTGCCTCTTAAAAACAGTAATGAAGCAGTCCAGGTGCAAGTAAGTACGCAACACTTTAAAGTAAAAGCAGCTCTTCTATTCTCCTCAGGTAACGCTAGAAGTGGGGAAACCCAATCAGCCTTGCTCTTCTCCCATCACATTCAGACACACACAAGCCAGTTCATGGAACTCACATTCATCACAGTAGCTGTTTCCACAGCAGGGAATGACCACAGCATCAGTCATTATATCTTTGCAAATCAGACACAAAAGCTCATCTGGAATAGGGTCATCTTCTTCTGAGGAAGACGATGGCTCCTCTGGCAGGAAAGGGGGCTTCTCTTTCTTTCCTATAGCATAAGCAGCACTGAAAACACAGACACACATCTTGGTCTTAAAAAGGTGAGACAATACATGATGTTAAGCATTAAATATATGTGTTTAATATTTATTATTATTTATTCCACTTGTATCCCACCTTTCTGCCCAAAGAACTCAACACTACAATTCCCAGCACTCTTAACAAGCTACAGTTTGTGGATAGAAGTAATGTTCTGTTTATGGTGTGGATTTGGCCCAAGTCACAGGCCTAGTCAAATAAATACTATATTCTAACAACATCCTGCCTTATATTCAATGAACTCAAGCAGTTTACAATTTCAAACCAAAACACTGGAGGACAGAATCAAACCAGAATTATCAAAGATAATAGTTCCAGGAGAAATCAATAAACAGGAGGCTTTCCCTCTACTGCAGCAGCAAAATAGTAAAACCAGGTGTTTCTGGAGGTGTTTTTGAAAAGCAATGTTTTTGTCTGATGCCGAAGACATTGTCTGATGCCATAAATGAACTGTCACAAACATTCACAATTATTTCTTATTATGACATTTTTGGTTTTTTTTTACAAATATGCTGCTTACAATAAGTAAGATTCCCTAGTTGCAAAGCTCTAGCTAGGAATATTGAACGTTAGAGACAACATTTCTGTTCTAAAGGTTCTAAAGACCTGCATACTTACGCATCAATAGTTGGGATGGCATATTTCCCTGTGTTTGTGAGCATGGCACCCTTGGTATTAGGGTCCTGCACCTCCATCATGAAACTTCGGGGAATTCCTGTGCTCTTTTTAATCCTGGGAACAGACTCAAAGTTTTTGTCCTATCGAAGGGGTAAAAACACAAAAGATCCCTCTAAGCTATAAGAGAAAGATTCAACAGCTTCTCCAAACAGAACCCCTGCCCAAATTTAACTAAGCTTCTTGGCTTGTGTTGAAACAACATTGTTCAGGCACATGACATGAACTTTGCAGCTTCACCAAGGATGCTATTTAAGTCAGTCACATCCCATTTGAAGCATGAAAGAATTGAACAAAATTGTCTACTGCTCTTAGAATGTTTACTGTAAGCTATCATTAAGAAACTACTTTTCATAGTGAGCAGTGCCCCGCAATAATAATCCATGACAGGTAGCCCTCCCTCAACCCCACTGATCTTGCATTACTGGTGTCAGTGATACAAATACAAGGTGGCACTACCAAATGGATCATTGAAGAGACAGACACAATCTGAAAGTGGAGAGAAAGAAGGACTTAACAGGATATTACACTCCCCCATACACAATAAACCAAGGAATAAAACTTTAATTTTCTTGCTACAGGTTTAATGGAGGTCTATGAAAATAAAGTTAAACAAGTTAACACTAATCAAAACTTCCATTCCACAGTCCCTTACCCCATTGGTCGGGCAGTTCTTTATGTAATGGCCAGCTTTTCCACAACGAAAGCAAGTGTATGTTGGCGGAGGCGGACCCAGGGGTTTCTTCATGTAACTAAAAAGGTGTAAGAAGAGAAGTGTGTTCCTTTGCTGTTTTGCTTTAATTAAGAAAATAGTAAATCTGTAAATTTTTCCAAAGTTAGCTTTTTTAAAAAAATGGTTTGTGGCATGCTGAAGACTTACTTGATTGGATCATATTCGTGGCCAGACTGTGACATCATAGCTTTAATTTTATCTTCTTCGGAAGCATTGGCTTCAGCCAGATTGGCGGTCTGTTCAATAGGTAATCATTTGACACACACATTAGAAACACATTTAAGTCCATCCAGTCAAAGACAAACACCACTCATCCAATCCTGTAAAGAGCAGCACAAAGCTAACTGAAAGTTGCCTCAAAAACAGCTCTTTAATATCAGATTGTCTTGAAGATGTTCCAGGGAGTCCTTATGCCGTTACATGATGTTTGTGTACTTGCTAACCTAAAATGAAAAGATAAAAAACTCTGCTGGGGCATTCTAACTAAACCTTAGGTGCAGTTTGTATCTTATGTAATGGCTTGTGTAACTGCTCCAGTTTGCTGTGATAAATTTAAATGGTCTGGAGTTAAGTGTTCTGAAAGATGCCTTCTGTAATACTTACAAGATAAAAGGCATTGAGCTGTTTCCTTTTGTAAAGTGATGCTGTTCACTACTGCCTCAATTTGCTATATAATGCTATGCATTATTTATGCTTAAAATATTTAAAAGGACAATGTCATCCTGAAAACTGAGGGTTCAGATGCCCAGCTAGACCACCTTTAAAAACTTGGGAAATGGGCTTGTTATTCCCTTTCAGTTGTCTTTAAAAGGAAAATGCCTGAGTCCAACTGAATGTATCAAAAAAACTGCATCGCACCAACGCACAAAAAAATTCAGACAAAATAATTTTTCCCAACTGGAATTAAAGACAGCACAAAATGCTTTGGAAACACAACTTTCAAGATGACACTACCCTTAAGGTGCAAGCCCTAAATGTGAGGCTCCCTTATTGAGCTAATGTTTCCAGAAACTTGGTACCTGTTAGGATGGTTCATTACACTCTATAAACAGATACAAGCAGGGTCTAAGGACTGGTTTACTAACTGTTCAGATATTCAATCACTTAACATTCAGATCAGCCACACATACTTTATACATTCATCCACAAAAGCAACCAGCTAGTTTCAACATTTTATTAAACAGTTGATTAAAATACATATTTTTTCTTAACATTCCAGATTAACAACTATTAAATTGTTCACATTTACAGAAGACTATTTTACAAATACTGAGCTAATTTGTTTGAACCCAAACAGTTTTACAGAACACATCCAATAGCACAAAACATTAGTAGGAATAGACCAAAATTCAAATATGGCATTTAATACATAATAGGAATAAAACAGAAAACTGTTAAACACATTTCCTCTATGCAAAGACTCTGTGCATTGAAGAGGTTTTAAAGCAAGTAACAGTTTTCAACTACTTTATATTACAAAATAGTCAGAATAACTTAAGTTCTCCGTAACTTGTATACCTCTTGGACATTTTTTCACACCTCAATAAAAATAGAACTTGACATGAGCTTACAGAACTGAGGACAAATTTAAGGACAGCACTAATGGAAACCAAACTAAAGCTACCTTGCTTGACTTAAATTTTGTATTTGCAAATGCACTTCAGAGTTTCCCAACTTTACTAGATAAAGTTTTTCTTGGAAACACATAACTTCAGTCTTTATTCACAAAGGGAACACAAATGTATTAGGTAACACTGCTTAATAGGAATTTTAAAGAGCAGCTAATTTACTTGATGAGCGTTATCACTAGTGCTTTCCCAGACAAAGTTACACATTATTGAGCAGAAAATGCAAGCAGTTTCATAGCAAAACAAGGCAGATACAACAGTTTCAGAAGGTCACATTTGCTAATATGCCACACATACACATTGGTATATTCCTATAAACAGTTACATTTACGCAGTCTGTGTTCAAACAAATTAGTTGCATAGCTGCTGCCCACTGCATACACTACAAGTGTACAACTTTTATCAAATTTTATGCAAATTATTGCACTATCACTGGCTTTGAATGCAGAATCCCAAAATTATCATGTAAAGTGTCCATGTGATAGGGAAATACTTCTATTTTGGCTGTCACACCGAGAAATCCTAGGAGTCCATAAATAGCCAAAGTATTAAAATTCTTCTTTGTGCTATTTTTCCAATGCAAAATTAATGGAACGTATGAAAGAAACGATAAAACAGCTTCGGAGGTGCTTCTTCTTTGTGTCTTGAAGATGAGTAAAACGGCAACATTATGTTGAGGCTGATAAGGGACTCCCCTTCTATCTTCCCATACTGGGAACTACTCTTTACAGGATAGTTATCAATAAATATACACACATTTTCAATGTTTAGGCTCGGTACTTTTTACTAAAAATGCTTTGCACCAGTAACAGAAATTAACCAGATAAGGATCACAGCATAAAAACATTGAAAATACCAAGCAAGCAACAATTTATTTGGCTATATTTGACAAGAATATATGTATATATACCTTTGTAAGCTGGGCCAGAGAAATAGATGCAGAAGAGTCATCAATCTGTTCATAAAAAATTAAACACACATTCAAGTTCCACAATCAAAATGAAGCAAAATATTTAGCCTCTACTGTGTAATTAAGATCTAGTCCTACAGAGAGGCATTTTTTCAAAGTAATGAAGCCTTTGGCCAAAACATATCATTGTCTGTACAGTTTGTGCAGTCAGGTATACATAATATTCAGTTTCACAGGAGAGCAACTAATGCTGCACTCACTCAATGGAATCAACTCATCAGGCTTATGTTCAGAGATCAACATAAACAAGCCTACATTTTTTCACAATAAAAATAAATTGCTTTTTCAATAGTTAAAAATCTTCATTCTGCATGTAATAGCATGCTGCAGTAGGTTCCACAAAGCAGTCACATAAAATAGCCAAATAATTTCCTATATTAAAAAAAAAAAATTGGCAGATTGCAAGCCTCTGGAAACTTGTTAATGCTTAACACAAAAAAGCCAATGTTGATAGCAACAGGGTACTAATTAAATGCTCTGTGGCAGGAAAAGTGTTGGAATTAAGTGCTTAAAATATTTATATGATTCTCAAATTACATTTTTAATGGAAACTATTGAAATAAAGAGGTAACATTTAAAGAATTTTGTTTGTAATATCTAAATCAGTAATGGCAAATATTTTCCGAAGTCCAGGAATCAGTTCAGGAACTTGATTTCTAGCGCTGGGCTAAACTACAGCTATTGTCCATTTAAGAGAAATGGCATAATATAGCAAGAAATCAGACTTTGGTTCTGTGACAAGTCTTGGGATGCTGCTCAGAAAATGAACTGAAGCCCCCTAAAGCAAAATATTTTATTTTGTTGGAGGCGCCATGAGTGTTAAACCAGATTGTGTAGATCAACTTTCTTTCATTTACTGTAGAGCAGTAGCCTTCACTAACCTGGTGCACTCCAGATGCTTTGGTGTGCATCAGCCTCAGCATCCTAAAGACTTGTGCATGCAAGGGCTGATGGGAGTTGTGGTCCAAAACATCCAGAGTCCAGCAGGTTGGCAAAGGCTGCATTCGAACTAACTTTGGAATAAGGCAGCATTCAATACCAGAAATACAGTAATGAGATAAGATAGCCCTTCTTGTGACATAAGGAATAGAACTCTAGCTACTACTTTAGAAAACAATTTCAATGAAAACATGTATTGCTTCTCATGGTGATATCTTGCTTGAAGGTACCAGGATTGGGTCTCAAGCGCTTACATGCCTGGCGCCAAGTAAATAAAGCCACATTTTTGAGAGGCTAATCCTAGGATACAACATTCAACGTTAAGTTTTAAGACACATTTTAAGTAGTGCCTACAGGTAGCTCTGAAGTGAAAGCAATCAGAAATATAACATCATAAAACACTAGCATTGTTTTATGGTCTTCAAGTGTAATGCAAAAAGTTGCTGAAGAAGAAAAATGGATTTATGTTAAGATAATAAAACACACTTTTCCCTTCTAACTCCCAACATTTCAGGTGTTTGTGACTAGTGTTACAATAATGTCTGCCTAAAAGGGGGACAGTGAAACATGGGGTTAGGCAGATAGAAGCTAACCCTGAAAAAGAATTAAGCTTGCCTCTATGGAGTTCTGTAGGACTCTGTTTGGCAGGATGGGAGAACATGCTTGAGTCAATAGGTTTCACACTTTGCCCAAAGTTATGAGGGTACCCCTTTACTTTCTCCTGCTCAAGAGAATAGCTGCCATTCAATCCCACCAGCACTACACTTGGGACATCATTAAGAGTGGATCCTGGTCACCATTCCTAAAGCTGGGTGGCTAGCCTCAGCCAACGCAGAGTTATTTGCAATGACCTCACCTCCATAATGTCCCACCAATCACAATCAGAGCTATCTGACTACTAACATTTTTTGCAGCTTGAACTATGCAGCAATTTAATTAAAGCAGTATACTCAAACACAGCTTTCTAAAGGCAGCCTTTTCAAGAAAATGAGTTCATAACCTGTATCATGGCAGTTATTTTTGTGTGTGGTAACAGGCTGAGCAGGTAAACTGAAGAGCTGAACAGCTCATCAGGTGTTATTTACTGTAAGCAGCTGCAGCCATATGAAGCAAGTTATGGAACATGGGCACAGAGGTAATATTTCCCGTGGAAAGCACTGAACAGATTACAAGCAAAGCATTGCCTAAGAGAATAGGGACAAGGGAACACACTGCATCCTGGCCTCTAAAATACCACAAGCAAGTGAATTTTGGGTCTCCTAGTAGTTGGAAGTCCTCTGGCTGCTCTTATTCCTTTAATGCTAAACTCTTTGGTCTTAAAAGTCATCAATTCCAGTTGAGGTTTCTGTCAGTCCCCTGATTTCCATTCCTTTGCATGGCCACAAACAGCTGATTCACATTTCACACCCAGTCAAACCCATGCCCTACAATGAACTCAGAGCGCTACAAAGAGCTAAGAAAACCCCAGAGCCATGGCACTAAGGATCATGTTAGATCCAGCCCTGTACATGATTGAGTTCACAACTTCCTAGATCCCAAGTTATTTGCAACACAGGAGAGGAAATCTGTGTGTGGGACACCTTGCCTTCTTAGGAAACCTGACTTGTGGAGGCCTTGTCAAGAACATTAGGAGTCTATATTAGATGCAGAAAGCCTACCCAAAAAGATGCTATACTTTTTGGATACTAAGACAACAATCAAAGAAGTACTACTTTGAGGAATTCTTGACAATTCAGAACATGCTGACTTTTTTAGACTACAGAAACCTGCACTCTATACTACTCTCAGCCCAGTGCCAAGCCTCATCTTCAGCCTACAGTTTTTCGCTTTGTAATATATCACATGGAAGCACTGAAGTCTCCTCCCCACCATCTAGACCAAGTTTCCCAGAGAACCGAACACTTCACACAGAATTGGAAAGACCTATTTCCAAAAAGAATTTTCTTTTGAATTCTCAGTTGACATCTGGGCAAGACAGCATAGCAGATGAATTATGTAAAGGAACTAAGTTCCACCTTAGCTTTAAAGCAGGCTTTAAACAGCCACCCTCTAGGCCAGGAAGTAGTAATTACCTCCAGGTACTTACGACAGGGAAGCTTTAAAAAGTATACACCCATCACCCCCACTTTAGAACGCAAATTAAGTTACAATGTGGATAAAAGTTTGTAGGCTAGTAAATTCTGTGGACCTGTTTGCAAGCCTGCTTTAAAAAAAAACACATTTAAAAAACATTTGATCAAACTACAAGAACTACCCAGATGTATAATAGACATGCCAGGGAACACAATATTCTAAATGAATGTTGAACTTTATTTACGAACATATAGTCGTGTTTATATACATACTAGCAAAGAAAAGGACTGCTCATGAAAAAAGAATTAGGTAAGTGTAGCTTACACAAATCCACTATATTATTATGTATTACAGCAGTCATTGGGTCACTATAAATGGGAAGCAGTTTTAAAACATGTATGACGAGTTGTCAAATGCAGCCTATGGTTTAACATTTCGAAAGGCTACACAAAGACCAAACATTTCTAGTTAACCATGATTTCATCAATATTCTCACTGGTCACCAAGACCAGTAAATCCACAAAATAACTTTTTGGGTTTCGTTCTTCTAAAAAGAAAGCCAGCTACACTTAAACAAGTACACTTAAGATATGCCAAGCTGAAAAATAATTAGAACTAGGTTTGCATTATCTTAAATTAAGCAAAACCATACTGAACAGAATATGTGTTAGTACTGGCTAAAATTAATACACCAGAATCAAACAAAAATGCTGCCAATGTTATCATACACAAGGGTATTCAATTTAAGAGTTTATCTAATATAAAATAACATTAGGGAATTTGTCTGGTGAAGAGGAAAGAAGTAAGGCAAGTTATCCTCAACTGGGAAGGTTTCTTAAAAAGGTAGCAGGACTTGTAGCTGGGTTGTTATGCCAAAATATGTTTCCTGTATGTTGACTACTGTGACAAATTTAAATTATGTGCTTGCTCACAAAAAAACGGAAGCAAGTGCAGGATACCAGTTCTAGATGGTTTTTAAAAAAATCTTATTGCTATTGGAAGTCGTGTGCAAAGACTGTGTATGACAGGGCACATTTATATCTGCATAAAACTGCTCTTGATGTTTCAGCATGTGCCTGAACCCCAAGTTAAAAGGGGGGGGGGGAAACAAGTTTAACACTAATGTGGTTTTTGACAACGTTTTCAAAAACCATAAAGGGAAATACTTAGAACAAAGCCTAGGTGATACAATGCAATAGTGGCAAAAAAAAGATACACTCCAAATGTTTTTATTTCAAGAAAACAAAAAGGCACACAACAACCTATACAAACATATAGCTACTAACTAGAGACACACAGATGTTGAACAAGGTAATCACGTTTAGCAGTGAAACCCTTATCTTACATGATCTATAAACGATCATACAGTATCTGTACAACACATAGTCATACAGGAAATAATCTTGCATTCAATATGCAATACAGTGCGTCACTTTGCACAAGTGTCAATATTCACATTAAAATGATCTGCATTGCTTAATTTTGCTATACTGATTCAAAATACATTGTATTTACAATATAAATGGTTCTCTGTGAGAAATCAATGTAAATTAGTATTTAGAAAAGTATTTTATTGCTACATTACTTTAAAAACATTAAGTGTGTAGAAGGAAAAAAGTGTGATATTGTGTTTTTACATACTGCTTTTGAAGTTCCACTCACTGGATCAGTTCGACTTCTAAAAAGAGAAAATAGAGAATGTCAGAAAAACAGCAATGGCATATAGCACAAAACAGAGGAAACTGCCACCTTAGATACAAACCCTATGCCTGTTTAGGGAAGCTTTTAATGTTTAACAGACCACTGTATTTTAATATTTTGTTGGAAGCCGCTCAGAGTGGCTGGGTAAACCCAGCCAGATGGGCGGGGTATAAATAATAATAATAATAATAATAATAATAATAATAATAATAATAATATTTACAACTTTTACCCATTTCATGAGAGACAGAAGCTGCACAAAGTTATACTAAAGGCCAAATCCCAAAACTGTGAACAAGGAAGCTAACTTGGCCCAGAGAGAACTGTTTATAGAACAGTATTAATCAACTGCATCTCCCGCAGAATAGCCATCATATAATGAACACACTTAAGCTTGATTCAGATGTAATGGGAAACCATGGTTTTCTGCTACGTGCATAAGCTATGGTGAGCCCCTCCCCTTCTTTAATGGCTGTGGGTGAGCACAACTGCCCATTAAATCTTAACTTCGACTAACTGTGTTTAAACTAAGGTTTGTGATAACAAGGCAGGATTTGAAACTGCTAGCTTCTTCTCATTAGAAGTTGTTTAAGTAGCCACAGCCTAGATGTTACAGAGAACCACATGTTGCTTAAAAGTTACTGATCTCCTCACAATTGTTAAGGAGTGAGTGCTGTCTGAATAGGGCCTTATACCACATGCCTTACATATTTGTCACTGAAAACAGTTTAAATGTAAGCAGCAAGTAACCCAAGATAAAAGCAATTTTGTATTTTAAAAAAACCATTATCTGAATCCTGCTATTTTGTTGTCTCATTTTTGAGGTTGATATCTATCATGTTTATTACGGGGGAAAGAACTAATCCTAACCATGGTCTCTGGTGGTACAAAGCGAAGGCCACAGGCACACATTAAGTTAAAACTACACATGGGGTGAGGGGATAGTACTGCACACTCAACTAGCATGTTCCATGGTGTGTGTGTGAGGGGTGGGTGGACAGATACCAAGGAATGGAACTCTAAGCAGAAAACTGGTCCTTGCACCAGGAATAGTATTTTTCTGTAGGAGGAGGAAGCAGGCTGCTTAAGCGAGCATTGGGGTGGGAAGAATACATGAAGACAGGCATTATTAAGTGCCTGAATGGTGCAGCAAGACATTTTAGTGTTGGCCTGGCAGGTGGGATGGAGTAGACACCAGACCTGGCCTCAAGCGTTCCTGAGGATATGTTTGCAATACATTTTACCCTACAAATGTACAGCATCTTTACCATAAGCAACTCTTGCAAACATAGGCAAATGTGCTCTGTATTCACTTGACTTTAAAGGAACACGTCAATGTTTACTCCAGAGTACATTATGCTTTAGTGCTAACCCATCATACCTATGTCAGCTGTGTGGAAGGGTGCCATCCAGTTACCAAGTATCAAACCTAAGACCAGCTCACTTGGTTAAAGTGTGGTGCTGATAACTCCAAGATTGCAGGTTTGATCCCTGTATGGGGCAGTTGCATATTCTTGCATCACAGGGGGTTGGACTAGATCATCCTTCCAACTCTACAATTCTATGATTTCCTCTTTCTTATTCTCCCCCCCCCCACACAAACACACCATTCACATGTTATGCTATTGATGGCTGAGAGGTGATATCATGAACTACCCCATGCTAATGCACAAGAGGACTAGAACAGTATCTGCTTAAAATATTCAAAACATGATCTTCAGAAGCACAATCCACCAGAATCTTGCCCTGCCAGCATCCACTGCTCTTGCTTGCTTCCACCCAATTCCTCCCCAAAAGGCAATATGAATGAGTCCTGTGTCCAGGAACTCCTACCCACATGTAGAATGCAGATCTCATTAAGCAATCCGTAGACAAGCCCAAACTCCTATAATGGAAAACCAGTCCCAAGGGTTTCTCTCCTCATCCTGTCTCTACATACCATAGAAATTTGTTTTCATCATTAAGCTCAACATTGTCTGATCATAATTAATTTTATAATTAATCATAATGTGAAAAAGCCACTCCTTTTACAATTTAATCTCTATCATCCCAAAGTCAATCCAAACATAAAATATTCTATCTCCAGGAGATGTTCAGAATTGGACCTATTGCCAACCTGAACTTCAAGAATCAGCCCCACACTCAGGATTTCAGTCTAGTTTATTTTCCAAATTCCAAAACTGCAGGAACACAAGTCTATTCATTGGAGAGGAATAATCTACTTCAAGTGCCTCTAAGTAAAAGAATGTAAAAAATTAAACAAGAATAGATGTAGGGCTAATTCTTGGGCACAGCCATTTAAGTTGGTCAGCTGAAACGTGTGCAGAGGAGGGAGACCTAGATGATCAAGGGTCTGGAAACCAGGCCTTATCAACAACTGTTGAAGGAGTTAGGGATGTTTAGCCTGGAGAAGAAACAGGTGACAGGATAGCCATTTTCAAATAGTTGAAGAGTTGCCACAAGGAAGATGGAGCAAATTTGTTTTCTGCTGCTCCAGAGTGGACGATCCTAACCAATGGATTCAAATGACAAAAAAAGAGATCCCCCCCCAACATTGGGGGGGGGGGGGAGAAATCTGATGGTAAGAGCTGTTTAACAGTGGAACAGACTCCCTTGGAAGGTGGTAGACTTCCTTTTGGAGGTTTTTAAAGTTGGATAGCTGTGATGCCAAATTGTAGGGGGTTGGACTTCATTCATGCATGACCCTCAGGGGTCCATTCCAACTCCCGATTCTTCAGTTTCAAAGGACTACCAGAAAGGGCACAGTATAATTTAAAGTATTATTCAGTAAACAAAATAACCTTTTTGACTTTATTGTCCCACTCTCACCAAACATATCAAAACACATAACTTATTACCAACTAGAAGCTGGATGTGCCTAATCCACTCACATGGAACTCAAGACTGCATGGGTGGGGGAGAGGATTCTGATGGAAATCCTCAGCAAACTAGCAAGTAGAAAACTGCTTTTCCTGTAACTTCTGTTAGAAAGTGTAACTTCGTCAGGAGAATAAATAGGAATGTAACTGCCATAGACTGAAATGGAAATGTGCAATTTACATATGCTGGCATGGTCAAATATGACAAAATGAATTTGCATGCATGTTTTTCATGTAGCAGAAATAAACTATGTTTCTTGCATCACTAAGCTTCTACATGTTAGTTAGAACCCATATGTTTATTTTAGTACTTGGAACAAAAAAACAGACACTTACATGACATAAGTTTTGCTTGTACATTTTACTCCACCAATAGGAATTCTTCTGACAATAACAGATGAGTTCTTGGGAATCAGGGCATTATCATCAGTATATTCTAGGAAAGGAGAGAAAAAACATGTATGCATGGTTCAGAATAAAAGAAAAGAAAACCAATGTGGAATTTTCTCAAAATAGGCCACAAAACCCTGGGACTTTTCAGCAATTGTAACCATTTGGGATCATTAATACTTATCCCACAATTATTGAAGTAGCATTTGGTGGAACTTGGACCACTTTCCTTAATATACCCAAGACCTGTAGAATGAATACTAATGAAAATGTAATTTATTAGGACACTGGCTAAAAGCACAGCATGACAGGACCGTATTTAGCATCTTTGGGATAGTTTTAAAATGCTAAATGGACCCTGTCAATTAAGAGTGCACTCCAGAACAAGGATTTCATAGGGAGATATTTAAAGCAAAAGATAACTTATGTACAGAGTGGTCTGGAACTTCACACTGTATTGGGAATGCACGCTCTGTCTGCAACCCTATACATGTATACTCAAAAGTAAATCCTACTGAGTCTATCAGGTAAGGGTATATATGACTGCAACCTAAGACTATGAATTTGTAGTCTAGTTTGCAAAGTGTTCCCAAGAAAGCTGGTAGGCAGTTACTATAGCACAATGATCTGAGGTGGCAATTTCACTGGACTTACCCTTTTGGGAATACTGAAAAATGTTCTACCTCTTTTTGCCAAAATTACATAACCAAAATGTTAGCTTGTCCTTGTGAAAGGTCGCAAAGAACAGGATGTGTTAATGTACAAACCACAAGTTTAGTATTTGGATTACATGGATCTCCCCCCCTATTATAAAAGGTTTATCTAATAACAGTTATACTTGGAGTAGATTCACTGAAATGAATGAACACAACTATCTTAGGTCCAGCAATTCAATGGGTTTAATCAGAGAGGGAGTTAGTTGGATTCCACCCAAAATATTTAAGCCACCCAACCCCATACATTGAAATCATACCTCTATTTCTTTAAAAAGCACCCAGTTATAAAATTAACACATGGCTCCATAGTTAGGATGGGTGCTTACAGCTAACTACCCCCCACCAGCCCGGAGCTGCTAATATCATTATGCCAATGTGGATGTTTTAACACACATCATATATGCATGGGCACAATAAGCTAACAGTGCATTTGGTGAAGATGTCTCTGATTTTCCCTGGACAAGAGCATAAAAATGGCAAGCATAATACACGACTGAATTTCCCAGGGACCTGGTGGTTGTTTTTTTAAAACTCCAGATAGTTCAGCAACTGAAACAGCTATTGTCATAAAAATTTAACTAGCTGACATGAAAATTAATTAAAGAATTCACTGTACAATTCTCTTGAGGAAATAAAATGGCTTGTGTTCACATAAAGAACTTGCCATAGTTCACTTTTCAATTTATTGTCCCAAACAGTCTTTCTACAGTCTCTTCTGGAATTATACACACTTTCCAGGAATTAACACAAAACTTGCGTAATGGTACACATACTTGGGGGGGGGGGACAAGGAGTGTGAAGATAAATGTGACACAGCCTATTTCCCCCAGGATACCTGTCTGGGGTGCTTTACTAGATGAACTACTATAACCTTGCTGCCTAATAAACATTAATCCAATTGCCTAATTCAGTCCTGACACATCTAATCTACATTTACAGTGAACTCTCTCAGTGGGGTGCATGCCATTTTCAGTGAGCAGTTAGTTTGGAGCTTTTTGCCTGCACATGACAACCTCGGGGACTTGCCTTAAAGACACACAATGCACATACATGCAGGACAAACATTCTCTCTTCCATAAAGTCTTGTACATATGAGAGGCTTTTGTGGCAGTCTAAAGTCTGCTTTGTTTGCCGTGATTTGTGGTAACAAGCACAATGTTTAAAATGCACATATCCTCAGCAGGGCCAACATGACTTGTACTTTCCTAAAGATTCACATAAAGACAGTCTTGGTCCACTTTTTAGCATGCCAAGGAGGTTACTGAGATGAGTGTTGACATTATCAAAGTCACTGTCCACCAGGCCTACCACCAATCAGGAAACGAATCGTATCCAGTGTATTCACCCTAGGCTGTCATAAGTTAAAGATAAGGAACCTGTTTCCTCCAGATGTGGGAGGACTAGATTTCCAGCCACCCCTGACTATGCTGGTTGGAACTCATGGGAGCTGGGAGGCCAACAATACCTGGAGAACACAAGTTCCCTATTCCTGACATAACTGTTACAAAGCACCCCTCCTCATCCTAGGCTCTTACAGAGTGTCCCTATACTGTACCAATGGTGAAATCAGGAGATCGTAAATCTACTCAAGCAGCTCTATTCATACACAAATTCAGTATGTATGTTTTGACATAACACCATATGCCACACCATCAGGCAGCAAGGATAATAAGATTTTAACTAATTCAGAGGTAAGTAGGCCACCAGTGGCTATTAGCCATGATGTAACTGCTTAAACAGTATGTGGAATATTGGAACTGCCGGAAACTGGGAGTGAGTGACTTGGAATGGCTCATGCCAACAACTGTTTACCACGCACTTCCTCTGACGCATCTGCTGCTGATTGCTGCTACAGACAGACACCAGCTAATCAGGCCACCTGAGCCTCACTTGCAGTCAAAACAAAAAAAAACCTGAGGGGCCTTGTTAATGGATTCAACAACTTCTGATGGATTCAACTATGACCAGATACAAGCCAAGCTCTCTACTTATTTATCATATAAAAACTAGAATATTTTTCTAGGTATTTATTACATATTCAGGGAAGCAGCGTAAAGATTTTGTGTACCAGTCTGGTATTGGAATGGGAAACTAAGTAACACTGATGAAACAAGTTTTAAACTGTTTCCCCAATTCAACTGTTACCTTTAGCACACTAGGTAGTGTTGGGGAAGCATGTGCTTCAAGCTGCTGTAAGGACTACTGAAGTAACATAGTGTTGCAGGCACAAAAGTGCTATATAATGTAACTTTAAATTGCTTACATGAGTAGTTGCATTCTTTATCGGCCATATACCCTTGGGTCTGGGGTGGTGAGACCTAGAAGATCACAAGACTAAAGATGCTACTACCTTAGTAATTCATCTCACCACATACAGGACAACAGCTTGACCACTGGCTACCCACACACACAGCAATCTATGAAAGGAAGGTAGCTAACGGAAAAGGTGTACACAGTGGCGTGAGCCCTCCAGATTTTTAGGACCACAACTCCCATAGTTTCTGACCCTATGCTTGTTAGGGCTGATGGGAGCTGTTCTCTAAAACATCAGGCTGGGGATGGCTAAGAGTCCTGGACAAAGACTAAGGAGTTCCAGGTTCAAATTCCCAATACTGCCCACAGCTTAACTGTGGGCCCTCACTTTTCCTATGCCTAGCTCAACATTTGGAGCATTTCCTTCGTATTTTTCCCTTTGTATTTAGCCTGTTGTAGAATTGGGGGTTAGTTTTTGCTGCCCAACTCACCAAGGGACTCTGAGTTCCCTAAGTCCATAATGGGTCAGAGATGGATGGAGGCAGGATCCAGTGAAAGCAAGGCAGATCTTTATTTTTCTGTTATAACAAAGCCACTGCCTCCTTGTAAGGAGGTGAGAGATCCAGAACAAAGATGTGCAAGCCCCTTTAAAGACTTTACACATTGCCCAACCCCTTAGCCAAAGATCACCCTAAAAACATCATGAACAAGGAGGCAGTCTACAACAAAAAACTGAGAGTGAGGCTCCTCTCCTGCCTGCCAGGATACCTAATAACCTTTTAACTAATTGCATTACAGTGGAACCTCGGGTTGTGAACGTGATCTGTGCGGGAGGCGACTTAGCGCTTCTGCACATGCGTCGAAACCCGGAAGTAACCCGTCCCAGTACTTCCGGGTTCAGCACGTAACCCAAAAACGCACAACCCGCAGTGATCGCAACTCCAGGTATGACTGTACCTGGGCAGTCTGACCATTCTTTTGAGATGGTAAATACTTTAGTTCTTGAATCCAGGTCACTTCCTATTCATACACAAAATACCCCCTTAAAATGGGATTTGAAGGATTTGGAACTGAAATAACTATTGGGAAAGGTTTCTCTTCTAATATTAGGAGAGCCAATATAGCTTCTGGGATTGTTCTGTGTGCTAAAATAATGGGCAATTTTCTCAGGAAATATTTCCTAAATTTTGAAGGATGAAGGATTGGTTTTCTGTGGAGTGTGTGTCTGATATGTGTGTGCATCCTAAAATTTTATAACAACCCTTAAGCAATTTTAAAACCTGCAAAGTGGAAAACCCCAGGTTCAAGCTTTGGCATCTTTGGTAAGGCTGGGAATTTCCCCAGCCTGACATCATAGGGAGCCTCTGGCAGCAGTCTTCAATACTGTCAGGCCTGAGTCCCACCTGTAATTCAAATATGCATTGGGAAACCCATTGGACACTTAACATCTGAGATCAGACCATGACCCAGTAGAGGGTCCCAACCCACCAGCTGAAGACTAAAGGTGTCAATGATACTGAGCTAAACAGGCCCAGTGGCCTGACTCTACAGAAAGCAAAGTGAAAGCATGTGAAGATAAAGACCTATACCTTTTGGAGAAAAGGTGGCCTAGCAACCCTCCTAAGGCTTCCTGAGTCAAGGATGTTTGTCACTCCTGCCCCGATTTAGACTGTGGCTGCATACATCACCATCCATACATCTAAAGCACATCTCCACCCCTCACAAGGCCACAATTCCCAGCCCCCGGGATTATTTCTGCTCCGTGTGTGTGTAAACGTGCCTTTTAAACCCATGTTGTTGTGTATGTGTGTACGCATCATGTGGGTAAGCTCGTGCGGGGGGGGGGCTGGATCACGGGTGGGTGGGTGTGCGCGCGCTGTGTGTGAGGGATTCTGGTCGTGTCCCCACAAGAGGAGAGGAAGAGAAGAAAGCCAAACGACGACGACACGAGAAAAGAGAGCACGAGAGCCGCCCGTCGTCGTCGTCCTTCCTACCTTCTTTGGTCTGAGCGTTAGTGATCTGGAGGTCGCAGTCGCCGGCCTTGAGCTTCTCGCGGCCCATGATCTGGCGCTTGAGGTCGCAGAGCGAGATGTGGAGCCCATCGAAGGTGACCGTGTCATACTTGAGCTTCGAGGAGAACTTGTAGTGCACGCAGGACATGGCGGTGGAGGGAAGGACGGGGGGCGCTACGCGGGTGGGGGGTGGGCAGGCGCCGAGACTACGGCGGCGGCGGGCGGGGAGGGAAGGATGCCTCGAGGGAGAAAAAGGGCCGCGAAGGGCGTCCTCCCGTGTGAGGCGGCGGCTTCTTCCTCCTCAAAGGCCGCCTCGTTCCGCCATGGTCCTCCGCGACGGCAGCAACGGCGGCTCCCGTCAGGCGTTGCGTTGGGCCGGCTAGGCCGCCATCATGGCGGCGGCGGCGGTTTCCTAAAACTCCTCTCTTCTCCTCTTCTCGCCTTCCTTCCTCCTCTTCCTCGGTCTCCCTCCGTTCCTTTTCTTTCTCCTTCTCCTCCTCCTCCTCCTTCGTCGTCGTCTTCGGCCTCGGCCTCCAACTCCTTCCCCTCACGACGCCGCTACCGCTCCTCCGCTCGATGGGGTTTCCCGGCCAGCGACCGCAGGGGCTGCGGAGGGAGGGAACGGCCGCTCCACGCACAACAGCAGCGCAAGGCGCAGGCGGTCCCTCCCCCTCCCGGGTTACTGGTCTGCGCATGCGTCACAGTGCGCCACCTTCGGCCTCACGTGACCCAGCGCATTATGACAAAGGAAAAGGGCGGGGGTGGCAGGCAGGGAGGGAGGGCAAAGAAGGAAGGAGAGTGGTGCTTTCCGGGCTTTAGCCCTCCGCCTCCTTCTCCTCCTAGCCTTCCCCTCTCAGCCGCGTGACCCCCCGGGGCTCCTCCCTCTTAAAGGCGCAGGCAGCAAGGGCACGGGGCGGGGGCCCTTCTAGGAGAGAAGCCGAAGATGGTGGATGGGGGAAAGGAGGGGGCTGACTTGGAGGCACGCAGCCCTCTTGCGGTTTTCAGAGAAACAGCAAGGATACCTATTTAAATTTCGCCCTGTCCATTGTTTGTTTTATATAAAAGTCTAATATAAGGAATATACATATTATTATTATTTTTTTAAGAATCAGTCCAATATATGCACAAGGATACAGTATAGTGGTACCTCAGGTTACATATGCTTCTGGTTACAGACTCGACCAACCCAGAAATATTACCTCGGGTTAAGAACTTTGCTTCAGGATGAGAACAGAACTTGCACAGCAGCAGCGCGGCGGCAGCAGGAGGCCCCATTAGCTAAAGTGGTGCTTCAGGTTAAGAACAGTTTCAGGTTAAGAATGGACCTCCGGAACGAATTAAGTACTTAACCAGAGGTACCACTGTACATATGTTTAGATTCAAGTATACATGAATTGAATTAATGGACTAGTGAAAGAAAGCACAGTGAGTGGGGAAGTGCAAATCCTTGCCATAAAGAAGGGAAGTACCTTTTGTTGCAGGAATTTATGTATAGGTTGGGGGGGGTTGCCCCTCCAGCACATATCATGCACATGCAGCCCACTACCAAAATCACAGTTTCTTCCTATCTATTCAAAGGGCCTTTGCTGCATGATATCAAATGTAAGAATTCACTGATAAACGTGTCTATGTACTGGCTCACTGTGTTGTAAACCAGATCTGCCCTTTTACCCTCATGGGGTATCCAAGAGCCCATATAGAGGCCTTACGAAGGTTCCCTATTGGTAGGAGAAAATAACAGAGCCAACCAGAGAATATGGAGAAGCAAAGCAGCTAGTAAGCTTGATCTTTATTGATCTGTTGCAACAGGGTGCTCCCCTCACACGCAGGAAAGGAGAAGAAACCCAGAACAATGGCACGCAAGGCCTTATATAGACATTTTAAATTCCCTGCCCTCGAGCTCAAGACCACCCCTCCATACATCATGCATACATCACAGAAGGGGTGTAACCCAAGTCCACCCCCCCACAAACATCATATCTACATCACAGAAAAGGCGTTGTTGTTTTTCCTGTCTGCCAGGTTATCTGATTGCCTTACCTGATAGCCTTTCCTGATAGTGTGTCACCCATTAAAATGCTGATTACTCAGTTCCTGAGACAATGGGAAGGCTCCCTGACCCCCCCTCCCTCCTTGCATATTATTTTGTAACAGAACAGAAGGATTTATTGCCACTGAGTTGACCCACAACCTTACACTCAGTGGCTGTGTTCACACAATCAGTTATTGGCTTAATATGTGCAAGTTTTATTGCATGTTAAGAGTATGTGTGGGTGCTGCACACTGGAGTCCAGCTCCTTTGCTGCTCATGCTTCACTTCTGCCTTGCCACAAGCAGGGAAACTTAACCAGGAAGATGCACCTAACCATCATTTCCATAGACTAGATGACTCTTGGGGTTCCTTCCAACTCTATAATTCTGATTCTATTTTATTGTTCTGTGATCAACTAAGACCCTGCTTATGCAAAGGGAGGAGTGAAGGAGCTTTGGATGGGTGCAGAAAGCACATGCATGGCTTACAAAACCAGGATTTCATCAGGCAGACACAGCCAATGTGGATGTTCACAGGATGCTCCCTTGTGGCTCTCCTTCTCTACTGCAGCCCCTGGAGCCTCACCACTGTGCTAGGCATTTGGCAACATTGGAGAGAGGGATGGAGCAAGCGCTTTGTGGAAGGATGGGACATAATGGCTCATAGTAGCAAGATCTTTGCAATGAATATACTGTTGCACACCACTCCACCCTCTGAGCAGTGTGAGATTTCAGGGGTTCCAGGAGCTTACCCAGGGTTCCTGTTTCCTTTTAGAATGAGGCACAGTGGAGACTGCGGTGTCTTTATGATATGTGGTGTTTATTTACGGACCTTTGCCAACAAAGGTCTGTATAGTTAAAGCTATGGTTATCTCAGTAGTGATGTATGGAAGTGAGAGCTGGACCATAAAGAAGGCTGATAGCCGAAGAATTGATGCTTTTGAATTATGGTGCTGGAGGAGGCTCTTGAGAGTCCCATGGCAAGAAGACCAAACCTCTTCATTATTAAGGAAATCAGCCCTGAGTGTTCACTGGAAGGACAGATTGTGAATCTGAGGCTCCAATACTTTGGCCACCTCATGAGAAGAGAAGACTCCCTGGAAAAGACCCTGATGTTAGGAAAGATGGAGGGCACAAGGAGAAGGGGACGAGAGAAGACGAGATGGGTGGATAGTGTTCTCGAAGCTACCAGCATGAGTTTGACCAAACTGCAGGAGGCAGTGGAAGACAGGAGTGCCTGGCGTGCTCTGGTCCATGGGTCACGAAGAGTCGGACACGACTAAACAACTAAACAACAACACAACCTGAGCCAGAAGGTTTCATAGCATTAACACCCAAAAAGGGTTTTTTCTCCCAAAGCTGCAGCCTCCGATTCAAACAGAAATCAAGCATTGCTCTGACTCTCTCTCCAACTTGCTGCTTTACCTCTAGGTCACATCACTGCCAATTCTCAATTCTAAACTCAGGCTTTGTCCTTCTAACTACGGTATCTCTCATTTGAGTTGTCTTCTTGCTCAGAGCCCCCTTTCCTTTGTTTCTTAATGGCCCAACACCAGTGCTATTTTTCTATAAAAAGAGTGCCAGAACTCACCATGAACTCCTCCCTTGTGCTATTATAATGGCCATGGCGCCCATCTGAGATGTGCCAGAATTCATTTCCAATGAGTTCTGGCTGAAAAAAGCCCTGCCCGTCACCCAGGTGATCGCCTAAACACAGGAAGCTAGTCCAGGTTATATTTTAACCCTTGCTGGATTCAGGGGTTAGAAGGGTTTCACATACTGCCTACTTCCTCCCCGCAAACTCATAACAATACTTGGTTAATTTTTAATTCAGAAAAGTTGCTGGGCTTAGATGTTTTTATACCTGAAGGAACAAGTAAAATCTATAAGGAGACCATCCTCCACCAACTCTAAAAGGGTCCATTTGAAATGGCATTACATGCTGGAGATGGGAAATGCCACTCTCTCTGAAGTTTGCTGTCTGGAGGATTTGCCCGATGTTAATTCAGCAGATGTCACACAGGTGCCAGCACACCTGGTCAAGCATCAGTGGGCTCCTCTGCTGTGCTTCAAACTGCATAGAAGCCACTTGGGCAATTATGCAGTGTAAATTAAATTAGCAACAACAACAGCAACTTTGTGCTCTCTTACAGGCTTCACACACACACACACACACACACACACACACACACAGAGAGAGAGAGAGAGAGAGAGAGAGAGAGAGAAAACACTGTCTAGGGAGAAAGACAAAAAGGAGTAAAGGAAAAAGGTGCCAGGGGGCGCATAGAAGGAGGGGTCTGCAACAATCCTTTGGAGGGGAGGAGAGGAGGGAAGACTCTTTGCTCAAGACACATCGCACCGGAGCAGAATATTCATTTTAATCTTATTTAAGGAGGGTGGGAGAGTGGCAGGAGTCAGTGTGGCCACTGAACCTTTTCTGGTGACTTTGGAGCATATTGGCATCCATTCTGACAGAGGGCCCTAATTCATAGCTACTTATATTAGAATCTGTAAGTGGCATTACAGAGTGGGAGGCAACAACGCAATTAAAAAATACAAGGCGAGCTCAAATGGTAAAAAGGAGCTGTTACGTGCCAGTGTGATAGGAATTTTATAGTCTTAGATATATGGCAATGTTCATAACCGCACATACATAGATCAACACAGGAAGGCCAACCTGGAACCATTTTGATTCCTAAACTGACCAAATGTTTTCTCTGCAAGGTCAAACTGGAAAAGTCTCCCCATTGTCTCTTTCCTCACAAATCCTGTCTTAAAGACACATTTAAGATATGAATAAGGTGTGAGCCTGTGACCTGGCCCAGGAAATAAGTATTTTACCACTACAAAAGAATGGCCAGGCTACCCGGGAAATCCAATCAAGTAACTTGCCAGACAGGAGATAAACTGACAGGAGAAAAACAACATTTAAATTTCTGTGATGTAGGTGGGATGTATCTGAGGGGTGGTCTTAGGTTACACCCCTTCTGTGATGTATGCATAATGTTTCTGGAGGTAGTCTTGATCTAGAGAAAGGGAATTTCAAAAGTCTTTATAAGCCCTTACACAGCATTTTTGTGGGCCCTCCTCCTCTCCCGTGTGTGAGGGGAGCACCCTGTTGCAACAGATCAATAAAGATCAAGCTTACTAGCTGCTTTGCTTCTCAATATTCTCTGGTTGGCCTCTGTTATTTTCTCCTACCAATAGGGAACCTATGTAAGGACTCTATATGGGCTCTTGGATACCCCATAAGGGAAAAGGGCATATTTTTTATTTACAACACCAGCAAATACAGGCTGCACAATGCATGTTGATTTGAAGCTGTTGTACAACAAACATCCTTCTCCAAAGGATCAGACTTTTTGCAACAGGAAAATGCCCTGGAAAGTGTGGGATAATAGCACTTGCACATCTAACATCTCTGCTCACAAATCAGAATGAATGCTTATTAAATAGCCAACACTGTCTGTTCTTCTGAAAACAGGTCAGGATGAAACCAGGTTGTCTAGAAGTGCACCCCACGCTTCATGGGATTTTAAAACAAACCAAAACTTTATTTTGAAACAGCCCCCCCCCCCCAATTCTGCAGCTGTTCTGTTCCAAGAGGCACAGGCTGGTAAACATCAAGCTTAAAAATGTAACACTGAATTCTCCCACTTTTTGTCTTGGCCTCAGCGCTTTAGCTGTAAGGAGAGTTGCTGTCTTCCAGGACTTTGAAAAATGGCTTTGCTCTCCTGCTTGATCTGCATTTCAAACAGAGTTTGTGGGATGCAATCCTGGCTTGTGGCGCCTTCCCACAACTGGCCAGCAGTGGGCACTGGGAGGCAACGGAATATGTTGCAATCTCTTGATGCAGGCCACGAAGCCCAGCAGACTTTCTGTGTTTGACTAGCCAAGCCCTTGCTAGCCTACCATTCAAATGCACCCATTTCTCTTTTTGAATTTTTCCAGCCCTGAGGAGACAGAGCACACAGGTGGTCTGATAGCTGCTAGGAAACTGTAGGAGCCAGCAGTAATGAAGTTGGCAGACAGAGCTCAACCATATTTTCTAAAACTCCCAGTCTGGGAATCTGATCAAGACTCAGTTTTTCTGGCTCCCTGAGACCCCATGAATGTTGGGGTTAGGGCAGCAAAAAAAGCCAAATACAGTGATACCTCAGGTTACATACGCTTCAGGTTACAGATTCCGCTAACCCAGAAATAGTGCTTCAGGTTAAGAACTTTGCTTCAGGATGAGAACAGAAATTGTGCTTCAGCGGCACGGCAGCAGCAGGAGGCCCCATTAACTAAAGTGGTGCTTCAGGTTAAGAACAGTTTCAGGTTAAGAACGGACCTCTGGAACGAATTAAGTACTTAACCCAAGGTACCACTGTAAACACATTGCTGTGGTGGGTGTAAGATTAGACCTGTTCAACCACGTGGGAGCCCCTCTAGATTGGTGATTTATTGCAGGTGATATTCTGCACCATGTTCTTGACACAATAACAGCAGTTCTGATTTGTTACGCTTTATGAATTGTTCATTGTTGTCTGATGGGGGCCAAAGCACAAGAAAAGTGTGGGGGGGGGGGGAAAGAAATCTCAGAGTTTTTGTGTTATGAAAAGTTATGGGATTTCAGCACGAAGTTACAGGATGTACACGGACTGGTAAAATGGCAGTGTGACCTGTGATGAAGTGGCCGGGGGCAGGGATGTCCAGGAGAGCCTCTCGCACCCCTCTCCTTGTTCTGCTGCAACACAACAGCCCTGGAGTGTTGCTACTGGGTCTTATTCTCAGATGGTTGCTGCTGCCACCCTCTCACTTACTCCCACAGCCTAGATGGGAGGGGACTTGGGATGCCCGCCATTGTTCTGGGTTCCTCCTCCTTTCCTGCGGGTGAGGGGAGCATCCTGTTGCAACAGATCAATAAACATCAAGCTTACTAGCTTCTTTGCTTCTCAATATTCTCTGGTTGGCCTCTGTTATTTTCTCCTACCAACAGGGAACCTACGTAAGGACCCTATATGGGCTCTTGGATACCCCATAAGGGGAAAGGGCAGATTTTTGTTTACAACATATGCGACAGCTGCATATTCCTGCATTGCAGAGGGTTGGACTAGATGAACCTCAGGGTCCCTTTTGATGCTACAATTATATGCTTCTATGGTTCTTGCAACATTGATCCTAAACTGCCACTAGCATGAACTCCAAGTGTCTAGGCATGTGGGGATTATAGGTCTTTCATCACATGAACTTCCCTCCCCCTTTGTGGGCAAGCAGTACGGAACATGGAATTGTATATGACCAGCCCAGTAACATCATAAGCACAACTCAATCACGAATGTGCAATAAAAAGGGACATCTGGAGGAGTCCCAAGCAGCCTGAAGGGGGTGCAGGTCCCTCCTCCTTGGTCCTCAGACTGATCAGGTGATGAATGGGGTTACCAGAACACTCTTTCTCAGCTAATCTGCATGGATCAGAGAGGAGAAGGGGCTGTTTGAGTGTCTCTGTGTGTAGGAGATTGCTGTCATAGTTTAAAAAAGAGAGATTTTTTAAAAAATATCAAGCAGTGTATAAAGGCTTTCAAATAAATAATAAAGAGTTACCATGGCTCTAACCAAAAGGGGGCTTGCTGTGAGGGGCAGCCAATCCTGCTACCCCACCCCCCAAAAAAAACCCCGTGATGGAAGCCAGAGCAAAACTCTCTTGGAAAGCCTGCTGTTTCAGTTTCTGAACAAGGCAGGACTTCTGAACGCCAGACTTCAAAACACTTTTTAGATCTAGCTGTGAAAGAATTCAATTTATTTCATTACTAAATGCTTTATTTATAGTATTTGACCGCACATAAATAGCAGCAGATGTATAATTTGTCAGGGGCAATTTGCTGGCGATGCGGACAAGACTTTTCAAAAATTGTGCTTGGTGGGAATGTAAATATATGTTTTTTTTTCTCTGCCTCCCAGCCCATGTATATTATAAAAAAGGAAAAGAAAACCTGCTTCAAAATGAAGTGTCATTCTGTACCAAGGAAAGTTCCTGTCTTCAAAGGCAGCCCCACACCGAGTGAATTACAGTAGTCTAACCTAAACACCACCCAAGCCTGAATGATAGGGGTCAGGCCTCTCCAGTATCTTGCCTTTATTATGAGTATCAAATCTATCCAGGTGGCTTATTTGGGATCTTGGTCCTTCCAAGCCATGTAGCCTGTGGCTCCCTACATTTGGCTTCCCTTTCAGTTTCCCATTTTGTTATAGTGCTAAAGTAAAGGTAAAGGGGACCCCTGACCATTAGGTCCAGTCATGGCCAACTCTGGGGTTGCGGCGCTCATCTCACTTTATTGGCCGAGGGAGCCGGCGTACAGCTTCCGGGTCATGTGGCCAGCATGACTAAGCCACTTCTGGCGAACCAGAGCAGCACACGGAAATGCCATTTACCTTCCTGCCGGAGCGGTATCTATTTATCTACTTGCACTTTGACGTGCTTTCGAACTGCTAGGTTGGCAGGAGCTGGGACCGAGCAACGGGAGCTCACCCCGTCACGGGGATTCGAACTGCCAACCTTCTGATCGGCAAGCATATTGAAAGCGCACGGCTGTCCCAGGGAACTGTAGTTTATATTGTGATAGGAATTTTGAGGTCTTAGATATATCTTAAATGTTCATAAGTGTACCAACCAAGCACATACATACAGTGGTGTAGCGTGGGTTGTCAGCACCCGGGGCAAGGCAAGTAATTTGCGCCCCCTAACTCGTGGATTTTAGCACCCGAGTGCGAGCACGCCCCCCCCCCATGTTGCGCCTGGTGCGGCCGGCACCCTTGACACCCCCCACGCTACGCCACTGTTCCAACATTCAGCTTCACTGGATGCCCACGAGTTATATTGTACGGAGAGAGGGATAAAAACTTTCCTCTCTGTCCACTCTCTCCTTGCCATGCCTAGTTTTGCAGGCTTCTCTCCTGTCGCCTCTTGCTTTCCTTTTCTCTAAACTAAAACAAACCCAATGCTGCCGCCTTTCCTCAGGGCACCGGCTCCATCCCCTTGCTTAGATTCCCTCTACCAAAGCTGAAAGCAGCCTGAAGTTCCTCCTGATCGTGAATGGGAAACAGCTGGCGAAGCCGGTGGCCTGCCAGGGAAGGGATCTCTTCCTAACTCCTGCTCCACGGAGCCCGTTCCTTGCAAACGCTCCTTGTCCCCCGGATGGCGAGCGCCTTTGGAAACGCGGAGCAGGCGCTTGCCGGCGAGCAGCCCCCCGCCCCTTCCCAAGCTAATCCTTTTAAAACCGAAAGCCCCTTAACCCGCTGGCGAGAAGCTTAGCCGGGCCTCGCCCGCCCACCGGCTTCCTCTTGGAGGTTTTTGGAGAGCGCAGGGCGCGGCGAGGCCCCTCGGAGCTCTCCTCCCTCCCAGTCGGCAGAAGCAGCCGCCGCCTGGGGCTGGGCCGAGGGGATGGCGGTGCATCGGGGTGTGGAGGCTGCCTGTGCCCGGCCAGGCGTCGGTGGCGGTGTCGGCGCTGCTGCAGTGGCTGCTCCTCCTGTGAGCAGTGAGTGGAGCGCAGCCGCAGCGGCGGCGGGGGGCGCGCGCGCTAGGGCGCAAGGCCGGCGGCGGCGGCGGGGAGCCCGGCGGAGGAAGGAACTTGTCCCTTCCCTCTGGACTCGCGCCCCCCCCAGATGTTGCGCCCAGTGCGGCCGGCACCCTTGGCACCCCCCACGCTACGCCACTGCATACATAGATCAGCACAGGAAGACAGACCTAGTACCATTTTGATTCCCAAACTGTCCCAAACTGACCAAATGTTTTCTCTGCAAGGTCCTCCCCATTGTCTCTTTCCTCCCCATTGTCTCTTTCCTCACAAATCCTGTCTTAAGGGCACATTTAAGATATGAATAGGGTGTGAGCCTGTGACCAGGCCCAGGAACTAAGTATTTATCATTACAAAAGACTGGCCAGGCTCCCTAGGCAATCCAGTCAAGTAACCTGCCAGACAGGAGATAAACAACTACAGGAGAAAAACAACATTCAAATTTGTTTTAAGACCACCTTTTCTGTGATGTAGGTTTGATGTATCTGAGGGGTGGTCTTAGGTTACACCCCTTCTGTGATGTATGTATGTATGATGTTTCTGGGGGTGGTCTTGATCTACAGGGTGGGAATTTCAAAAGTCTTTATAAGGCCTTTTGCGCCATTTTTCGGGGTTCCTCCTCCTCTCCTGCGGGTGAGGGGAGCACCCTGTTGCAACAGATCAATAAAGATCAAGCTTACTAGCTGCTTTGCTTCTCCATATTCTCTGGTTGGCCTCTGTTATTCTCTCCTACCAATAGGGAACCTACCGTATTTTTTGCACCATAACACTCACTTTTTTCCTCCTAGAAAGTAAGGGGAAATGTCTGTGCGTGTTATGGAGGGAATGCCTACGGGTGGCATGCCTACGGATTTTCCTCCTCTAAAAACTATGTGCGTGTTATGGTTGGGTGCGTGTTATAGAGCGAAAAATACGGTATGTAAGGACTCTGTATGGGCTCTTGGATACCCCATAAGGGAAAAGGGCAGTTTTTGTTTACAACACCCCACAGAGCTACAATTCTCAGCACCCTTCAACTACAGTTCCCAGAGTTCGAGGGGAGGAGTCATGTGCTTTAAATGTGTGTTGGATGAGCTTTAATTGTATGGTGCAGTTTTGCCCATATTTTGGGAGTGCTCCTAGAGCCACCATGGCCATTGCCTGAGTGATCTCTCTGGCTCAGGACATTACTACCAACTTAATGAACGTAAGAATAGCCTGTTGGGTCAGGCCAATGGCCCATCTAGTTCAGTCTCCTGTCCTCTCACAGTAGCCAACCAGATGGGAACCCCGCAAAGCAAGCCTGAGCACAACAGCAGCGACCCTCTCCTCCTGTGGTTTCCAGTCGCTTGGATTCAGAAGCATTGCTGCCTCTGACTGTGGGAGCAGAGCAGAGCCATCATGGCTAGTAGCCATTGATAGTCTTACAACTGCAGACTTTCTGCTTTGACCTTCTGAGAAGTTGGGTTAATGTATGTCTCTCTCTGTGAGGACACAAACGTTTGCGTTGCCAGCAGTGGAAATGCAGCGTCTAAAAACAGAATTTTGTTTGCCTCACTGTATAGCTACTTTACCTACTTCCTCTTGTTGCAGGGATTTATGTATAGTTTTGGGGGGGGTTGCCCCTCCAGCAAATATCATGCACATGCAGCCCACTACCAAAATCATTACAATCACTTTTGTGACTTTTGTGATTTGTCCCCACAAAACACTTCATCACAGTTTCTTCCTATCTATTCAAAAGGCCTTTGCTGCATGATACCAAATGTAAAAATTCACTGATAAACGTGTCTGTGTACTGGCTCACTGTGTTGTAAACCAAATCTGCCCCTTTTCCCCTCATGGGGTATCCAAGAGCCCATATAGAGTCCTCACGTAGGTTCCCTACTGGTAGGAGAAAATAACAGAGGCCAACCAGAGAATATTGAGAAGCAAAGCAGCTAGTAAGCTTGATCTTTATTGATCTGTTGCAACAGGGTGCTCCCCTCACCCGCAGGAGAAGAGGAGGAACCCAGAACAGTGGCGGGCAAGGCCTTATATAGACATTTTAAATTCCCTGCCCTGGAGCTCAAGACCACCCCTCCATACATCATACATACATCACAGAAGGGGTGTAACCCAAGTCCACCCCCCACAAACATCATATCTACATCACAGAAAAGGTGTTGTTTTTCCTGTCTGCCAGGTTATCTGATTGCCTTTCCTGATAGTCTGTCACCCATTAAAATGCTGATTACTCAATTCCTGAGACAATGGGAAGGCTCCCTGACCCCCCTCCCTCCTTGTAGAGAAAACATTTGCCCAGTTTGGGAATCAAAATGGTTCCAGGTTGGTCTTCCTGTGCTGATCTATATACGTGCTTGGTTGGTACACTTATGAACATTTAACATATATATAACATAAGACCTCAAAATTCCTATCACAACTGGGAGAACTTCAGAAATTCATATAGATATGTGAGCTCAGCTGTTCAGCAGCCCCTCTGCGTGAGTGATAATTCCTGGCATCCTGATACCTGAGTGCCAGACAGGTAGCCATTCCAGAAATAACAAACCCAGATGAAGACAAAAGGGTGTGATTAACTTGGCTGGGAAACAGGGAAATGTAAATATCTCTTTTGTTACACTTGATGGGTGTTTGGTGGAGGGCAACGAGAACCATGGGGCAGGGTCCAGGATGCTCAGATTACTGCCACCAGACCTCCCCTTTCATGATGTAACCATGATGTAGTTTGGGTGTGTGTGTAATATGGGGATTAGCAGCTAATAAAAGTTTGGGTTCTCTTTTGTTTGGGGCTTCCATCTTGTTCCACCTTGAGGCAGGTGGGAGTCCTGTTGTGACAGTCTTCAATAAGGACCAAACCTACTGGCTGCTGTTTTGCTCTGGTATTCCTGACTGGTGAACCTTGTTTTTTTTGTCCAAGGGAGCCCTCAGATGTCTCCGTTAACAGTTCCGTTAACACTCTGATCTCCATTTCCAGACCCACTTCTAAAAACAGAAGGAAACTTTTTAAAACATGCCTGGGGGTGGGTGGGGAGACACTCTAAGAGCAAGCCTTATGGTTTTTGGGTTGGAGGAAATGTCCGTCTGTGCTCAAGAAAAGGTGGCGGGTGATTATCAGTTGGCAGGAAGGTGTTGCGGGTTCTTGATTTATTCCGAAACACTGCCTGCCTGCCCCCCAACCACCTTCCAAGCCGAGCCATTGCCTGCACCTGTTTAATCTCCTTGTAGTGTAAATCCTCGCCAAATTACAGGTAATTCTTATTCCCAGAAGGGGACGGGAGGCCTGCACTTTTGTCAAAGGTCAGCTCTCTTTGCCCCAATTTGCCTCACTGCGCATTGTGTAAAGGTCTTGCGGGAGAAGAAAACAACCCACCAGCCATGTGGCTGCCTCTTAAAAGTAGCCCAAATGGCAGCTCAGTCAGCACAGCACAGAACTTCCCTCTCACGTAGCGATGGATGCAGCTGTCAATTCCTGCTTCTCTCACTTTCTCATTTGCCTCGTTCTAATTTGCCACATTTCCGCATCAGTTTGCAATTATATTTTTTTAAAAGGTCCTCATGAAAATTCACCTGCATCTTAGTGTTCACTTCTGCTCTTGCATGCATTTTTTTTTTGCAAATACTTTTCCTGGACATTCTGCATTTTTCATTAATATATGCATTAATAAAGACTCTCCCCAACTTGATAATCTGACAGTGCTGATACTCTTTGCTGTTTTAACCCACGTGCAACTTCATTCATTCTATGTCCCTGTTTTTCATCCTTTAATCTTTATCTGTTGTTATAATTGTTCTCTCTGTTTTATATAAGTTATAAAATGAAATTAACCCCACCCCATACATGCCCTTTTGTACACATTTCTGAGTTGAAGAATTCTGATGCAAAATTCAGAAAAGTGTCAGTTTCAAAGGATGGTTGCATTTCAGTTTGTCTGCTGTTTCTGAAAGTGCAGATTAGGTGGGTTTGCAGTAAAATGTGAATTTAACGAAATCTACCCCACACTGCTGTCTCTATTCCTCAATATGTGCTCCACTTCCAGAGGCCAACTCCACTCTGAAACTGTCAATCTTCTGCAGTGGCGTAGCGTGGGGGGTGCAGGGGGGGCCGGCTGCACCGGGCGCAACATCTGGGGGGGGGCGCTCGCACTCGCAGCTCTCTGCCCCTACTAAAATCCACGGGTTAGGGGGCGCAAATTACTTGCCTTGTCCCGGGTGCTGACAACCCATGCTACGCCACTGATCTTGTGGTAGTCTAATGAGAGCTACTGAGCTCTCAGCCACGGGAAGCAGGAAACCCACCTAGTTTTCATGTCTAGTTGCAGTTAACCCTAAACACGGGCAATGAAAATAAGTGCATATTCCCCACCCCCAACCTCTTAGGCTTCCTCAATCTCCCCCTTCATTTTCTTGTTTATAAGCTCCCCTGAATCAGGGACTTGACCTTTCATCCTTTCTAAAGGGTCATCATCGCCATCATCATCATTTTATTTGAATGTCGCCTTTCCATAGTTGAAACTATGCTCAAGGCGGCTTACAATGTGACAAGATTTACATAATTACCAACATAACAAAAGTCATAAACGATAAATAAAGCACATCAAAAGGTACACAACCAAATGGAGAACAATTTCCACATAAATCACAAAATCTAAAACTAAAAAACAACAACATTAATATCAATAACAGTTTAAAATCACACACACACACACACACACACACACACACACACACACACACACGAGCCATCTCTGTGTATGGATGGTGCTAAGTAAATAATGTATGAAAAAAGCAAGTTTCTAGTCTTCATGGCTGTAGGAAATAAGCTTGAAAATTAGCAAGTGAAATCACAGAACCCAGTGATGAGACTGAGCAGGAGTTTCCACTGATCAGGAGAGGAAAGTTCAGCACCTTCTTTCTTGCCATGGCTTGCAGAAACAGAATGCAAAATGATAGGGGTTTTTAAAATTGCCCATTTGCTTAATTTACATCTTGTATTTAGTACACTGGCTTTCGGTTGCCTCGGCACAGAAATGGGGGAGAGTTCTTGTTGTTGTGCATAATGAAGACTTGCCCATGAGCTGGAATAGCAAACTTTCCCTCCTGGCTCTTCCTGTCAATTCATGTTTCCTAATAGGGCTTTAAAAAGTTATTGACAGATTCGCTCCTGCAGAGCAAAGCACAATGTGACCATCCCTGCTGGAGCATCACTGATGTTATGAGAGCTTTCTGAACCCCAAAGATGCTGATCAGATGGAAACAAATATATATTCATTATTTGTGCATTTAATGCAGTGTGCACTGCATTGATGTCAGGCTGCTGGAGATTGCAGCTCATTAAAATAATTGTCAAAGGAAGAGAGCTCTGGATGTTTTACCCCACCCCAACCCCTCAACTACCAAACCTAGTGGCTGCAACAATCCTCTTCTTCACCTGTTATGTCCTGCAGTGGAGATTCTGCTGGACAGAGAGCCAGCTGCAATGGACAGACCAGCCTCCTGCAATCTGGTGCCTTCCAGATGCTTTGGACTGCAACTCCCATCACCCCCAGCCAGCAAAGCCATTTTGGACTACAAGTCCCATCAGCCCCAGGATCAAATGGCCATGATGCTGATGGGAGCTGAAATCTGAGACATTTGACTGGCATCTGACTGGGGAAGGCTGGGCACAGTCCCAGTTAGCTATGAAGCTCACTTATGACAGTGATGGAATTTGGACTTTCAAGTGTCAGTGGCGCTCTGTGCAATGCTAAAATGAACCCTCCCCACCTCGCACCTTCTGTTCTGTATCATTGTTGCTGCTGTTACTATTACCCGGCTGCAGTGATTTCTATATGTTCATTCCAAATTGTCTAAAGAGGTCCTTGCTTTTGTCTGCCCTGTATCTCTAACTCTTCAGCTTCACTGGATGACTCTGCTGTGTCTTATTGTTATGCAAGAGGAAGGAATGTAGGACTCATAGCTAACCCTAATCACAGCTGCTGGCAGCGAAGCAGTATCAGGGATTGCTTACTCAGAGCAGACCCATGAGAGACAGTTCCAGGATTTTTTTTCCACCAGGGGTGGATCTACACACAGGAAAACCCCACTATAAATAAGTCAGAAATTAGATTGTTATAATAAAAGTGGGGGGAACTCTATAGAAAATTGCGTATTAAAATTTCCTGCTCTCCGTCGCCATCTGGTGTTGCACGTTTATAAGACATTCAAATTGCTGTTTTCTGACCAACATAGCTGAGTCCCAGGACTCTACCGAAAGGGCCCCTTAAGGGGATCTTCAGCATTGGATTTGGGGCTCCTGCCTGCTCCTCAAGATCCTTGGTCTGGGGAGTGTCTGGTTTCAGCCACCCCCACCCAGGACTCAGCATCCAGCACCAGGCCAGGGCCAGACATGAGGACATCCTCCTCTCAGCTGAGCTCAACAAGGGCAAGACCAAGCTGGTAGAGGAAGAAGAAGCTGACTGGCAGCACTCCTGCTTGTGAGAAAGCAGCCAGGTAGTTGGGGTATGGGATATGGGGTAAGGCAGGTAGCAGGGTGGTGTAGTAAACCAAATTTGCCCTTTTTCCCTTATGGGGTATCCAAGAGCCCATATAGAGTCCTTACATAGGATGCCTATTGGTAGGAGAAAATAACAGAGGCCAACCAGAGAATATTGAGAAGCAAAGCAGCTAGTGAGCTTGATCTTTATTGATCTGTTGCAACAGGGTGCTCCCCTCACACGCAGGAAAGGAGAAGAAACCCAGAACAATGGTGCACAAGGCCTTATGTAGACATTTTAAATTCCCTGCCCTGGAGCTCAAGACCACCCCTCCATACATCATACATACATCACAGAAGGGGTGTAACCCAAGTCCACCCCCCACAAACATCATATCTACATCACAGAAAAGGTGTTGTTGTTTTTCCTGTCTGCCAGGTTATCTGATTGCCTTACCTGATAGCATTTCCTGATTGTATTTCCTGATAGTTTGTCACCCATTATCTGATTGCCTTTCCTGATAGTCTGTCACCCATTAAAATGCTGATTACTCAATTCCTGAGACAATGGGAAGGCTCTTGGTACACTTATGAACATTTAACATATATCTAAGACCTCAAAATTCCTATTACAGTGGCAAAGCCGTTCACCATTTAGCCTAATGGAGCAGCCTCCACAGTATCAATGGAGTTCTCAGGCTGGAGATCAATTCACTAAATAAAGGGGAGATAATGAGGTGGGGAGGCAATTGCAAATTGCATCTGAAACAAGCAGCAGTGCCGACCGAGCAGAGCAGAGCCCCAGAACGTATTTCCTTTCTTCCTTTTATTTATTATTTCCTGCATTGCAAAGATACAAGGGTTAACCTATTTTCAACTCCTAGTCCTAAGCTCTGAACAGGTCAGGAGTCCCTTCCTCAGGGGTAGCTGAAATTTGTACTGTTGGCTACATTCCAGCCATGGAAAATCCGGACATTCCTATACACTGGTAGGAGATGTTGTGCCCCTTCACCCGTGTGACAGATTCCTTTCTCTCTTTCACATGAAGCTGCCTAGGTGATTTTCACACCTGGACTGTAGAGGTGTCTTGCTTCCATTACACACTTAAAACACTTTTTCCTCTGTTGTCTTTTCTGGCTGATAAAGATGAAAGGCATCAGTGTCTCTTTGGGGACAGACATGGTTTTCTATGCTGTTTTTCTGCAGAGCCTCCAGAGGGCCAATCCTGCGCTCCTGAGCCTTTTGTTCCTCCCCCACCCTGTTTAGAGCTCCCAGCTTCAGTTTGCAGACACTTCACAGAGAGCTCCTGCTCCCCTTGCAGAAGATGCACAAGGAGGTCAAGCTCAGTGGAAAACCACCTGCTTTGCATGTAGAAGGTTGCAGGTTCAATCCCTGATGGTATCTGCTGGCAGGGCTGTGAAAGATTCCCTGTCTGAAATCTTGAGAAGCCGCTGCCTGGAAAAGAACTTCAAACAAACTTCAGCGACATGGACCAGGAGCTTGACCCCGTATGTTTGGCGGAGAACATAAGAACATCAGAAGCTGCCTTATACCAAGTCAGGCCAATGGTCCACCTAGCTCAGAATTGTCTACATTGACTGGTAGTGGCTCTCCAGGGCTTTAAGGAAGTGGAGAGACCACAATCTGGAGGAGGACCACCCCTTTTGCATGTAGAAGGTCCCAGGTTTATGTTAGTTTCTGTTTGTTGCCACTGTGCAGTTCTTGGAGTCACAAGACTCTGTTTACATTCCAGAGATTCCATACTGTTGGCAGTCTCACGGGAGACGGATGTGACGTTACTGGTTTCCTGTCTTCTTTGTTTGTTCAGTTGCTCTCTGCTCTCACAGAGAGAGGATGTATTTCTTTTCTGTCTGCGTAGCTTAGTAATAAAACCTAGCAATGTAGCTCAAACTTCTCGTCTCTTCCCTGTGCTGGAAACTCTGATGAACAGGGAGCCGGGAGCCTTATCAGAGGCTCAGGTCATTAATCACGTCGGAGGTCGATTCCAGAGGAGCTCGGTTGAGCGGAGATTCCGACAGTTTAATCCCCAGTATCTCTAGGTAGGGCTGGGAGAGAGAACAGAATCATAGAATTGTAGAGTTTTGAAGGGACCCAAGGGTCATCTAGTCCAACCCCCTGCTTTGCAGGAATCTCAGCCAAAGCATCCATGACAGGCCATCCTACCTCTGCTTAAAAACCTCCAAGGAAGGAGAGTCAACAACCTCCTGAGGGAGACCATTCCACTGCCAAACAGCTCCTAGCGTCAGAAAGTTTTTTCTGATGTTTAGTCAGAATCTCCTTTCTTGTAACTTGAAGCCATTGGTTTGAGTCATACCCTCCAGAGCAGGAGAAAACAAGCTTGTTCCCTCTTCCATGTGACAGCCCTTGAAATATTTGAAGATGGCTATCATATCTCCTTTCAGTCTCCTCTTTTCTAGGCTAAACTTACCCAGCTCCTTCAACCATTCCTCATAAGGCTTGATTTCCAGACCCTTGATCATCTTGGTTGCCCTCCTCTACACATATTCCAGCTTCTCAATGTCCTTCTTAAACCAAGGCAGAATAGAGTGGTACTATTAACTTCCCTTGATTTGGACACTATACTTCTGTTGATGCAGCCTAGAATAGCATTAGCTTTTTTTGCTGCAGCATTGCACTGTTGACTCATGTTAAGCTTGTGGTCCACTAAGACCCCAGATCTCTGTTGGAAACCCTGCAGAGCATCTGCCATTCAGTGTTGACAATACTAAATTTGATGCACTAAGGGTTTGAACTCAGTATAAGTCACCTTCTTCCATTCTTATTTCACAGGTCCTTGAACCTTCAGAGGTAACACCAAAGGGACTTGCAAAAGAAAGAAGGGAGGGAGGGAGGAAGGGAGGTAGGAAGGGAGGGAGGGAGGGAGGGAGGAAGGAAGGAAGGAAGGAAGGAAGAAAGAAGGAAAGAAAGAAAGAAAGAAAGAAAGAAAGAGTAATTTATTCACTTCTCAGCTAGCTCAGTCCTAGCTTGCCTCAGCTGATTTCAGATTCTTCACCTCTCATTTTTGCTATTCCCATGAATACTTAACACTTACTTAAGCAACGTATGAGCTAACTGAACTGAGGGTGCCTTATAGAACTCAATATCGGCCCTGATATTACAACTGCACAAAACTTTGAGCCTGCAACTTTCCCCCACAGTTATGGGTGGAATCAGGAAGCTGCTGCATCACCCACTGGGGAATTGGACCAGGGTCCTGATGCTGGTGGTTTAGAGCCCAGAAAACCTGAGGCTGGCGGCCTGGGCTCTGCATAGCCCATGTTGGGATTCTTCCTGAGCCTGACTTGCAACCAAGAGCAACCAAGTGCTTGCTGCACTACCACACCTGCCCAACAGCGCCGGGAATATGCCAGGTCTTCAGGCTAAGTTGGTAGAGTTTGGGAAAGGTGATCTGGGGGAAGAGGCTCCCACAGCCTCAGTTCACCTCCAGCTTCTGCCAGAGCAACTTATGAGTCACTTGGAGCTCTCCATTGTGCTGCCTGGATGTCATGGATGCATGGCATTTTCTGAAAACCTGGCACCAGATCCACACATTCAACGCACATTTAAAGCACATGACTCTGCAGATGAATCCTGAGATCTGTAGCGTCCCCCTCACAGAGATACCATTCTCAGTGCCCTTCACTACAGTTGCCAAAATTCCTCGGGGGAGCCATTGGATGTGTTTTTTTATGGTGTAGATCTGCCCTTAATGTTGAGCTTATCCACACAGATTTCCTCCCAATTCCAATCTTGCTCCTTTAGCGCAAGAAGAAGCAATATTCCCCCCTACTTCCCACTGATTCCACTTAAAATGTGAACAATGATTGCATATTATATGCATCATTACATTATAATAACATGTGCACATTATATGCTTATACGGTCCAGGTTTCCTAAGGTAACCAGCACATACACAAATGCATACAACAATGTATATAACTCTATAAAAATACTTACGCATTAATACTTAATACAGAGTTATCAAAGCAGCTGTTGTCCCTAAACCAGGCCAGAAAAATAGATCGATATTTTGCTGGCTTATAGTGCACTACATTTATTTATTCAAAATGTTTACATACCACCCTTCTGCCCATAGGATTTTAAGGTGTCTTACAGCAGCATAAAAACCATCACAGCATAATTGCTTTCAACTATTTGCAAAGCTCAACACTCTTTGCGCTGGGTTTTGTGTGTGTTGGTTTATGTTGCAAATGCCCAGAAGCATTTACATTTCAGATAGCAGTCACTCTTCAAAATATTTGGCAAGTTTCTGATGTCAACAGTATAAATGCCTTCGCTCTAAGCAATGAAGAGCTCTGTGGAACTTAATAGCACAAATATTCTTCAGCTGCCACCTTCAGGTAGCCCAGCAGAAAAACCAAAGTCTGTCTTCCTTGCTCATTGAGCAGCTGTCATCTGTTGAACCATTCCTGTAGAAGGTTGATAAAGCACCTCACAGATTCGAACTCCAGTCTCTGTGTTTAGTGTATATGCAGTTTTTATGAATCCTGGCTGAGTTAGGACATAGGAATCTGTGTTAGTTCACAGGGTATCCCCCAAATCCAGATAATGCAATGCTGTTACAGTGGTAACTCGGGTTACAGACACTTCAGGTTACAGATGCTTCAGGTTACAGACTCCGCTAACCCAGAAATAGTACCTCAGGTTAAGAACTTTGCTTCAGGATGAGAACAGAAATCGTGCTCCGGCGGTGTGGCGGCTGTGGGAGGCCCCATTAGCTAAAGTGGTGCTTCAGGTTAAGAACAGTTTCATGTTAAGAACAGACCTCCAGAATGAATTAAATTCTTAAGCCGAGGTACCACTGTACTCCTTTTTCAACCTTCAATAAATGATTCAATGAGATGGAGCAACTCCTCTATGAAGACAGCTAGCTGCATCTGGGGCCTTTTAGATTTGAAAAAGGTGAGAAAGAGGCAACACAATAGAAGATTATAAAATTATGTACAGCATGGAGGAAGTGAATGAAGATTTTCTCCCTCTCTCATAACACTGAAATTTGTGGACATCTGATCAGTGGCGTAACGTGGGTTGTCAGCACCCGGGGCAAGGCAAGTAATTTGTGCCCCCAACCCGTGGATTTGCGCCCCCTAACCCGTGGATTTGCGCCCCCTAACCCTAACCCCCAGATGTTGCGCCCGGTGCGGCCGGCCCCCCCTGCACCCCCCACGCTACGCCACTGCATCTGATGAAGCTGAATGTTGGAATTTCACAATAGATACAAAAAAAACAACAACAAAAAAACAACCCTTTTCATTCAGTGCATTGTTAAATTGTGGGAACCCCCCACCCCCTATGAGGCAGTGATAGCCACCAACTTAGGCGGCTTTAAAAGAGGGATTGGGCAAATTCATTGAGGAGAGGGTCACCAATGGCTACTAGCCAGGATGGCTGTGCTCAGCCTCCACAGCTGGTGCCAGCAATGCTTCTGAATACCAGTTGCTGGAAGCCACAGGAGGGGAGCGGGCTCTTGTGCTTGAATCCTGCTTGCGCATTTCCCAAAGGCCACTGTGACAAGAGGGTGCTGGACCAGACGAGCCACTGGCCTGATGCCACAGGCTCATCTTTCCTTCTTACATTCTTATGACAGGAGTTGTCGTTCCCAATATCTTGCAGGCACCAGGTTGGAGAAGTCTGTTCTAGGGCATGAGGTCAGCCAAGGTGCAAGGAGGGCAGACGGGTGTTTCTGGAGCAATCTCCAAGCGCTGTGTATTGTTTTGAAGTGGGAGAGAGAGAGAGAGGGAGAGAGAGAGAGAAATCCCTTCCTAAAAATACAGCTGAAATGACAAATTAATTTTCATCTTGATGGGAGCACGGAGCGACTGCTAAGGGTGGCGAGGACAAAGCCGGTGATTAAACGATAATAAGTGCTTTCGTGTTTATAAGTTATGTGCTCGGTCCTGGAGAGGAATATTTTTAGGTTTCAAAGAACACAGCAGCAGCGGTGGGGCCAATGGAACTTGTGGTGCTATGCAGCAAAGGCTTAACGATGTCGTCGCTCACCGGAGGCTCAAAACCCCAACCCCCTGTTTTTGCAGCCCACTTTATCAGATGCATTTAAAAAAAAAAAAATTATTTCCATAACCAAAAAAAGAAAAATTGCAAACATCAAATTCAACATCCATATTCATTTTCTAACATAAACCTATTACATAATTATCTAAATTAAAATATACCAAATACTCTAAACTTCTCTTTGCTGTATCCAAATGTAACACAGTTAGAAATTTTATATTAAAGCTTTTATATTATAAATAATATTTCAAATTCCCCTATAGCCCCCGTTCCCCTTCACCCATGTGTGATTTTTCCCCCTTCCGTCTTGTTGTGTTATTAAAATATAATCATTGTTCAGCTGATTCTTTTATTATTTCCTTGCTTAAAGGTAAAGGTACCCCTGCCCGTATGGGCCAGTCTTGACAGACTCTGGGGTTGTGTGCCCATCTCACTCAAGAGGCCGGGGGCCAGCGCTGTCTGGAGACACTTCCGGGTCACGTGGCCAGCGTGACATCGCTGCTCTGGCAAGCCAGAGCCGCACACGGAAACGCCGTTTACCTTCCCGCTAGTAAGCAGTCCCTATTTATCTACTTGCACCCGAAGGTGCTTTCGAACTGCTAGGTTCGCAGGCGCTGGGACTGAACAACGGGAGCGCACCCCGCCGCGGGGATTCGAACCGCTGACCTTTTGATCGGCAAGCCCTAGGCGCTGAGGCTTTTACCCACAGCGCCACCCGCGTCCCTTTCCTTGCTTACCGCTGCACATTTTACACGTTATGAATTATGGTTCCAGTTCCGGAACCATTTTTTAAATATATTCCTTCACTCCCTCCCACTCTTTAATTATTCTCCGATTTGAATGGTCACTAATAGTTGCTGCCAATTTTACCATTTCTACAAACTCACAGAGTTTACTTTGCCATTCTAATAATGATGGTATTCTCTCCCCCTTCCAGTTCTTTGCGATCAGTATTCTGGCCACTGCTGTTGCGTAAAGGAATACATTTTTATCAGATGCATTTTTGAGGGCTGCTGTCCATGTCATCAGATGAATGAAGGGAGATCCTGAGCTGATGGATAGAGAAACGTTTTCCTCCTTTCTCCATAACACTAGAACTTGGGGACATCCAAGGAAGTTGAATGCTGGAAGAGTCAGGGAAGATAAAATAAACTCCCTCTTCACGCAGCACATGAGTAAACTATGGAACTCACCTCTGCAGGAAGCTGAATGTGGCCCTCCAGCCCCTCAACCTGGCCCATCGTATTCTTTCCAGGCCACACACATTGCAGGCCCTGCTTTGCACCCTTCTTGAGTGTTTTTGACTGGATGAGTGCTGATGATGCCTCTTCCTTGACCGGATGGAGCAGAGGTTTTCGACCTTTCTGAGTTCACGGCTTCCTTGACCAACTGCGTTCTTTCTGCAGCACCCCTGTGGCCCTGAAAAGCCCAGTTATGTCACCCCTTACTTGCAGAGCTGGCAGCCTCTCCCCCTTTTTCCACACACCATCCCTTTTGGTGTGTTCCCTCAGCCTCCTCTCCTCTCCCCTCTCCTTGGGAGTCCTCTGGGCAGCCACAGCTGCTACCTCTGGTCTCTGAGCTGCTCCCCTCCCTGCCCCCCTTCCTGCATGCTCACACTGCCCCACAGGGGACTGAGAAGCACCCCCTGGCCAGCCCCAGAGGCACAATTCACCTGGGGAGCTTGTAGCCAGGGCTGCTGCAACAAACAGCTGTGCAAGCCTCTGGGAGGCAGAGAAGTGAAAGGGAATCAGGGAGGGAAGGAAAGAGGGACAGGTGCCAGTGTTGCCTGTGGCACCCCTGACCATCATTCAAAGCACCCCAGGGTGCCATGGCACACTGGTTGAAAACCACTGGGATGGGATACGTGGTTGAAGTATAATGATATTCTGATGGAAGTGGATATAGGCGGTAGGGTTAGAAGTAGATGATAGTGTATTTTATAACTGATAAAATGTGAAGTTTTTTATGGTTAAAGTAAGTGTGGGGGGAAAAAGATGGTAAGGAATTATGATATATGTAAACTGCTAAAGATGAAGTAAAATGAAAATCAGATAGGTGGGACTTGGGGAAGCCCACTTAAAAATGTTTAGAAAAATAAGGATATGACAAGAATTTGTTTGTATTGTTTGTCTTCTCTGTTTGTGTTTTTTTTATTTGTGTTATAAAATGAACAATTTTTTTTGAAAAAAAACCCAAACCACTGGGATGGGGGGTAGAGACAGGTGTGTACAAAGGTAGCATTGACGTGCCTTTCCGTACCTACTTTTGCCTCTGGCCCCCCCCACCACTGGCATGTAGCCCCCCCTCCCAAGGTTATCCAGAAATGAATGCGGCTGTAAAGAGCTCCCCACCGATGTACAATTTAAATGCAAAATTTTGTGCAGTTTCCTTTTTTATTATTTAAAAAAAGCAGAATCAATCCATCATCGATCCCATCAACCGACCTCACAATAAAACTTACACATCCATTTACATACCAAGTGAGATACCAGATTACTAAACATCTGCTTCAACAGCTAGGAAAACAAGGTTGCAAATATTTGGATAAGATTTTTTCTCATGCCATCACTGCTCCCAACAGGAACGGGAATTTAGCTACAGTTTCTTTATTTGTATTAGAGAGAAGAATATATGGTGGGTGATAGCCAACTTAAGCCACACTCAGAATAGGACTAACATTGGATAGCGCCCAATATTGAGAAGATCTTCCAGGAATCTTCCAGCTTCTAGAATCCAAGGTGTTTGTTGGATTAATCAACTCTTTCTGGAGTGGACAATTAGTGCTACAGAATATAAGATGCTCCTTGCCTGTGTTTCAATTTCTTCTGAACATGGACACAACCTTAAAAAGAAGAAGCAAAAAACAGGACAGATGGAGTTGTGAATGAATGCAAATGAAACTGACTGCAGACTGGAAATAGACTAATCCACCCATCTCTAACTTTAGATAGAATTATAGAATTGTTGGCTGTTGATCAGATGGTACTGCGCTAGATACGTCAGTGGTCTACAGGTCAGTGTAGTGAAGGGCTGTAGTAGCTTAGTGGTAGGGCATCTGCTTTGCTTGCAGAAGGTCTCAGGTTCAATCACTAAGGGCATCTTTAGGATGGGCTGGGACCACCCCCTGCCTGATACCCTGGAGCACCACTGCCAGTCAGTGTCGACATTACTGAGAGAGGTGGACCCCAAGGAGGCAGTTTCCTGTGTTCCTATTCTATCAGCTCTTTCTTCACAACCATGAGGACTAGAATCTTACTTGTTGTCTTTAGGGGGAAAGGCCTTGTGTAATAGAGCAGTGTTTCCCAACTGGTGTTCCGCGGCACACTAGTGTGCCGCGAGATGTTGCCTGGTGTGCCGCGAGCGAGTCCAAAAAAGGTTGGGAAACACTGGTTTCTCTTTCAAAAAGGAAACGTGGGTTAAAGCGGCGCCGCCGCCTCCCACTCACTTTCCTGCTCTGGCTTCCCTAACAGTTTTCCGAGTTGCGTCACTGGATCCAGCCCCCTTTTCCACATGTGACACGGGGCTGGAGGGAGGGAAAGAGGGCTTTACGTCCCGCACAAAGGCAGCCTCCTAGAAGCGCTCTGGGCCGGCGCCGTTTTGCCGAAGGCGCCGGAGGACCCCCCACCCTCAGCTCCTTCAGAAAGGAAGCCCCGCCCCTCGGCTCCCTACGCCGCCAGGCAGCTCAGCTGACTGACGAGGACGTTCTGCGGCGGCGGCCGCCGCACAACCACCGCAGTTGCTGGCAGCGTCCGCAGCGCAATAAGTAACAGCGCCTGGTGCTGCCAACTCTTTCTCTCTCTCTCCCGCCCCGCCCCCAAGCTCTCGCGCGCCCCGCGTCAACATCGCCGCGCGCAGCTTCCCGAGCTTGAGGCCAGCCGCTGCACGCACGCGCCAGCTCGTCATCGGCTCCGGTTGTTGCCTTTCTCCGCCGAGGTCGGTGGACCCCGAGCCTAGGCTTCCTTCCCGCACCCCGCTTTCCGAAGACCGCACACCAGTTGGGCCAGTACATATTCCCCTCCCGTGACTGGAGCGGAATAGCCCTTTCTCTTCTTCCCCAACCCTTGTCGTTGGAGGAGTCCCTCAGTCCCTCGCTTTGCTGCCTCCTCCCCCCCCCAAAGCTTGGAGGTTCCCCGGCAAGGGGGAGGGAAAAAAATTGAAAGTTACACTTTCGTGCGTCCCTCCCGGCGTGACGCTGCGCGCTGACGTCACGGGGCTGTAATGGTGGTGTGCCTCGAGATTTTTTTCATCAAACAAGTGTGCCTTTGCCCAAAAAAGGTTGGGAAACACTGTAATAGAGGTTCTGCTTTGCATGCAGAAGGTCCCAGGTTCAATTCACGGTATCTCTGTGTAGGGCTGGGAAAAGTCTTCCCTGCCTGGAACCCTGGAGAGCCACCGTCAGTCAGTGTAGACAGTTCTGACCTAGATGGACCAGTGGTCTGTATATGGCAGCTTCCTACAGTCCAATGCATTAAAGGTACGTATATCCACTAAGACTATAACATTTGAGGTGCTTCTTCATTTTTTAGCACTATTGTGGGACAGCACTGTGAGGGCACCATGAGAGGCTGTTAACATGTGCCTATTAAATTTGTCATGGGTGAAGTGGCACCTAAAATTGCAAACAAGAACACGTGGCAATTTGCCTTTCAAAACATCCTCCTGAACACTCAGGACAGCCAATTTCCTTTTTTTTTTTTTTTAATGGAGATCAGTTTGGTAAACTTCTGGCTTTTTAACTTGCATTTTTTATTGCTCTTAAATCCTTCTTTTGAAACAGAAACTTCCTGTCATTGAAATGGACAATCAGTCCCTGCGAAGCAGCTGCAGCATGAAGTGAGGTATCTTTTGGCAGCCACATCAAAAATTAAGAGACTCTCTCTTTGAGACAAAATTGTGCATTCATCTCCCTGCTTTTGTGCAGGGGAGAAAAAAAAATGATTTGCAATTTAACTTTTCTGTAATGAGCTGCTGCTATTATACGGATTCCATAATGGCTGGTTTGGCTGGAACAGATTGTTGGTGCAACTGGTTTGCAAAACATTTTTCAATGCGAGCCCTGCTTTTTTTTTTGCTTGTTTTAAATAGCAACAGCTGCTAAGCCTGATAATTATTGTATTTCATCAAAATAAACTTACCAACTTGCTCTTCTTCATGCCTTTCCCCATTGCAGTCCCCCAATGGATCGGGCTGGCTTTTATTTTATTTTTGGGGGAAAACAACAACTTTAATTGTGCCCTGGAGGAAAAGACACCGTAAGAGAGGTAGACTGGAGGCACTCCTAGTCCTTGTCCAAGTCAGTTGCCCACTTTAAGTGCTTTGTGGTGCTACAACACCGACCTACTTTGCTCCCTTGGAGCTGTCCATGGTGCTGCCTTGGAGCAAGTGGTTCCCTCTGAGCTCTCCATGGTGCTGCAACATCTGACTTGCTTTGCTACTTGCACATGGAACCAAGGCAGAGTAAATATAAAGATACCACAAAAATGCCCTTGCTCTGTGTCATTCAAAAGGAAACTAGGCCCAACACCTCTACCTCATGAAATGTCCCTTCACTTGGGGACTTGGGGAACCATGGAGGAGGTGCACATTTTATTTGTAGCTATGCTCCTCTCTGGCACTCATGGACACTAAAATGCTCATGAATGAACGAATGAATGTTCCTCGCTAGACAAATGAGAGAAGGTGTGTGTGATTTAACTATCTACATTTAAAAATGGACTGAAAATAAGAGCCAAGAGATTCCAGTATAGGGTTTAAGATCAGAGGGGCTGGGGCAGAGTTGCTCTGCCATTTCCAAAACATTTGGGTTCCATCTGTGTTTTATCAATAGTTGAAAGGGTTGGACTGAAACAGGCTCAAATCACACCATACTCTAATCTGTTAATGAGCTCCAGTGCTGAACATTACCATAAAGCAATTAATCTATCTCAAAAACCAGTCAGTTACTGAAAGGAAGGAGGGGAATAAAATAACCACAAGGACCTTCACTGTTGAAACTAAGTATTCTTGTGGAAATTGGGGAGGCAAGCCAGAAGTGTGTCACTGGCTGGATGCTTAGGGGACGCTTTAACCCCAAGCTGATTGATCAGCTGCAGGCCATACAACCGTTGAGTTCATCTGCCCAGCTGTTTGGCCACAGCTGGAGCTCAGCTCCCAGCCCTGGATGCTTTTGATGCAATGAGATGCAAACCAATGGGGTGTAATGCAGGCAAGAGCAGTCCTTCCTCACCCAGTTGATGAGGAGGAGTCTGATGCCAAGGGGAAGAGCGAGTGTGTGTGAGAGAGGATTTCAGCCAGCACTGCCTGAAATTCAAAGCATCATGTCTAGGAAGAGCAGTAAAAATGAGTACTTTATATTAAAGGCTGCTCAGGAAATAAGTGATGCTCACTATGCAATGACCTCCTTCTCTTCTGAATGGATTCAACTTATTTCTGGTAATCCTCTTCAGATAATAGCCACGTCCTGTGGCACCTCAAAAAGACATAAACTTCCATGACCAACAGTCCACTTCACCAAATGCATGGGAGTGAGATCTTCGGCCACCAGGTATACATACATTAACGTGTGGGTTTTGTTTTTTTGGAGGGGAGGGATTGTAAACAGTGAGGTCGGTTGGAAATGAAATTCATAAAAGTACAGGGATAATTATGTAAACAGTGGACAATCACTAAACAGTTCTTGATGAGACAAACACCTTGGCATTGGTGAGCCAATTAATATGTATAATGTGCTAAACATCCTTTGTCTCCAGTCAAATTGCAAACCGTGGCACTGAAATGCTTTACATAAGGCAACAACCATTTTATGCTTGTTCAATATTTGTGTGACCGTGCATATGCATATTGCCACAACCTAGAAGTGGCTGGGAAAGGGGGTGGGGGGCATAATGGGGTGGGGCCAAGCGGGCTTATGTGTACTCTGTCAATGTGCATGTGGGGTGGGGGTGGTCGGTAATGTAACCCCCATGCAAAATGGTCATTGCCTGTATTGTAATCCATGAGTTTTACAGGGCAGGTCTCCCTTCGACATGTCCTTGCAACTGTGAAACAGAGTGTGTGCACACACCTGGGAATCTGCAGAAATATGTTATTGCTGGACCTGCCACCTTGTCAACACCCAAGACTGGTTCTGCCTCGCCATTCTCAATGGACAGCAGCCACTGCTGCCAAGAACCCTTCAAAGCAGTTGACTTTGAATGCCATGTACAGTGGTACCTCGGGTTAAGTACTTAATTCGTTCCAGAGGTTCGTTCTTAACCTGAAACTGTTCTTAACCTGAAGCACCACTTTAGCTAATGGGGCCTCGTGCTGCTGCCGCGCCGCCGGAGCACAATTTCTGTTCTCATCCTGAAGCAAAGTTCTTAACCTGAAGCACTATTTCTGGGTTAGCGGAATCTGTAACCTGAAGCGTATGTAACCTGAAGCGTATGTAACCCAAGGTACCACTGTATTGCATTTTTATTCCCAGAGAGAATGGTTGGTGAGATTTCCTCTCTCAAGTGCTAAAATAGCGTGACCAGCCTTGGGCACTTTTACATGGGCTATTTTGCTTCAGGCTGCAAAATGTCTTTGTCTGGCACTGGCAATGCCCGTATCAGGATCAGGGAAGAACATACCAGATCAGACCATTGGTCTGCCTAGTTCACTCTTGTCCCACACACTGAATGGCAGCAGTGGCTCTTGAGGGTTACAGGCAGGGGCCATTCCCAGTCCTACCAGGATATGCCAGGGGGACTCAACCTAGACCTTCTGCATGCAAAGCAGATGCTCTGCCACTCAGCTGTGACCCTTCACCACTGAGCCAAAAGGAAGTAGTCTTGCAGCTAAGGACTGATGGAACGGTCTTAATTCAGCCCATGTCTACAGTGGTACCTCTGGTTACGTACTTAATTCTTTCCGGAGGTCCGTTCTTAACCTGAAACTGTTCTTAACCTGAAGCACCACTTTAGCTAATGGGGCCACCGCTGTGCAATTTCTGTTCTCATCCTGAAACAAAGTTCTTAACCCGAGGTACTATTTCTGGGTTAGCGGAGTCTGCAACCTGAAGCGTATGTAACCCGAGGTACCACTGTATTTCATATGTGACCGAGTGAAGGTCCATTTTCAGATGCATGAGCAGATTTTTTAAAAATCCACACAAATGTCTCCCTCTCTCTCTGTTTTTAAAAACTACTTACAATTTTACAATGCAGCCCAAGGGCTGCCTTTTATTTTTCCTTTTTTGTAAAAGCATCTATACTATAGCCACTTGGAGCAGCTACAGCTCGCCACACCAGTATGAAAAGCATCTGAAAAGGTCCCTGGATTCTGTGGCACATGAAGACACACTGTTCCCATGTACTGATGGGGGCAGTCATCATTTCTCATCTTCATCCTTACAGTACCCACCGGGAGGGACAGCATATCATGAAGCATCACCACATCTTCAAATATCTGAAGGGCTGTCACACAGAAGATGGAGCAAGTTTGTTTTCTGCTGCTCCAGAGGAGAGGACCTAAACTAATGAATTCAAATGGCAAGAAATGAGATTTTGCATAAACATTAGGAAAAGCTTTCTGATGGTAAGAGCTGTTCAACAATGGCATGGATCCCTTTGGAAGGTGGTGGACTCTCTTTCCTTGAAGGTTTTCGAACAGAGGTTGGATGACCATCTGCCAGGGGTTCTTCAGCTGTGATTTTTTGTTCTGCAGGGGGTTGGACTAGATGACCCTTGGGGTACCCTCCAACTTTCATTTCTATGATTCTAATGCAGTTTTCAGGCCATTTTCTTCCAGTCTGGCAGGACTGGTGATTCTGGAGTATGCCATGTCCTGACAAGCACAATACTTCCAGAGTTGTAGAATGAGAAGTTCATTATGTAATGTGGACCCCAAATTGCTTCCCTGCTGTTCCTGTCTGCAGTCTTCAACTCTTCAAAGAGAGGGATTAAAAAAATATATTTTTTTTGTTGATGTGTGGGTGTCTGGTGAAAATATAGGAGCAGGCAGGACTGATTGCATGATTTGGGTCTGCCTACAGCTTTCATACGGAGAAAACTTTTCTAGGGAATAGACCGAGGCCCTGCCTGCAGAATCAGTTGATGAGTCAATAAACCAGCTGTGATTCTTAATCCAGGATTGTGCTTTTGCAGGTATGGGTGATGAGATCTGCTAATGGCAGTGGGAGCAGAATCATTACCAGCAAAGTATTGCCCTTCCCCTTCTTGCAAAGATTGCATTCCAGCAGAATGAAATGTCTGGACTGCACGTGTGTGCTAAGAAACCTGCCTGGAATCTTTATATAACTCAATTAAATGCAGCAGTTTAGTTTCCAGAACCTGTGTAGAGCTCGATGCATAGGATGATTTAGGTCCAGCAGGCAACCTGCTGGTCACAGTTAAGGAGACAGGGAGTTTATGCACCTGATCTTGGTCACACAACCTGGTCCTCTCTTGGCCAATACCCTGATCCTGGGCAAGAACTATGGTGGAAAAAAAGAGACACAGAGGTTTGCCTTTCAGCCCCTCTTTCCCCCATTGCTCTCTCAATTGAGCTCCAGTTGCTCAGTCCTTATGAGGTTTGACTCCACTTCTGTCGAGAGGTGAATATGCTGGAGAGGCGCTGCCAGTCAGAGCAGACAATACTGAGCTAGAGGGACTGATGTTCCGACTTGGTATAGGGCATCTTCCTATGCTCTCCAACCAACTGTATTTACAGCACAAGGCCTGGCCAATCCAGAGGCGTCAACGTGCCTGCCAATCAGAGGGCACAGTGCTGCACAGTCAATTGCTGTCAGGGACTGGGCAGAGGAGGAATGGTAGAGACCGCCTCCCCATCCTGACCCTTCCAGGGAGAAGGAAGAGGAAGACAATATAGATTTACAACAGTGGGCTGACGGAGGTTACTGCTCAGAGGCAGATGTTGGGGAAAAGTTAGGAGAGGAGGAACCAGAGCAGCAGCTGGCTGACATGTTGTCATTAGAAAGCATTCCAGACCCTCCGTCTCCCAGAACCCAGTGAGCCTTAAAAGTAGGAGAGCAAAGAACTCAAACACAGAGGGCACATAGCAGCACCCATAGAAGTGATGAATGAGGGAAGTGGGAGAGATTGTGTGTGTGTGTGTGTGTGTGTGTGTGTGTGTGTGTAGATTCACTTGGGACAACACCATTATCCAAGAGGCTGGGTTCTATAGCCTCTCTCTATAAAGACTGAAATAAAAAAGGCTGGTGAGAAACTTTTCCTAGTCTTTATACTTTCCTGGGCAACCAGCTGGGAGCCGCTGACAGCGTCCTGACACCTGCATGGCTTGGGGACCTTTATACAGACAGACTCACAAGAACATAGCTTAAGAAGAGCCTGCTGGATCAGGCCAATGGCCCATCTAGTCCAGCAGCCTGTCATTACAGTGGCCAAACAGATCCCCCATTTGGAAAACCTTCTAGCAGGATTAGAGGACAAGAGACCGTTCCCCTCCTGCGGTGTCCAGCAAATGGGATTCAGAAGCACTGCTGCTTCTAGCTGTGGAGGTAGAGCATAGCCACTGTGGCTAATAACCATCGCTAGCCCTCTCCTCTATGAATTTGCGCCAGCCTAAGCCATCCAGGTTGGTGGCCATCGCTGCCTCCTAAAGGAGCATAGCTGTCAACTTTTCCCTTTTCTTGTGAGGAATCCTATTTGGAATAAGGGAATTTCCCTTAAAAAAGGGAAAAGTTGACAGCCATGTGCAGGAGGGAGTTCCATAGTTGAACCGTGAGCTGCATGGTTCTTCTTCCCACACTTTGCTTTCCAGCAGAAGCACTAGAGCTTTCCAGGAGAGTCTCTGCAATGGATGGTATAACTCTTATTTGTTTAGATTCCACCTAAACATTAGGATTAATGTTTAGATTCCACCTAAACATTAGGAAGAACTTCCTGACAGTAAGAGCTGTTCGACAGTGGAATTTGCTGCCAAGGAGTCTCCTTCTTTGGAGGTCTTTAAGCAGAGGCTTGACAACCATATGTCAGGAGTGCTCTGATGGTGTTTCCTGCTTGGCAGGGGGTTGGACTCGATGGCCCTTGTGGTCTCTTCCAACTCTATGATTCTATGATTCTTGCTTTAAAAAGGATGAGAGGGAACTGAATTTTTTCCAAGTGAAACCAAGTTAAAAGAATCTGCTTGGGACCCTCCTCTCCCTCCACCCATGATGTCTTTCAGGGATCGCTAGCTTGCATACCTCCACTGCCGGTGGGCTTGAAGGCCACCTTCCTGCTGTTGGCATTTTGTACCTTCCTTTCAGAGTGGCCCCCTCCCACTCAGCGCGGCGAATACCCCACACGGCTCCATGTGTTACGCTCAGGAGAGAAATACATCCAGAGGGTTCCGCTATGAGTTGGCACCAGGATCCGCCCCCTCTGCTGATCCACAGGCACATCTCTCCTCCACGAAGCAGCTGGTTCGTGCTTGGCATCGCGAGTCAGCATCCCACAGTTGGCCACGTCACCCATCGCTGCCACAAATATCTCATTCTTGGATCTAACTCAATGGAATCGAGTTCTTCGTTCTCAAAATATCTTCTTCCAGGGGTAGGACAAGACTCTCTCTCTCTCTCTCTCTCTCTCTCACAAACAAACACCCTCAACAACTTTGATCCTCCTCTTACAGTCACAGGTTTAAGCTGCGATTTCCAAACTGCCGACTGGGGCTGGTGCGAGTTGTAGGCTGAAACATTTGGAAGTCACCATGTATTTAAGATGGTGCTCAAGTGACACACTGGAACATGCTTTATACAGAGTCAGATCAATGCTGCATCTAGCTCAGTACTGTCTGCACTGACCGGCAGCAGCTCTCCAGGGTTTCAGACAGAAATGCCAAGGATTGAACTTGGGACTTTCTGCATGCAAACCAGATGCTCCACCACTGGGCATGTGTGTCTCAAAGTCTGCCACTGCCTTAAGGAGCCCCCCTCCCATTACACCCCAGCCTAGCAAAAGTCTTCTCCACCTCCACCCACAACCCTTCCTACAGACCATACAGGAAGTCTATGTCTGTTTTATGGTTCACAGTCAGGAACATTGCCTCTAGCAAAAAAGCTGCATTTAATATTGATAAGTTTTGCATTTTAAATATTTTTCAAGGACACAGAGGTCCTAGGAAGGGTGCTCTCGAAATACGTTTGCAAGCAGAGGGAATATGCTTGCAGTTTTCTCTCCTTCAGTGAGTTTAAAAAAGAAGCTTCAGCCATTTGAGTATTTCCAATTTTTTGTCCTCCACCCACCTCAACATGATATTTCCCCTAAGCCCACCAAAGATCTACAGATGAAGGGTTGTAGACTATTTTTAAAATAATTAATAATAATAATAATAATAATAATAATAATAATAATAATAATAGTCAAGTGGGAACTTGGGGGTAAAAGAAAACATTTGGATGCTGCTTAGCTTTGCTCTCCTGCTATGTTGCTCTTTATTTTAAATACTGTTTAACAGTTTTTCCTCCAAAAGAGACTGGCCACAATTTGAGTTTCAGGACACCAAGGCAAACATAATAGGTGTTCTTGCCATTATACAAATCTATGGTGTAACCGCATTTGGAATACTGTATACAGTTCTGGTTGCCTCACCTCAAAAAGGATATTGTAGAGTTGGAAAAGGTTCAGAAAAGGAAAACCGGAATGATCAAGGGGAGGGAGCGACTTCCCTTTGATGAAAACTTACATTGTTTGGGACTTTTTAGTTTAGAAAAAAGGCAAGTAAGAGGGCACATGATAGAAGTTTATAAAATAATGTATGACACGGAGAAAGTGGAAAGAGTTTTTCTCCTTCTCCCATGACACTAGAATTCGTGGACATCCGATGAAACTGAATGTTGGAAGATTTGGGAAGGATAAAAAGAAAGTCCTTCTTCCTGCAGCACAGGATTAATCTATGGAACTCACTCCCATGGTAGGTAGGGATGACCACCAGCTTGGATTGCTTCCAAAGAGAACTGGACCGATTCAAGGAGGGTATCAATGACTGCTAGCCACAAGGGCTCTGCTCTGGTTCCACAGCTGGAGGCAGCAATGCTTCTGAATACCAGGTGCCAGAAATCACAGGAGGGGAGAGGGCTCTTGTGCTCAAATCTTGCCTGTGGGTTTCACACAGGCATCTGGTTGGCCACTGTGAGAAAAGAATGCCGCGCTGACCCAGCTCTTAAAATGTTCTTATTTTTCAGACACCTTCGCTGAACTGTCTCCAATGCTTAAGCCTTGTTTGTTCAGACCAGTCTACCCAGACACAAAATTCCAATATGTGTATTCGTTTAAAAACGGTTGTCTCCCCCCTGTTTTTTTATTCAATTTTGTACATCTACTTGTCTTTAAAGTTTGATTTTACCAGTGTTTTCCTTTTGACTATTTTCTATTGTGTTTACCTAAACCGCTTAGTGAAGGGATGCGGGTGGCGCTGTGGGTTAAACCACAGAGCCTAGGACTTGCCAATCAGAAGGTCGGCGGTTCAAATCCCCGTGACGGGGTGAGCTCCCATTGCTTGGTCCCTGCTCCTGCCAACCTAGCAGTTTGAATGCACATCAAAGTGCAAGTTGATAAATAGGTACCGCTCCGGTGGGAAGGTAAACAGCGTTTTCATGCGCTGCTCTGGTTTGCCAGAAGCGGCTTAGTCATGCTGGCCACATGACCCGGAAGCTGTACGCCGGCTCCCTTGGCCAGTAAAGCGAGATGAGCGCCGCAACCCCAGAGTCGGTCACAACTGGACCTAATGGTCAGGGGTCCCTTTACCTTTACTTTTTAAAGCTTTCTAGATAAGGGGGGGGGGGAATGCAGCCTGTATTTAGGGAAAAGAGCTCTCCCTTAGAGGCCACTTCCCATCAATAATTACCTGATTCAGCACTTCCCCCCAACCCATAAAAAGACTCTTGCATTAAAGGGCACTTGTCTGGTACCTTTTGGAGAAACCGTTGGGTGGGCATAGGGGGAAATGCCAACCAGCTTAAACAAACAGAGGCAGAGTGTCTTGGCCATTCTGGGATCAAAAGTAGGATGAAACTTGGGGTGGGCTCAATATCAGCCAGTTAGGTCACCATTTAAAGTTAAAGTTATAGGTGAAGGTAAAGCATCCCTGGATGGTTAAGCCCAGTCAAAGGCAACTATGGGGTTGCGGCGCTCATCTCACTTTCAGGCTGAGGGAGCCAGTGTTTGTCCACAGATTGCTTTTGGGTCATGTGGCTAAACTGCTACTGGCGCAACGGAACACCGTGACAGAACCCAGAGCACATGGAAATGCCATTTACCTTCCCGCCACAGCAGTACCTATTGATCTTCTTGCACTGGCATGCTTTCAAACTGCTAGGTTGGCAGGAGCTGGGACAGAGCAACGGGAGCTCACTCCATCGCGGAGATTTGAACCGCTGACCTTCTGATCGGCAAGCCCAAGAGTCTCAGTGGTTTAGACCACAGCGCCACCCACATCCCTACGTCACCATGTGGAAGAGGAAGGCTAAGGTAAACCAGCAGACTGCTTGTCCCTTTTCTTCCCCAGGTCTTCAAAGCTGACTGCCTTTCCATGTTCCACCTGCCAAGGTGTGTGTGTGGAGAGATGTATTTGGGGCAGAACACAGCAGATGCTCTTGGCAGCTCCAGGAAAATATATTGCATGTAAATTGCAATTCACAGGTGGGGCTTCCTTGAAGTTGACAGTGGTAGCATTTGCGCTGATTCCTCAAGAAAGCTGCTGACTGATCTTCACTATTTTGCAATATGAATAAAAAACCCCTCCCATGTTCCCCCTCCATATATTGCTCCCTGCCCCATGCCTTCCTTTACCAACAAAAGGCCTCTGAATCACAAATGCTGATCCGAATGTGTTTTATTGGTATATATTTGCTTTCCTTGGACCTTTCAAACATTCCAGAAATCGACCGCCCATCTGTACAGGACATAGACTGGTGCTGCAGCTGGAAAAGCAGATTGCAAACTCAACCACACATAATCTTCAATGGTGTCCAGAGATCTACCTCCGGGCATGAGAGAGTGAGCTCATCCTACCTGCAATGTCAAAAGCTGACCCACAGATGGCAGATGACGACCAGCACCTTGGGAGAGATGGAGGAGGGGGAGCATTTGCCTCTCCCCACCTGACCCGGAGTCCTTGATGGGAGCGTTGAAGATGCGAGAAAAACACAGAGCCCTCCCTAAACCCACAGAAATGGCTCCGGGCCATCTCTTCCAACCACATGGCAGGAAATGGGATTCCAAGCTATTTAATGCATGCACACAAAAACAGACAACCCCCACCCCAACCCCCCCCAGCATCACTCAATACAATCCGGATGGAAGAAGGGACAATGGTCACAGTCTTCTCAAACACACTCAGGTTCGCCGTTTCGTGCTTGGAGATTTCCCACAGAGGTGATTTCGGGATGACCACAGCGCGCAAGTGGGATTTCCGTGGGGGGACCAATAGCCATGGGGTACTCCCTACATTCCTGATGGGGCCTCCTGGCAGTCCAATGGGAACCCCTTTTGCTGTGCATGTGGCAAAGCTACAATGTCTGTTCTTGCTCAAAGAAGGAGAGGTTTGGGAATTGGGGAGGCTCAGCGGCAGTCAAACCAAAGCCACAACCGCTCGGGCTTAGCAAGTGGAGATTCGAGGATTTCAAAAACGAAACGGAAAAAACGAAGTCCTCAACCCAGGTTGCCCATGAGGGGCAGGACCCCCGCAGAGGGTTTCTTCTGAAAAACAAAGTTTCACTGGTTACACCATCACAGGGGGCGGGTCATGTCATGCAGTCTCAACGATACACCTCTATACATGGCAGCCAGCAGGGCAGCTCTGACTGCCAGGACTCTCAGCCAACCAGGGGTGCGGCTGGCCTCAGACTGGCGTGGTTCGTCTGTTGCCTGGATTGTTGTGTAAGGACTCCTTGAACTCTTTGGGGAGGGAGTTGTGAATCTGTAAAAACCCGTGATCTCTCTCTGAGTTGAGCAGTGTCCCAATAGTCAGCTTGGAAGGATCCCTGGAGAGGGTGAACATGGAGATGTCGGTGGATGGGATGGTGCTGAAGCCTTTGCCGATGGGGGACAGGTCCCTGGACCTGGGCTCCGTGGAGCGGGAGCTGGATCTCCTTCGGAACCGGTACCGGTAGGTAGGCAAGCGGGCAAAGGTGGACTTCTTCAGCAGCGCCACGGAATGGGTTTTGGCTCGGATCTGGCGGTGCTTCTCGATGTACATGTGGACGGCAATCACCCCCACCATCTCAGCAATGATGAAGGATAAGGCCCCGAAGTAGAAGGACCAGCCGTAGGAGTAACTCTTCTTGGAGTCGCTCTGCCCAGGGTCCCCGGCGTTGGCAGAGATGTAAACGATAATCCCGATGATGTTGCTTAGCCCTGAAGGGAAGAATCAGAGGAGGACTAAAGTAACTTTGTGTCCAGGAGCCAACAGAGAGAACAGGTCATTTGCAGAACAGAGAAAGACAGTGACAACACTGGTTAACTTATGATATCCGATATCCGATATACAATATCTTTATTGTCATTGTCCCATACAGAACAATGAAATTGAAAAACTACATAAAACATTCAAAACCCCCTAAAAACTCTGAAACTCCATTTTAAAATACAATATATTATAGAGACTCCTTATGCTGCGTTTAGAACCAGAATTGCACTTGTGTAGAAACTGTTTCTCAGGCAGCTAGTCCTGGTCTTTATAACCCTATACAGTGGTACCTCGCAAGACGAATGCCTCGCAAGACAAAAAACTCGCTAGACGAAAGGGTTTTTTGTTTTTTGAGCTGCTTCGCAAGACGATTTTCCCTATGGGCTTGCTTCACAAGACGGAAACGTCTTGCAAGTTTGTTTCCTTTTTCTTAACACGGTTAATACAGTTGCGACTTTACTTCGAGGAGCAACTCATAGAACGCGGTGTGGTAGCCTTTTTTTTTGAGGTTTTTGAAGACTTTGGTGATTTTTGAAGCTTTTCCAAAACTTTCCCGACACCGTGCTTCGCAAGATGAAAAAAATCGCAAGATGACAAAACTCGCGGAATGAATTAATTTCGTCTTGCGAGGCACTACTGTACCTTCTTCCAGAAGGCAGAAGCTGAAAGAGATCATTTCCAGGGCGCGTACTATCCTGTTCTAGGAGTGGAAGGGATGAGGCTTGCAGGCTGTCAGCAGAGAAATTGTCAGGGTGGCTCTGGTGGAGCCGTCAAGTCTGATTCCTGTGGGCTGGGGCACCTGCCTGTTTCCTCCTCTTCATCCCCCTCCAAGTTCCCAGCCTCCAGCACTTCCCAGCTCCCCCCCCTCTGGGGTGTGGCTGGTTTCCCACCACCAGCAGCCAGAATCCAAACCCTCTCCCTCTGTGCTTTCCCTGGGGGGCTCTGGGTCAGGCGGCTTCTGCCACTCTTCCTCATCCAGCCAGTTCCTGACACTTTGCTCATCCAGTCAGAGGAGATGAATGAGACTCTGCAGTATGCAAGGGATGAGCTGGTGGCACACAAGCGCCAACATATTTGGGCAAGTCATGCGATTTTCATTTCAACACTTTTGCTCTCCACCCTTCTGGCTCCATCTGGTCTCCTCCAACTTTGCATGCCTATGAATGGGATATCTGGGTATCTGTCCCAAAAGGGCCATAGAGCAGAACATCTGCCCTGAAAGCAGAGGGTTCCAGGTTCACCCTCCGACATCTCCAGGTAGGACTGGGAATGTCTACTGCTTGACAGCTGATGGAGACCCAATGCAACAACACTGAGCTAGATGCACCATCAGTTTGACTCAGTATCAGAGAGCTTCCAGCATTCCTGCCTGACACCAGCACCAGCCAGCACCCCAGGGGCGTTTTCTGGGCTCTGTGTGAAACCAGAGGGGGGGGGCACCCTTTCAGCTAACATGCACGAGGCACCCCCCCCCCTGCTTCCTCGCCACAGAGGAGCTTTGTGATGCGTTAATGAGCCAAGAGCATTTTGTTTGCTGCTTTGCGTCTCTACTACTCTCGGCTGAAGAAGTGAGAACAATGCTCTCTGTCTCTTTTTTAGGGTGGAGCATTTGCGGAGGGAGCCCAAGACAAAAGATTTCCTGGAGACAAAGATACTGTCACGAAATAGCCCACAACAGCAGTCAGGAAGGAAGCCATTTGCCACTCGCTCGCATTCCTCTCCAGATGGCTGCTCCTCTCCAGATGTTGAACTGGCCAGGGCAGTGCAAAGGCACAGCTGCCTCCTGGGAATGGGAGAGGCCTGGTTTCAGCAGGTTCTGCCAAACCAGTGTTTCCCAAAGTGGGTGGTACCTCCCTCTGGGGGTCGCTAGGATTCTTGGGGAGGGGTTGATGAGAGTCAAGGGGGGGGGCAGGGGGCACACGAAGTGTAAATGACTATCAGCCTTTGAAAAGCTGGTATCATGGGATCACGTTCATCAGCTGCATTGAATTAATTAAACCACATAGTTTTAATTGGATTTTGAATAAATGTGCAATTAATTGTTACTGTTTCAAATTTTATTGTGTGACTATCTTCCTTAGTGGGTCATGGATGTATACCCCTAGTATACCCCTGTAGTACCCGTTCCACCTTTGGAACTCCCTGCAACCGGATTGGTCTCATGTTTGACCTCTTTGCAATGGAAACCACTCTTCTGAATAATGCTTTTTATAGGGCAGGCCTGTGCAGGGGGTGGGGCAGCTGGGTACACTTGCCCTGGGCCTCAGAGGGCTAAGCTGGCTGGGCTACCCTGCAAGAGGCTGCCTGTTTTTTTGTTTGTGTTTATAACTTTGTTCTAACAAGACTCCCACCTTGGACCTCAGATAAGCTCTGTACAGGCCTGGGCAGGGCAGGGTTTACCCAAGTATCCCAGAAAAATGGGGCATCCCATTTTCTTGCATGAGAGCACAGCGGCCATTTGGGGTGCTGTGATCTCAAGTGAGAACATACCGAGACCAGAAAAAAGCAACCCCCAAAGTCCCCCCCCCCCAGGGCTGCAATCTCATGGTGCCTTTTTGGGTGCCTTGTGAGCTTGGCCCCCCAAAAAGCATGTTTTTTGGGCTCAGTGATCTCGCTCTGGTCACATGACTGACTTGGGAGGGAGCACATGGACCCCGGTTTGGGAACTCAAGGTGTTGGAGGGTATAGTAGGGTACGGGGCACTAGGATGGGTCTATGGAACCAAGCCGGCTGTGGCCCCCCCAAAGTTGACTGCTTTGATAGGTGGAATTTGCAGTACTACAGGTACCACAACATACCTATTCTGCATTTGCAAGAACTTGATCATTTAAGGTGGCACAGAAAGGCAGCAGCAAGAGACTGTCGAGAAAAGGCAGCCTGGAACAGGTGCATTTTGAAAGCTTGCTTGCAAGCCTGAACAGAATCCGCCCAGCTGGCAGTTCCAGAACTGTGGAGCCACCACAGAGAGAGTGCTTGTACTACCAATTTCATTTATTTTCCCGGTGGCCGTACAAGCAGGACCTCAGAACCTGGCCTTAAATATCTGGGCAGGATTGTATGGCTGGAGGGAGTCCTTTAGCTACCTTGGTCCCAAGACATTTCTGTTATTCAGTGGTTACCCTTTTACTGTGCTGCCCTGAGTTATCTTATTTACTCCTCTGGCTGTTTCCCTAAAGGCAATTGCATCCTGCCAAGAAACAAAGGTTGGCTTAGCTTTCCAGAAAATGCGGAGCATCCTCAGAAAAGCACAGCATCTTCCAACACACACACACACACACACACACACACACACACACACACACACAGAGAGAGAGAGAGAGAGAGAGAGAGAGAGAGAGAGAGAGAGAGAGAGACAGCTTAGCTAAGACATCACACAGGGCTTATCAGCTCAACCTTTAACTTCAGAATTAAGATGCTGCTGTTGAGCGCCAATTCTGAGTTTTGTAAAATACATCAAAGTACACAGAAACTGCTCTGAGAGGGATTCTGGGGCTCCAAATCCCTTTGAAGCTGCTGTTGCTGCAGCAGCAGCTCAGAGACATAAGAAGTTGCCTTATACTGAGTCAGACCTTTGACACTTCCAGCTCAGCATTGCTGACATTGATGGGCAGCAGCTCTCCGGGGTGTCAGGTAGGGGACATTCCAGACCTACCTGGAGATGCAGAGAACCGGACCTGGGACCTTCTGCATGCCAAGCAGGGGCTGTGCCTACTAAGCTTTGGCCCTTCCCGACCTAAGCAGCAGTTCTTGGCAAGGGTTAATGGGCAAGGAGGAGGAGGAGGAGGGCTCAATCTACACACAGAATCACTGCATCCCATATCCAGATCTGGAGATGTCGGGGGATGAACCTGAAACCCTCTGCTTTCAGGGCAGATGTTCTGCTCTATGGCCGTTTTGGGACAGATACCCAGATATCCCATTCATAGGCATGCAAAGTTGGAGAGCCAGAAGGGTGGAGAGCAAAAGTGTTTCCTTCTGGGAGTACGGTATTCAAATCTGGTTGGCACCCCATTGCTGGGAGTCAGCCTTGGCTGCAAAGGCCAGAGCTTTAATCTTATGCCAGGCAGCATAGACAGTGGAGAAGTGACTTGGGACTCACCTGCCGATACAAAAAAAATCCCTGCACTCAAGATGACGTTGAGTTTGCTCTTGTAGAACTCACTGGCTGCCACACAGAGACCTCCGAAGAACAGCAGACCCACACTCAAGATGGGGAAGATACTGGATGCTCTCACTGCACCTGGACGAAGAGGAGGAAGGAGAAGGGGAAGAGGCAAATCCTGCTCAGACTACACTCATAGAATCATGAAATCATAGAATTGTAATGTTGGAAGCCACCACAAGGACCATCTACACCAACTTCCTGCAATGAAGGAATCTTTTGCCCAACATGGGGCTCAAACCCTTGACCCTGAGATTAAGAGCCTCATGCTCTACCGACTAAGCTATCCCTCACATCATTACCGTAGCATGTTAAAGTACGAGTGGAGGCTGGTCCATTCAGGCGACTGGTATTATGACATCTTTATTACATTTGCAGCCCACCTTTTCCTCCAAGGGGCTCAAGGTGGGTTGTGTGATTCTCCTCCTGCTCATTCTATCCGCACAACAACCCTGAGAGATAGTGGCTGAGAGAGACAGTGATTGGGCCAAAGTCACACCCAGGGAGCTTCATGGCCGAGCGGGGAGTCTCAGTCTATGTTAGTGCTGATTTAGTTGCAGGTCAGCACAGAAACTTAGAGATGAGCAGTAAAGTTTTAAGGAAACAGAATACAAACAGAGAAACCTATGGGCAAGACTGGCCCCAGTAAAGCAGTCTTAAACTCCGTAGGGGAGGGCTGCCCCCATTGTGCTCTCTCTGCTTTTTGCTCTGCAAAGCTCTTGGAGACAAGACTGGAGGGGAGCCAGTAGAACCGGCTGGCTCCGGTGAATCTGTTGCAACCTTAGCCTCCCCTCCTCCTCAGCAGCCTGTCCTATGTCTGCAGTGCTTTCTGCCTCTTCCTCCTCTCTCTCACTTGAGCCTGTTGCTTGTTCCGCATCCAACCATTCTACCCCCTGCACCTTCATCCTCTGACCTGTCTTCCATGTCCCACCACCACTCCTCTGGCTTGGAGCCTTCCTCTTCTGAGGCTTCTCTAGGGGGTCTCTGGCTGGAGCTTCTCACCACTCCTCATCATCCATCCATTCTTTGACAGTCTAGCACTCTACCCTTTAAAGGTGGAAGAAAGGCCCACCCATCAGCCTGGAGGGAAACGTCACCTAACTGTAGCTCTTGAAATCTTGCTTATTCTTTGGGGGATGCTGGTGAGGACCCTGAAATGGCCAGCTAAGGTCCTTGTCTTTAAAGAAACTAGTTCAGCAACTGCCTCTCTTAGATTCTAACCCTCACTGGCTACAGGACCCCAAGAATGGGAAGGGATTTGGGACATCACCCAGACTGCTCAGAAGCTCAGCTCTGGTGCAAGGACCAGAGAAGCACAGTTCAGTTCAGAGAAGCCTTGATTAAAGTCCCACCCACCAATGTCATGAACCCACCAGCTTAAAACCTGCCCAGGGCTTAGGCTTGCCTCTCCCTTAGTTTCTGTGCTGCCCTTGAAGAACTCAGTGGGATGTGGGGGGGAGAAAGTTGCTGTTAGTGTAGCTGCCCCTGGAATAGCATCCCTGTCAAGATATGACAAGCACTTTCTGGAATCAATTGAAGACATTTTTGTTCTAACAGGGTCTTTACCACGAGCGTCTCTTTGTTAGGGTTTTAGTCTTGTTTTAAACAAATTTGTTGTTTTTGTGTTTTAACTGGTTTTCTTTTTTAAAAAAAAGTTTCTTGATTTTACATACTTAGGTAAATAATAGAATAAGTTGCCCCCCCCACTTAATTTCCCCAACACAAGGTTTCAAAGTATATTTATTAAGAGTCACTCTATTAAAAGCTGTTCCACAGATTTCTATGCATTTTTGGTGTTTTATAACCATGTTCCTTTGATGAAACATATGAAAAAAAGCTAAACCACATTTTGTTAAAGTTATTGGATTTCTTATGTTGTGTTCTTTCCTGAACTTTGCTCGTCAATTTCTCCATTAAATCCAAATCTCCGTTATAACTGCTTTTAATTAACTTGTGCATGAATTGCCCTGAGAGGGTGGTTTAGAAGGCAATGAAAATGGGTGGCCCCCACCCAACACTTACAAAGGGTTATATTCTGGGCCCGCCGCGCGCAGAAGTGAAATAGTGGGAAGTGGGAAGCACCCTCTAAGCACCCTTAAATTGCCCTCTGCCGCTCTCTCTCCAATCCAGACCAAAAATACCGTATCCAAAAATATCCACAACTTGAACTGAAGCTCTGGGGTTGACTGCAGGCTGGAGGACGAGCTGAAAAGTGGCAGCCACTGCTACTGTACCACACACACCAGCTGTTAGGCAGGGAGGCTGAGCAGCCTAAACAAAGTCTTGCTGCTCCTCCAGTCTCTTCAGGGCTTCCTCCGCCCTCACTGATATCCATTTCAGGCTCTGGGGAAGACTCTCCAGCTCTCACCAGCCACTTCCGGGTTTGAATTGAATTAGTTATTTATTTCCTGGTGCCACACGTATATGCATGTCGATCGCATGTAAGTGGGGGGACGCCTGCACATTCATGATGATGAGGATGAAGAAGGACAAGGAGCAGGAGGAGACAAAACGAGAGTTAGTTGGCTCTGCCTGTCACTGGCTCTGGCGCCACCTACTGTTGGGCTCCCTTCCTTCTGACCCACCAATCTCTACTGCTCTATGGAGACACATTGTGACAGTGAGTCTGGGAAGGGCGCTGCTCCCACATTAGTTCCGCTGCACACAAGCCAAATAATATCTCAACGTGGGATCGGTTCTCCAGACCGACATAATTATTTCTTGCATTTTTGCTATTTCCTACATCTTGCCAGCCCAGGCAGCTGCCTAGATTTCTCCTCCTGATAATCAGGTAAGCCCTGGAGCTTTTAATTTACTGGGAACATTTTTTTTTTTTGAGGACTAAATCCTCTGCCAAGTGATGGGGGATGAATTTGTTTGGTCTGCTTGTCACAGAGGACTGACTCGAATTGACGTTTCCAAATTCTATTGTGGATCAGAATGCAACTATCACCTGGACTGTGCACAGAGACTCCAGCTTCCAGTGGTGATATAGGGGGAAGGGATGGGCAATGTCGTGCGTGTGACATTGTGTGTGATTTCAGGGCATCAGAACGAGCCGGGGGCAGAACCAAATGTGGCGACAGTATGGCTTCAATGACTGGCAGCTCCTCCTCCTCCTCCTCCTGCCATCGCCACTGGTGGGGGGCTGCTTCAGTCCTCTTTCTCTTCCATGGCAAGAGAAGGAGAAGGAGCCAGTCACTAAAGCCATGCCATGCTTGGCTCCATGCTCAGCCTCCTCCACCCCCTGAATTTTTGGGACTTTAGGGGGGCATAGCCCCCTACCAAAAAATATTGGAGGCTGCCCGCAAGGGCTCGGCCCCCATGAGTTGGCACCCATGGCTATGCAGTTTGTTTCAAAAATGTAAGATATGCATCTTTACAATAAAAATGCATACAAAATGCATATTTTGGGGAGGAAATGCACTGGGAAATGTGTATTTTTCAGGAAACGTTGTGTACAAAACACACATAATTTACATGTGGATTTTTCATGGGTTCTTTAAAGTCTGCCAAAATAGGGGGCAGAACAGACTGAGGGAAACGGATAAGGATGGGGCTTAAGCCGATCTGTCCATCCCTTCACTCATCACATCCTGCCCAAGTGACTGGATTTTGAAACAAATATAATAACTTGTGATGAGGGATGGGGAGAAATTCAACTTTGTTTGCACTTGGATGAGAAACTGCCTAATTCACCCTTGAAGAACTGAAACACAGGGATCCTTTGAAATTTGCACTTATTTAAGAATGCAGCTCTCCAGTCAAAAGAAATGTAGAGAAATGCATATACTAGGGGAAAACATGCATAAAATTGATGAGAATGACATTCAGCAATGCATTATATTAGGAAAACACAAGATGAGCCTGCTGGATCCAGCCACTGGTCCATCTAGTCCAGCCTCCTGTTCTTACCATGGCCAACCAGATGCCCTCAAGTAAGACCTGAGCACAACAGCAGCTCTCCCTGCTTGTGATTCCCAGCAACTGGCTTTCAGAGGCATGATTTCCCAGTGCAAAAAATATGCCTGCCATAGAGAAATGTGTTTATCTGGAGAAATTCACACAGAAGAAGAAGAAGAAGAAGAAGAAGAAGAAGAAGAAGAAGAAGAAGAAGAAGAAGAGGAGTTTGGATTTGATATCCCGCCTTTCACTCCCCTTCAGGAGTCTCAAAGCAGCTAACATTCTCCTTTCCCTTCCTCCCCCACAACAAACACTCTGTGAGGTGAGTGGGGCTGAGAGACTTCACAGAAGTGTGACTAGCCCAAGGTCACCCAGCAGCTGCATGTGGAGGAGCGGAGACGCGAACCCGGTTCCCCAGATTACGAGACTACCGCTCTTAACCACTACACCACACTGGCTCTCAGAAAAGCTGACAAAGTTTCATGTGGATTAAAAGAAGAAGAAGAAGAAAAAGAATCTTCAAACTGCTGCAGAAATACGAATTGAATTTAATATTGGAAAAACGAGAGAATCAAAACGGATAGATTTGCCTATCCCTTTCAGGGATACGATCTTTTAAGGATGTCAGTCCAAGGGAGAAAAGGACACTGTCGTAAATGAATGAAATAAGGAAAGTGATTAGTTAATGCACTGCATCGGAAAAAACACACCACACAACCCACCCTTGATGCTCAGGGAAAATTCAAAACAGCTCCATCGAAAGTGGGATTGACACATACTCTGACAAGGAAATCTCCAGCTGGATTTTGCTGGCCACTCAGTTGCCTACAGGGGTGAGCCCTATCCCTTCTGTGTGTAGAACCCCCCCCCCCAACAAGCACAGATTTGTAGTTGCCCGGGAGGTTGTAAACCTTACGCAGGAGGTATTCAGCTGCATCCTGTTCATAGTCAGCATCCTCTGGGAAATGATTGATTTGCTTACAGATTCCTCTGAACGTCCCTAAAGAATAAAGAAGAGAAAATATGCTTAAGAACACCGTAAGAGCTCTGCTGGATCAGACCCCTGGCCCACCCAGTTCAGCACCTTTGCCTCCCCAGCATACTTTCTCTCCAATAATGGAGGCACAACACAGGCGTCCTAGAAACAAAGAACTGTAGAGTCCGGAGGGATCCCTAGGGTCAACTAGTCTAACCCTCTGCAATGCTGACAAAAAACCCCACCCTCTTGCCCTCTGTTCAATTGTCTCAGTCCGTCTTAAAACTGTCCAACATGGTGGCCATCACCAGATCCCAAGTGGATTTCATAATTTTACTATGATAGGGTTGGAAGGCAACCTCAAAGGTTCACCCACCCCCATTGATACAGAAAATACCTACAGCATCCCTGATAGGCTGCCATTTGGAATCTAAAAACCTCTAGTGAAGAACAGTCCACCATTCTGCAAGCAGTTCAGTTCCCCTGCCAGACAATTTTGATTGTTTGGGTTCATAAGTCTGCTGTTCTAGCCAAAGGCCATGACAAACGTGTATTAGTCAACAGTATTGATAATATAGCACAGGACATACATCCATAAAATAAAAGTCCATAATACAAAAAAGATTTTGCCAAGTTACTGAGCATTGTGTACCTCTGACAGATCCAATTCTATTATTTTGCCTTTTTAAAATCCAATTTGCCAGCATCCACGCTGTAAGAGACAGAAGTTACCAGAGACACCAACACAATCAAATCAAATCAAGCCAAAACCATTTATAGCGATTTTATCTAACTCCTTTTTCTTTCTTTCTTTCTTTTTTGGCAGACAGTGCATAGAGGGCCACTCTCTGTGTTACGCAGCTATTATTGTCACTCAAAAGAAACTGAACCATTTCTGCTGGGGTGTTGCTACTTGCTTATGTGAAGAAAAGTTTCAGAAAGTGATCTTTTGTATCTCTATAATAAGGGGCAGGCTAATAGAGAATGAGAGATGTCTTCCATCTGAGATGGACCATAAATGCCAAGCCTGCCTGTGTATAGGAGCTTCATTTAACAACCATCCAAGACGGCAGTAGGTATCACATGGAGATGCAGTCCAATAAAGGCATTTCTATTGGAAACTGGTGAGAGTTTGGTCAGAGAACCAGCTCTAAAATGCTCTGTCCTCATGAGTGGGTATCAAGGGGGAAATCTGGTGTTTCTAATTAGTTGTAGGTCCCTTCTGGATTCTATCCAGAAGAGCCAATCCCTTAGTTGACACGTATTCAAGGTCAAAGCAGAGCTCAGATCTGGAAAATAATGATAGTCTAGAACATCTGGACAAGCTGCTTTCCAGAATTGGTTATCACCCAGTTCCATATAGCACAGGAAAATGCTCAATAGGCATATGGTAGTAGCAATTTAAAATAAATTTACTTTAACTGAGCACAGTCTGCTCTTGCCATAATTGTTGGCCTCTTGGATTCTGTATGAAGAAGAGCTGCTGATATTCCTGATGGTAGAGAGTATAGCTTCTGAAAAAAATAATATTCTGCACAGTTTCCAAAATTTTAATGGAGTTCAAATCAGAGCAAGTGCTTTGCTACCAAATATCCTTAGGTTCAACCAGCTGCCCTTCCTTATTGCAACAGAACTCCATCAATGTCCCTATGGCTTTCTGTGTTTTCACTTTCACTGTCTTCATATGACACCTCCAGGAGAGGGTTTCACTGAAGGGTACACCCAAGTATCTAAACGAGTGAATTTGTTCTATAGCTTGCTGATCTAAGCACCATTTATAACTAGGACTGTGCCAAAAATCACAATCTTGGTCTTAATTCTTCTCTTAACAGTATGTGCTGAACACCTCCAATAGATTTTTTTTTGGGGGGGGGCAATTGGGAAAGAGAGAGGAGCACTAAATCATCTGCATACATCAATATTAAGATATTTCTGTGCCTAATTACCGGAGAGGGGGAGTTTGAATTGGCTAAATATGGCACCAAATTGTTAATATAAACGTTAAAAAGAGTGGGAGCCAAAGTGCAACCTTGTTTCACTCCTTATGACATTTTAAAAGCATCAGTCATACCACCATTTAAACCTACTCCGACCCTCTTTTCTGTATTACTGTATAGTTCTTGGATCAATAGCAGAAGTCTGCAGTCAATGTTAGCAATTTGAAATTTCTCCCACAGTTTGTTTTGATTAATAGAGCTGGATGCAGCAGAAAGATCAATAAAGGCCACATAAAGACTATCCTTAATGTTCTTAGTATATTTCCTTACAATACGGTTCAGAGTAAAACTTTAATCAATGGTTCTGTATCCTCTTCTGAATCTTGCTTGTTCTTCATGAAAAATGTTATCTTGCAAACCAGTCTGATGATTTTTGAAGGAGATGTAACGCATATAGCTTTGAGATGTCTAACAAGCTAACTGGCTGATAGTTTTGTGGATCCTTCCTATCACCTGTCTTATATATCAGGAAAATGATACTCATTTTCCATCCAGAGGGCATTTGGCTCATATTGTTGATGGTGGTAAATAAGCCAGCTGAGATAGACATCTGCCATTCTAAATATCCCTTAGAGAGCTCAGGTGGAAGCATATCTTCTCCAGGAGCTTTATTTGATTCCAGGCAAGAAATGAGGGCCTTTATCTCAGTCAGTAGAGCATTAAAGTCTTAATCTCAGGGCTGCGGGTTTGAGCCCCACGTTGCATGAAAGATTCCTGCATTGCAGGAGGTGGGGCTAGATGATCCTTGTGGTCTCTTCCAACTCTACAATTCTATGAATCTATGATTACAGGAGACTGGCTGCCATTCAAGTAGGTTTGAGAAATTCTCATACACTCATACACTCATACACATACATGTGACTGCCTAGACTGACCACCAAATATGTTGGAGAAATATGTCACCCAGTCAGAGGCAGGAACTGAGATTTCCTGTGATGATCTCACTTCATTTAAACCCTGGGCCACCAGTTCCCAGAAATTGTCTTCCCTCTGTTCCACCACTGCTAGTCCCAATCCCTGCCGCTGGGTTTTTGTATATCCAACTTTCTTGCTTTTGAGCAGACTCTTGTATTTCAATCTATGTTTGACCAAATTTTCCATGGATTCTTACACAAATCCTTAATAGCCTTAGCCAAAACTTTCCTAGCCATTTTGCATCGACCATCAAACCAGCCAAGGCGTGTTGATTGTGTGTAGTTATTAATTGTAGAAGTTATCTCATAGGGCCTGAGTTCTGTGACAATTTGCTGGAAGACACACTGGCGGAGGAATGGGGGGCAGGGGGAGCGTATCGCCCCGGCACCACCGGGGAGGGGGGTACCATTGCAGCTGCCCCTGGACATGCGCCACCCCCCCCACTGCGCCAGGCACCATGACCCCGCGGGCGGTGCACCACGCCCCCGGGATGCACGCATGCCCCTGGGACGCATGACATGCCCCCGCGGGCATCAACATGATTTGGAGATTTGCTCATAAAAAGTTGGGGCAGAAGTTGGGGTGTCTCTTGAATATCGCTGTTCAATCTGTGAGAGCATTTCAGTCTTTTCACACTGTGTATTTCTCCACACACTCCTGCAGATTTGGTGGTTGGTATGCGTTCTATGAAAGGACATGGGGTCACTGATATTTGAAAGCAATCACTTTCTGTTTGTTCTAATACTTCAAAGGTGTTCTCAGCAGTGAGTAATGAAGGAGCGACTATAATGTGATCGATAGCACTTCCACCACGTCTGCTCAAATAAGTATATTGACCCTTAGATATGTCTACAGGACTCCTGTGAGGAATATAGGAATTATGTTGGAATACAAATTCCAACATTTTCAGGCCTGTGTATTATATTTCTTGTAGAAATAACAATATTAGGTTAGGAAAATATTTCCCAAGCCTAAAGGTACCAAAAGATCCTCTCTAATTGCTCCAGTCCACAAAAACGTATAAATGCTGAGGGGAATTTATGACTGATCTGCTCTGGGTCGGGATCTTACATCTGCCCAAATCTTGGTGGTCAGGGCCAGACAGTTAGTAGGGAGAAGGGAGATATTTATACAGAAAAGAAAGATTCCTAATACAGTTTTGCTTTGTATTGACAACAGGTAATTATTTTGAATTCCAAAATCTGCTATCAAAACTTCCCCTGCCAAATGATATTATCGCACGCCACCCCAAACTCCAAGTGATATGAGATTCCAAGGGTTTCAGGCACTTGCCCAGGGTTCGTGTTTCCTTTCAAATGAGGTGCAGTGGTAGGGCTGCCATATTTCAAAAAGTAAAAACCAGGACACCCTGAAAGTTGTTGAGCTATTTTTAAGAAGACCTCAAAATTGTTGAGTTGGGTTTTTCATTTTGGAGACGGTAGTGTCTTTATGATAACTGGTTTATTTACATATATATACAGCCTGAGCCTCTGCTGGAGGAGTTCACAGCATCAACACTCGAAGACGGTTTTGCTTCTTCCACACACAGACGCGGAGCAACCTGCTCTGGTACCCGGAGTGGCGCACATCCCAGGGGGTGTGGCACACCCCCCCGGGAGGTGCCGCCGATTGGGGGTTGGCATTTTGTCACCCCTCCTTTGGAATGGCACTGGGTTGGGCTGCCCCCTGCCCCCACCTTGGAACGCAGCTGCTTCCACAGCCACAGCTTTCGATTCCTTCAGAAATCAGGCATGACTCTCTCTCTCTCTGCCTTCCCAGCCTGTAGCCTTTGCACCAAACATCTAGCTCACATAACCCAACTCTCCACTCTGTCCTTTTGTCTTTCTAACAAACAGTTAAGGGAGTGAGGCCCACACATTTGCCCTCTGGCAGAGAGCCACTTTCTTTGTTACCTTAAGGACACATACTTAGTGGACCATTACCAGGCTGGCCTGGCTAGTCCTGCAATTAAATCTTTGCTGGATCCAGGAATCAGAAATGGGACTTAAGCATACAGCCTATTCCCCACCAACTCATAACAATATAAAGGTAGTCAGGTCCTCACTTCCTTGGCCCCTTTTAAATTTCTCAACAGCTGACTGGTTAAAAGAATTATGACCCTGTAAGTGGGGAGGAGGGTTAAGTTTGTGTGGCCAAATCTCTTGCAAACATATTATATCAAATTGCTGGAGCATACAAATATGCTTATCTGCCTTCTTATTATCCCTACCCGTCAGGTTCCATGAAAGAATATTAAGACATTTATGGATGTTTTCTAATCAGTTATGGTATCTTAGAGGAGAGCTGAAGGTATCATAATATGCTTTTCTGTAATTACCCCTAGGCCTGGATTTATCATGAGTGTTTGTTAATGGATAATCCCTTTGATATCTGGAAAATGGATTGCTAGCAGGGTAGTTTGGGGGCATATTTCTATTTTGGGCATATTTTCCCCAATACCTGCGTTTGGGCCAATATAATGAATCTTCCCTTCTTGTCTATTGGAGCATATCTGGATATTATTAGGCTAGGTGACAAGTGCAGGACACTTGTGACTTAATAACTTCTTGTTCCTTCCTCTCAAACTACCTTTTCCAGACTGGGGCATGGAGAGTTATTTGGAGAACCTTTTAATTTGAATAACAGTTCTCTGTCAGCAAACATATAGAGATCAAAATTTATCCCATAAAACATTTCCTAAATCCAGGGAAGTCCCTACCATGGCTTGAATTCTGTCTTGCAGTTCAGAATCTGTTTTCATTATTCCACTGGGTTTCTTCAGTGGCCAGTTATGAACGACCACCTGTAGAACATCTGGGGACCTCTTTCTAGAAGAACCATCCCTGGAAACTGGACTTCCCTCCTCATTTGCTATCTTTCCAAGTACAATGGTACCTTGGTTTAAGAACAGCTTAGTTTATGAACAACTTGGATTAAGAACGCTGCAAACCCGGAAGTAGGTGTTTTGGTTTGTGAACTTTGCCTTGGAATAAGAACATGTTTCGCTTCCTGTTGAGTGTGTTCCATTTGTAAGTTGAGTTCCCCGCTGCTATGGGAAAGCACGTCTTGCTTTAAGAACGCTTTGGTTTAAGAACAGACTTTCGGAATGGATTAAGTTCATAAACCAAGGTACCACTGTATGTTTATTAATCCACTGTACACTGCCTTTTCCTCCCGTCTTAAGCTGTAGAACAGGAAATGTGGAGTGCTGACCTGAAGCCTTCAGACTTCCTCCGAAAGATCCCAGATTGGGGTTTGAACAAATTAGATTAGGTGACGGGCTACAATGATTTCCTTGGATGGTAGCAAGTGGGTTATCAGCATACCCATCGACTATCAGTAGCCTTGGATTTGAAGGGATTAAGAATGGGAAACCACTCCTCCAAGTCCATCTGGAGCATTCATATTGGTGTAAAAGCAGATTTCTGAGTTCAAGTTCCAACCTTGATCAATGCCATTTAATTGTTTGGTTACTGAATCTGATAGGGACTTAGCAAACTCACACCTATTGGTCTACCTTCAAACCATCACTAACTACAGTTTCTTTGCTGGTAGGTCTTATCCACGGGGCTACATTCAGAATTCCTGACCGGTATACCAATTATGGCATTCAGGCCCAAAACTTCATTTTCCAACGCATCAGAAGATGTCGGTCACATAAAAGTTCCCCCGATGAAGGAGATTCAGTCTCTGTTGTGCCAAGATTGTTATTATGCCTAGCAGAGGTGTCATTATATGGATGAAGCTGAGGTTGCCTGGGACCAACTTCTAACAAGTCTGGATCAATAGACCAGTTAGCTAAGCTTTCATTAGAGGAATATACAGCAAAACCCCCTGACTTAGGCTTCTCCAGTCCCATGACTTGCATGTAAAAGACCAGGGCTGTCTGTGTAAGACATATCAATTTCATCTTGCCACTATCACTTACTTTGACTGTAAGGAAATTCTTCCCAACATTTCACCTAAATTGCAGCCTACAAAATTACAGTAAGACAAATTAAAATATTAATAAGAACATCAGTAAATATTCTGTATCCCTTGTAACTCCTGCAACTGGGCTGGTTCTCGCATCCTGCCAGTGTTGCTTCTTGGGGGGGGGGGTGGAAAGGGTGGAGGGCAAGTAAGACAGTTCTGGAAGTCACAAGAGGTGCGCAAATAGGAGATGATACTTTTTAGGAGCAAACCTTGCTGGATTTGTTTGTGCTTTTGGGTGTGTGGCCATATATCGGCTGCCTCGCTCAGCACCACTGCAGGACGCGGTCTCTCATCTGCACATAGCATCTCCCTTTCCCCTAAGGGCCAGGCTGGCTCAGCATGCCGCGGTTTGAATCCAACTCAGTTCCCTCGAATTCACATTGCTCACTCATTTCCAGAAATGGTCTCCTGGCCTGGATTCCTCGGCAGCTGCTTTAACTCTTTCTCGCCCTGCCCTTCCAACCTCAGGAAGCAAGCCAGTCCTATGGAACACTCCCCAGATGGCCCTTCACCACCCAAGACAATTCCCCTAAACTAGATCCAGAGCCTGGAATCATAATAGACAGTGCAGCTCATCAACTAAAGCACGCCCTGAAGATTAAAACCAACCCTACAAGACCAGCTCTTTCAGACCCTCGCCATGCTTCCACAGCAGTCCCCAGCTGAAGGTCAAGGATCTCCCATTCCTAGCTGGGAGTAGGGAAGGAGAGGGAGATTCAACTCAGTTCGTATTTAAAGGCGGACATGACTTAATTCGCACTTTTTGAAACTATACATAAACTGAAACACAGACAGCCTTCAAAATCACAACGCAATTCTCTCTAATATGCATAAAAATGGATATATAAGGTGGAATATGCATAGAAAGACATATTTTAGTAAACATAACATTTTAAAATGCATTCAGGGAAATTGCCTCACAAAAATATGAATATAACACAATACTCCATTAGGATGTAAATGTTATTTGGGGGAAAAATCATACTAAAATGCTGGTGAATTTTCGTGGGGACTTTAACAACAACAACAAGAACAGCTAACTGATGTGAAAATGTGGAGATCTGGACTTAAGAATGGAGAAATGAAAAAGTGAGACAAACTGAAATGGGCATATTTGGCTCTTCCTAGCTGGGACTTCTTCCAGATATCCGCTTTCATCCCACCCCTCCCACTGCTGGGAGTACACTAATTTCTTTATTTGAATTTATATCTTTTTGTTCCAGAATGAATCCCAAAGTCTCAGAAGGGCAGCAGCAGATCAGTCATATCTAACGTGTCGCCTCCCAGATGCTTTGGAATGCAGTGCCCCTCAGGTCGCATTTGTTGCTTGAAAAGTGTTTGCTGCTATCCAGCTAAACAGATACACTTCCTCTGTAGAGAAACCTTCTGCCTAAGCAGGGCCAGTTCAACCAATAGGCAAAGAGAGAGATGAGGGGCAGGCAGATGTTGGAGGTTAGGGCTGTGTCTCATTATGCTGCACTTGCTACCTCTCAGAAGCCAATGTAGGATGTTTGCAAGCTAACCATCTTGTAGGAAGAATTAATGTTTAGTCAGCTTCTGTGTATGAATGGGGAAGGGCTGAGGTGCCATCTTCTTAAGGGGGTTGAGGGGGCCTGTGTGTGACGCTGCACATCATGATGTCATGTGTGTGACACTGCGCGACATCAGGGGGTGGAGCCAAATGCCCCCTGAATATGAATACTTTTTTGTGGTGGGGGACTGCTTCTGCCCCTAGGAGTTTGCACGCCTGGGGAAAGGGCACAGTCATGTCAGATAGCAAAATGCATTGAGCCTGCCCCTGCCTAAGCAGCTTCGTAGGAAGACTTTGAACAGGAGTCCTCCCTTCTTGGCTCTGGAAGTGGAACCAGATCAGACCACACCTTCAGAGTCCTTGCTAGACATGGCCCCTAGTTTCTTGCATTCTTTGTCCCCAGTCAAGCTTCACTTCCGCAATAATAATAATAATAATAATAATAATAATAATAATAATAATAATAATATTTTATTTATATCCCGCCCTCCCCAGCCAAAGCCGGGCTCAGAGTGGCTAACAACAATAAAAGTAACACAGTTTACATAAAATCACAATAAATGAATTGAAATGCATTCTAAAATCAATTCATTCTAAAATCAATTCAAAATCAAATTAATGGCAACCATTGGGCTAGAGTTCTATGTGGATTACCGAAGGAGGGGGTCAGACTGTGCCTTGGCCAAAGGCCTGGTGGAACAGCTCTGTCTCACAGGCCCTGCGGAAAGATGTCAAGTCCCGCAGGGCCCTAGTCTCTTGTTACAGAGCGTTCCACCAGATTGGGGCCACGGCCAAAAAGGCCCTGGCCCTGGTTGAGGCCAGCCTAACCTCCCTGTGGCCTGGGAGGTGTCTCCACCCCCAGTCTGGATGGTGTCCCCATCCCCATCCAAATAGGTCTTCTACTTGAACGGGCCCCAAGTGAATGACTACAGCACAGATGATCCCTTCTCTTCTGATGCACTCTTCTCCCTAGTTTTGGGTGTGTGAGTCTGTGGCTGGTCCTGATCCACCAATTTGTGAAAACCATATTTCAGGAGGATTGAAATGAACTGGAATGGAGCCTTGTTGGAATGCTGATACGTTGACCACCTTACAGAGTTGGTCCCTAGTGGTTCCATGGCGTGGTTGGGTTGGGACTTGAATCAAGGCCTCCTTGAACTGAGCTGAGCTCTCTGGTCACTGTGCTTTGTGTGCTTCTTCCCCCCACAAGACTGACGTGGCGAGAGCAAGCGGATCAGGCAGCACGATGATGCACTCTGACACGCACCCCTGGCATACGGGATGGGGCCTTCCATTTGTGGGCTCCCTCCTGGGGTTCTTTGCAAGCAAAGACTGTTGCCAGCTGTCAGAGGATGGCATGTTGCAAGAGCGGGGCATTGTCAAAGCAGAGGAGGATCATTGCAATAATGAACAGACATCGTTGCCTTCCTTGGAGATTGATGGCAGCCAGCAAAGGACCAAAAGGAGGAAAGGGGGGAATTAGATTCAGTTCACATTTAAAGGCTAACTCATCTGATTCACACTTTTTGGAACAAGATGCAAACTGAAACACAGTGCTGTCCTTTGAAATTCACACTTCTCTGAATTTTGCAATGCAGTTCTCCAGTCAAGCAACATTTACAAGACTGCATACAGTGGGTTTAAATGTGCATAAAAATGCACTTATTAAAGTGGAAAAAAGCATTATATGAGAGGAAATGGCTTTCTAAAAAATGTATATAGGTATGCAAAATTGTGACCGTTAGGATAAATTCATACTGAAATTTTCATGAGAAAATAGTAATAATAATAATAATAATAATAATAATAATAATAATAATATCCACAAACTGAGGTGGAGTTGTGAAGAAATGAATTCAAGATTGGAAAAATGAGAGCAGCTGACATGGAGAGCTCTGGCTACCTGCAGCGTGCCTCCTTCCTAGGGAGGGAGGAGCGATCAAAGAAGCCAGCAAATTCCGTCCACCAAAGCAACCCAGATTCGGTGCCAGGCGCCAGGAAAAATGGAGTTCAGCCCATGGAATAAGTCATGCGAGCTAAGCAAATTAGCCGCTGGTTGCTTAGCTGTTGCACGGTTTGGCCTGATTTCTGCTTGCCACTGGGAAGGGAAACAAAGTCCTGCTCAGCCCTCCCGCCTGCCTCCCTATCCTAAGTTGCCTAAGTTGGGGCCTCCTTCCATGCAAGACTGGTTGTGTTTTTAGAGTTCACACCCCTGGGGGCCCTTATCAAGGTCCCATCACCCTCACAATGTCTGGGTCTGGCAGGTGGGGGCTGGATATAGAGGCTCTTCGCTGGTGGCACCCAAACACCGAACTCTTCCCCAGGGAGGTTTACCTGCTGCCAAGCCTATTTTCGCCACTCTACTGGAATCCGCCCCCCCCCATTTATTTTCCTATGCCTTTTCCATTTGTGATTTCTGGTTCTAAACCGACTGCGAACTGGCTTTGCTGCTGTGATTTACAGAATGTTCATGTTTTGGTTTCATTTGTTCCTTGTGTTTGATTCTGCACTGTAAACTGGTATGGAACCCAAACTTTCACCATGATAACATGGTCAGGTCTGCGCTGGAAAAGCACAAGGAGGCGTGGCTCAATTGCTGGGCTATTCAGATTCCAGGGAGTAGGAATTTGGAAGGATTGTAGTGGCGGATGCAGGCGAGTTGACGCCCCTGGAAAGAGGTATTTTTACCAGGACAGTGGGTGGTGATTCCTGGTGTTTCAGTTTGAAACTGAAACTAGCTTGTAACTGAGCTGAACCATGGCCCCTGGCTCATGGTTTGACTTTTGCTTGTCTCCTCCACTTAATAACTGGGCCTACACTGTGCTTTCAACTGAGACTTCCCTTCTCTCAACAAATAAGGCTTGTGCCAAGGAGTTGTAGACTTGGAAGGGAGCCAAAAGGTCCAACCCCTGTGATGCAAGAATCATAGCTAAACGATATACTATAAACTATATAAATATCCTGTATGCTTTAAATTTATTTATTCACACAGCTATTTCTGGACCATTAAAATTGTATTGGCAAGCGCCACCTTTTACAGTGAATATTGTACTACAGAAGAAGAAGAAGAAGAAGAAGAAGAAGAGGAGGAGGAGGAGGAGTTTGGACTTGATATCCCGCCTTTCACTCCTCTTAAGGAGTCTCAAAGCGGCTAACAATCTCCTTTCCCTTCCTCCCCCACAACAGACACCCTGTGACACCTCAGTGAGGCTGAGAGACTTCAGAGCAAACTGTGACTAGCCCAAGGTGACCCAGCAGCTGCATGTGGAGGAGCGGAGACGCGAACCCGGTTCACCAGATTACAAGTCCACTGCTCTTAACCACTATACCATGCTGGGATATATTGTGTTGTTATGGATTTCTGTGTTAGCATTTTAGGCTGTTTTAACTGGTTCATGGTATATTTTTTATTGTCCCTGCCCACCCCTTTGGAATAAATAAATAAATAAAGATAAAAGAAAATGGGTGTGTATGAAGATGTTGTGCTCAGAGTGTTTCCAGAAAATTCTCTTATTGGGGCCCACAAAACATTGTCATTCATGCACTTGTATCCTACATTGGTACAGAACACCTGTGTGTTTCTCTTTTGTGCTTGTGGGTAGATGCTTTGTTGCTGAGAGTCACATTTAGAAACCCACACAGGGTGGTAAAAACCTCTAGAACTTGGAAGAAGATAGGCCCAAGGCAGAGGAGTATTTGATTCAAGCTCCACACTTGTTCACGATCAACATGAAGGTCAGATTTTGCATTCCACTTTTTTGGGTGGTGAAAGAATACCTCTTCCCTTAGGAACTCATAAGGTATGGCTCCCTCTCCTCATTGCTGACTTCTGCTTATCTTCTTCCCATGCCCACATTGCTATAGTGGGAGATTTGGATGAGCAATGCATAGAAAATCTCCTTCCCCCCACCCTCTCTGTCTTCCAGTGATTTAAAACCACAGACAGAGAAAAGGTGTCTTTGGTCTTCCTCCTTTAAACATATTCTGCAAGGGTAGCAAGAAAACCTGGCACTGGAACCGGAGTGTCTCGTGATCCCATACGGTCGTGGCTGGTGCTCATTGGATCTGATGGTGTGGAAGGCATCAGTAGGTGGTGCTAGAGCCAATGGGAGGCAGAGCCAGCCAATTCTGGCTTTGCCCCCGTCCTTCTCCAGGGTCTCCCTGGACTGATTATAAGTAAGAAAGCAGGCAGACATGGGATGGGAGGTGAGGGTAGGCTGAGGTGGGTGGGGCTGTGCCCCACTAGCCCCCATGGACCAGCCTCCACTGCCGTTGCGGCTTTGGACTGTGCAGCAAAATGGGTTTTGTAGTACTCCAGTGATCTCTGAAGCACACTGTGCGAGCACAAAGTAATTGCATTCAAAAGAGAATCATCACTGGCACCATGGTCAGGCATTACAAGACCCCAGTGCTCTAGGAAAATGACCAGGTGGTGGCAAAAAAAAGTCTCCTTCCACCACCATCAGAACCAAGCCCAAAAATGGCCTGCGTAGCTGGAGTAACAAATACTTGTCAAGAATAATTAGAAGTTGAAAAAATAAGATGACTGCAGAAGTGCCCAGCAATCCCAAAGAACAATAGGGAGATAGCAGATAACAGTTTTTGGGTGTGCCCTCCTGTTCCAGCCCAAACCTTTGTCCCCCTCGCACCAGCCTAACCCGGCCAATTCAGGGTGTATGATCATGCGTGTGTAGATCAGCCACAATCAGGAAGTGGCCCCCAGCAGGTTTCCACTGGGGTGATGTGGCCTCCACTCCTGATATTGAGCCTTGGGACAGAAGGGTCCTACAGAGGTGCCTGAGGCTGACAAGTCCTTGGGACAGTGAACCCCAAAAGGCAGGAAGTTTGTGGAGGTGGCTCTCTCCAATTAATCAGAGCTGTGAAGCCAAATCTTTAGTGGCAGGTTTTCTGTGGAGTTGGAAATGACAATCTGAGCTCCTTAGCACAGCCTCTCAGCTCACACTCTCCCACAAGGGCATTAAATTAGAAAGAAACATATTTTTTTTTACCAATTTGAAATGCTTTCTGAAAGGGTAGTGCTGGCTGCAGTACCAAGTAAGAGAGGACTCTTTGTTAGAGCTTTTCCTCTCCCACAGACAGGAGTCTTCATATTGTCTCCTGAAACTCAGACTTCAGGAACCCAACCCAGCAGTCCTGCCCAATGCCCAGTGGAACCAGGACATCCTGGGGATGGTTTGAGAGTGTCTGTGAGTGGGGGGGGGGGCTTGCCTCTTTTTCAATGCAAACCCCCTTCCTCCCACTTTGCCCTCCTACACTCAGAAGAGAAGACAGTGAAATTAGGCAAGTCACTCCCACCCACAGTAGAGTTGCTTAGAAACCTGGGTGGTGGGTGCTCTTTAAGATGAGAAAGTAGCAGGAGGGAGAGAGGGAAATTTAGAGATTCCCTGCAAAATGAAACCTTGTGCCTAACTTATAATTTATAACGGCATCTGTTCCATTTTCACAGAGTTTGCATTTGAAAAGTCGGCAGAGAACTCCTGCAGTTTCTTCACCAGGACTTGAGTCCCCACCCCCACCCAGCAGAGAACTCCTTTCTCCAAGGAGCAGGCAGCAATGGTCCCAGGTCCCAGGACAAAGCCTCCTCCAGCCTTGCAACCTGAGAGACCTTGAGCAGGAGATGCAACTGATCATAAGAACCTAAGAATCTAGAGTAGGCTGCTGGAGCCAGCCAATGACCCATCTTGTCCAACATCCTGTTCTCACAGGGGTCAACCAGATGCCTGTGGAAACCAGCAAGCAGGACCCAAGCATAAGAAGCATTGCTGGTTCCAACTGCAAGCTCTCTCTTCTACAAATTTGCCCAATTCTCTTTTAAAGCCATCCAGGTTGGTGGCCCTCCCTGTCACCTGTGGGAGCAGTAGACCAGAAGAGAGAGGTTCTGCATGCCCAGCCAATGCTCTTCCACTGGGCTATGGTCTCTGAGCCGGGTGGAGAAACTGCAAGCCTAGTGGTCGAGGGAGCCCAAGACATTCATTGACCATGGACATGCCATCTCCCAGGACAATGCTATTGCAAGTGTCCAACCCAGAGCTCCTTACGGTGAACTGCTACTGAGTATTGGGCAAGAGTGGGTCTTAGGATTCACAAGAACATAGGAAATTGCCTTATGTCAAGTCTTGTCTTAGGCCAGTCTTGTCTACCACTGACTGGCAGCAGTGCTCTAGGGATTTAGAGAAAGGAGGAATGACCGCTGGAAGGAGTGCAGAGAGAAGAAACGCCATGGTGCACCCTTCCCCAGCTGCAACTAAACATCTCTCTCCCATATCAGTCTCTACAGCCACAGCAGGCGCTGTAACTCTCCAAAGGTTTGACTTTAGTGCTGATGACTCATTTTTCCATTGTCTGAGACAATGGATGTCAATATGAATATAAATATATAACTCTCCCAGCCCACCTGGAGATGCTGTTGCGGATTGAACTTGGGAGCTTCTGCAGGCACAGCAGATGCTCTTCCAGGCATTCAACTGCTTTTCTAGGGGCTGGGCTTTTAATCCATGTTCAGATGACATCATCCAAAATACAGATGTATCCTGTAGTTTTTTATAAGAGCCGCTGTGGTGTGTAGTGGTTAGACTGTCGGACTAGGACCTGGGAGACCAGAGTTCAAATCCCCACTTGGCCGTTAAGCTCATTGGGTGACTTTGGGCTTGTTGTGAGGATAAAATGAGTCAGGGGGAAAAAGGAGGGATAGAAACGCAAAAAGTAAATAAAACAGTTCAAATTCAAACAGTTGGAAGAAGAAAGGTAAAATCAGGGGGCTGACACTGAACTTGTAATGTAGTGTTGCAGGATGTGGGGGCTGAACTCAACTGATCTCCTGCAATTCCTTCCATTCTTGTGATTGTAAATGTGGGTCAAAGAAGGTTGGCCAAGTTTAGCCAGGCAGATCCCCTTTGTTAGGGAAATTATAGGCTGGTGGCTCAGACTAGCTGGCTCCGACAATGGCAGAGGAAATGGCCAGAGAGAAATAGGTAACAAAAGGACAGACTTGGCAGGTGTTTTCTTTTTTTGGAGACAGACACAGAAGGGAGTCTGAGAAAAAAGTTACAGGTACTTTGGGGTGCAGCTGCCTGTTTCTCGGCAAGACCTGATATGGGTGCAGTGAACTTAGTCTGCCTGCTGGAGGGGTTGAACGGCTGCAACGTGTATATCTGTAAATGAACACAAATGTTACAAAAATGCCAAAAGCCTCCCGTGGCCTCATTCCAAAAAGAGATCAAACCTGGTGCACATAATAATACATTGGAAAGAAAAGCTATGCCGTTGCAAGGAGGCTTTCATTTTGGGGAAGGGGGAACAATGCGCTGATTCTCCCTTGGATACCTGATCCTCAAAGGCGAGAGAGGGGATGGAGGAAGGGGTGTGTGCTTGGGGGCGGGTGGAGTGAGTTAGGGCGGAAGGGATGTGGGGAGAAAGTTTCACAAGCACCTGCGTGGTGCTGGCATCTAATCCTCTCCATGTGGGCAGGGGGCTCCTAGCCGTGCCCATCGCTGGGTTCCGTGCCAGCGCCAGTCTATTTTATCCTCTGACATTTATCTTGGATTTTTTTTAAAAAAAAACCTCCCCTCTATTCATTAAAACCCTAAGATAGTTCCCATGGCAACCACCTAGTCATGTGGCATCCAGAAATATTCTCAGACTTCGGAGGAAACACCGTAAAAATAATATTTAAGCAAAGAGAAAAGGATCATGGATTGCTTGGAAAGTGGTGCCCACACTCCGCCACCCTCCCACGGGGCTCTGCCAGTGGAGAGCAGGGCCTTTTCTGGCCACCGTGGGGGGAAAATGGGCTTGCCTGCCTCTGGCTGACCTGTGAGGTGGCAGCTGAGACCCTTTGAGGACAGGTAGGTTGGAAGGCAGGGAGATCAAGAGTAGGCGGAGTCAGAACTGATAGGCAAAGCCAGCCCTGATTGGTTGTTAGGGAGAAGACAGCACCTCATTCATAAGAACCTCAGAAGAGCCTGCTGGATCAGGCCAATGACCCATCTAGTCCAGCATCCTGTTCTCACAGCGGCCAAGCATGCAGGACCTGAGCACCAGAGCACTCTCTCCCCTCTTATGGTTCCCAACATTCAGCATTCAGAAGCATTACTCTGGCTAGTAGCTTTGACAGCCTTTTCCTCCATGACTGAAGTGGTGCACAAGATGGATTACCAGCTCCTGAGCCCCACTGGTTTGTCCCAACAGAAAGTACAGTGGTACCTCTGGATGTGAACAGGATCCGTTCCGGAGCCCCGTTCGCATCCTGAGTAGAATGCAACCCGCATCTGCGCGTCTGCGTGGGTCACGTTTCGCCGCTTCTGCGCATGCGCATGACGTCATTTTGAGCGTCTGCTCATGCGCGAGTGGCAAAACCCGGAAGTAACGCATTCTGTTACTTCCGGGTTGCCGTGGAGTGTAACCTGAAAACACTCAACCTGAAGCATATTTAACCCGAGGTATGACTGTACACTGGACACAGGAACAGCTGGCAGTGTGAATGCAGAAACCCTCAGCCACTTAAGAACATAGGAAGAGATGAGCACTGCTGGATCAGGCCAAAAGTGCCCCATCAAGTCCAGCACCCTGTTATCACAGTAGCCAACCAGATACCCGCCTCTTCTGGGAAACCTGCAAGCCCAAGAGCACTCTCCCTTCCCACAGTTTCAAGCAACTGGTGGTGTTCAGAAGCATTGTTGCCTCTGACGGTGGAGACAGAGTATAGCCATTGTGGCTAGTAGCCATTGATGCCCTTGCCCATGCCATGGATTTGTCTAATCCTCTTTTAAAGCCATTTAGGTTGGTGGCTATTACTGGCTCCTGTGGAAGCGAGTTCCACAGTTCCTATAGGGAGGGGGATGTGATTTAACTATGTGGTGTGTGCACATCCACAGGCAAATGTTTTCTTGGCAGGACAAAACAGTGAGAGGGAAAACTCCCCAAGGCTCTTTTCTGTCTGGCGTCTGCTCTTAAAGGCTTAGTAAAGTGAGTGTTGTAACTCCAAGGGATGCTCAGTGGCGACCTCTAATTTGGGGGAGAGAATCTGATTTTTGGAGAGAAGGTTGAGCCCAAGGAGCAAGGGTCCCCAGTCACTCTAATGAGCATAAGGAGGGACAGATTGGTCACTTTTTATTTCTCTGCTTGGCTTTTTACTTTAAGAATATTAAGTTCAGTTCCCGCCCCACTTTCTGCACCAGTTTGCAATTTTTCACCATCATTATTTTAGTGTGCATTCCTTATAATATGCACATTTCAATGGGCAATGCTGCCTAATATACACAGATGACATAATGTAATTTCCCACAAATATATGCATGCTTATGCACACATCCACCTCATATACACACAGGTTCTTGATACGCATCTTTTGGAAAATTGCCCCACAAAATTCGAGAGAGTGAGGATCACAAAACGGAGCTCAGCTTGGGTTCATGTGTTGCTTCAAGACCTGCAAATTGGGTAGCCAAGCCAAATCCCTCCCCCTCCCACATTTGCACCGGTCTCTGCATTGCCACACTAAAAGCAGGTGGAGCTGCCTCCTTCTATCATTGTGCGTCCCCCTCTCCACCAAGGAGCTTGCTTGAGCAATAATGCTGGGAGTTTCTGCAAAGCTCTCGCTTGTTCCTGGATCCCTGACAGTCTCCTGTTAAGGGGCCCTGAGTTGCCTCTCATCTCCCTCCACCCTCTGACAGCTTCCTTCCACTCCAGCCTTTGCCATCCACTTCCTTTGCGCGCAGGCAGACTTAATAAGCAGTTTGAAAGGTGACTGAGCTCCGCTGGAATGCGAGAAGCAGGGAAACAGGAAGGCCTGTTGAATTCTGACACAGATATTGTCATTCCTCTGGTGCATGCAATTATCCCAAATCTTCCTTATGTCCGATCCGATTTTGCATGGTGGGCGGGGGAAGGGGGGGGCTGTGCACGAAGAACTGGTAGTTGCAAATAGCAGCACAGACTCTTGAGCGAGCTGCGGAGGGAAACAGAGGCTGAATATGCACTCGAGTGCAGCTCTCGGCCAGCGCTGCATGGCGCCCAAGGGGACAAGCATTTTGATGTGCATTCACACACTTCATTCCCTGACTGGAAGGCCCCACACAAAGACTTGCATGATGCAAGATGCCAAAGGACCCAGTCCCACTAGGAAAACTCCTTCCAAAAAGAGAGAGGTCATTTCTAGCTAATTACAGTCATACCTTGGGTTAAATATGCTTCAGGTTGAGCGTTTCCAGGTTGTGTTCCGCGGCGACTCAGAAGTAACGGAATAGGTTACTTCCAGGTTTTGCTGCTCACGCATGTGCAGACGCTCAAAATGACGTCACATGCATGTGCAGAAGCAGTGAATCGCGACCCACGCATGTGCAGGCGCGCAGGCATGGGTTGCGTTCTGCTCAGGATGTGAACGAGGCTCCGGAACGGATCCCGTTTGCATCCCGAGGTACCACTGTAATCGTAAGAACATAAGAAGATCTTAGTATATCAGTGTCCAATAGGAACCCCACAAGCAAGACCTGAGCACAAAAATAGGACTCTCCCCACTTGTGATTCCCAGCAACTGGCATTCAGAGCTTGACTGCCCCTGGTCATGGAGGTTCTTCTCTCACAGTAGACCTCCATATGGAGAGCCCTGCTGCATTGGATCAAAGACCCATCTAGGCCAGCATCCTGTCCTCACAGTGGCCTACCAGATGCCCCAATGGGAAGCCCATAAGCAGGACCTCAGCATAAGACCAGAACCCATAAGCAAAGACATTCGTTCACACCTTTCTTAGCATCCCGCCCAGAAAGGCTGATAGGCAGGAGGCAAGAAAATTAGGTTCAGTTCAGATTTGAATGCACATTCACGTAATTTGCACTTTCTGAAGTCGCATGTGAACTGAAACACACGGCAGTCTCTTGAAATGGACGCTTCCCTGAATTTTGCAATGCAGTTCACCACACACACAAGCATGGGCATGCAATGCATAAAATACATACATTAAGGGAATTTCCTTGCAAAAGTTGCTGTTAGGCAAAACGGCAAACAAAAATGTGTACATCGGAACACTAAAATGCCGATGAATTTTCTTAGGCACTTTTTTTTTTGGGGGGGGGAGGAAATTGGGAGGCAGAAGTGCAGCAAGCAGAACCCAAGAAAATGAGAAGCCGAGCAAAATGGAAATGGACTATTAATCTGTCCCACCCTAGCCTTGAACACCTGGTGGTGGTGATGGTGGTGGGGCTGTTCAGCGTCAATCCTCTAGGGCGGGGCTAAGGGGGCATTAACCCTTTGCCCCCTGTCGTGGTCCTAAACCAGATTGGGGGCTCTGGGCTTGCAAAAGAAAAAAAAAGATCCCAATTTGCCTCTCATCCTTGCAGCTGACCTGTGAACTTGGTCCCACTTCAAGGTCCCACCTCCTTGCCTCCTTGCTTCTGGCACCAGAGAGAGGATGTTTTTGGTTGTGGTGCCCGGAATTTGGATTTGCCCCCCACCCCCCTTGAAAAGTCTCTCTGGCCCCACTCTCCTGGCCCCACTCACTCCTCTCTTTCAGGCAGGCAGCAAATTGCTGTTATTTTGTTGGGCCTTCTCCAGCTCTTGCTGCATTTCCTGCTCTTGCTGCTTTCCACTGTTGCGATCGTGTGGTTTTGCTTTTAGGTTTTTCTTACTGGCTATATTGCTTTATTACTGGTTTCAGCTGCTTCAATTGCATTTTTAGAAAGACTGGAAAGGAATCCCACTAACTAATCACTAAATGCATAAATAGTGAGCAACATGAACTGAAGTATAGAGGAAGGTTCTCAAGATAAGCCAGCCTGGATGCTCTCCAGATCTTTTGGACTACAGTCCCCATCATCCCCAGTCACTGGGCTCCCATCAGCTGTAACCTCCAATGGCCATGCTGACTGGGGATGATGGGAGTTGTAGTCTGGAGGCCACCATGTTGGGGAAGTCTGCATTAAAGGATGAGTGTCCATACTGGCACATATTTTTTTAATGCATCCTTTTAAACATCCCCCCAATGACAAACTACATACTATGCTTTCTCAAAAACCAGGGCTGTTGAAACATATGGGCTCATTTGCTGGTTTCTGAGCGTTGGCCTTATCACCTCCATGCAGGTGGTTTCTATGGATCAATTTCTCTAAATTACAGATGATCATCTAGCACAGGGCAAACTGTGTGACACTGCTTTCGGCTTATCTGTTTAATTTTATTTAACAAAATGTGTAAGAACATTAGAACATCCTGCTGGATCAGGTCAAAGGGGGCCCATTTAGTCCAGCATCCTATTCTCACAGTAGTAAGAGCAGATGAAGCCCACAAACAGAATCTGGGCAGGCCAGGTCGTCCTCTTATATACTTGCAGGGATTGCCAAGGCATCTGACCCTCATCTGACTCTCATAGCTCTCCTGTAGCTGCCTCTGATTAGTTATCATTTAGCTCTTGGGGGAAATAATTAGCATCACACGTCATGTGCATGGAAGCTGCCAAACCAATTAACCAACTAGAAGGATTACTGTTAATAGCACCAGTTTTCCTATAACTTGATATTGCTGGATAGTTTTGATGAACTGCAAAATAATTTTTAGTTTGCTTTCTTGTTGCCACCTTGGAACTTTTGTTTACTAGTGCCACTTTGTTTTGTACGATTCCTTGCAAATGAAGGAAAACAACTTTTTTGCTTGTATATGTAGATAATATAATTTTGGTTACTGAGGACAAACAAGATTGGGTGCAGGCCTGGCCAGGACATAGGCGTCTTGATTGTGACAAAGGTGACCTGTGTGCTTGCTTGCTTGCTTAACAGCTGCTGGGAACTTCAAGATCCCTGTTCTCCCTTCTTATGGTCTTTGTACTGGACCTGGAGACTCCAATAGAGAGCATTCCATGTCAAGAAGGAGGGCAAGTGGGCACCCTATCAAATGACAGGGCAGGAGTTACACGGAGCAGGGCCTTTTCACTGGTGGTGCCCATTGTCTGCCTCGCTCTTCCCAGACCTGCTGTCTTTTGGTCTGTATTTTGGAGCTTTATAATTTAGGAAGACTTTGGAAGAACTGGTTGACAAGTCTTATCAGTTGCTGTATGAGTGGATTTTATTTGCTGCTATTCTGTGCTTCTGGTGCACCAGGGTTTACACAAGCGTAATAGAGTTGGCCAGGATGCCAGAAGGGATACAATTTACAAGCTTTCTCCATTATCTGCACAGTAGGGGGTGTTCAGTCAACGGTGCAAAGGCTGAGCTGAAGCATTCCCTGCTGGTGACTTGCTTTCAGCAATAGGGGTCGCTATTTGGAGGTACCCAATTGGTTAGCTGTCAGATTCTAGAGCTCCCTATTGGTGTCTCTTAGGTAATTCACAAAATACAGAGTCCATTCATAAAACACAGTGTTCATTCATAAAGCAGTAACATAAATCTCCGTTGCTACATATTGGGTATATATTTCAGTGGTTGAACGTACAAATTTATGGCCATGCTGTAGTGTAGTGCTTATGCGACTGTGAATAAAAGGTGGTTGGGCTCATTGTCTCGGGATATGGCAGGGAAGAGGTGACAAAACTGATTTCCAATAAGTGCCCCCCTTTATTTCCATTACAAGTCCTTGAGTCTGTACTCTGAATGGTGACACCAGGGACCTAGAAGGTGCAGGGCTTGTCAGTCCAACCCCTGCACAGTCTCATCAGGGCTGACCTTAAGGCAATTGGAGCAACTGGACCAAATTGGGCCCTGCGGGCCACTCCTAAGGGGGCCCCTGCACCAGGGCAATCTAGATGGATTTTATTTATATCTAGATGGATTTTATTTATATCTATAAGATTTTGCAGACTTTGGCTGTGAACTGGGGTCCTACAAAAAAAAAAAATTCAAGTTGCGCCCCACTGCTTCAAATTGGGCCCCACTGGCTAGCTCTGAGTCTAAGAGTTGCTGGGCCTGAGTTGCTCTGCCCTTGCATGAAGTCTTGGGTTTGCAATTTTGGGAGAGGATAGATTGCCCGCTGGGGAGCGGGAGGACTGGTGAGGCCCCCTAGATTTAGAGGCCCTGGCTTCAGCCTACTTAGCCTATACATAAATCTGGCACTGATCCAGTGGCCAACCAGGTGCCCCACTAGGAAGCCCATATCCCTGAACTGTCCCAATAAAATCAGGAGATCCCATTTTTTCACATGAGAACATGGCATCTCCAAACATCCACTTTTTGGCACCACGATCTTGCCCCGAAAAGTCTCCCCGCCCCCAGGACTGTGATCTCTCATGGAGCCCCAAAACACACATCCTGGTTTTTCAACATGTTGGAGGGTATGGAGGCCTGCAAGCAAGACCTGAGCTCAAGAGCCTTCCCCACCTCCTGTGGTTTCCAGCAACTGATATTCAGAAGCATTACTGCTTCTGAAGACAGAGGCAGAGCATGGTCAGCACAGCTAGTAGCCACTGATATCCTTATTCTCTTTAGTCCTCTTTTAAAGCCATCCAAGTTGGTGGCTGAAACCACCTCTGCTTGATTGCAATAAAACCTCTAAGCAGTTTACAAAAAATAAAATAAAATTATGTATAAAAACACTTAAAAACAAGTAATTAAAAGATGATTAAAATTGACTGAAGTCTAAAGACGAATTAAAACATGTTAACATCTATGTGTCTGGGTAGCCTTGCCAAGCAAAATTTTTTTAAGCAGGTACGGAAAAGCATCCACTGAAGGCAAGTGTCAAGGCATTCTAGAGTGTATGCTTTGCTACACGAAAAGGCAGATTTCTTAAAAGTGGGGTTGTAGCCAATGCTAAGCCTACTCAGGGTAGACCCACTGAAATAAAAGATTTAGGTCCATTTATTTCAGTGGGTCTGTGCTGCTGGCATCCGTCTGTCTTGAGAGACAATGGAGTGCTCCTCTGGGGGGCAAAGGCAAACTGCTGTGTTAGCAACACTGATGTGACCTCTCCAAGGTGCAAGCCTGGGCAGTGTGGCTGGGCTGCTCAGGGACATCTTCAGAAACATAAAACTGGGTGGCACAACCAGACCACTAAGATGGTCAACCAGATGGGCAGGCGGGCCTGGGATGCTCACGCCCCCTCCCCACAAGACAGGCACATCCATGGCCACTTGTCTCTCCCTGGTTCTCCCTCTCCTCCCCTGCCACGATGAAGGGGATCACTGCCACCCATGGAACGCCCCACATTTTGCTGCTTTCTGCTATGTCTCTTCTTGGTCCCCAAGGCTCTGGGGAATTGCACCCCAGAAGGCAGCTGTGCTTTTTTTGGAGCAATTTTGTAAAGAGAGGGAAAAAAGCCAATGAAAAATGAGCATGCATGGAAGGGATGCTGTAATCACTGCAGAGCGACTGACAGGCAGATCCAAGGGAAATGTGCTCTTTTTTTTACACAGATGTAAATTTAGAAAAATGACAAGGAAGGGAACAGAGAGGATTTTGATTTACGCCGATACCAGGAGCACTGGAGTGTGAGCACTGTGCGTGTGGTTAGAGAGAGTAGCCTGAGCAATTATATTTAAGGGTGGGGGTTCGTAAACATAAAGGATTGTAGCCAACTGAATTTTACTCATATTAGACCCACTGGTGGGTGTATGGGGTGTTAGGGGAGGGTGGGGAACATGACATGCTGCTTCTGAGGTAGTTTGTCCACCTTTGGTCTCCACCCTGCACTCAGCTCTCACCTGTGGCTCCTAGAAGCTGTCTGCTTGCAATAGCAGCCGCAACCTGGAAAACGGCTTTGACTAGCTAAACCAGGTGAGGGTAGCTGATGGGTCTCAAACCCTCGTTGAGTTAGGGACTTCCCTTGCATGCAAAGGCAGGCTCTGGAGGATTCAGCAGACGAGAGCAATAGTGGGTCCAATGGACAAGAAGACGGTTTCTGCATGTGCTGCAGAGGGAAGTGATGGGTAGATCAACCTGGGAAGGTAGCCCACCTAGGAGAAGGAAAACACTGGTCCTAGACCTCTGATGCCTTGCGGGAGAAGAAAAGGCTAAGGAGTAAACCCTTCACAAATCCAGAGTGGAGCCCCTAAGGCAGTTGGATGGTGCCTCTTTTGCCTCCTTCTGGCAACTCCTGCAGCCAAGCTGGTGCCAAATGCATTGCTTTGTTTCTTTGGACCACATCAGCGAGGCTGAGAGGGAGGTCTTGTCATCTGAGCAGCCCAGGCCCACCTGGCTGACCCTCTTAGTGGTCTGGTTGTGTCACCCAGTTTTACGTTTCTGAAGTGGTTGCAGTTCTCAAGATTCTCCCCATGAGTTCATTTTATTCATAGAAACATAGAATTGAAGAGTTGGATGGTAATCAAAGGGCCATTTAGTTCAACCTCCTGCAATGCAGAAATCACAGCTAAGGAACATAGGAAAGGCCTTTTCTCTGTTTCACCTTTGCCTATTCTGGATCACTGAGGCTAATTAAGTGGGTGGTTAGCTTTAGAACCAGATGATTTGGAGTGCAGCTACCATCAGACCTTGCCAACATGACCAGAGGATGCAGGGTCTGCTGTTGGCCATGCTGACTGGGGCTGATGGGAGTTGCAGTCCATGACATCTGGAGGGTACCAGGCTGGGGAAGTCTCCTTCTTGCCACAATATGCAGAACTGCATCTCCTGTGTAGCAGGAAAAAAATTTTCAGAATTTATGCTGTCACCTCCCCAAACTGTACAATTTTGGTGCAAAGAGAAGCTGGATTCTGTGATTTTAAACCAATGTGCAGACCACAGCCCAGGTTGCAGAGCCTATCTGTTGCCTCTGATATTGGTGGAGAAGAGGGAGGGAACCAATGAACCCTTTGGGGCACTGAAGCCCCACTCCCTGATCAAGGGACAGTCTGCTCAGACCCTCTACCTTCCCATTTGGATCTCAATGCTTCTGCTGGACCTTTGAGTTGCCCCCCTCCCAGGGATTCCTCCTCCAAGAGGTTTTCTTCTGATAATTCGGTGTCCACTGGATTCAAGAGCTGTAGAATGCTCTCACTGCAGCAGAACAAATGTGTTAGTCAGACTCTCCTCCTCATCCTCTGTGTCTCTGGCCAAACAATATGACTGCATCTATCTGATCCACATTAACACCAGCACCTCTTCTCTGCCTCTCCTGGCTTTTCCACTCTCTGCCCAAGACTTTGCCTCTTTCTACAATGCAAAAATCAAAGCCATCCACTCAGATCTTGCTTCCTCTTTCCCCTCCACTCTCCTAGTTGTCTATCACATTTAGATCTTTTCCTTTTTGGAAGGGCCATAGCACAGTGGCAGAGTGTCTGACTTGCAAGCAGAAGGTCTCATGTTCAATTCCTGGTGTCCCCAGGTAGGGCCTGGAGAGACGCCTTCCTGGAATCCTGGAGAGCCACTGTCTGCCAGTGTAGACAGTGCCAAGCTAGATGGACCAAGAGTCTGACTCAGTATAAGGCAGCATCCTATGCTCCTTTGTTTTTCTCTTCCCTGTTTCACTTGGTGAGTTGACTTCCTTGCTGCCTTTTCCTAACACCAGTTCCATCTTCCTTGATCCCACTTCTTCCTGCCTCCTGGTAATAATCTCCTCTGTATCACCCAAACCCAATGGGATAGCGTGGGGGGGAGGGTAGAGGGTGCAGAAATTGGGGGTGTATGTGCAAACTTGCTAAAGAAAAATAAAGTGTTTTGAGGGTGTGTGGTTTTTTTTAAAAAAAAAATCAAGCACAGTTAAAAATTCATTAAATAAATAATAATAAAATATATGGTCATACTGTCGCCTCCCCAGCTTCCCTGTCCTTGCTGGGAAGACCTTTCCCCACCACCATCACTGCTACCATCCAGCCCTGATAGGAACCATGGGTTAGGGGGGGCAATACTTGCCTTGCCCCGGGCACTGGCAATCCACGCTATGCCACTGCCCAAACCTTCATCCTTGCCAGACTCATCAAGCGCTTCCACAGTGGGATCCCTCAGGGATCCCTTCTCAGCCCTCTGCTCTCTTGTCTCTACATGCTGCCCTTAGGTAACTTCATCAACAACATGGGTGCAACCCTGGAATCTGAATCAATGCATTCAGCCTGGACCATGTGGTGCCAGTAGGTTTTGATATAGCCAAAGAAAGACTTGCAGGAGGTGGAGTCTGGAATGGAATAAAAAGGTGGCTACTCTTGGCTATGCCTGGGCAAGTCCCCACTTCATTTAGCACCGGGATTGGCTAACCTGTGACCCTCCAGATAACAGTCTTGGCCTCCAAATTCCCACCAGCCCTGATCAGCAGAACCAATGGTCAGGGATGATGTAGACTAGCAACCGCTAGAGAGTCACAGGTTAGCCATCCCTCCTTTTGGACCACCTGGGCTGCCTTGCATCTTATTTCCAAGTCTATACGAGCTCTGGGATTGCTGCAGAATGTTGCCTCTTTCCTAGCCTGGAAAGCCCTTGTTGTTGTCAGAGTCGAGTGGGTTTTCTCCAGCATCTGCATTCCCTGAATTCCCATCCAGTGGCATGAGACAGAATACAAACTATGTGCTAGCATGCCCGGGGGAAACATTGGGCGGGGGGAGGGAAGACATGCTCCTTTCCATATGTTCATTTGCTTCTGAGGGGCGCAGCACGAGCTCTCCCTGAAAGGAGGGCTGATTCTCAACCTCTCTCTCTTGATATAATGTTTTACTTTATTTTATTTCAGGCTTAAAAGCTGCAGTTGTATTCCAATTCTACAATACTGATGACTTCCTGCTCGCTCATCATCAATGTTTACAATCAAGCTTACAGACAATTGCGTTTTTAAATTCCCTCATGTCCAATTGCACCCTCTTTAACCAACTTCTTAGTGTACAGTGGTACCTCGGGTTACAGACGCTTCAGGTTACAGATGCTTCAGGTTACAGACGCTTCAGGTTACAGACTCCACTAACCCAGAAATAGTACCTCAGGTTAAGAACTTTGCTTCTGGATGAGAACAGAAATTGCATGACTGTGGCTTGGTGGCAGCGGGAAGCCCCATTAGCTAAAGTGGTGCTTCAGGTTAAGAACGGTTTCTGGTTAAGAACGGACCTCTGGAACGAATTAAGTGCATAACCAGAGGCACCACTGTATTCTGCATTTCTCCCCTTAAACGTCAAACCCTGCAGTGGACTTCATGTAGGGAAAAGAGCCTTTTAAATAGACTATGAAAGGTTTCTAGTCCTCCTTGAATGATTCTAAGAATCAATCAGTTTTGCCATCTCTGCATATTCCAGGATTATCACCAGCCAGTCTTCCTTTGAGGGTATTTTCTTATCCTTCCACTTCTGTACATAAAGATTCCTTGCTGCTGTGGTTATATACATAAATACAATTGAATTGTTCTTTGGGATTTCACTGCTCAGTATCCCCATTGGGAAGGCTTCTGGCCTTTTGGGAAAGGTCAGCTTATTTAAAAAACAAAACAAAATTCATCATATATCATGTCCCAAAAGGCCTTGGTCTGAAGGTAGAGCTGATTCTCAAAGTTCTGACCAACCAGCAGCCAATGCTACAGCAGCAGGGTCTTCCCAGCCTTGATTGTCTATATGTTTTGCCTGGGTCATCATGATGGCCCCCATTCTTTGATTCTTCCCCAGGCAAGGAGCAGTCAGCTGGATGAGTTGGACTCCTGGCATCAGAAGCAGAGGTTCTGGGTTCCAGTCCAGGCCACAGTGCCACAGCTGGGCCTGCACCAGAGCTAAGGATGGGGGCAAAATTCAATCTACTTCACGTTTACAGGAGAAGTTATCAAATCCACATGTTCTGATACAATATGCAAACTGAAACACATTCACACTTCTCTGAATTTTGCAGTGCAGTTCTCTAACCAAATCATGTGTACAAAAATGCACATGTTTGTGAAAATAACATACCTATGTGTCAGGGAACTGCCATCAGTGCCGGAGGGAGAGAGCAAGCTCCAGAGGGATCCCAGAGAGCGTCCCGGGATTGGGAGAGGCAGCCCATCTTCTGGGGAAGGGAATCAGCTTAGCTCCAGTGGAGAAGGGGGGCAGATGGGGGAATCTGAGACGGGGTCACATGACTCCTTGCCGGGGACCAGCGGGGGGAGGAAGGGTCCTCCGCTGCCTACGCCCTCCTTGCGCAGAAGGCTTCCGCGCAGGGAGAGTAGGAGGAGACTGGGCATGAAAGAACTTCTTTGTTGGAAGAAGTTTAAGAAACGCCCACTGACGGATTCTGCCAGTGATTGAGACAGCCACGGGTAAGTGGCTGTCCGGACAGAAAAGGTTCACTTAAGCAACCCAGCCAGGTGTGGGCACCGGCTTACGCACGAGCAACCCCTAGAACCATTACACTATGTTTGGGAAAGCTGCTTTGCAAAAATGTGTATTGTTGTGAGTTTGGGAGGTGGGAGGGGGGTTAGGCTGCAGGCCTGAGCCCCCCTTCTAATTCCTGGATCCAGCAGGGATTCCATTGCTGGAATAGCCAGGCCAGCCTGGTAATGTTCTGCTAAGTATGGGTCATTAAGGTAACAAAGGAAGTGGCTCTGTGCCAGAGAACAAATGAGTGTCCCCACTCCCTTACGTGGCTGGTAGTTAGAAGGACAAAAGCCAGAGCCAGAGTTGTGTGAGAGAGAAGGAGGCTGCAGGAAGAAGCATGAGAGTGAGAGCCATGCCTGATTTCTGCTGGAATCCAAGACTGGGGCTATGGGAGAAGCAGAGCATTATTGGGGTGCTAACCGCCATGAGCCCCTCCATTGTAGGCTCAGGTTGTATATATGTGTAAATAAACCATACATCCTAAAGACACTTCAGTCTCTGCTGGCATTCATTCCAAGGAAACTAAACCCTGGGTAAATGCCTGGCACCCCTGCAATCTCTCACCACTCTGATATTTGGGTGGCGTGCATTAGGCGTGTATTAGGGAAGATTGCATTCAAACACGTGTCTGTGTTTGAATGTGCACTAAAATGCTGGTGAATTTTCATGTGGGCTTTTTAAGACAAATTGAAAACAGATGTGGAAATGTGGAGAACTGAAACTGGAAAAACCAGACACTGAAAGAAACCACGGGATCTGAAGATATGAAACTTTGCTCATCCCTCCAAGAATGCAGTCAGGTTAGCTGACTTCCCCCATTTTCCTTCCCCACTTCTGCCTTTTATTATTTCCCCCCACTAGATTTCGTCAGGATCTCTGGGTGAGGCAGAGCCTCATGCCCCCTTCCAAACCTCTACTCAAAAAAGCCTTATAATAATACACAATGTTAAAGGCACTTGTCTGTGAGTTGGATGACTGGAGTATGCTGCTGGTGTGTGCAAATGGATGGAGGGGTGTGTGGGGTGTGTGTGTGTGTGAGTGAGTGAGTGAGAGAGAGAGAACGCACTTGAGGGTGTGATTTTTGTGTATGTGTGTGCATAAGTGAAAGAGAAAAGGTGCAGGTGATAGACGTTGGCCGGTTAAAGCAGTTCTTTGAAACTCAGAGGGAACTCTTCCTGCCATGATCTTTTAAAAAATGAATAAGAGAGTGTGTGTGTGTGTGTGTGTGTGCGTGTGTGCGTGTGCGTGCGTGCATGTGTGCATGGAAAAGTCTACATTGCAACAATGAATCATGCTCCTATCCTGGAATCTGTGGGATAATTACAACCTACACAAGGTAGTTTAGAAAAGCCAAAAACAATATAGAAGAAGAAAGAGCCAAGGAGCTGACGGAAGATGATGGGTAAGCTCCATCGTTTGTTGCCCAAGGTCCTCAGCTTAGTTCCTCTCACTTAAAAGGAACTGGATTAGACAAATGCAAAGAGGATTAGACAAATTCATGGCTATTGATGGCTACCAGTCACGAGGGTTATGCTCTGTCTCCATAGCTGGAAGCAGCTGTTACATGTCACCCCAATCTCTGAGCAGTGCGAGATTCCAGGGGTACCAGGCGTGCTTAGCAGAGTCTGTGTTTCCTTTTGGGTGATGAGGCAGAGCAGAAGAGTTTGGAAGAGTTTGGATTTGATATCCCGCTTTATCACTACCCGAAGGAGTCTCAAAGCGGCTAACATTCTCCTTTCCCTTCCTCCCCCACAACAAACACTCTGTGAGCTGAGTGGGGCTGAGAGACTTCAAAGAAGTGTGACTGGCCCAAGGTCACCCAGCAGCTGCATGTGGAGGAGCGGAGACGCGAACCCGGTTCACCAGATTATGAGTCTACCGCTCTTAACCACTACACCACACTGGCAGAGACTGTGGTGTCTTTTATGATACATGGTTTGTTTACACATATATACAACCTGTGTCTAGGTGGAGAGTGTGCAGAGCATTCACATCCCAAGGGGGTCCTATTCTTTCCATTGCTGTAGCCTTTGAGTCCAAGAGACTCCAAACATCGTGCCCAACTCTCTTTGCAGAATAAAACAAGACTTTCCTCTTTCTGCTCTGGTCTCCACTGCCAAGCTTGCAAAAATGGCACTTTTTTCTGTTCTGTGCTTGGCCCCAATAGAGCCTTCTGTTACATGCAAGCAGCAGCTTCTTTTTTATTGTTAAAGAAACATGAAATGTATAATTTGGCCCTGAGAAGGTGGTGAGTCTTCTAGGAAAATCTCCAGTGAAGATTGTAGCATTTGGGCAAGGGGACCCTCTGGAGAACTGGCTTCCAATCTGCTCCACATTTATTGCTAGGACCTCCCCTAAACCCTAGAAATTAATAAAAGGTAGGATTTTAATTATTGGGGATGTGAAGGGAGAAATACAAGCTGCAGAGGAATTCTTGAGCTAGCCTACACAAAATGACCTGGCCAAGTTGGGGCCATTAAGAAACAACACATTGAGAGCCATTGGCAATGCAAGAAAACTGTCCTCCCCTCTTGCCCTGAGATGTGAACAGAGACTGGGGGTTTGGAAGGTAGTCAGGGTAACTGGATGTGGGTTGACAGGAAAAGAGAGGGTTTTTTTAAAGCAAGGTGCTCTGCCAAGAAGAAGGAAGACGAAAGAGTGGCATCCATCTTGGGCAGGCTGGCTGAAGGTTGGCTGGGAGAGATACCTTGGACTCCATGGCTACCCTGCTGTCAGGGCCAACCCCCTCTTGAAATGACCATGCCGTAAGATCTGTACTCCCTTCATGCAGACCGAAAGCTTAAATAGGTGACTAAACCATGTTTCTTAAAGCTACAACAGTCTCCGTTGTGTCTCCAAAGGAACACAGAGCCTGGGTGAGTGCCTGGACCCCCATGGACTCTTGCTACTGCTCGGCAGAGAGAGGGGGAGGCACCCAGCTTTGGGAACAATATAATAACAGCCAAGTCTGATTCCAAGCTTTTGTTTTTCTACAATGATTTGAAGCAGAAATGCACAATCGAAGGGAAAAAACCACGCAAGCCGGGCCACAGCAAATGCCATTTTGGGCACAGAAGCATCAACCAGAAGACCCATTGACTCAACCATTGCTCTCAAGTGCCATGTCTTGCTACTGCCTCACAAACAGCACCATCTCACAGCGAGTGCTCATAGCTCGGGCGTGCCTCGAGGACCTTGACAAATGCGAGGGAATATAATTGTGCACTCGGCAGCCCTGCCCCCCACCATCTCTGCCTTCCACTCCCCGCTCGCAGGACTGGAACAATATGCCACTTCCCATCCACCTCCGAGCTGTTCCCATTAAATAAGTATAAACTTGGCAACAGTTTCCCATCCCTGGAATCTAGGACAGTGGGTTACGCGAGATAGTTGCTCTTGAATGAGCAGGGAAGAGAAAGAAGCCTTTGCCAGAGATGGGAGTCTAAATTCCACATGAGAGGTTTTGACCAGAGATATGCCGGCGGCAAAGGGGGTGATGTTGAAAAGATGCCTTTGTGGCCAGGGCTCACGATGACCTTGGAAAGGGTCACAGGATCATACAAAAACAGCACTTGGAATTTATTTCAAAATGAAGATTGTTCTGCCTAGAGAGCTCTGCTTTCTGTCCTGGAAGCCCTAAGGTGAGAAATGTGGAAGAGAACCATGTGGCTTTCTTCTCATTGACCTCATTGATCACAGAATCTCATTGACCAAAGAATCACAGAACTGTAAAGTTGGAAAGGACCACAAGGGTCATCTAGTCCAACCCTCTTCAATGCAGGAATCATAGCTCAAGAATCCCTGGTAGATGGCCATCCAACTTCTGTTTTAAAATGTCCAGTGAAAGAGAGATCATATTATGAGGGTGCAGTGATGGTGGTAGGAGAAATTCAGGCTGGTTCATGTTGTAATGTGAGCCTCCCTGATTCCCACTTTGGGAAAGTAGTGAACCACTCTTCAAAAGGTGCACTGGATTCTGCAATGCAGTCCTTCAACCTGAAAATGCTTGCAAAATGCACGTATAAAGGGAAAGCGATATATTAGCAAAAAGGACATTAAAAGGCAGGATACTCAGGGAAAGTGCTTGCAAAAATGGTGTCCGTTAGGCAAAATTGCATATACAAAATGCACAGTGATTTTTTCTTCTTCTGAGGACTTAAAAAATATATGAACTGATGTGAAATGTGGCAGACTCAATTTCAGAATGAGCCCAGAGGACAATCATGAGGGCAGATGCTGCAGCCTCATTGCTAATCTCTTCTCTGCTTGCTTTTTTATTTTAGCCAGCTCTGCCTGGCATGGTTAGCTTATGGGGTGACTGGCAGTGGGCAGCAGTGAGCATTGGTGCTCAGCAGAGAAGGACCAGGTTGGGCGGCTGCAGCTGCTGTTCTCTTCATTTCCTTGGGTGTGGGTGCTTGTGGGTGTGGGGATCAAAGAGACAGAGAGGTGAATTTTATCAGTTCCAGTTTCTCTCCATTTTTCATTTGTCCAGTCTTAAATTCCGTTCTCCACATTGTCACTTCAGTTTGTTATTAAAAAGATAAAAAATCTCAATGAAGATTCATAAACATTTTATGCAAATTGGTATATATTTTTGCAAAGCCATTTCCCCCTAGTAGAATGCATTTCTGTGTGTCTTTTTACTAATGCATGCATTTTCCTACATATTGCTTGAATGGCACTTAAAATTTTGGCAAAGTGTGAATTTTGAAGGGTGGTTCTGTGTTTCAGTTCATGTATTGTTTCAAAAAGTGTGAATTGGGCATGTTTACCTTTAAATGCAAACCGACTTGAATTTCTCTCTCTGCCGCTAACCAGAGGTCAGTTTGACCTGCCTCACCCCCAAACCTGGCACTAGCCCTGTGTGGGGTGCTTTTGCTGTGAGGGCTGTGTGTCTCCATCTTTGCCTATTGCAGAGGAATACTGGGTCAGTTTTTGATTATATTTTAATTTCTATGCTGTTTTTCACATGAGAAAATAGCACTCAGAACAGTGTCCAAGCACACAAAAAATATCAGTTCAAGAGGATTACAGGATAGTTTTGCCTGTAAACAATACTGGCACTAAATAATGCAAGGAAAACTCTCGAGAAACAAACAAACAAACAAACAAACAAACAAACAAACATGCTATAAACACAAACAATATGAATGATGCTTAATGCACAAACACAAAGAGAATTGAAATAGCTCAGTTGGCTAGAGCACGGTGCTGATAACGCCAGGGTTGCAGGTTCGATTCCTGTGTGGGACAGCTGTATATTCTTGCATTGCAGGGGGTTGGTCTAGCATAATGATCCTCAGGGTCCCTTCCAACTCTGCAATTCTATGATTCTATGACAAATAGCAGATTGGTATTGCCTCACCCAACTGGAAAAGAGGTGCAGTGCACTAGGTCACACCCTGACCATACATTTAAAGCACATTCAGCATTCCTTCCTTCCAAAGAATTATGGGAGCTGTAGTTTGTTCAGGGTATTGTGAACTGAAGCCTGGGGGTGGTGGTGGTGGTAAAACAACAGTTCTCCCAGGATTCTTTGGGGGAAGCCATGTGCCTTAGATATGCATTAAATGTGCTTTCAATGTATGGTGTGGATGTGGCCCAAATGTCATGCAACCACAAATGTTCAGCTCTCATGAATTATTATTTTTTTTTATAAAAAAGAGCACCTAGCAAGGAGAACAACCCCTCTGGAAAGACAAGCCCATCACAGCAAAGCTCAGACGCAGCCTCCCCCAACCAGGTGCCTGCCAGAGGTTTTCAGACGACAACTGACAGCTGCCCGAACATTCAGTTCCTCCTGCTGCGTGGACTTTTACGGCATTTTCCTTTTTGTACATCACAGAAGTTACCAATATTCCAACTCATCACTCACGCAATTTGAATGTTTCTGAACATTCCATGGCATCACGGCAGCTCAGCAAACAGCAGAGGAGGGTGGCTTAAAGGGCACAAGGAAACAACAGCTGACTTAGGCAGGAACAACTAGCTGCACCAGATGGGGGGGCACCTGGTTTGCCAGTCGTACATGTGAAAAAGATCTAGTAGAACTCCATCAGAAGGTAATGGACTCTCCTTCATTGGACAGAGGTTGGATGGTCATCTGTCGGGGATACTTTAGCTTTGATTCCTGCATTGCAGGGGTTGGACTAGATGACTCTTGGGTACCCTCCCAGTTCTATAATTCTATTGTTTCTGCACACTATTCAATATACAGCTCTATATGGCTTGGGTCCCGGCTATCTGAAGGACTGTATAGTCCTTGAGCTCCTTGGAGAAAAAGGTAGGATATAAAATGCAATAGAATAAATAGATAGCAAGTCAAACTGAGGCAGAACCCATTTCTATTCTGTACAGGTGATGACCCCCATCCCAGCTCCAGTTTGGACATGCAGCTGCTACAGGGTTGGTTTCCTTGTGAGGAGAGAGCAAAGCTTTGCATCCAGTGCTAGTTCTACTCAAAGTAGACCCATCAAAGTGACATGGCTAAAGATGATTCATTAATTTCAGGGGGTCCCCTTTGAGTGGGCATTTCCAGCTTTCTCAGGATAGCTGTCAATCTGAAAAAAATAAAAGCTAAGAGTGTTGGGTTGGGAGGACCTCAGACAAGGAGCCGGCTTAACAGTGCTAGGAAGTGACATCAGTTTCGTAGACACACACACATCTCTGCCAAAGCTAGCAGATCTACTTGGAGATACCTACCCCCGCTTCTTCAACTTCTATTCAAATACATGTGGGGGTGTTCTCAGTAGCCACCAACTGTCACTGTTCACTGAAGAAACATCTAACTATCAGAAATGATTGAGCCAGCTTGTTTTCTGCCTCTCCAAAGGGCAGGACACGAACCAATGGATTCAAATACCAAGAAAGGTGAATCTGAGTAAACCTGAGTAAACCAAAGTGTTGGTGTTGACCTTTAAAGCCCTAAACGGCCTCGGCCCAGTATACCTGAAGGAGTGTCTCCACCCCCATTGTTCTGCCCAGACACTGAGGTCCAGCGCCGAGGGCCTTCTGGCGGTTCCCTCATTGCGAGAAGCAAAGCTACAGGGAACCAGGCAGAGGGCCTTTTCGGTAGTGGCACCCGCCCTGTGAAACGCCCTCCCAGCAGATATCAAAGAGATAAACAACTACCTGACATTCAGAAGACATCTGAAGGCAGCCCTGTATAGGGAAGTTTTTAATGTGTGACATTTTAATGTATTTTAAATCTTTGTTGGAAGCCCCACAGAGTGGCTGGGAAGACCCAGCCAGATGGGCTGGGTACAAATAAATAATAATAATAATAATAATAATAATAATAATAATAATAATAATAATTACTTTCTGACAGTAAGAGCTGTCCGACAGTGTAACACAGACTCCCTCAGATGTTGATGGACTCTCCTCCTTTGGAGGTTTTTTAACAGAGGTTGGGTGGCCATCTGTCATGCGATTCCTGCATTGCAGGGTGCTGGACCAGATGACCCTGGGGGGGGTGTCCCTTCCAACTTGACCATTCCTTGCTTCTATGAAACACTTTTAGCATGCTCTAAAACAGCACACTGGCTGGGGCTGATGGGAGTTTGATTTGGTTATTTAAAAATATATCTAAGCAGTGTACAAAGAACTGAAGCAACAACAGACAACGTAAACAAAATATTACAAAAATACACAGTTACATATAAAAAAGTTACATTAATATGAAGTTATTAACCAATATCATCTCCCTTCTGACACACCTTCCCTTTCAGACTCCAGGTTCTCAGCCAGGGACCAAACAAACTCTTAACTCTTAACAAAATTCTCACAGTGAGAAGAGATCCTGGAAACAGCAGGCATCACCCTAGTCTTTCACTCTAGACTTTCTTTTTATGGGCAGGCGCAAGGTGGATGGTGCTACTTCAGGCTGCCCACAGCTTTGTCAAATTCAGCTGCACTTTCCAAACCCAGTTCCAGGTATAGCAGGTTTGTTGAGTTGTGGTCCAAACCACTTAGAGGGCACCGGGTTGGGGAATGCTGTTCTAGAACCCCCAAGTGATCACCAGTGCTTAGCAGCACTCCGTCAAGTCACACAAAGGCCACATTCACACTATGCATTTAATGTATGATTCTATGAGTATCATACATCTTTAAACAGCCATGGCTTCCACCAAAGCATAATGGGATCTGCTATTTATTTATTTAAATAGCCCTGTTTAGGGAAGTTTTTAATGACTGATGTTTTAATGTATTTTTAATCTTTTGTTGGAAGCCATCCAGAGTGGCTGGGGAAACCCAGCCAGATGGGCGGGGTATAAAGGATTAATAATAATAATAATAATAATAATAATAATAATAATGTATTAAGGGTGCTGAGAATTGTTAGAAGATTCCCCCCATTCCCCCAAGAGCTACAATTCCCAAAATTCCTTGTGAAGAGGGATTGATTGTTAAACCACTCTGGGAACTGCAGCTTTGGGAGGGGAATGGGAGGGTCTCCTAACAACTCTAAGCACTCTTAACAAACTACAGTTCCCAGAGTCCTTTGGGGGAAGCACGGCTGTTTGAAGTGGTATCATGGGGCTTGAAATGTATTAGGTGAATGTGGAGAAAATGTGGTCATAAGAACATAAGAAAACCCTGGTGGATCAGGCCAATGGCCCATCTAATCCAGCATCCTGTTCCCACAGTGGCCAAGCCTCAAAGAGAAGCCCACAAGCAGGACCCAGGCACAAGTGATCACTCCCCACCAGTGATCCCCAGTGACTGGTACTCAGAAGCATTGCTGCCTCCAACTGTGGAGGCAGAGCATACCCATCATGGCTAGTAGCCTTCAACAGCCCTCTCCTCCATGGTCCTCTTTTGAGTTGACACAACAGGATGTAACATCTGCTCCAAGAACTCTGCACTTGCAAATGCAATCTCAAAACGGAAGAGTATTGAAATTCCCTCTATACATGAATGGATCCAAAAGCTGACAGAATATGCTGAATTAGATGGTCTATCAGAAAAAATGAAGAATAAGCGAAAACAGGAATTTGTTTCAAAACGGGAGGTTATCAAAGAATATTTGAAATATAATTACAGTAGTTTAAACTCTGTTGCAGCATTTGAGGAATTTCAGTAATTGTTGCAAGTTAGACATAAGAGTTAAGATATATTAAGAAAAAGTTAAATTATGATAAAAGTGTGTATTGGCAATAAGTAATATGAAACTGAAGTAAGGAATAGACAGGAGGTCGGGTCTATAGTGTTAAGACCAACTTATGTTTTATAGTTTGTTAAGAAAATTTTGTGTTTATTGTTATTCTTGTGTGTAATTCTGTATCTGTGTTTTCCTTTTTTTGTTGTATCAATAAAAAAAGCAAAAGCAATCTCAAAACATTTGTTTGCAAAAGAAAAGAAAAGAAAAAAGGCGCTGAGATGAGTTTTGAACCCCAGGCACCTTGTACTCTCAGACTCTTTGCCACCACTCTGCACTGGCTTACTTTATTTGGAAGAAAGCCCCCCTCTTCTGTTCTGATGGAGCTTGATTCTTAAGCATTTTCCATGGCTCCAGCTTGCCTGTGGCTGCCATGCCAGAGCTAATGTCTGGCATTCTGTAGTTGCAGTCCTACATGCTCCTGAGAGCAAAGTTAGAAGTGCAAAAATAGCTGTAGAGACACGACTGACAGACACTCCCACAGTGTACCTGGCAACCCACCAATCATGAGATTGAGCACCAGCGCTGCCCCCACATTAACCATGCATGGAACACTCCAGCCGAAATGTGCAAGTCCGGCAGAAGGAGAAGGTGCAGGCTAAGTATGGGCAGAGGGTGAGAGCCCTGAAGTTGCTTATCAACAGTTATCAGTCGGGCAGGCACCCAGACCACAGTTGTTCCTATGATGGTGGAATTCATTTAAATAATTTCTATTTAAATGATAGCACTTATTCCTCAACTTGCAGCTATACATCTAGATGAGCACATGCAAATTTTATGCAAATAGGTGCCCTCCTTTTTCAGCGACACATTTCCTCTCTTTGAGCAATGTGTAAGGATAGCAAGGATGCAGGGCATCAAAGAGAGTAGACCTGAGTACCAGCCTCAAACGAGTTTCACTTATTGCATTTATATCCCACCTTTCTTTCCTACAAGGAGCTCAAGGTGGCAGACATGGTTCTCCGCCACTCCTCATTTAACCCCCCCCCCAACAACCCTGTGAGGTAGGTTGGGGTTGAGAGGCAGTGCCTGGCCCCAGGTCACCCACTGAGCTTCATAGCTGAGTAGGGGCTTGAACCCTGGTCTCCCAGCTCCTAGTCGAAACACTCTCACCACTGCATCACTGGTTCCCTTTCAGTGTCTTGCACACAATGATTTTGGGTGAAAAATAACGAGAGCGGAACTAGAATTCAGGGCTCCTCATTGAATGAGAAGGTATTTTCCATGGTGGCTCCCAGGTTATGGAATGACCACCCCTCTGAGGTGCAACCTGCATGTTTTTTGATGATGGGTTCCTCCTCCTGCATTGCTGTGCCCTGCTGTGCGGCTAACACTGGCTGCTCTGTACTTGGTTTTTTTTTTGGGGGGGAGGTGTTGTATTTTGATTGAAAATTGTGCTTGCTTGAATTGTGACATTTTCCTATCCCACCCCAGGACCATTTGGCAAGAGGTGGACTATAACTACAAATAAACAACAAATCTATGCTAAATAAAGGAGCACCACACAGCCGCACAACAGAAAGATATGCAATTAGTCTAGCCCATGATGTAGGAACAAAACAGGAAGCTGCCTTATCTTGTGTCAGCCACCTACAGCAATATTGTTCACACTGACTGGCAGAGGCTTTCCAGGGTTTCAGTCTTTCCCAGCCCTACTGAGAGATTGCAGGGATTGATGCTTGGGGCATCTTCATGCAAAGCAAGATATTCTGCTGCTGAGCTGTGGTCCTCCTTCTGCTCTCCTCAGCTCCACATGAATTATCTAGCCATACAGCTCAGTACTGAAGGACCTCAGCTGGAACAACGTATCTTCAGCCAACAAAAGCCCACAAAAGGTGTTCAGTTTGCTCCTGCAAGAGTGTGCAGCATGGCACAGGCAATCCGAGTGAGTGATGCAATGGCCAATGGCCTCCTCCTGTCAAGTACATGTGAGAGCAGTACATGTGAAAAGGATCTAGGAGTCTTGGTTGACCACAAACTTGACATGAGCCAACAGTGTGACACGGCAGCTAAAAAAGCCAATGCAACTCTGGGCTGCATCAATAGGAGTATAGCATCTAGATCAAGGGAAGTAATAGTGCCACTGTATTCTGCTCTGGTCAGACCTCACCTGGAGTACTGTGTCCAGTTCTGGGCACCACAGTTCAAGAAGGACACTGACAAACTGGAACGTGTCCAGAGGAGGGCAACCAAAATGGTCAAAGGCCTGGAAACGATGCCTTATGAGGAACGGCTAAGGGAGCTGGGCATGTTTAGCCTGGAGAAGAGGAGGTTAAGGGGTGATATGATAGCCATGTTCAAATATATAAAAGGATGTCACATAGAGGAGGGAGAAAGGTTGTTTTCTGCTGCTCCAGAGAAGCGGACATGGAGCAATGGATCCAAACTACAAGAAAGAAGATTCCACCTAAACATTAGGAAGAACTTCCTGACAGTAAGAGCTGTTTGACAGTGGAATTTGCTGCCAAGGAGTGTGGTGGAGTCTCCTTCTTTGGAGGTCTTTAAGCAGAGGCTTGACAGCCATATGTCAGGAGTGCTCTGATGGTGTTTCCTGCTTGGCAGGGGGTTGGACTCGATGGCCCTTGTGGTCTCTTCCAACTCTATGATTCTATGATTCTAAGTGCCATGCCCAATACTTTAGATGCACCTCCCTTGCATTTCAGGATAAATTCAGTTTATTGCCAGCATTTGCAGGGCATCCTCTCCAGAAGCCCTTCTAGAGAGGGTGACTGATACAGCTCTGCCGGCTGGCAACAACCATATGAGGAGAATGGAAGACTTAGAGTCTGTCCTATTTTATATTAAAACACACACAAATGCTTTTAAGAAGAGCCTGCTAGATCAGGCCAATGGCCCATCTAGTCCAGCATCCATTCTCACAGTGGCCAACCAGATGCCTCAAAGGGAACCCTTAAGCAGGACCCCAAAACAAGTGTACTCTTCCTTCCTTAGGTTTCCAGCAACTGGTATTCTGAATGTAGCCCTCTCGGCCATTGTTTTTGACAATGTTCCAGCAGCAAGACCCACAGCCAGCATGCAGATCTCCAGTTCTGCTGTGGTGGCACACCTCCTGGTCCTCCTCTCGTGTCCCATAGGGAAGACCAAGGGGGTGACTAAGAAGGGGGCAGTGCTGGAGGCACCAGCTCATTCACTTAAGAACAAAGGCAACACTGAAAACATCAAGTCTTTTATTGAATGACATCCATGGCAGAGTGAGCTCTGGCAGTGTCATAGAGTACAGCTGCTCTGGTTGCGACCCTGTCTCTCACACATTCTGGAAAGGGACAGGACTCATGCGAGAGCAGGGAAAGTAATGACCCCACAGAGGAACATCTGGCATCTCACAAGTCACCTGCTGCTGGTCTAGGCCTCTCTTGTGGCCTCTATGGCACCGGGGAGTAGAGAACACTTTTTCCTCCGTGAGTGTAAAGGGCTGCCTGGTTGCCTGTAGAGAGACATGGGGATAGTTAGTGGTAGTGATGAGCAATGAGAAGAGGCTGCAGCAGACAACTCCTGGGGAAGTGGCAGAGGAGGGGGCTCCAGCCCCCCAAGTGCTTCTAGTCAACAGAGGTTGGATGGTCATCTGCCAGGTTCCATCCATTTAGCCTCGGTTCCTGCATTACAGGGGCTTGGACTAGACGATCCTTGGAGGTCCCTCCCTACTCTACAGTTCTATGATTTCTTTTTGTTGGCAGCTGGCCTGGGGTCTGCATCCAAAGAGGGTGATGCTGTCACCAATGAAACAGCCCTCACCCAGAAGCCCCAAGGAGTGGCCCTGCCTTCATGTCCCCTGGCTCTGATCCTGCTAGGAAAAGCAGGATCCAGCAGATGGTTCGCCTACAATGGTACCAGGCTCCCCTTTGTTTGTGCCAGTGCATAGTGAAAGAACTGATCTAGATTTGGGGCCCGGCAGTCAACAGATTCCCTGTTTTTGTGCACGGGACATACTTAGCCCTTGTGGGAGATGCTGCTGCACCTTGCTGAGCCAGGGTGTGGGGTTGGTAAGCTGGAATGAGATGGGAGGAATGCAAAAGGCTCTGCTTTTTACCTGTGGTGGTCCTCTTGTCCTTGGAGTTGCCGATTCTTGAGAGTATTTATATTTGAAGTCTGGAATCGCAGCACCTGTAAAAGGTCTGAGAACACAACTGTTATCTATCTACCCTTTCTCCCCCATCCTTTTGGGGGGAAAGTTCCCGTGGCTCCTGGTTATTTTGGTTTCCTGTGCAAAGTTTTCCCTATCATCAAATGCCCCATTGCTAAAGCACCCACTCACTTAATCCTAGTTCTCCAGACATGGGGCAGAAGAGCATCTCTCCATACCATGTTCTGGTCAACTGTTTCCTCGCCAGGGCTGATGAACGCTTCTGTATAGTGACTGGCTGCAGAATGGGACTCTTCTGCATTGTGGCTTTGTGGTTAGAAAGGTTTGAACGTCCTGATGCAACAGAGTCCAGGGCTCCCATGCCTTTAATAGTTGTGTAAAAGAAGCAATTAAAGGGTCAGCAGCTCTGTTCTCTCATGTGCCTGGCCAGTCTAGTTTCAGGCAGGGGGCAGCCCTTCAAGTAGGGCTCTTCCTTCATTGACTTCGAGGGATACTCTTTACTTATGCCACCCCTTTTACAGGCACATTATGCCATCACAAGCTCTGCCCCAAGCTCTGCCCCTCCAACTGTGGAGGCAGAACATAGCCAAAATGGATACTGTAGTAGGCTTCAATAGCCCTTTCTCCTCCATGAATTTGTCCAGTCCTCCCCCACCAGTCTTGACATCATATGAGTGGGGGAGAGGGTCATCATCCACAAGCAGTGGGGGACTTGGGCTTGCAAATTTCAGTAGCGCCCTGTGCAACACAAATTCTCTTCCCCCTCCCAGCATTTCGCCTTCCATTCTAAGTCAGTGCCAAGAGTATGAAAACCAATTGCACTCCCTTAAATCTTCCTCTAGCACAATTGGGTCTCAGAGATTGATACGGTGTTCAGCTTTACTCTTACAGAGAGGCTTAGCAGTGATCCAATCCCTGCCCATTAGGCAAAACTTGGAGTATATACCTCTAGCTATCATTTAAATTTTATAGGGAAAGAAAGAAAAAGGAAGAGAAAGAAAGAAAGAAAGAAAGAAAGAAAGAAAGAAAGAAAGAAAGAAAGAGAGAGAGAGAGAGAGAGAGAGGATTTAAAACAAGAAGACTCTAAACATTTGAGAAAATGAAATGTTGCTGTGTATGCCCACCTCCCAAGAGTCAGCCTGGAACAGGAGCCCTGTGGTGCCCTCCTCTTTTTGGGTGGTGGGCCCGTTTTGTTCCCAAACTCTTTGGCACTCATTAGAGGAAGCGAGGGTGATGGAGTGTCATCAGAAATGTTCCAGGAGTTGTCAGCCTGCCTGAAAAGGCCAGAGCAATCTGGCAGTCTGCTGTGTCTTCCGCTTCTCCTCCATCTTTCAAAATGCTATAGAGAAATCTCAGATCGTGTGTCTTCAAGCAGACGCCAAACTGGCAGCCTGTTATTGACCCATTGCTGAGTTCTGTCAATATACATGAGCAAAGGGATAAGGCGCTAGTTATCGGGCAGGAGCTGTTCTTTAGCCCAGCGGGAGGCCGCCTTAATCAAAGGAGTGAGCCTGGATTCCCGCTGGCACCTTCCATGCCCCCCCCCCCAAGCCTGGATCCGTGTCAAGTTCTGGTTCATTATAGCCCAAACAGTGGATAATATTGGGCCTCTGCAAGGGCTTTTCCTGGGGTGCCTGAGGCTGGTTAAGTGCTTCGCTGGTGGCAGGTGATCCTTCCTGCTGTTTTCAAGATTTGGTTTTACTGTACAACATTTTGAGCGTGTGATTAGAAGGGTATTGTGCAAATCAATCAAAAATAAAAGCGATAATAATTTCATGGCGGAAGCCCAAAGCGAAAGGGTTTCCCCCCTGGAACTTTAGCTTGGGGCTGGGGAGATGCCAGAGGAAAATTGAGCGACGGAAGGGCTGGTATATACGGCTAGGACCTCTGACAACCACATTCCTATAGACCCACATCACTCCAACCAGAGAGTTGAATGTGCACCTGTGGTATCCTCCAGGGACAGGGATCCCTCTTCAGGCCAAGGGCCGCATTGCCTTCTGAGCAACTTTCCAAGGGCCAGATGCCTGTGGTAGGTGGAGCCAGAAGGGAAAGGGGGCAGAACAATGAATGAGCATTTTACCTTTGTACAATGGGCTAGTTTCGACACACACTGACCCACCACACTCTATCTTCCATCCAGACAAGGAAGAGTTCAAGGACACATCAGAACTAGGCAAAGCCACTCGTGGCCAGCAAAAGCTGTGCCTTAAGGAGAGTTCTGATGGCCAGATAGAGAGACGTGGGGGGCCGCATTTGCACCTTGAGTCATGAGGTTCCCAGGCCCTGTGGGTGGCCACAAAATGCCTGCACATGCAGAATTCTCCATTCACTTCAGTGGATGATGTGCAGCAGACTCCATGTGCAGGGCTGTAGCCAGAAATATTCAGCTATGATGGTGCTATGATGGAAATGTCACCATTCTTGTTTATTATATATTGCAGAATGAAATAAAAACATTTAAAAATAAAACAGAATGTGAAACTGCACATGCTCAGAGTATTTCTTTTATAAATATCGGGGTTGACAAACTCTTCTCTCTAACGTATCAGGAATGTAAAGGCAATCGATCTGTTAGTGTGGCCACAGCTACACTTTGGAACTCCCTGCCTATTGATATGAGGCAGGTACTCTTTCTGGAGCCTGCTAAAAGCATTTTTGTTTAGACAAGCCTACCCAGATGCTTATAAAGCTGGTGTGAATTTTAATCTGTTTTTTTAACTTTTCATAATTTTAATTATTTTTGCTAATTTTTTTTATTGATAATTTTATTGTTTTATCTTTTTTGTAAACTGCTTTGAAGTTTCCTTCCCCAACCAAGCATACTTATTATACTAAACTAGATAAAAACATGCAATGTAAAACGAAATGCAAAAACATGGAATGACATGGCAGGGGACGGGGAAGGGTGTAATGTAGTCATACCCCATAGAAAGCGGGCCTCCTGCAAGACAATTAAGTCTAGAATTATGTAGCCACAACTCTGGATGGCTGAAAGCTCCCTGTCCCATGGGGGGGGGGAATCAATGTGAAATAAATTTATTTCAATATATGTTATATTCAGAATATTGTATTGCTGGTATATGCCGTCTGGGGAAAATAGTAAATATATCTTAATGCCAAGGACACAGGTTGGAAGTGTGGGCAATGCCTGCATGCTACATCTGGGAAAAATTAGTAGACTTTTTTTTTTGGGGGGGGTCATAATCCATATAAATACTATAACTGGATATACTTTGCAGTAAGATCCTCTACAAATTCTATTAGATTTTAAAATAAAATGAAAACCAATGCCTAGGAAGAAATGTGAGACCAGCACTTAAATATCTAATAACTACTAAATGGTGCTCACCTGGTATATCTGCAGAACAAGAGAGGGTTTATTAAGATGGGGCTGATAGCTAAAAGAGAGCTAGTGTGGTGGTATGGCTAGAGTGCTGGACTAAGAGCTTGGAGAGTCCAGGGTTCAAATCCCCCCCATTCATTCATGGAGCTCACTGGGTGATCTTGGGGGCCAAACACTGCCTCTCAGCCTAACCTGCCTCATAGCATTGTTCTGCAAATTAAATGAGGCAGGAGAGATCTAGGTATGCCACCTTAAGGTCATCAGAGGAAGAAAAGGTGGGATACAAATGCATCAATCAATCAATCAATCAATCAATCAATCAATCAATGCATAATCAATCTCCCATCAGCCACAGCCAGAGAGCGATGCTCCCATCAGACCCAGGATTCTACAGACCAACCTGACTATGCCAGATGGGAGTTGTAGTCCAAAAGATCTGGAGGATACCAAGTTGGGGAAGGCTGCTGACTCCATTGCATACAAATAGCTTCCCAAAAATCACATATTGGAAAATTCCATTCCTTTTGATGTTGCCACATCCACCCCCCCTTGATTTGCTTTCATATAAATCCCTCCCTACTCTCTCACTCAGTAATTCAGACAAAAGAATGAATCAAAAGCGATCTGAAGGAGTGCATCTGAAACAGGCTTCCTCAACCTCAGCACTCCAGATGTTTTGAGACTACAATTCCCATCATCCCTGACCACTGGTCCTGCTAGCTAGGGCTCATGGGAGTTGTACGCCAAAAGCATCTGGAGGGCCGAGGTTGAGGAAGCCTGATCTGAAGCTTCAAACTGATATATAACACTGAATCTGCAAACAATTCAAAATGTACCATTGGCCAAAATATGTGGTGATCCCCTCCCCCCAAATGAAAGTCACCAATATTTTTCCATGAAGAGATTTTAGACAGCATGTTTCAATAAAACTCACAGCATCCACTTTCCTCCCTACAGTGGTACCTCGGGTTACAAACATCTCAGGTTACAGTTTGGGTTACAGACTCAGCTAACCTGGAAGTAGTACCTCAGGTTAAGAACTTTACCTCAGAATGAGAACAGAAACTGTGCGGCGGTGGTGGAGGTGCAGTGGCCATGGGAGACCCCATCAGCTAAAGTGGTACCTCAGGTTAAGAATGGTTTCAGGTTAAGAACGGACCTCCGGAATGAATTAAGTATGTAACCAGAGATACCACTGTATATATTTTGGACAGAATCCGAACTATATTGTTTTTTCAAAGAACGCCAAGGATAATTCTTGCATCCAGATGCATTTCCATGAGGTGGCTATATAAATTCATAATGAATAACATGACAAATACATACTGAAGCTTATTTGAGCTTAGTTTAATGTTTCATTGAAATAATCGGAATAACTGAACTATTTGACCCAATGAACGCAAAACTGCAGTGCTTGATAACAGAGTTAAAAAGCTGAGTGAACTGTTGTAATATTTCAATTATTTTTTAAAATACAAAAAAAGGTCTTTCTGCAATGATATAAAAACTGGTTCAGTTTTTTAAAAACCACACTTTCTACACACCAATAGAAGTCTATATCCCTGCAATAGAGTAAAAGAGCACAGCGCTGATCTAGTCAGGGTTAAGCTCTTTGAAACCCCACAGTGGAAGAATTAAGCCTTTTTCTGAGCATGATAAGGATCCTATCTGTGATGGTCCCTGGCTTGTGGAAAGCCCTCCCCTCAGAGGTATGTCTGACATGGACTCTTTCTTTTTATTCCAGCTCCAGGCAAAACCTCATTTCTTTGCTGAGGCATTTGGGGACATCCATTTTAATCCATATTATTGTTGGAGTTCTGAAGCATAATCTGTTGTTCTTAAGGATCTGTAGCTGTAAGAACTTGGGGTCATAGGAAGCTGCATTCCTATGGCCCAAAGAGCTCAGTACTGTTGACAGTGATGGGCAGCAGCAGTTAGCGGGTTTCAGGCAGGGTTAAAATAGAATAGCTACCAGTCTATTGGTATTGAATTTTCCAAGCATTAGGAACATTGGAAGTTGCCTTATCCTGAGTCAGACCATTTGGTCCATTGAGCTCAGTATTGTCTACACTGACTGGCAGCATCTCTCCAGGCAGGGTGCTGCTCTCTTTCATTCAGGGCGTCTCTTTCAGATCCAACTGGCGATATCAGGGATTGAAAGTTGGACACAGTGCATGTAAATCAGATACTTTGCCACTGAACGACGTTCCTTTGCATTGAAGGCACTTTAGAACATGCAATCCGCCCCCCCCGGGGTGTGTGTGTGTGTGTGTGTGTGTGTGTGTGTGTGTGTAATACTAGCTTAACCACAGGCTTGACAGCAGTAGCCCCACCATGGTGTGTGTGGTAACAACATTTTCACATGCATCTTATTCCTACTCAGTCCTCCACCTCAATCCCTTAATTAAACTGCAATGACAGGGCTCCTCCACACTGGGATGGTTGGGGGGGGGGTCATATGCTCCTCAATTGCCTCATTTGCTCCTCATGATGTACAGGTAACTTCTCCTGGTCATTCTGGCTGGCTTCCAAGTGCAGGTGAATTTTCTGCTGGACATGCAAATAGTTTGTGATGTTCATCTGAACGGTTGATGGGAGTAGAGGAGCAACATGGAGCTTTTATTTTATTTTATTTTATTTTTTTGTGTCTAGCAGCTGGGGAGCTTGTGAAATAATTAGTGAGCTTGGGCAGGTAGGTATAGAGTGCTTTTCTTTCAATGCAAAAGCATAACTATGCCCCTCTCATAGGATTGGTTACTAGATCGGTGGGTGCTGACTCTTTGAGCGCCAACATTTAGAGCACTAGGAGTCGGACACTGGATGTAACACATTTTAAAATCCAGAAATGTGGATACTGCAGACACGGGCATCTTCAACAAAGGAAGTCTCTCTCTCTCTCTCTCTCTCTCTCTCTCTCTCTCTCTCTCTCTGTGTGTGTGTGTGTGTGTGTGTACCTTTCTCCCTCTCTCAGTGTTATTAATGCTCATGGTACTCAGGGAAATCGTGATGATCAGAGTTCCTGACGTGGGAGTAATATTGAACGAAAAAGACCAAAGTTCAATCTAGTCCAACATTCATCCAAGCAGAAGCTTCTGAGAAACCTGAAAGTAACACATGGACACAATGCTTGTTTCCAGCACCTGAGGTTCACAGGTAGACACCTTCTGTTCATGGAAGCTCCATTTAGTCGTCATAACTCATTACTGCCTGCAGCACGGGCAAGGGCTACAAATCCCATTCTCTCTGACAACTGGCCACATTAGCTGGTGTCTAGCAGCTGGGGAGTTCAGCAACACCTGGAGGGCCGTAGGGTTCACTATCCCTGTTCTCTGCACCTCTTTTGAAACACTATTAAAGGCCATCTGGAACAGCGAGCTAGCTAGCACTGGGATTTTATACTTGAGAACACACTCAGATGATTTCTTAGAGAAACCCCTGATTGCCATGTGCTTCTCGTTTTCAGCAGGAGCATCTCAGTACTTCAGGTATCCTTGGCTTCAAGAACCAGACCCAATGGACTCTCCTACCAGCTACGTACTTGACCCGTTCATGGGAAGCTCAGTTGGGAAAGGAGGGGGCAAATTGTCCCCTCCCTCTCCCTTTAGACAGTTTTGCTGCTCAAATTTTGCTGGAGGAAACTGCGGCTCTTCGCGCACCACACCAGCCAGCAGATCACAAAGCAAACTCCCAGGCAAAGGGCAAGTGGGTGCCTGCAGCTTCTCATGACAAGAAGCCGGCCTTCTTCAACAATGCTGGGTTGTCAACAACTGGCCATTGATTGGATTGTAAGGGCAAGGGAGAAAAGGAGGCCTGGCTTGCTCTTGTGCCTTTAACAGGCACTGGGTCTGCAGGACTTGGCAGATGAGGCTGCTCACATCCGTTACAGGCAGAGCTACAGAGGCTGCTTCAAAAGTTGGCAACTCTATTGCATTGTTTGAAGCCTCAGTGCTTTTGTAGTGGGGCATGGAGGGAGGATAAATTTGATTCTGCTCTGTTTAGATGTTGGAAGAAATATTAATCCGCACTCTCTAGCTTGAGCCTCAAAGTGCCTCCCATTTTAGGTAGGAATTAAACATGGAAGAGCAGCTACCTCTTTCAGGAATGACCTTGAGCTTCCCGACACCTGTTTGAGTTTGGTTATCTTTTGCATGCTCCCATGGAGAAAAGTAAAATCATCATCATAATATTTACTGTTAATTTACATAAACATTGAAGGTGTTCACAGCACTCCACAAACAGCAGCTCAGCAATCCTTACAACTACCCTGAAAGGTAGTCTGATATTATCATCATCCCTATATTGCACCAAGAATGGGCAGGTTGAGGGTTGCCTAAGGCAGCCACTCTCAGCTTTGTTTCCCATCCACCTCTGTGTTTTGGATAATTCCCACCAGTCTCATGCAGCACAGCCCAAAGTCAAGGCTGATGAGCGTTGTCGCTCAAACCATTTCATTACTTTTATTTATTTATTTACTGCATTTCTATCCCACCTTTTCCTCCAAGGAGTTCAGTGTAGTTTTCCTCCCCCCCCCCATTTTATGCCCACAACAACCCTGTGGGGTTGGTGAGTCTGAGAAATAGTGAATGGCCCAAGGTCATCCAGTGAGCTTCATGGCTTAGTGGGGTTTCGAACACTGGTCTCTCCCAGGCCCTAGTCCAACACTCTAATCTGCCTGTCAACATCTGACTTAATGACACCTAGCAAGCTCTTGCCTGAGTTGAGATTCGAAATAAAGCCCCCTACACACACATAGTACCATTTGCAACATAGGGATGGCGTCTGTATCCCATTCCTGTAAATCGAATATTCCAAACTACATAAGCGTGAGAGGAAAGGGAAAAGAGAAATTGCCTCTCAGTCTTTCTACTCAGATCTCTGAGCATCACATTCGAAGCAGACAGATCCTTCCATTGATCAACGGAGCCAGATAATTTCCCAGTCCAGAGATGCATAACAAGGAGGCTAATGAAGCACTGGGCAGCTAGAAAGCCATTCACAGCCAGGTGTTAAATTGACACAGCATTTGATGGCAACAGAAGCAACCACTGCAACCAGAAGAAAGTTACTGCCCAACATGCCTGTTGGAGCCTCTCTTAAGCTCCAAGGCACTTACGTTGTGACGCAGGCCCAAGTGATGCCTCCCCATAATTTTCTGTCTCTAGGAAAATGGGACGTCATCAACACCACCCTCCCTTCACCCTAAAGTCACTGAGCTGGTTGCAACAGTTAAAGCAGTTTAAAACAACTTGCAACAACAGAAATAAGGTGCGTCCTGAATATATCTACCTCCTAGATACGTACTACTGCTAAAACCAAATCTTGGAGCAGCAGTTACCATCAAGAGCAAGAGAATTAGCCTTGCTGGTGAGTACTGTGGATGCCAAAGACTCGGGTATTTGGGACTCTTGAGTGATGAGCATGAGGGCTTGTCTCAATTTCTCTCCCCTGAGAGCAATTTGGATGCCGTGTGAATGTGCTCAGCTTGGTCCAGTGTAAGGAATTGAGACTGAGATTATATAGTCACCTTGTGTGTCTTTTTGAGACAAAAAGTGGGAGTTTTTGGGGGGCGGGGCAAATTGTCTAAATAAATAAACATTGGACCAACTAATGTTTGTGACTCCATCCTTTCCTCTTTTATCCCCCCCCCCTGGACATTTTGGGTTGCAGAAGAATTCTGTCTTTCTTAAGTCCTTGGTTTACAGAATGACCATCAGTTGCTCCAGGAAAAAGGAGTGTGCCTTGTTTCATGTTCTGGCATAGAGGTGAGAAGGATGGTTAAACTCCCACCACCCCTCCACCCTTCACTCTCATGACCTTCCTTATCCTGACTACCCATTGACCTTGGACTGAGCTGCCTGCCTCTTTCTCATAGACATCAGACAGCCTGTCCCTTCAATGGACCTCTTCACATGGCCCACCTGGAGCAATGATCAGCTGCAAAAGGTGAACTGAAGCTTCTACAGAAAGATACGAGGAAGGCTGAGCCAAGACTATGTATAAGCTAGAGTAGGTTTTCTGGATGGGGGATACACAGGGAGAAGGCATTGACAGGGGACTGTGGGCAGTGAGAACACCCTCTCCCCACATCGCTTCATGCAGCAGTTGCCAAAGAGTGGGATCTTTGCATTTATCCACCTACACAAGCTGGGGGGGGGGGGGAGCGGTTAAAGACTAGTGGGCAGAGACATGGAACACTTCCCTGATGACTCACTGAAGCTCCTGATAACAGGCAGCTTGAGAGATAAATTTGGCTTCCTTTTTGGCCCAGCTCTCTGGAAGTTTGAGGACCACCAGGCTAATGGACCACATCAGCATTCTCTTGCAACAGTGTGTAAAGACAGAGAAAGACTCCAAACCTCTGTGGCTTGAAACAGAGAGAAGGGTGGGGTGGGGGTGGGGATTAGCTCATTTTTAAAAACCTGCAGCTGTGCTAGTCTACTTAGTCTTGCTTGTGGGGAATGGTGGTGGTGGGGAACATAATGTAGCTCCTGGGATTATTTACGTATGCGGCTTAAATCACTTTCTCTCGTAACATACAGATAACTATTGTGACAACAGGAGAAACTGAGTGTGAGGGAGACCAAGGAAGGAAGGAAGGAAGGAAGGAAGGAAGGAAGGAAGGAAGGAAGGAAGGAAGGAAGGAAGGTGTAAAGTGTTCTTGTCATATTGTAGAAGTCCCTTTGTAGCCCCCCAGATTCACACCATAATCTTAATGAAGGTGACATTCAATAACACAAAGGGAGAAACCCAGAATCCAAGTGCTCCTTCGGATGCTGGTATTTGTCATTGCCTAATAACACTCCTTCAATGCCCACACCATCTCCACAGCCAAGGAGGGTTAACTAAGACACCACAACACTAAAAACAAAACAAAAAAACCTTGACTTGTTCAATGGTCATTTGGTTCATGATCAGTTTCCCAAGGAACCTTTTGTTAAATGCACACACACACACACACACACACACACACACACACACACACACACCTCTGCAACAAGTGAGCCCTGGTCAGAGAAAACAGTCACCCCAGCCTACCCTGCGGCACAAATTCTAGTCCCATCTTTGCAGGAGTCAAAGCATGCATGAAAATATATTCTTCCTACTCTCTCAATGGGCAGGGCTTGGCTTTGCCATTACCTGACCATCTAATGCTTGCCTGTCTTCCTGGCATGGATTGCAACATATAGACATGTAATAATGGAACAGGACACCGTAAGAGCATCACAAGAGCCCTGCATCTGGATCCACCTATCCTAATATCTTCTTCTCACACAGTAGTCAACCAAATGTCCCAGTCTGAAGCCCACAAGTGTGCAACAGCCCTTTCCCACCTCGCTGTTGTGTCCTGAGACCCACACTGCAATGTTTAGCCAAAAAGAAGTCAGAGCAGAGTCCAAAGCTAGAAGCAGACCCAGGCAAAGGCTTGAGACTCTAAGGGCCCAAAGGGAAGTTCTAGTGCTGTGGGTTCTCTCTGCATCTCTCAGGCAAAGCCAAACTTTCCCCATGGAAGCAACACCACTTCCCCTGACTGTGCTACAACATTAGTCCCAGCAGTCCTCCCTTCACCCCATCCCAGCTCACTTCCAAAAGACGAGGAGAGCCCAGAGCTGGCAACAAAGAGTTGGGTTTCAATACCTTCCAAGCAGCAGGTCCTCCACAAGCCCGAGTGGGTCATGACTTCTTCGTTTTTCCTGCTGGTGTCATTGTCGTTTGTGGACTTAGTCCTGCACACCCCCCTGGAGTACAGCCAATAGTCTGTGCCCACCGCGATGGTCATGAGGCTGAACGCTGCAAAGGCTCCCAGGGTGGTGATCAGCATCTGGATACCTCTGTCACACATCCTCATAATGATGCATGGTATCGTGGGCAGCCAACCGGAGGGGAAGGCAAGGCAGAGGGAGAAAGAAGGCAAAGGTGTCGCTCACACTCCCCTGGAGCTAGGGGGCCGGAGGCATGCAGGGGGAAGGGCTGCCCCTTCTCTACAGGAACCGGGCTCTCCACACCAGAGGAGGGGGACCCCGTGGGCTCCTCAGGTGCTGGTCTTCTGCGTTTCGAGGGATCTCCTCCCTGCCCCTCTTGGATGGAGCATGAGGCTGAGATCCAGCCAGGCGCCTGCTGCTCATCCCCGATCCAGACCCCGCACGCCGGGCTCAGAGGCGTGCGGCTTGTCCTTCGTTCAGCCTGGGAGAGCCAGACGCCTGTCACAAGAGCAAATAAATAAATAAATAAATAAAAAATTCCAAAGAGCTCGAGATCAACACGGTGTGTGTCTGCGTGTGTGTGCTAGAGAGAGGAAGAGGTGGGAGAGAAGATGCGGGTGGAATAGACAGAAATAGGTGCTTTAAAAGCAGCTGGGTGGAAATATCCCCCACGACTGGCGATGGAGAGAAGAGGAGATCGCCCCAAGCCCCCTCCCCGTCTCTGAAGCGACAAGCAAAGGCGGCGGCGGCGGCGAAAACTGCCAGAGGTGCGGAGCCCGCGACTGGAAAGGGAAGTCACTCCCGGGTCCCCTGTGGTGCTGAGCAGGCCCGCCCCCAGCTCGGCGCTGGAGGGATGGATTCCCCGCAGCCAAGCAGCGGGGTGGGTGGGCTCCTTGGGCTGGAGAGGGCCGCTCCCTTCCCGCTGCTGCTGCCGCCGCCCGCTCGGGCGCCGCGGTGCTGAAGCGGACAGCTCCCCGCGCGCCTGCCCGTGCCCTGGAGTGTGGTGGTGCTGAAGTGGACAGCTCCCGCGATTCTAGACTCCGGCTCCCTGTGATGTAAGGAGGCGCCTCCCACTCGCCTCCGGCGCTCTCCAGGAGGGATTCTGCTGGAACTTTTTGGTGAAGGAGGTGGAGGAGGAGGAGGATGGCTGCTCCCATCAGCAGGCGAGGCGCTTCCCTGCTGCTGCTGCTGTTGCTGCCGCTGCCGCTGCCGCCGCCGCCGCCTGCAGCTGAGCTTTGACACTCGGACTGGTGAGCAGCTGCTTGTCCCATCTGCCCATGTCCCTCCCAAAATACTGGAAGCGAGTGATGCAGAGATCGCACAGCTGCCTGGAAGGAAGAACCGAGCCGAGGAGAAGGTAGAAAAGTGGCTGATTACATGCGAGTTCGAGGCGGGGGGGTTTGGCTTTCCAGGGAACTCAATTCCCTCCCCCTCCCTCAGGCACACAAGCAAGGCACACGAGGTATGCACACGCAGGCATGTGCACGCACAAACACACACTTCTCTCCTATAACACCCACAAAAACTTTCCCACAGGTTTATCAAGATGCTGTGGGGAAGGACCATAGCTCAGGGATAGAACAACTACTTTGCATACAATAGTTTCCAGGTTCAACAACCAGCATCTTCAGGTAGGGCTGGGATAGACCCCTAGCTAAAATGCTGCAGAGCTGCTGCCCATCAGTGCAGGTAATATAGAGCTAGATAGACCAATGGGCTGACGTTGTATAAGGCAGCTCCCTATGTTCCTTCCTATGGTTCCTAGCTCAGTGGAAATGCATCTGCTTTGCATGCAGAAGGTCCCAGGTTTAAGACCCTGCATCTCCTGGTAAGACTAGAGGAGAACATGGTCTGGAGCCTCAGACAACTGATGCCTGTCAGTGTAGAAAATACTTACTGGTTTCATCTGGTATAAGGAAGCTTCCTGTGTTCCTGTACCATCTCACTACTTTTGACTAAAGGAAAATCAAAGTGCTAGTTGACTAGCAAAGTTGCTTGGAGCCCTTTGTTTCCCTGTGAGATCTTAAAGACCAACGATCTTATTATGGCACAAGCTTTTGTGGATTAGAGTCCACTTCATTAAATGTGTGAAAGGCCCTCCTAAATAAGCATATACTGTAGATAGATAAATATAGAGTTTCCCCCACAGAGAGGAATGGATGGAGCAAAGTGATGTCACCGGGAAATGAAATGCGTATTCATTTATTGCACTTACACCCCACATTTTTCTACAAGGAACTCACAAAGTGGCCTACACGGTTCTCCTCCTCCGACCCAAAGTCACCTAGCGAGCTTCATGGCCGAGTGAAGATTTGAACCCTCGTCTCCCAGGTCCTGGTATGACATTCTAACCACCACACCACATCGACTCTCCAGACAGCCCGTAAGGATTCAAAATAGTTAAGGTGACCATATACAAGGTTGGAGATGCCTGTTATCCCCCAAATTGAGGTAATTATAGGTAAGTATAAAGTGACAGAGTTTGATGGCTAGTTATGCTGGAGCACCAGATCTGTGGCACTACCATAGAGGTTGACATGGCTTCACAGTCTGCTAACTTTTTCATGGCTAGCTTGGAACTACCATTTGCTTTCTCAGTTCCTGTCCCCCATCCTTATCATTTGGACACAGTGCTTATGCTGTTCCACCAGAACTTCCACCTCACCATCCACCTGAGCCTAGACCCATCTAGGTGGCAGCCTCACTTTCTGAACATGACTGTGCAATGACATTGTTGTTGTTGTTTAGTCGTTTAGTCGTGTCCGACTCTTCGTGACCCCATGGACCAGAGCACGCCAGGCACCTCTGTCCTCCACTACCTCCCGCAGTTTGGTCAGACTCATGCTGGTAACCTCGAAAACACTATCCAGCCATCTCGTCCTCTGTCTCCCCCTTCTCCTTGTACCCTCCATCTTTCCCAGCATCAGTGTCTTCTCCAGGGAGTCTTCTCTTCTCATGAGGTGGCCAAAGTACTGGAGCCTCAGCTTCACGATTTGTCCTTCCAATGAGCACTCAGGGCTGATTTCCTTTAGAATGGATGCGTTTGATCTTCTTGCAGTCCATGGGACTCTCAAGAGTCTTCTCCAGCACCATAATTCAAAAGCATCAATTCTTCAGCGATCAGCCTTCTTTATGGTCCAGCTCTCACTTCCATACATCACTACTGGGAAAACCATGGCTTTAACTATACGGACCTTTGTTGGCAAGGTGACGTCTCTACTTCTCAAGATGCTGTCTAGGCCTGTCATTGCCCTTCTCCCAAGAAGCAGGCGTCTTTTAATTTCGTGGCTGCTGTCACCATCTGCAGTGATCATGGAGCCCAAAAATGGATATATAAGCTCAACTTTATATCAGAACCCTACTAAGGACATGTATCTACATGCATCTAGCTCCCATCCAGAACATGCTACAAAATCCATTGTCTGCAACAAAGCCCTAAAGTACAACTGCATCTGCTCTGACTCATCAAAGAGAGGCTCACAGCTTAAGGATTTGCATCAGTCATTTCTTAGGCTACAATCTCCACCCATTGATGTGAAAAAGCAGTTTAGTAAGAGCAGGCAGGTGCCTAGGAATAATCCACTGTAGCACAGACCCATAATGGAAAATGGCAGAACACCTCTCTGTCACCCACCGGCTTTGTTGAAACCACTCCAGTGAATAGTTACATGCCACCCCAGTCTCTGAGTGGCAAGAGACTCCAGCGGTTCCAGTGCTTACCCAAATTTAGGTTCCTTGGAATGAAGGTCAGTAGAGACTGTGCTGTCCTTAGGATATATTGTTTTATTTACACATATATACACAACCTGATCATAAGATGGATGGGCTCACAACACGAACACCCTGAAAAGATAATGCTTCTACATTATTTGCAGCTTTAGATCCAGCACAGAGCAAGCATGTCTGTGTCTCCCGCTTCCAGCCTGCTATCAAGCTCAGTTCGCATAGACCATGCAGGCTATTGTTCTCCTACATAGCAGCTAGGAGAGATGGTGTGGAGGAAAGGCCCATCCATTAGCTTGGAAGGCACAGCCACTTGCAACCTAGCTCATTATTTTTGGACGCTGATGAGGACACTTAAGTGGCTGGCTAAGGTCATTGTCTTACAATGAAACTTGTCTGACAAGTCCAGCAATCTCCTACATTAGATTCTAACCCTCACTGGGTACAGGACCCCAAGAACTGGAAGGGACTTAGGGCATCATTCAGATTGACCCCCCCCCAAGCTCATAATGTCACAATCAAGGATCTACAGCCCATCTAGGATAATGATTCTTCCCTTTCATAAGCCTTTGGGGAAGATAAGCCTCTAATTTATTACAGATGTCTCCCCCACCTCTAACTTAAATTAGGTACTCACCAGCAACAACAGGCCACATAACAGACACACAAAGACAGGAACCAGGCCCTGCAATGGACCCAGATTCCAGCTCTGTCCACATATCTACTCTGGCAACACTGTTATAGAACCTAGAAATGTAACCCACAACATCAGAGTGTTCATTCACCTGCTCATCTTCCAAAATATATGGTAGATTATATGCAATATAATCTGCCAGCAAAGCAGATTACACAAGACAAACAAGTCAGGCTTTCTGCAAAACAATAAGTGGGCACAAATCACACCAGAAAGGCAATATTCAGAAATCAGTGGGAAAATATTTCAATCTCACAGAACAGTCCCAATTCGTCTCTTAAAAGAGCCACGTTAGAGCAAAGGGAAACTCCAGTGTGAAAGGACTGATTTGCAGTTTAACAGGAAATTCAATTCTGTCACTTGTGGCTTGAATGGAGATTTTCAGTTTTTATTCCACTGTTCATGACATTTAGTTTAGCCATGCTAGAATGTTTGTGTCATCACCACCAGCATTTTGTTTATGGCCACTGTGACTATTTTGCTTGCATATAATTGTCATTGTCTTTTCTTTAGGCATTATGTTGCCCTCTGACCTCACTCCTCAACATTCCCCCCCCCCCAATGTATATCTATGTCTTCCAATTTAGGATTACACTGAATGATGAACGTAAGAACATCTAGTCCAGCATCTTCATCTCACAGTGACGAACAAGGTACCCCAATGGGAAGCATGTAAGCAAGACATCTTTGGCTGAGGCTCTTAGTCTTCATAATGCAAAAGCTCAGTCTGCATACTCATTGCTCAGCTTCACCCCTTCCTATCCTGCTCTCTCCCAGGCACACCCTCTCTCAGGTGCTTGTTACCCTTCCAGCTTCCACACTGTCTTCAAGACAGGTAATTGCATTGCTCTTGCTTACTAACAACTGTCTGCTTCTGCCTAGGAACCAGCTCTTGCATTTTGGTCTTTTGCTCGTGTGACACCATGAAAAAACCCCATAAAAACACAGCCGAATTCACAGGTGCCCAGATCGGGGCATTTTGTGGCACTTGCCCTCTTTAATGGATGGTATCTCTCCAGCCGAGTTTCCTTCTGGATGTGCTCCTATGGTCGTTAGATTTCTTAAGCTTCCTTTTGCTGCTGTTTGGATTGGATTATGACTCACGTAACCTTTCAAAATGCATCTCTGCCAAAACCGCTCTAGAATTAAAGGGTTATTTTAAACCTGCATGTATGTGATATGAAAGCAAATTATTTACTTGGGCATGGTATGCATTGTGGAAATTACAGATAGGCATGGATGCAGAATGGTTTCTGCTTTGACAGCAAAGCAGAAACCAGACTTTCCTTGTTTGGCTTCGTGACACCCTTGTGAGTTAAAGGGCACCATCACTCCCATTTCACAGCAAGGACAGTGAAGCCGAGAAACAGCCTTGATAAAGGCCACCAAAAAGCCTCTGGCTGTATTGGGATTAACACAGTGATTCATTTCTCTGTGGGGCTCAGGCCAGCCCTGGAAGTCTGGCTCTCCAGATGAGATCAGAGCTATGGGTGACTGTATCCAACTCCAGACTTGGAGAGCATGTTCTCCAACAAAGAGGTGGCATCAGAACTTGCCCTGCTGGATCATACCAAAGGCTCATCTATCCAGCACCCTGTTCTCACAGTGGTCAACCAGATACCTCTGGGAAGCCTGCAAGCCGAACCTGGGATATCAGAATCTGAACATGGAACAGAAGGACCTGGGCACAACTGTTATCTTCCCTACTTGCTATCTCCCCAGCAACTGGTACTCAGAGGTACACCACCTACAACAATGGAGGTGGTACATGGGCATCATGGTTGGTAGCCCTATCTTCTATGAATTTTCCAAACCCTCTTTTACAGCCACCTGAATTGGTAGCCATTACTACATATTCTGTGAGTTAATTCCATAGTTTAATTACGTGCTGTGTGAAAGAGCACTTTCTGTCATCTGCCCTGAATAATGGGACGTTAATGGGTGTGGGTGTGAGAGAGAGGAAGTGTGAGAACTTCTCCCTTTCCACTTTCCACACACCGTGTATTATTATCCTACATCCAGAACCCTTTTCAGACCCAAGACCCACTTTTAACCCAAAAATGCATTTGAGGATCCACTTCTTAATCTTTCACCATATATTTGCATGGCAGTAGTGCTACTGTTGAGACCAACCTTTGATCAGACCATGACCCACTAGTGGGTCCTACCCCATGAGTTGAAGACCACTGTCTTGGACACATGGCTGTTGTCCCCCCCTCCCACCTTTATCCAAATTTAAAAGCCTGAATTGTTGTAATCTTTCCTCATAGGGGAGCTGCTCCAGCCCCTTGATGATTTTCGTGGCTACCTTCCTGTGTCTACAATATCCCTCTTGAGGTGCATCAACTAGAACTCCACAGTCACACCACATATAAAAAGGCATTATGATGTTGGCAGTATTATTTTCGATCTATTTCCTAATGTTGCCCAATATGGAATCCACCTTTTTTTCACAGCTGCTGCAAACTGGGATGACTGTTTCATTGAGCCACATCCATCATGGCCCCTGGTCAGTCTCTGCCAGTTCAGACCTCATTAGTGCATATATGAACTTAGGGAATATATCTAAATATATATCCTCAATTGTGCATCAATGCCAGATTAATTTGTGCAGTGAAATACTTCTGCAAGAAAGGAATTGCCGTCAGTGTTTGCTCAAGCACTCGCATGAGGAAAACTTTGTCTTGAGGGAGCAATGCAGGCTATGCAATCTTCCAGATCTTATGACCACAGAGGAAAAGGAGAGGTGCCTGTGAAAAAGCCTGATCAACCCAGTTGCAAACAAGGACTTAAAGTACTTTGGGAAACAAAGGGTTGGAGCTGTCAGGCAGTAGCTCCATATGGCTCACCTGTTCCACAACCTCCTGTGTACACCCCTTTCATTTTCTGTACCAGAACAGGGCTCTGAGTCCCAGGTAGGTCCTACTAGATGAGGGTCCAGCCTGAGCCATCAGGGCTCCTGGTTCGATCAACAATCCCTGATACTGGTTGAGATTAATCAGTGGAGATGAGGAAGAGTCACGCTGCACGTGTTCATTCCTTACTTCACATTTTCCAGGAGGAGTTCTTGACCCTGAAAAGCAATTCTAGGAGCTTGAGCCCCAGTAAGCCCCAGCTCAAATATATTAAGACATTAATTTCTATTTGCAGCTGTGTATTTAATTTAAAAATAATAATCACAATACTGCAATGTCAACAAAAGCATTTAAAACGTGCCTACATGCCTGCCAGTACTCATAAGCCCCTTTGCAAGAACATTGTGGGTGTACTTGATTTGTATGGAGGTTAAGTTTTGTTGTTTAATATTGACCTGCAATAGTCAATCAAGCCAGAAATGTGTGATTCAGCCAGGAGAAATCTGTTTGCTTTGCCAAAACTCGGTTTTCCTCAGAAAAACCCTCAGCTGCTTCACCTCAGCTGAAGCTTCTGAATTTCAGTTTAGGAAGTTGAAGAATACAACTAGGAAGTTGAAAAGTGCTACAAAATGTTTATATTTATATACCTCTTTGCATCCCACCATTCTGAACCAACTTCTCATCACCTGTGCAATTTGTCCCAGACCCCAACATATCCTTGCTTGCTTGACCTTCAGAATTCCCAAATCGTCTCACCTAGGACTGTGATTGCTCTGAGATTGCCCTGCTGCTCCAGAGGGCAGGACCAAAACCAATGGACCCAAATTGCAAAAAAAAAGAAAAAAAGATATTCTGACTAACACTATTAGGAAGAACTTTCTGATGGGAATAGCTATTCAGTAGTGGAATAGCTTACCATGGAAGGTGGTTGATTCTCTTTCATTCATGGTTTTGCAACAGAGGTTGGATGGGCATCTGTCAGGGATTCTTTAGCTGTGATTCACGCATTGCAGGGGGGTTGTAATAGATGACCCTTGGGGCTACTTTCCAACATTACAATTCTATGCTTCTACGAAAGTAGAGGTTGGCAATGCCAGAGGCGTGAAGGAACAACACCTGTGGCTTTTAGCTTTGCACAGAGGACTTTGCTCTAGCGATGAAGAAGACAAGCTGCCTATCCCCACATGTCCCCATACAGACAAACAAGAGGCACTGTCACATATCCAGGACACTTTCCAGTCAGGCAAAATAACTCAAGAGGAGCATGGAGCAATGTGAGGGTCACCATGGAAGAGGTGAAAGTGGCATTTATTTCCCCAACCATCCTTAGATGCTTTAAAGGCTCAGATGTCCTATGTGGGGGAAAGTGGCTCTCGTCGCCAGCTTGGGCTGATGTATTGTAGCAGCAGCCCCTCCTGCCTGGACAGAGATAGCCTGGCTGTGTCCATCAGTGGCCTAGCTATGCTTCTGCAATGCATTGTATGTGAGGTTTCTTTGAAGATGGCTTGGGAACTTCTCCTGGTGCAAACTTTGTTGTTGTTGTTTAGTCGTTTAGTCATTTTGTTGTGTCCGACTCTTCGTGACCTCATGGACCAGAGCATGCCAGGCACTCCTGTCTTCCACTGCCTCCTGCATCTTGGTCAGACTCATGCTGGTAGCTTCGAGAACACTGTCCAACCATCTCGTCCTCTGTCATCCCCTTCTCCTTGTGCCCTCCATCTTTCCCAGTATCAGGGTCTTTTCCAGGGAGTCTTCTCTTCTCATGAGGTGGCCAAAGTATTGGAGCCTCAGCTTCAGGATCTGTCCTTCCAGTGAGCACTCAGGGCTGATTTCCTTCAGAATGGAGAGGTTTGATCTTCTTGCAGTCCATGAGACTCTCAAGAGTCTCCTCCAGCCCCATAATTCAAAAGCATCAATTCTTCGGCGATCAGCCTTCTTTATGGTCCAGCTCTCACTTCCATACATCACTACTGCAAACTAAGGTTGCAGAACTGCTGACCAGAAGAGGTTGGTTGGACCATCTCTCACCACTTTTGGAAAAGCTCTGCAGTGTCTCTGGGCAGAAAGTGAAGTACTCTAAAGCCCTGTACTTCTTGGGATCTGAAGGCCTGGCTGTTCCTCTGTAAACCTGCTTTGCCATTGAGATTTCCTTCTGAGCTCAGAATGCTTTTGCTGAGCAAGGTGAGGAAGGGGGCAAGATGGGAATGCTCCCCGAGTTGCCCACCTGGTACCTACCTCGCCCCCCTGTGCACATTGCTCGGTGGCAATGACTGCCCAAATTCACCCATATGGCTTCCTAGCCAAACTGAGATTTGAACCCATATCGTTCTGATCCCCCAGCCTAACCCTGTGAGTTAAATCCCAGTTGCCTCTGCTGAAGGAACAGACTTGCTGCAGTCTCAGCCAGTCCCGTTCTTTAATTGATTTGCTATACATTCTCTCAGGCCTAATGAAGAGAATTGTAATGCAAATGAGATGAATGAAAGGCAGCCTGAGGAGAAGGTTTGGGAAGGTCATTCTGTTGCCTCTCCTGGTCACTCTTCCCAAACATGAAGGAGGCGGCCACATCTTCTCTCTGATGAGCAAGACCAAAGTGACAGGGAAGGCTGAGCAATCATTCTGTTGGATGCTTCCCATCTCAGCCCTGCCTGGCCGATGGCATAGAGCCGCTCACTGCCCGTGTCGTGCCCACGCAAGCAGATATACCTTAGGAAGCGGAGGAAGCCGGCTTCAGGCTTCCTTTGCTGCACCCTCGAAAAAGAGCTGAGTCATTTGTCACGATGGTTTTGTCATCAGTTGCCATAATTAAGGGAAGTGTCACAAAAGCCAAACGTGTCACTAGAGGAAGCTGCAGCAAACGAAATGAAGGAAAATTACTTCCCCTCCCCCATTCTTAAGGGCTGGAAATGGCTTTCAGGGTTTCAGAATTTGGCATGCAAAAAAGGAACCTGTTTCCCCACCTCTCCCATGGGTCTTGGATGCTGTTGTGGTAATGTTTCAGGCTGACACAAAATCTTGGCAATTTCCTATCTCTGAGCACTACGTTGGCCAACATGCATACCGCTGTCTGGTCACATCAGTGCTTGTTGTGCCTTATTAGAATTGTAGCAAAGGTGGAGGATGTTGTGGGTGGGGATGTGGACTTCCAGAAGAAGAAGAAGAAGAAGAGAAGAGTTTGGATTTGATATCCCGCCTTTCACTCCCTTTAAGGAGTCTCAAAGCGGCTAACATGCTCCTTTCCCTTCCTCCCCCACAACAAACACTCTGTGAGGTGAGTGGGGCTGAGAGACTTCAAAGAAGTGTGACTAGCCCAAGGTCACCCAGCAGCTGCATGTGGAGGAGCGGAGACGCAAACCCGGTTCCCCAGATTACAAGACTACCGCTCTTAACCACTACACCACACTGGCTCTGAAGAAGGGACTCTATTTAGGAATCTGGACACTTGGTATGTGGACTGTCACATTTGTGCAGCAAAGCCAGCATTGACCATGATTTCCAGGCATTTGCACAAGCTGTGCATTTGCACCCATGGTTCTCGACATGCCGGTGTCCCAGTATCTCTTATACTGACATGGCTTCCACTACACCACACTGGCTTCCAGATGCTGAGCATTGGCCTTAGTCAGTATGGCCAATGGTCAGCAATGATGAGAGCTGGAGTTGCCCCCCCCCCCCAGGTTCTCCTCCTTAGTAGATGCCAATAACTGCATCTGAAAAGGTCTTTTAAGCTAGCCAGGTGCAGCACTGAGGGGGTGGAACTTTTAGGCTGACTAGATAATAAAATATTGTAGTTGTTCCAGGCCTGTGCTGAGATAACTTGTCTTTTTGCCTCAGCTTCGAGGTCGCTAGCCTTGGTCCTGAAATCAGTAACTCCAGGGCTGTCCTGACTGTGCCTCTGCTTCAGGTGAGCTCCAACACACACCAGACCTCCTTCCTTATCACCTTGGTCTTTGCATCTCCGTGATGACAAAATTCAAGATGGATCAGAACACCCTTAGATGCCATGGTTGTTCAATGTTGCTTTACACACAATGAATTTCCTATGAAGAAGGGACTCTATTTAGGAATCTGGACACTTGGTATGTGGACTGTCACATTTGTGCAGCAAAGCCAGCATTGACCATGATTTCCAGGCGTTTGCACAAGCTGTGCATTTGCACCCATGGTTCTCGACATGCCGGTGTCCCAGTATCTCTTATACTGACATGGCATCCTCTTGATTGTTGTATTGGCACCAAAGCCACAGACAGTTGGCCACATTCCAAAGCAGCCTTCTCCAACCTTGTGTCCTCCAGATGTGTTGGTAGGCAGCTTCTATCAGGCCCAGCCAGCACAGTGGGAGCTGTAACCAAAACTAAAAGTTGGGGTTGGTTTGGAGGCTGCATCTGGAGAACACAGTGGCTAGGTTGCTTGTGGGGAAACTACTGCCAACATATAACACATTGTTTCCAGGATTTGCACTGGCTGTCAATTTGCTACAGGGGCAAGTTCAGGGTGTTGGTACTAGCATAGAAGTTTCTGTACAGGACCAGGCCTTATCCCTTCTACACCCAAGTAGATCACCGTAGTCTGTAGGCGTCTCACTCCTGCACAATTGAAAGATCTCAGAGGCCTGTTCCATCATAACTCAGAGCAGGGCTTTTAGTGTGACTGCCCCTGTTCTCTGGAATAGCATTCCTATTGAGTACTACCTGCATTTCTGGAAACAACTGAAAACATTATTGCCCCAACAGCTTTTCTCAGCTGGATAAATGGATCTTTATCCCAAGTGTCCACTTGTCAGTGTTAGAGTTTTGTTTTAAACGTATTTGTTGTTTCTGTATTTTTAATTCTTTACTTGACTGATGTGCAAATTGCCTTGAGATGACGGTTTGGAAGGCAATTAATAAATAAATTATAATAATAATCTGGATAGCAGAATGTTGTGGAAAGCTATTCTAAATTGCCCCATCACCTTGCATAAAAAATGGACAAGAAACAAAGCTTTGTGTCTTTTGAGATGATGCTAATCTGGTGGCTATGTAGACAATCTATGCCCGAATCTTTCAAACATTCCAAGAGTTGTGATTCTGTAAGTAGCACATCGTTCCATCACAGTCCACTGGCGATGCAGTCCTGCTTTGGAAAGAACAATACAGTGGTACTTCGGGTTAAGTACTTAATTCGTTCCGGAGATCCGTTCTTAACCTGAAGCTGTTTTTAACCTGAAGCACCACTTTAGCTAATGGGGCCTCCTGTTGCTGCTGCGCCGCAGGCGTGTGATTTCTGTTCTCATCCTGAAGGAAAGTTCTTAACCCGAGGTACTATTTCTGGGTTAGCAGAGTCTGTAACCTGAAGCATCTGTAACCTGAAGCATCTGTAACCCAAGGTGCCGCTGTAGTTATTGTTAATTTATCTTGAGTGTGAAATTGTGGTATATAAGGGAGCAGGATTAAGGGTGAGGGTGTGGAGGCTAGTTTCTTATACCATCTGTTTCACAACCTATAGTGCAACATGTGAAAGGGCTGGATAAAGACTTCCAAAAGAGCTCTTTTGATGCAAGAAGAGGATCACAGCAGCCATAGCTCTTCATCTTTTAAGTTAAGGTAGCCAGAAGGAAAGCGAGGTGCTGCTGCTGTGCCTATAAGAGTTGTGTAGGAAAAGGATTTGGGTTGGGTATGGCTTGCCACTGCAGGAATGGATAAAGGGGCAGAGCTGCAGCTCAGTGCTTAGAGCAGCTGCTTTGCATGCAGAAGGTCTCAGGTTCTGTCCCCAGTGGCATCTCCAGGTAGGGCAGGGACAGACTTCTGCCTGAAACCCCAGAGAGCTACTGCCAGTTAGTGTTGACAATGCTGAGCTTAGATGACCAATAGGTCTGACTCAGTATAAGGCAGCTTTTTATATGGCAAATGTTGAAAAATCTCATTTTGCACAACTAGGAATGGCCTGGAGCCCTGCTGGTCACTCTATTTTATGGTCCAGAGAGATCCCATAAAAAAACTCTTCTGTTTGAGGAGGGGGAAGGCTATGTCCTGGAAGTCAGTCAGTTCCTGGCAAAAACAGGTATGCTCTTCCCATGCAGAGCTGGAGGGTTTAAAAAAGAGCCAGCATGTGGGAAGCATGTGGGGATTTCTTTAGCTCCTTTGCTTACAGCATGGCAGCTTAATCTTTCTGGGGTGTGTGTTGTGTCACTGGATGCAAGGGGATAAGTGAGTAGCTTTGACACTTGATGGACAAGTGGGGGGGCTCCTTGTGTCTCTCTTTTCTCCCCCTTTTTCAACTAGGTGGGGGGAGGTGGAGCCCCTCCCAAGTTCCTCTACAATTGGCTCCTTTCCCTGCATCATGTGCCCTCAACCAGCCATGGCAAGAACTCCAGGGAGATTTCCTTGCATAATGTGCTGGAGGCTCAATCAAGCATTTGCCCTGAAGTGTGTCTGTGCGCACAAGGTCAGAGGGGGCGACACCTCCTTATCTCCAGAATGAGCTCCATTGTTCAGTGGTTGAAGCTGTAGCTTCAGGTTTAATCCTTGCACCTATTTCTATATGTATTATGGGGTAAGGACAATACCTCGGTTCTCTTAGGAACGTAAGAGCCTGCTGGATCAGGCCACTGGCCCATCTTGTGAAGCATCCTGTTCTCACAGTTGCCCCTCAGATGCCTTTGGGAAAGCAGCAAGCAGAGCATGAGCACAAGAGTCCTCTTCCTTCCTGTGGTTTCCAGCAATTGGTAGTTGGAAGTGTTGCTGCCTCTAGCTGTGGAGGCAGAGCAGAGCCATCATGACTAGTAGCCATTGGCAGCCAACTCCTCCGTGAATTTGTCCAATCCTCATTTAAAGCCATCCAAGTTGGTGGCCATCACTGCCTTTGGTGGGACAGTGGGAGTGAGCTCCTCAGTTTAACTGTGCATGGAAGACTTCCTTTTTTCCACTTGGAATCTTCCAACATTCAGCTTCATCGAATGTCCATGAATTGTAGCATTAGGAGAAAGGGAGGAATTTTTTCTTCTATCCACAGGAATAGAAAAGGTTGGTGGTAACTGGATATCTGGGGCAAAGATAACTTGTGGGGGAATTGTTTTTTCTCTTCCAGTCCACTTTCCTTCTTCATATGATGAGAGCAGGAGAAGGGAGCTTTTCAGAATACATTGCAATAACTTTATAGAGCCAGCAATGTTGGCAGCCCCCAAAACACAGACACTTAATCAAAGGGATTTATACCTTTAGCATGCATAGGATCATTTGAGTGTTTTAATTGTACTCACCAAGAGTGTATGACCAGTGAATTGGCAGAGAGTGTGTGTTCTGAAAAATGTTGGCATGGATCTCCTTCCATATGGAAGCTGTGTCTGAGCTTTATTTTATTTTATTTTTTGCCCCAAGCTTTCTCCATGAAAACCTGCCCTTTAAAGATGAATTGGAGCAGCCATCAGTTTGGGTTTTCTGTGGATTGATGTTTGCTCCAAGTGAGCTTTAAAGAATGGGTTTTCATGGGGAAAGCTCTGGAGCAAAAACACACACAAAAGGGCACTGAGACATGGAGCTCTAAATCATGGCCCATGCCTGGAAAGAGCAGAGGAAAGGTAAAAGTGGGTAAATCCCAGGTTAGGGAAGGCTGCAGTGGATGAAAAAAAAAATCACTTTTGGGGAAGAAGAACAGCATTTTCTACCTAAGCAGCAATTGCAGACCCTCTAAGTGTCCCTATGTTCCAGAGACAGTCCTGAATTTACAGACGCTGTCCCAGTTTCAGATTTGATCCCAGAGTGTTCCACTTTTCCTTAAGACATCCCTATTTTCATTGGAGAAATGTTGGAGGGTTTGGAGTTATGTGACCCCCCAAGCCAAGGACGTAAGTAACCATACAACCTTTAGAAGACATCTGAAGACAGCCCTGTAGAGGGAAATTTTTTAATGCTTAATGTTTTATTTTGTTTTCATATACGGTATGCTGAAAGCCATCCAGAGTGGCTGGGGCAACACAGTCAGATGGACGGGATATGTCGGAGAAATGTTGGAGGATATGCAATTGCTTTCTGTTGCTGATTAGCAAGAGAAAGGAGACCCCTGGGGAGATTGATTTTCCTGAAACGGGGTGGAAGTGCTTTGAACAGATGTCGATGCTCTTGTGTGGGCCAAGGTCTTGTGTTCAAAAGTCTCCTTTCCACCACACTGTGCTGATCAGCGGTTGCTTTGCTATCATTGGTTTCCCGCTGGTCTGGTGTAGAGGCAAGTGTTGTAATCCTGTGCACACTTACCTGAGAGGAAGCTCCTTGGACTACCACGGAGTGGGCATGCACAGAGTTGCAGCATTAGTGTGCGAGCTCTGAAATCCCAATTTCAAGACTCACAAATCTGCTAGGTGGGCCTGATGCAAGTGGCTCAACTTTCAAACCCGGCTTCAGCTTTGCAATATGGGCTGCCTTACACGGCTGTTGTTAGGATCATTGAGACGATATCTGTGAAGTGCCTTGAACCTTTGGAATATGCTATATACCACCAGCAGAGGGCTTGTGGCCCTCCAGCTGCTGTTGGGACCCTAAGTCCCATAAACCCTGACCATTGGTCATGCTGGCTGGGGCTGTTGGGAGTTGGTGTCCAGCAACACCCAGAGGGCTGGAGCTTCCCCATTCTTATCCACACCAAGTCTTCATATGACCTACAGTGCTTCAGCAGCTCTGTGTGTGACTTCTCAT